>NC_135487.1:15092833-15692833 GCF_052094955.1 Ictidomys tridecemlineatus | reverse complement strand
GCACCTTACAGAGAAAAGGCATTTAATAATCATTTGTTGAGTAAATGAGGTCAGTCTGATTAGCTCCATTTTATAAAGAGGAAAACTGAGGCACAGAGAGGTGACTCAGCCAAAGTTCACAGTCAGTAAAGGAAATAATAAGATTTTCAACCTAAGTCTGACTGGCTCTGAAGACCATGATTTTTGTACAACCTCCTGGCTTGACAATTTTGCACCAACCACAGAAATGTGCATGACCGAAAAAGAAAGGATCTTCTGTTTGGTCATCCAAGAGTCCTGATAGCCACTATCTTCCCTTCCTGTGACCAAATAGCTGGCATTTCTGTAGCATCTAGAGACTGATTTGTCTACCCACAGGACCCTTTCTTTTCTCTGTCTTATATTGAAATAGCTATTCTTGAAAACATTATTATTCCAAGAAGAAAATCTTTGAAGACCTCTTTCAGAGTCCTGTGGTATGATGGAAAAGAACAAGACTTCAAAATTGGCTCTACTATTACTTGTATATGGCACTGGACATGCTTTATATCACCTCTCTGGGCCCTTTGCCATCCCACACCTGCCTGCCCAAATTTCACAAAAGCGTAAGACTTCTAGAGTTGGAAAGAATGTAAAATAATCACTTAGCACCATCTCCTCACTTTATTCACAAGGCAACTAAAACCAGGATACCTAAGCTTGTACAAGATTTCATGATCAATAATTGATAGAGCTGGCATGTTCAACCCATGTCTTCCAATTCCAAACTCAGTGTCCTTTCCACTAAAACTTTTTTTTTTTTTACTAGGGATTGAACCTAGGAACACTCTACCCTGAGCTACATCCCCAATCCTTGTTATTTTTTTTTTTATCTGAGACAGGGTCTGGCCAAGTTGCTGAGGCTGGCCTGGAACTTTCTATCCTCCTGCCCAGCAAGTTGCTGGCATTACATTTGTGTGTGTCACCAAGTTGGGCTCCATTGTAACTACTTTGAGACTCACCCAGCTCAGAGCTCCCATTGTCCTGTTAATCAGTACCACACACTATTGAACTCTTGATTGTTTCCTGTGTTAATCTTGTCTCCCTAAATTGTGAGATTCTTGAGAAGCAGAAGCCACTGGTCTACGTGAAGTCACTCCATAAATATTTACCAACAAATTGATTAAGAAAGCAATCACTGGGAGAATTCCACTTGGTCATTTCTAAGATGGAACCCAGCATCTTGGAACAGCAGATTCCCAAATGTCCTGTGACAAGAAGACAAGCAAAGAATACTGAGCACAATGTCCTGTTGGAATATAAGACTCAGCTTGCCTGCTCACTGGTCCCTTTCCTGGTCTCTCAGATAGAGCTGGAGCTACTTCAGCAGGGCTGAGAATAATCAAGTCCAGGTGGCTGCCCTTCCATAACAGAAAAGGGACAGACAAAAGAGTCACAAAATTAACATTGTTTTCTGCACAGTAGTGTGTGCAAAGTGGGGAGAGCAAGAGTTAAAAGAGAGTTGCTGACCCCATAAAGATGGGGATCCTAAAAATGTTTTTTAAGAAATTGTTCCCTCTGGTTCCCCATATTTGAAACTCTGTCCAAAATTTTAATCAAACTCACTTCCAAAGCACAACTGGGCATATATTTGGTTCCTTATGGAGTCCATGCAGCAAACGTCTGAGCTCTTTTCTTTCCCCATGCTAAAAGTATGGCTTTGGGCAGCTTTCTTCTCTTTTTTCTTTTCCCCTGTTGCTCAAATAAATAGTGTTCTTTGCTCAAACCCCCTTCCCCTCCTCCTCCTCCTGCAATCTCAGCGCCTAGCCCAAATCTGTTTTCTTCATTGTAACCTCAGCTTCACCGCAATTAATTTTTTTCCCCTCTGGTCACAAGATAATTCCTGACGCCAGTGAGTCTGGAGGTCAGACGAACAGCAAATTGGGGAACAAGGCGGCACTAATTCCTTACAAGTTTCCCTTGAAAAATCTTTTGCTAAAAAAAAAAAAAAAAAAAAAAAAAGCTTAGCTGTTCAGGGATTTATGACCTCTGAGGAGCTGTGGGTTCGAACCAGTGTTGGGCTAAGGGTGGACTGGCAGGGGGCAGGGGAGCTCAAAGATCTGGGGCACTGCCAGGAAAAGGCAAATTCTTAAAGTTAATGGTTTTAAGTGATTTTTTTAAGTCCTGGCTGGCGAAGAGGCCCGCCTCTCCCCAGTATCAGCGCTTCCTCATTCTTTGAATCCGCGGCTCCGCGGTCTTCGGCGTCAGACCAGCGGGAGGAAGCCTGTTAGCAATTTAAGCAGGCTGTGAACGCCCAGGGTTGGGAGAGGCGGGGCCCAGGGCCGGAGAAGGCGGGGCCCGGGCGAGCCGTTTTGAATAAAGGGGCGTGCCTTCAAGAGGGGCTCTATAAGAGCCGGCAGCGGCGTGCCTGCGCGCACTCCAGTCCGCATTAGTGGTAGCTTGGTTGGTTTTGTTCCTTCAGTTTCATTCTCCAACATGAAGGCGCTGAGTCCTGTGCGCGGCTGCTACGAGGCGGTTTGCTGCCTATCAGAACGCAGTCTGGCTATCGCGCGGGGCCGCGGCAAGAGCCCAGCGGCGGAGGAGCCGCTGAGCCTCCTAGACGACATGAACCACTGCTACTCGCGCCTGCGAGAACTGGTGCCTGGCGTCCCGAGGGGCACTCAGCTTAGCCAGGTGGAAATCCTGCAGCGCGTCATCGACTATATCCTTGACCTCCAGGTGGTTCTGGCCGAGCCGGCTCCTGGGCCTCCAGACGGTCCTCATCTCCCCATCCAGGTGCGTGCGCGAGCCAGGGTGGGACAGGGTTGGGCGCAAGGGCTGGGATGCTGCGAGTCCCCCAGAACACGGCGAGTTCCTTGCATAACTCTCCCCTTATTTCCCAGACAGCTGAGCTTGCTCCGGAACTTGTGATCTCCAACGACAAGAGGAGCTTCTGCCACTGACCCGGCCGTCCTGGCACCTCCAGGTGAGGATCCCCTCCCGGGGAAGGTTTACACTGCAAATTGAGGAATCGGCATGCCCTTTAGGGGGTTACTACCCCTCGGTTTAGAGAAACCAAGCCCTAAGGGAAAAATGACTTGTCCATGTTCACTTTAAATGAATGACAAAACCATTTTCTATCTAATGTGCGTATTTCGGACTTAAACGGACATTGGCTCTGTCCTCCCCAGAGGGCAAAGATCCGGAAAGCTGATGCAGATCTGACTAAATAAAAAAAAGCCTTTTCTGATTGTTACCGTAAAGACAGCTGTGTCTTTCCCCCTTCCAAATAGTGTCCCTTCCAAGGAGGGAGGGGTAGTGGTGGCTCTGCCAGTGGTCCTTTGGCGCCAACTGGGTGGGGGCAGCGTGGGGCGCGGAGTTATCAGCTGGAGGTAGAGACCAAGTTTCCTCCCTGGCGCCGGCCAGTCTGCGGACGGCCCCCGCCTCGGCGCGCTCGGCGGAAACTGACGGCTCCCTGCTCTTCTTTCCTCCCCCGCCCAGAACGCAGGTGCTGGCGCCCGTTCCGCCTGGGACCCGGGGACCCTCTCCGGCCGGAAGCTCAAGGGCATGGATGAGCCCTAACCTCGCCCTGCCCACTTTACTTCCCCAAACCCCTGCCTCGAGGCTGGACCTGGCGCCCGGGAGCAAAGGACTGTGAACTTGGGTGGCCTGAAGAGCCAGAGCTAGCGCTGGTCACCAGCTGGGCAACGTCACCCTGCCCCCACCCCACCCCCAAGTTTTAAAGACTGTCTTTTCAGAGTGGAGGGCTGGAGAGTGGGGGAGTGGCAGCTCTCCCGAACTCTGCCAAGGCGGCGTTTGAGCCGTCTTCTGGTCTCCCTGGAGAAAGGCTCTGTTGCCCTGATTATGAACTCTATAATAGAGTATATAGCTTTTGTACCTTTTTTGCAGGAAGGTGACTTTCTGTAATCATGCGATGTATATTAAACTTTTTATAAAAGTTAACATTTTGCATAATAAACGGTTTTTAAACACTTGGTATATGATCTCATGAAACATCTCATTCCTTGTACTAATTTTCTTATGCGGCTGACTTTGGGAAAATAAACATTTTGGAACTTGGGAAGAGCAAACTTGCTTATTCCCTCAAGAGGGAGAGGAGAACTCCCAGTTGAAACTGCTGGAGGGTGGGGTGGTGGAAAGAGGTCGTGATGGGAATCCCATATCCATTGGGGGTTGGGAACAGAAAAGAACTTGGTCCTTCCCCTTTATCTTAGAGAAGACCAGCACAAGCTCACCCAGCCAGTTGGGGACTTGATTATCAGGTCCCTTGAGATCTAGCAGTGTCTGTCTTCAATATCATTATTAATGCCTTTCTAGCAGGGGATGTGGTAAGAGTGGAGCCTCCAGTTTGCTTTATCTGGTGCCCAGTCAGGGGTGGTGACTGAGACCCATTTCTGAGATGAATAAACTCAGCATCGGGCCCAGTTTCATTTCCAATCATGCTCTCTGATCTGGCTTCCCCCAGTGCTTCCAAAGTTGGAAAAAGAAGAGCAGAGTCTCTTCAAATCTGCAGCCACTCTGACAAGGACTTGCAAGCTTGTTGGGAAGTATTGGTACTGGTCCTCTTAATGCTATAGACTCAGGACCTGAGCTGGGAATTTGAGGAGGAGGCCCCAGAGCCCTCATTACTTCAGATATTCCTACTCCTCCACTGGGAACTAATTCTGTAAGCATCTTTGTCCCTGCATCAGAATGGGGAAGGTCAGACTCAGTCATAGGATGAACCAGTTTTTCCCAGCCCCTTAAGAGCAAGATTGGGATTTGAACTGTAACTATAGTGATTAGAATTGTGGTGGACAGGGAGTCAGTCCTGGGAGTGAGGCAAAAGGCAAGACTCCAACTAATGCCATCTCCAACTGCCCCCCACCTGGAGGCTCCCCAGGTGGGCTCCACCAGGCACCTAGCTTCACCGGATTCTTGTTTATGATATGATCTCATTTGTGTGTTGGCCCCTGGCATGTGTTACTTTAGTATTTCATAACAAACAAATCATATCATTACCTTTTGTGCCTTAACCCTGGTGAGCTTTCTGGGGTGAACAGGGGCATTTGGGTGGGGGCAACCTCTGTTTTTGCCAACCATCCTCCCAGCCTGACCATTGGTTCTTGGCATATTTCAGGTCATGATCTCTGATGCTCTGATGGAAGGTATGAACACTCTTCAAAATATACATACCCTCCCCACAACTGCAGAGCAACTGCAGACCTCCAACCCTCTGGAGGCCCATAGCATAAGCCTTTGCCCCAATCAGACTGTAAGACCTCAGCTGGGTCTGCCCTGGACTGTCTGAAGTAGTGCTAAGATGATTCTGGGGACAGCTAAACAGCTACAAATCCCTACTTTTCCTCTGGTCTCTAGCCTGCATTTTTTTCTTTTTGGTACTGGGGTTGAACCCAGGACCCTTTACGGGTAAGCTACATATAAAAGCACCCCCCCCCACACACACACACCTTTTTTAAAAATATTGAGACAGGGTCTTCCTAAGTTTCAGAGGCTGGCCTCAAACTTGCAATCCTTCTGCCTCAGTACTCCAAGTTGATAGGATCATAAGCTTGCACTAACAGGTCCAGCAAGATTGTCTCTCTTGAGCCTCAGTTTCCACATCTGTGAAAGGGAACTGATTTTGAAGAAGCAGTCTGAGGTGCCTAGCTCCACCTCATTAACCGAATCAGTTATACCATTAACTGCAATAGAGTCAGGCATTTGAGCTCCATGACCTATACCTTTTTCAGCCTGCTGCCTGCCTCCTGCTTGCTCAAAAGTTGCAGGAGTGGGAAAGGATTGAAAAAGCCCTAGCTCTCACCGCCCTGTGACCTTGAGCAAGCCACTTCACCTCTCTGAGCCTCTTTTCCTTTGCTGCCTCCATGGACAGAAGATAATGGTGGGAAAGTTCTTTGAAATGCATCACACACCTACAAGGTATTATTAAGCTAATTCCAAGGAAATTGCTTGTCAGGACTCCCAGGGCTGAGCTGTTCAGGTGGCCAGGACAAAAGCTTAGACCAGCACGCCAATCCATTAGTCATTAGAGAGTGAAAGCAATTTGGCCCTAGGTCAGAAAACTCTCAGAAGTTAGTGTCTTCCATGATAATCACTTAGCAAGTGCCTACTAGGTGCCACATTCCATTTTATTTTATTCTAATTGTCACTACAACCCAGGAAGGTGGGTATCATTACTCCTGTTTTACAGAGAAAACAGACTCAGGCTGAATAGCTTGATTCAAGTCACAGTAATGAAGTGGCAGAGTGGGGCTCAGGAAGGCCAGCTTCCTTTAGCTTCAAAGCCCAAGTTCTCGACTTGACTTTAGATGGGCTCTTTTCCCTGATAGTCCGAGTGGGGCATATATTTGGTCCCCAGAGGAACCTAAAGCCACCCCAGGTCATCTCCCTTCTCTGTGCAAGGGGGATGATGTTACCTCCTTCCAGGTTTGCGATTCAGATAACAGACAATGCTCATCAAATATCTACTTAGGCTCCCTGAATTACAAGAGGCATAGTCAACCGAGTGTGTTACGCTCATTTCGCAGGCATTCTTTGCATCAGCTCTGAAATTCAGTCATTTGGAAGTTATCTTTCCCTTGTAAATAAACAAGCTTAGAAAAGACAAAATAACTTGCTCGTGGCTACACAGCTCCTAAGTAACAAAGCAGGGGTTCAAATTCATGCCTCTAACACCATAAATAGTGCCGCTTTGAGAAAGTCAGTAAAGCTCTCTTTATAGCTGTGGATGCGCGGGACAACCTCCAATTACCCGTCTTCTGGCCTCATCGCCTCTCATGGCCCCCACTTTTCCCCATGCTCCATGCTGCACCCTAGAAACCTCCATCAGTCTCCCGCAGAGCTGCTTCCAGAGCTGCTCTCGGCCCACTCGCGGGCCTCGGTGGGGACAGCCACTCGGCACCCGCGACTCCGCGGCGCCTGCACAGGGGAGGCGCCGGGAACACGTGGCTCGGAGCCCGGCTGGGCGGAGCCGAGCGTCCCCGCCCCTGGCCCCGCCCCCGGCCCGGCGCCCCGCGCTCCCCCCGCGGGCCCTGGGGGCCGCTCGCAGGTGTTCGCTGGCGCCCGGATGTCTGAGCTCTGGCTCCGCTCTGGCTCCGGCTCCCTCCGCAGCCCGCGGGCGGGGCTCGCAGCCCATCCGGAGCCTCGCGGCGCCCCCGCCGCTCTGCCAGCAGCGCGGCCTCCCAGTTCCCAGCCTCTCGGCCTCGGGGGGCCCCCACCCAGCGGAGTCGCTGACCCCAATGCTCTCCCGCTGCCCCCAGCTGCGCTCGGGCCGCCGCAGCCTCGGCGCGCCCCCACCCCGCTTCCTGCCTCGGCCGTTTTGCCCCGGCCGGGCGGCCGCCTGCATCGCACCCCGTTCCTTCCTTCCTTCATTCTTTCAAGCAGCTTGCATTCCTCGAGCGCCTGCGACGTGCCCCGCACAAGGCCTCTCCGACCTTCCGAGAGTGGCCTCAGGCCCTGGGGCTCCTCCGGGAAGCCTCTGCCCTCGGCCCCTGCTCTCCCTCCCCGCCCCCACCCGCCCGGTTCTCGCCTCTGCGCTGTCCGGTTTCACTCCGAGTTTAGCATTTAATTGTTCTCTGATTATTTCTCTTGCTAGGGGTCAGTCAGCAGCAAGGTCAAGGGGTCACTCTGCAGCAGATCCCTTTGCAGCCCAGTGACTGATTAGAGAGTGGCTAGAATTGGGGTTCAGCCAGTCCGTGGCAAGGTTTGGGGATAAGTGTGAGCAGAAGTTGGCAGTAGTCACTTTTGCCTGGCTTAAATGATCAGGGTGTCGGGGTCAGTCTGTGAGTAGGGACAGTGGATAGTCTGTATCAGTGTAGGGAGGTCACCTTGACATCAGGATTTGGGAGTTGCTTTTGACAAACCAGATAAGAGGAGTTCTCTTTAGCCCTCTGAGCTCAGATTCACATCCCTCCATGGTGGCTCACCATGGCCCATCTTACTTCCCCACCCGAGCTCTGGGAGCTGTCCTTCTGTCTGGGGACACTCACTCTCCTCACCACCACCCTGCTCTTACTTAGGGCCACTTGCTGCAGGCAGAAGTTCTCCTTGGGCCTTACTGTTGTTAGAAGGAGCTCAGGCTGGCAGCAGAATTGGCCAGAGTAGGGAGGCCTTCTGCTTCCCAGGGATCCCACCCTGGAGCCACCATGGATAACAGGCAATTGATTGTCCTCTTCCCTTCATTTGTTCATAAATCTGAAGCCCATCAGAGATAGAAGGGTCCTCAACGAGGTCACACTTAAGGCCCAAAGAAGGGCAGGGTCAGCTCAGGTACATGTAGCAAGTTGGTGGTCAAGACAAGTCTGGAATCCAAGCTTCTCAGCCCTTAGGGATGGGACAGTTGAGGCCATGAGAGGCCAAGGCTCTGGAAAAGGAAAGTCGGGGAATGGTGACTCCTCAAATCAAGGTCCTCTTGTTATTGCCCACCCAGCCCTCTCCCTCCCACAGTCATGAAGAGCCAAAGGAACAAGGGTGGTCAAATGAGAGTTTGAAGCTGGGGAGGGAGAGAGCACTGTGAGAGCTGCTGGAGAAAAGCTTAGCTGGTTCTTACAGAAACATATGGAACTCATTACCCTAAGTCAAGGTGGTTGCTGGCCAGCTGGCAGTTGGTGGGTTTGGGGCTCAAAGTGTGTGTTGTGTGGTAATGAGGGTACTCGTAGCCCAGTAGGCTTCTAAGAATAACCCGCCTGCTTGATGATCCTGGTTTTTGCTAAGCCTTGTTTTCTTTCCAGTCTAAGCCACTTCTAGCATCCAAAAAAATTTCAAGACACGCCCAGGGAACTGAGCCACTGCAGATAATGCAAGGAAGGGGTGAGGACCTGGGGACATTAGACATATTCTCCCCAATGTAACTTCCTTCTCTATCAATACCAGAAACTGCTATGGCTCACTGTGGGTCCAGATGTGCAAAGCGTGGAGCCACTGTGATCTCAGCTTCCTTCTGTGTTCATCCAGGTAAGCCCCAAGGGGCCTATCTATTGGTCCAATATCCAGTCAATCACATTTTCCAGTGCAGATTCAAGTCCACCTACAAAGAGAGTGGCAAGGACAATGTTCAAAAGAGGCCATTTATACCAGCTGGGTGTGGTGGCACATGCCTAAAATCCCAGTGGCTCAGAGGCTAAGGCAGGAGGATCTGAGTTCGAAGCCAGCCTGAGCAACTTAGTGAGACCCTGTCTCAAACAAAAGAAAAAAAAAAAAGCTGGGGTCAGGGGGTTTGCTGGGGATGTGGCTTAATGGTAAAGTGCCCCTGAGTTCAATTCCTGGTGACAAACAAATACACAAAATGCTATATATTAGTGCCCAGCATTTTGCAGTCTTCCTGGTAGCAGTGCCAACAGGGCAGGGGCAGGCTGCTTCCATTTCAACCCCTATGAATGCACAGACATTAGGAAACCTACCCCAGTTTGCCCTGAGGGTCAGAATCCAAAATTTTGCTCTCTGCCACTCTTTTAAAGCTTTTTACAACTTGGAGATGTAGCTTAGTGGTAGAGTATTTTGGTAGCATGTACAAAATCTTGGGCTCAGTCCCCAGAGCCACCAAGGAATTAAAAAAAAAATCTAATTAAAACATTATACAAACCAATACATCCTACAGAATTGGCCTCTTCCACCCACAGCAGCTCCCCTGGTACTTTGTCTCTGTGAGTCTGGGAATCAAACCTGTGGGTTGAATCCTAGCTTTGTCATTTATCAGCTGTGCCATCACAAGTAAGTTATTTATCCTCTCTGAGCCTCACATGATTGATATGATGATTAAATTGGATGACATATAAAAAGCCTGGCACTTGGTAGGCCCTGAGTGACTCCCACCTAGGAGGTTGCAGGACTTGGTGTCAGATTCCTGCTGGAGGAGTTCCTTCCTGTCTTTCCAGGCATGATATCTCAGGCCTGCGGCCTGCACAGTCCCTTCCTCACACCCAGGAGCATCCCAGTGCCTCAGACTCCTCCCTGTGACGCTGTGGGAATCTTGAAACTTGTCCACAGAAGTGCAGAAAGAACTGAATGCAAAGCACCTAGAAGCTAGAACATGAGTGATATTCAAGAAATGACAGCTAGCCAGACACGGTGGCGCACACCTGTAATACCAGCATCTCTCTCGAGGCTGAGGCAGGAGGATCATGAGTTCAAAGCCAGCCTCAGCAAAAGTGAGGCACTAAGTTACTCAGTGAGACCCTGTCTCTAAATAACATACAGAATAGGGCTGGGGATGTGGTCAAATATCCCTGAGTTCAATCCCTAGTACCTCCCGCCCTCCAAAAAAAAAAAAAAAAAAAAAAAAGAAATGACAGATAAATCAGGCTCTGTGGCTCATGCCTGTAGCCAAGACAGGAGAATCACAGGTTCCAGGCCAGCCTGCACAACTTAGTGAGACCCTGTCTCAAAATAAAAAAATAAAGTCAGGCATGGTGGTGCATGCAGGTAATCTCAGTGATGGGAGGCTGATGCAGGAGGATTGCCAAATTAAAGGCCAGCCTCGGTAACTTAGTGAGACCCAGTCTCAAAATAAAAAATTAAAACAGATTGGGGATCTGGAGGTATAACCCAGTGGTAGAGCAACCCTGGGTTTCAATCCAGTACTGAAAAAAACAAAAGTGTGTGTGTGGAGGGGGGTGGACCAGATCACACCCAGCTACTACCTTCTCATCCGGAAAATTTCATGACAAGTGTGATTTCAGCTGGTGGAGGAACAGAGCTTTAGACCCTGTGAACCTGGGCAGGCTCAGCCTGACCCAGAACCAGCTCGCTGGTGAAACTCCCTTCTCTAACGGAGCACAGGAGTTAGGGGAAGGGGACAAAAGACCAGAGGACAGAGGACCTGGTGGCCAGAGATGGTGAGAGCAGCCGATTTGCCATCAGAGAGACCTGCCTTCGAAGCCTCTCTGGGGCTGGGGACATGGCGCAGTGGTAGAGCACATGATTAAGGCCCTGGAAATGAAAAAAAAAAAAAAAAATCTGTCTCTGCCACTTCTTGGCTGTTTGATTGGCTAGATGACACCCTTCTGTGTTTTTTCACCTATAAAACTCTCAGTGGTACCTCTCTCATAGGATAGAATTAAATCAAATGACAGAGAGAGCACATGGCACAGCTGAGCTGCTTATAGTGGGCAGCCTGTGTCATTTTACCAGGAGGAGGCCAAGGTGTGTGGGGGGTGCCTCTGCTTCACTGTTGTCCCCTCATGAGTTAATCTTGTTCACTTTGCATGGAACAAGCAATGGTCAATACAGAAGTATCCAGATTCCTGCCGTCTTCCACTTACCAGCTGTGTGAACTTGGACATGGGACTTCACTTCTTTGGTCCTCAGTCTCTGCACCAGTCCAATGGGGACAGTAGACTCTCTACCACACACAGTCGTGGTTGAGGACGGGTTCCCGTACAGGCCCCTTAGATTAGCACATGGAACACACCTGCAAAAGCTTGTCCCTTCGTGACCTCAGCCTACCATGGCCGTGTGTGTTCTCAGACACTCTGTAGCCAGAGAGTGTCTTATAGAAAACCTTGATGCCTCTCTATTATTATTATTTTTTTGAGCAAAATTGACAATTCAGGAAGATGTACCCGATTTTTATCACATGGCTTTGAGAGACCCGGCACGGGGCCAGCTTCACACAGAGTCACATATGTGCCTCCCCGAGCCCATGTGCCCGCAGATGCACACACTTCGAGAAGGCCGTGCTACGCCCGCTGCTTCCCAAATGGGCCGAAACAAACCCTCTCACTGTGAAGAGCTGCTCTGAAGCCCACTCAGTGCGCTCCCTGGCAAGGGAGCTGAGGGCCTCAGCAGCGTCTTCCTTGACAAAACTTCTCTGCAAGGTGAGTCCTGGCCCAGGTCCCAGCCCTGGCTCTATCCCTGCCTTGCTGTGCAACCCTGGGCATATAACTTTACCTCTCTGAGACTTTTTCATTTGTGAAAGGGAGCTAACCATTTCTACCTTTCAGGGTTCTTGTGAGGATTAGAGAAACATGCTGCATGAACCCAGGGCCTTGTGCAGGCGAAGCAAGCACTCTATCAACTGAGCTACATCCCCACCCCCTGGCTTGTATTATAACTCGGTGAAAGACACGTTTCTTTCAGTGTTGGGGATTGAATGCACAGCCTTTGGCATGCTAGGCAAGGGCTCTGCCACTGAGCTGCATTGTCAACCCTTCTTAGAGATTTTAAAATTTCAAAACAGGGTCTTGCTAAGGTGGATCAGACAGGACACGAACTTGAGATCCTCCCGCCTCAGCCTCCCAAGTAACAGGGGTTGTAGGCATCAGCCTTTTATATATTTTTTTTAATAAAATGAAGCTGTGAGCTATGTACCTTATATAATTTATATATGTCATCGCTTTCAGACATGTCTGTTAAGCCAGTAAAATGATTTTTCCCCTAGACTTGTTGTATTCCATATTTTATTCATGTTTTACAGTATCTGGGCCACTCACTGAAGCCCCCTAGAACCTCAGTTCTTTCATCTCTAAAATGGGAAGAAAAAACCTCCCAAGGCAATTTTGAGAATTCTATGAGGTGGTGTATATTGAACCAGAGAGGGATTGAGTTTTTGCTCTCCCCTCTCCCTAGGCTGAATTTCTCAAAGTCGGGAAGGAATTTTCTTTGCCTCTGTGCCCTCAATGTTGAATACCATTTTTTTTCTGCTTAACTATTGCCACTGTGTATGTATTACATCCTGTTTTTTTTTCAATCTCCAAATTGGCTTATAACTTTTGATAATCATGGCATGATATCATTTTGTTCCTGTGTCACTTAAAAAGCTAAACAGAGCAGCGATATGTTCCCCGTGTGTCAATGTGCATTTGTCTTCCTGCGCACTGCTGGTCCCAGCCCAAAATCCTCAGCTCGCCCTCATTGTCAGTATGTTTCTGAAAGTTGAATCTTGTGGTTTGTTGAGAGTGCTGAGGTTCCAAGGGTAAACACAGCTTTTTTCTTTTTTCCTGGTAGTAGGGATTGAATTCAGGAGCACTTTACCCCTGAGCTACATCCTCAGCCCTTTTTGTTGATTTTTTTTTTTGAAAGGGTCTTGCTATGTTGCTTAAGGCCTTGCTGAGTTGCTAAGGCTGACCTTAAACTTGCCATCCTCCTGCCTCAGCCTCCTGAGTCTATTCAATTTTAACATTCATAAGTATACTCCTGAGTATTCTGTGTATCCTAATTTTTCACCAGTTTAGTAATGTATGATTCTTATTATCAGCGTATTTTTTTTTAAGTTCACATGATGGTTTCACCCCACTTTTTTTTTTTAATATTTAATTTTTAATTCTAGGCGGACACAACATCTTTGTTGGTATGTGGTGCTGAGGATCGAACCCGGGCCGCACGCATGCCAGGCGAGCGCGCTTGAGCCACATCCCCAGCCCTCACCCCACATTTTTTTTAAAAAATGGGCATAAAATCTATTTTGATATATGGTGAAATATGGTATGCCTAAAAAATTCATTAATAACGGTGATGAGGATGAGAACTTTCACTTATTGAACATTTATAGTGTGCGAGGCTCTGTGTTGTGTGCCTCATAATGGAAGGATGAGTAATAGACATTTAGAAGTTTTCACTTTGCTGCTTACTTAAACATGAAGGAGTTGTTTTATTTTTTTCCCTTAGACAAGTTCTGTATTCCATATTGCAGACAGAATAATTTTATTATTGGGCCTTATGCATTTGGGGGCCAAGTCACCTGGATAACAATAAAAGCCATCCTCAGTCTCCTTGTCTCTAAGATCGGCTGGCCTTATTTGAAGACGGATCCTGCAGAAACGTGCCAGAGCCCTATGATCACAGGGCACACATTCTATCTCGATGGAAGTCCTGGAAGGCAGGGTGGTGTGCTAGGGACTGAGTTTTTATTTTTCCAAGCCCTCCCGTATTATCATCTCACTTCTTCCTTTGTAAACTTTTCAAGTCTCAGAGTCATCGATGGCGCTTCTGAAGCCCAGAGAGAAGGGGCCTTGGCAAAGGCCTGGGTTGCAGAGCCAGGCCTACATCCCGCCACCAGGAATCCTCTGAGCTCAGGCACCTCTCTGAGGACCTATGTTGGCACTCAGCTTTGGGTCTGGTGCCTCTCCACAGCAAATTATAAAATGGGTGTTGTCCCCACTTTTCCAGAGGAGGAAACTGAGGCTTGTGCAGGTAAAATAACTCCAGCCAGCCAGCCTTCACCCAAAGTGTGCTTTTTGCATAGGGCCCGGACACCCCGGCAGCTCTGCCACCTGGGAGCCTCAGGTTTGCTAAAGTGGCCTCGCACCATCCTCTCTGAGTCCCTGGAGCAGTACTCTGGTACCCCAAAGCAAGGAATGATCACCAAGGCTGACCCCTGCACCCAACTCCCTGGACCCCAGTAGCTGGGGTCAGGGGGTTCACAGAGCAGGGGACTCAAGGCCCCTGTGCAGAAGTGATTTACATAGTGTCCCCCATCTCCAAAGCCCATTGTCTCCAGAGGAGACAATACAGATAAAGGACCCAGCCTAGTGGGCTGCCTGCATCAATCTGTAACCATGGAAACCCCTAGGGAGACAATTCGAAGCCCTCCCTGCACCCCCACCCCCATCCTGCAGCTGTGGCTCCAGGAATCAAGCCTCCAGCAGGGGGGGAATTGCTGATAATTGCCATCCCCCACCACTGCCACCACCAAATGGGACACAGCTGGGTCTCCCTCAACATCCATCCCCCACTCTCTCCAACCCAGAACTGGTGTTGGTAAAGGGGCTTTGGATGGGTCTAAGGCCTAAGCCTTATAGGTCAGCTTCCAGAGCTCCACACTGGTGAGAAACCGTCCTTGATCCCAGAGTTGGTCACCGGGCATAACAGCTCAGGCGACTTCTCAACCTTGGACCCGTCCACCAGGTGCTTGGGAAAGATGTAGGTTTCTGGCGCATGACTTCCCTCTGGTGGCAAGTTGCTGCAATTTTGGAGAAGAACAAAAGTAGTGACTTCAGAATCAGGCTTGGTGGCGCCCGCCAGGCTGTAATCCCCACCACTGGGGAGGCTGGGGCAGGAGGATCACAGGTTCGGGGCCAGCCTTGGCAATTTAGCAAGACCCTATGCAGTTTAATCTCAAAATAATAATAAAAAGGGCTGGGGATATGACTCAGCACCCCTGGGTCCAAACCCTAGCACCCCTCCCCCACAAAAAGTAATACTTCTTTGACCTACGATGCTGCAGATGTCCACAGGCCTTAGGTCTTTTCCCTGCAGCCACATGCTGAAGCCAAAGTGTCCGGAGGAAGGGAGTACTGAGATGGTGAACCCAGTCTGTCACGGCTCAAAACCAGCCTCAACCAGCATCACCTGCCCTTGGCTTTAAGTCTCAGTTTCTTCACCTGTAAAATGACAATGCATACCTCCTTGGATATTCTGGGGACCATAGGTATGAAGCTTTGTGAGCCTTCAGAAAGGTGACCCTCTCATACAGTCCAGGGCTCTGACATTCCTACGTGGTTTGCCTGTAGGTGTAGCACTGAACTACTCCTGGCTCGGGCGTACTCAGGGCTCCTGTGATAACTGGAGTGGCTCTGGGGTGTGAATGCACTCAATATCCTTTATCTAAAATGCTTAGGAATAGAAGAGTTTTGGATTTCAGGTTTTGGCATGTTTGCACATACCTACTGATATGTCTTGAGGACAGGACCCAGGTCTAAATGCAGAACTCATTTGTGTTTCATATATACCTCATGAGCATAATCTGAAGGTGAAGGTGATTTTATATATTTTTTAGCGTGCCTGCAGTTTGGCTGTGCCCTGAAACACGAGGTCAGGTGTGAGATTTTCCATTTTGCTGGTAGAATTGTTACTGGATAGGGATCCCAGGAGGTCTCCCAGAAGGGAGACAGGGATCTCAACCCCACACTGGCAAGTTCTTGAATTAGGCCACAGAAAGGAATTTCAGGATATGTCAAAGGGGCACAAAGATAGAAAGCAGAGAGATGTGTTCAGGAAAAGAGCAACAGAGCAGGCCATGTTCTCCGAGGAAGAGATACCAGCACTCAAGTGTGAGATGTGCTTTTGAGATCCTGGATTCTCCTTCTGTCCTCCTCCTCCTCCTCTTTCTTCTTCCCTCTTGTACTGGGAATCAAACCCAGGAGTGTTTTACCACCAACTTATGTTCTAATTTTTTTTTTTTAATTGAGACTGGGTCAAACTAAGTTGCTTAGATTGGCCTTGAACTCATGATCCTTCTGCTTTAGCCTCTTCCTGGCAAGAGTTCTTCTTCTCAAGGGAATCTTTGTAAATACAATCTTTGTAAGAAGCTCCGGGGCACCATAGCCAACCCGTGAGTTTTGTTCTTACTTGTGGTGTACAGGGGGAATTATAGGATCTTTAGGTGGGTGTCATCCGGTCAATAGATAACGATTGGAATATGCTCAGATCATATTTTCCCTTGGCTTTATTTTGTCTAAATAAAATATGTTATGTAAGCTAGCAATGTCTGTAGGCATTAAGAACCTAGACTCTCAGTAACATTCAAGGGCTTTTTAAGAATTTAGAAGTGAATGGCGCTGGGTTGTAGCTAAGTGGTAGAGTGCCTGCTTAGCACGTGTGAGGCACTGGGATGGATACTCAGCAATGAATAAAGATAAATAGAAACCGGATGGGGTGGTGCACACCTGTAATCCCAGTGACTTGGGAGGTTGAGGCAGGAGGATCACGAGTTCAAAGTCAACCTCAGCAAAAGTGAGGCGCTAAACAACTCAGTGAGACCCTGTCTCTAAATAAACTACAAAAGAAGGTTGGGGATGTGGCTCAGTGGTCAAGTGCTCCTGAGTTCGGTCCCTGGTACTCTGAAATTAAATAAATAAATAAAGGTATACCAAAAAAAAAAAAGAAAGAAAGAAAGAAAGAAAGAAAGAAAGAAAGAAAGAAAGAAAGAAAGAATTTAAGCATGGAGGAAACCAGGCTTGGGGGGGGGGTGGTGACGGTGTTACGGGAACTTCCTAGAATTAAAACTATAGTTTCTTCCCCTTTCCCGTTAATCTCCTTTCTACCTATCCTCATTTTCTGCCTACCTCAGTATGACTTGGTGGTGGAGCACTTGCCTAGCGTGTGTGAGTCTCTGCTTTCAATCCCCAGCCCTACAAATAGAAGAAAAGTCTTGTTCTTTCTTGGGGTGTACAGGTCTGGAGAAGGGGGTTCCTGGGAATTCCAGTCCCCATGAGAGCCTCCAGGACCTCCAGCTCAGCATTTCCCTCCATACAGTCACAGGCCTTCTGCGTGGCTAGTCCCTTCTGGGAAGGGACACTGTGAGTGACCTTTCAACTGTTCCAAAAACCGCTCATTGAGATCAGTTCAGTCAGCTCAATTCTGTGTGTCCAGGCTGTGGGAGGCGCTGGGGTGGGAAGAGGAAGACAAGGAGCAGCTTCAATCCCAGGGGGAACCCAGAGCTTCAGAAGGATGGCCATTGCCAGGTGAAATGATGACGGGTTAGGATTGGTAAAGGAGGTGGGCAGCAGAGATCAGGGACAGCTTCGGAAAGGTGGATGGTACGAGTGATCACCACCCGTCCTGTGGCCAACACCCCAGGATTCCAAAGGCTGAATGTCTTGTTTATTTCCAGAGAGTTCTGAGTTTTGTTTTTCAATGTGAGCGATTGATCTGGTGCTGGGGATCAGATGGTGTGGGGGGGTACCTGGGAGATAAGAGCACACGGTCGGCAAGACACCCAGCCCTGATCCGGATTTTTTTTTCTTTTTTCTGTCTTTTCCTGTTCCCTTCCTCGCTTCCCCTCTCCCTCTCCCCCACCTTCTTTCCTTCTTTCTTTCTTTCTTTTCCTTCCTTCCTTCTGGGAAAGAGGCCTTGCTCTGTTGCCCAGGCTGATTTCCTGGGCTCTAGTGAACCTCCCACTTTAGCCTGTCCGGTAGCTGGGATGACTTCTACCACTTCCTGTTTGACCTAGATTCTTGATTTTGCTTTTCTGATTTTCGAAGCTGTTTGCCTTTTCTTTCTTGTCTCTTCTTTTTCTCAGTATTGAGGATTGAACCCAGGAGTGCTCTCCCACTGAGCTACATTCCCAGCCCTTTTTATTTTTGATTTTGAGACAGGGACTTCCTCCAGCCTCAGCCTCACAAGTCCCTGGGATTACAGACCTGTGCCACCAGGTCTTTAAATCCCAGCTCAGGTGTAGGATTTAGAGAAGCCCCTCAAGAGAATAAACTGATAATTCTGCAAGTTGTAGGTGAGGTTTTCCCCAAGCTGCTCTGAGCACCTCTACTGGGACTTGAATCTTATGACCCTCCTTTTAAGTGGGCACCTCCACAGGATCCAACATCTGGGAAAAACACCTCCAGGGTCTGGAAACATCTGGAAAGAATCTGGTCAAACTGGTGGCCCTGGCCTTCCCAACGGGGCTGCTTCCTTGTATCTTTGTCTCCCTCCCAGCTAATCACAGGGGCTTTGGCAGGTACCGTGGCTACCTGTAGATGGCAGCCTTAACCCTTACACTTGGACAGCCTCCACCCAAAGGCAGGAGAGGGGAAAGAAAGACACCCAGGACTCCTAATATTCAGAGATACTACTGGGCTCCATGGCCCACACCTGTAATCCTAGCAGCCAGGAGGATGGTGAGTTCAAAGCACAGCCTCAGCAAGGGCAAGGCTCATTGAGACCCTGTCTCTAAATCAAATACAAAACAGGGCTGGGGATGTGGCTCAGTGGTTGGATATCCCAGAGTTCAATTTCCAGTTCCCCAAAATAATAATAATAATGCTATGAATCTGTGTATATTAAAAAAATTTTTTGGCACTAGACATTGGAGCCAGAGCCTCACATGTGCTAGGCAAGTGCTCTGCCACTGAGCTACCTCCCCGCCAATTTTTATTTTTAATTCTGAGAGAGGGTCTCATGAAGTTGCTGAGGCTGGCCTTGAACTTGTGATCCTCCTACCTCAACTGGGACTCCAGAGTGTGCCCTCTTGTCTAGCTCTTATACACATTTTTATGTGGACATGTGTTTTCAGTTCTCTTGGTTTTGTCCCTAGGAGCAAAATTTCTGGTTTATATAGTATCTCTGCGGTGACTTTCTGAGAAACTGCCAAAGCAGCTGCACCAATATACATTCCAACCAGCAAGGGATGAAAGTTCCGATTTCTCTACATCCTGGCCCAAAGGACGTGATTGCCCATTTCTTAGATCGGCCATTCCAGGGAGCATGGAGCTGGATTGCATTGTCTGGATCATTTCCTTAACGACCGATGCTGAGCATCCTCCCGGTGCCTCTTGCTCTCTGTCCATCTTCTCTGGAGAACTGTCTGTCCAGATCTTTTGTATTTTCAATAAATTTTCACACCCACACAGAGCGCATTCATGTCCCATCTCAGATTCCCTTCAACACAGTCACCCTAGGGTGAGAGAGCCAAGGCTAGCCCCATTTTCCAGGTGAGGGAACTGAGGCTCAGACTAGTATAATGAAACACAGCATAAGGAGGGCCAAGGTTGGGGCTTTATGCATTGAAGAAGCACTCAAATTGTACCAGCCAGTCACTGTTAGAAGCTGTGAGCCCCATCATGACCATTTTTCTGTAAAGTGTTATAGCTAAACTTCCTGGAAGCAATGGCTCCTTCCTACCCTCCCTCCCTCCCTCCCTTCTTTCTCCCGTTCTCTCTTACTATCTGCAGTACTAGGGAAGGAACTCAGGATCCTGCATATGCTAGGCAAGTGCTCTATCACAAATCTATATCCCCAGCCCTTGAAACAACTTTGTTTTTCTCCAGTGACCACAGAATAGTGTGTTTGTGGTAGAACAGGAGAATCACAAAAATGGGGCAGAGATCCTTCTCCCTTCTTTCCTACACTCCTGATCTGGTTTCCCTCTGGCTTTGGATTCCTCTGAATAGGTACCACACTGAGGTGCCTGGAACAGGAGGGCTGTGTCTTCAGGAGGCCTGTGGCAGGTGTATTGTATTCTGATAAACAGGGATTGTCGTGCAGGGATACAGGGATACGTGCAGGGATCTGAGACTTTTCCGGGAGAAGATATACCAAGGATAAGCTACACCAGCAGGAATGCAAGTTTGCAGCTGGGCGCAGGAGAGCATTCCTGCAATCCCAGCTACTTGGGAGGCTGAGGCAGGAGGATCACAAGTTTGAGGTCAGCCTCAGCAACTTCGAGACCTTTTACTATCCGGAAAAAAAGAAAGAAAGAAAGAAAGAGAGAGAGAGAGAGAGAGAGAGAGAGAGAGAGAAAAGAAAAGAAAAGTGGAAGTTTGCATTGGTTTGGGGACTTTTCCAGGGCTATTTGGGCCTGACTGGGCGAGGGGCTTCCTCATCCATCAGCTCTGAAGCTGCAGGCAAGGCACTCAATGCCTTTTTGCCTCAGTTTCCTCCATGGAAAGATAGTCCTAAGCGTCCCTAACTCACCTAGTCGTAGGACACACTCTCCATCTTCAACAGTGTCTGCGGCCCTGGAGCTCCGGCTCCGGGGGAACATATCCGCCTTCACAGGTGTTCTGGAGCTAGTTCTTTGTTCAAAAGATCAAAGGAGACAGATCTAAGCTCAGATCCTGATTCCATTTTTTTTTCTTTTTCTTTTTTTGGGGGCTGAGGATCAAAGTCAGGGTCTCACATATGGTAGACAAGTGCTGGACCCTTGAGCCACATCCCCAGACCCCCTGATTTCTCATCTTTAACCAGCCCTTAGCCAAATCCCTTGGCATGTTTCAGCCTCAGTTTCCTCCTCAATCCAAGCTGACTCTGTGTTGTAAGGTAGTCAGGAGATTTCAACAAAATAATGTGTGTAACATGTGCTCCCTCCATGGCTCTAGGGCTCTGTGTCTTCCCCAAACCTGCTACCCACACCAAGCATGTGGCTGCCTGGCACCCTCCTAAAGACTTCATATCCAACACTTTATTGAATCCTCACTAGAAACGGAGAGATCACTTTTGCCATCCCCATTTCAAAGATGAAGAAATTGAGCTCCGAGACGTCCAGTGACCCGACCAAGATCATAATGTTTGGAAGAGATGGAGCAAGAATTGGAGTCCAGCCTGGCATGGTGGCATATACCTGTAATACCATCGACTCAAGAGGCTGAGGCAGGAGGATCACAAGTTCAAAGCAAGCCTCAGCAACTTAGGGAGGACGTGAGCAACCTAGTGAGAAGCCGTCTCAAAATAAAATAAAAGAAAAAGGGCTGGGAATGTGGCTTAGGGACTAAGCACCCCTGGTTTCAATCCCCAGTATTAAAAAAAAAAAAAATTCAAGCCCAGGGAGACAGGCTTCAGATCTGTGCCCCACACCTCTTGCAGGAATTTGTCAGTTCCCAGAAGGTGAAACTCTAAAGTCAGCCCCAGCTGCCCGAAACTCAACCACAGGGAGCTGGCTCTTGGCCCCCTTGCTGGCTCTCTTCTTTCCTCTCAGCCTCACCCTGCCACCCCCATTTCCCTCCCTGGCCCTAGGGCTCTGCTTCTTCCCCAAACCTGCTCTACCACAATTTCTTCCAGGTTCCCTCATCTGTAAAATGGGGATAATAACAGTACCTGTCTCAGAGGTATGTTGTAAAGATCAGAAGAGATGCTTGAAGTACAGTGCTTGGAGCCTGGCACATGGCAGATTCTCAATGAATACAAGTGATCATCATCACTATCATTGTTTTCATAATGTCTCAGAAGTCCTGGGAAAGAGGCTCCGGATAAGCATTACCTACAGTTGATGGTTGAGGAAACTGAGGTTGAGAGGGTACAGCAACAGCTGTCCACGTGCTCAACTAGGAAAGAGAGCAGGATTTTATTGGGGCCTCCTGATTTTCCGATTTCAGATCTCGTTAACTTCTGCTACTCTCTGCTGGGCGGATGAGTGAACCATAATCAATATTTATTATTTACCTAATGTGTGCCAAGCCAGGCCCTGGAGCATTCAGAGATCTGACCTAGACCCTTAAAAGAGCTTAGAACACGTCAAACCAGGCATGGAACCAAAGCCTTGTTTGTTGAGACAGAACACGCTCAGGGTCCAAAGAGGACAAGAGGCACTCTAGCTGAGAGAGAAAAAGCAGGCCAGGAAGGCTTCCTGGAGGAAGTGGGGTTTAAGCCTGGCCACCAAGTACCAGTGAGATACGCAGACTAAAAGGGTCTGTACAGGGTAGATAAGGTCAGAGCTAGAGCAACAGCTACTGATTCTTGAAGCCCCTTATGAATCAGTCCTGGGCCAAAAGCTTTACATGCATTATCTCATGAGATTTCCCCATACTCCCATGAGGTAAGTGGGAATAGAGATGAGAAAAACCAAGGTTTGGAGAATTTTTAAAACCTGCCTGGGGCCAGGCATGTGGCTCTTGTCTGTAATACCAGCAACTCAGGAGGCTGAGGCAGGAGGATTACAAATTCAAGGCCAGCCTGGGAAACTTAGCAAGACCCTGTCTCAAAATGAAAAGTTAAAAGGGCTGGGGATGTGGCTCAGTGGTAAAACGCCCCTGGGTTTAATCTGCAGTACCAGAAAACAAACAAATCTTGCTTGGTGTCACACAGCTAGTAAAGCAGCAAGGCTTCAGTTTCAATCCAGACAAGCTGGCAACAAAGCCTGGGCCACCTCATCATCCGATGAGGTCCGGAGCTGGGAATAGACTCTGGAAGGTTTTGAATGTCAAGGCTCAGACTTTCCTACAAACCACACAGTAGACAGGCAGGAATCTGCAGATCTGGAATGAATGGCAGCTCTGGCACTCACTACCAAGGTCACTTCTGAGCCTCTCTGAACTGGAGAGCTGAGGTCTGGAAATAGATGATCAACAATGAAGGGTTTAGAATGAGGGAGGAAGGCTCTAGTGACAAAAGGATTGTTTAGGAGAAACTTAGAGATGTGCAAGTATCTGCCAAGTGCTGGGTCCTCAGAATACAATTGAGCTTTTTTTTGGGGGGGTGGGTACTAGGGATTGAACTCAGAGGCACTCAACCACTGAGCCACATTCCTAGCCCTATTTTGTATTTGATTTAGAGACAGGGTCTCACTGGGTTGCTTAGGGCCTCCTCATTGCTGAGGCTGGCTTTGAACTCACGATCCTCCTGCCTCAGCCTCCTGAGTGGCTGGGATTACCACTGTGCCCAGCCTCAGAAAACAATTGTGAACAAGACACAATCTGTACTCTGGACCCTCACTCCAGCTGTGCCTATGGCGGAATAAACAGGACTCCGGAGCTGGATTGTCTGATTCCACTGTCAGTTCTCAAATCAGTGAATCTCTCTGTATGACCTTGGGCATGTTACCTAGCTTCTTAGCCTCTCCACCTTTACCACAAAGATAAGCATTGCTCTTCCCAGGATTGTTGGTATAAATTAAATAAAACAACACATTTAACGGTCTAGCATGGTGCTTGGCATACAGTAGACAGTAGATGTTAGTTTTCCCTATGAAGAGGCATAAATGTTGGGATCCATGTCTTGCCCCCCCCCATTCTGCCAATTAAAGTTACTGGTTCCTGGCTTTCATTTTAGCAGAAAGGGGGATATAAATGTATATAATACAGTCCAACCACACAAACTAACAAAGAGCCCTGTGTCCTGGGAAATGCAGTGCAGGATCTAGGCTCAGATCTGGACTCCAAGCCAAAACATTTCTCCCCATCACCAGGGAACCCGGGCCCATTTCTCAATGCACTATGAGCTGCTCAATACTGTGCTGTGTGTCTGGTAACCGCCCTCTGTTTCAGTTTCGTGGGCTGCTGGAGCGGGCCTACAGGGATAGGAGCAGGTGTCGTGGCCCCTTTAAGCTGTAAAGCTCGTGTTGCAATCGCGGCTTCTAAGGCCGGTCCTTTCCGGGGGGCGGAGCCTGTGCGTGTTGCAGCAGCCAACCAAAGCGCCGCATTTTCCGCGGGAGATCTGAATTTCGCGGCACGCAGATTGGCGCTAAAAAAAAAGAGAGAGAAGAAAAAAGAGACTGAGAAAGGCTTGGGGACCAGAGAGCGAGCCGAGAGCGAGTCTCAGGGGCCCTGCCGCGTCCGAGCGCACCGCGTCTCTGCCGAGCCCGTAGGCACCCGAGGCTTCTCCCCGGAGCGGGCCAGACCCCAGGCGCCCCAAGGCCTTCGGGTCGCGGGGCAGTCCCGGGAGGCGGCCGCCCTCGGGGCGGGACAGCTCCTGGTAGTGCCACCGCCGCCAGGCGGTCTCCAAGCGGCGATCTCCAAGCGCTGCTCGGCCTTGGGCCAGGAGGGGAGGGTCTGGCCTTGCCCGGTAGACGTCCATTGGCGGCTTCCCCCGGCCTCCGCGCCATGCCGCCGGCTGTGTGAGCCGCTGCGGGCTCCAGAGCCCCCAGGTGCCCGCGGGCGCGCCAGGGCCGTTGGGTAGGGGGCGCCGCACTCGCCATGCTGCGCGGGCCCCGGGCCCTGGCTCCGGCCGCTGCGCAGCCCGCAAAGGGGGTGACCTCTTTGAGCCCCACGGAGCTATGGCCGCCCGGCCTCAGCAGCCCCCAGCTCTGCCGGGCCACCACTACCTACCACACCTCGCTGTACCCGCAGACGGTGCCTCCTGCCGCGGCACCTAGCACCTGCCTCGACGCCACTCCCCACGGACCCGAGGGCCAAGTTGTGCGATGCGTGCCGGCAGGCCGGCTGCCGGTAATGCTGGGGACCCCCACTGCTTCTCCCTGTGCTTTCTGGGTGGGGAAAAGGAGGGAGGAGCTCCTGAGATTCAGTTTGAGCGAAGCAGGTTGAATTTGGGGAACGGAGAAGATGAACTTTCAGTTTCCAGAACTTTTTTTGCCCCTAAAAACTGAGAGGGAAAAAAACCAACCCCATCATTTTCAGAGTTCGGATGAAATCGTCTTATCCACTGTCGTGGGGTGTGCTGAGCACTAAATCGGGAGTCTGGAGACCCAATCCAATGTCCCTAGTGCACTGGGTGACTGGAGAAGTAACTCCACAAGGCACCCATCATTGCCACTGTTCATTCATTTCTTTATTGTACTGGGCACCTGCTACTTGTCCTCAGGGCTTGGCCTGGGGATACCTTGGGGACTTAAGGCAGGAGTATAAGTCTGTGGCTCTCTCAGACCCAGTCTGGCTTGGACAGACTGCAGACTGTCGCTCCAGCCAACTCCTTCCCAGGTATATGCCCTAGGTCTTTCCCCAGTCTTCGCTCCCAGATAGGCAGTGGCAGATGCAAATGCAGGCAGCCCCCGGGGTTCCTGTTCAGCGGGGCTATGCCCTCATGCCCCTGCTGTGGCCAGGGAGGGTCCAAAGTATGGTGGCATCCAGCAGCACGGGGTGTGTTTTGTGGGAGTGGAATTCCTGGAGCTGAAACAACCTTAGTCTGGGGGTGGAGTGGGAAAGGGCCTGGGGGCCTGGTGACAGGGCGGGGTTAGGGGAGCCTGTTTTTTCAGTCCTGACTGCCACTAATTCACTGTGTGTATTTGAGTCTGGGCCTCAGTTTCCTCTTCTTGAAAATGCACGTGTGCCTGTGGTAGCTCTGGGGCCAGCTCACCTTGGGTCACTTCTAGCTCCAAGTCCTTGGTTTTAGAAGCTTGCTCCAGGGAGGGAAAGTGGGGGTGTTGTAGTTGGCTTAGTTGTGGTTGTACTAAGTTTGGGTGTCCCCCACTCCCAGGCTCTGGTGAGAGCTGTGCCAATCAGCAAGCATGGATCCTTGGCCATCTCTTGCTGTAGGAAGAATCCCAATTCCTGCTACTGGAATCAGGCTTGGCTTTGCCTCCCCAGAACCCCTTCCTGCCCATTAGTTCCAACCAGGAGGGCAGGAGGCAGGTATGCTATCATCCTCACTTTATAGGTCAAGCACCTGAGAATAACCATCATCTTTCAGTGTCTTGTGTTCAGTATTTTATACTTTAAAATATTCTTGTAGCCTATGAAGTAAGTGGGATTAGTAGCTCCATGCTACAGGGGAAACTGAGGGTCAGAGAGGGGATGTGACCTGTCCAAGGTCATAGAGGGAGATTGGGTAGAGTGACCTGACCTACAAGTCATCTTCCTATATAGCCTTGACTTTCTCCAATACTGCCCGAATTAGATAGAAGGGCCAGTCTCTCCTCTGGCCAGCTGCTTTCAAACTCAGAGTTTCAGTAACAGCTGTGGTTTTGAACTACTTTGAATGCTCCCAGAGGATTCCAGACTGCATCTGTCTGAAACTCCCTCCAGGAGGGGCTCAGTGATCTTGGCAAGGACAGCTCTCTCTTATTCAATGCCTCTCATATGCCAGATACCTCTTGGCACTCTTCAAAATCATCATCTTGGTCAAGATACCCAGCATGAGGTACCTTGAAGGTAAGGAAATTGAGCAGAGTAGTGAAGTCACTTGCCCAAGTTACGAGTCAAGGAGTCGGGGAGTCTGCTTACATAGATACCTCTAGAGGCCTGCCAGGTCCAGAGCCCCCTCTCCTGTGGGTTCCCAGATGTCTAGGGCCTCAGCCCCATAGGCAGGCCTGTCCCCTGCTTACTCATTTTACAAGGGTGTGACCCGAAGCAGCTCCAAACCCAACCCTGGGTGTGGCTGCCTGCTTTGTGGCCAGGCTGCAAAGTGCAGGGGGAGCAGGATTTGTTGGGGAGCTGTCCCTTTAAAGGGTTGGCAACCAAGATGGAGGGCAGGATGAAGGCTAGACCCCAGGTCTGCCTGTTCCCTGTCCAGTGTTCTTGCCACCACTTGGAGAAGACTCAGGAGATAGTCCTTCGTCGAGTCCCTCCTCTGGCCAGGCACATGATATTCTTCTGTTTCTGCTCTTCAGGGACCTAGGAAGACAGTGGGATTCTGCAAGATTCTGCAATGGTTCTCTTGTCGTTGTGTCTATATTTTTCAAATTTCCTCTGAGAGCCGTAAAAGAAAATAAACTTTTTATTTATTTACTTTTTGAGGTGGTCTGGCTATGTTGCCTAGGCTGGCCTTGAACTCCTAGGCCCAGGCAATCCTCCTGCCTCAGCCTCCTGATTAGCTGGGACAACGGGTGTGTGCCATGCTGCAAAGGCTGAAAACAAACCTTTTATTGAGCTGCACAAGGCAGATCAGAAGGAGAGGGGTAGGCTCAGAGGGGTGAGGCCATGATACCCTAAGTCCCCATCTGTCTAGCTACCAGGTGACACCGATGGGGCTGAAAGTGAGGCTCAGCCCCTTACATGTGCTTCTGCGCCTCACTGTCTAACTGAGAGCTTGGGAGAGACTTGGCTCCACTCTGTGTGACCTTGGGCAAGTCACTTCCCCTTCTGAGCCTGTTTCCTTTCCTTGATGCCAGTAAGAGGCTTGGCCTGGGGCTTCCGGTAGGTCGCTGTGTTGCTTCCTATAGGTCACTATGTCTTCTCTCTGAGGTTTGGCAGGATGTATTTGAATTCTAACCAGGTTAAAGGGGCTGTCAAAGACGTTGAAATAGGAACCTTGCTGGCCTCTGGGTGTGCTCACAGACCTTTGCTTTCCTCGGCCCCTCACAGCTATCTCTTTCAGCTCACCCTTGAACTTGGCCCTTGCTGGTACCTTAGTGCTGGCAGCTGCCCTGCATGAGCACTGGCCTGGGCAGGCAGAGCGCTTTTGCTGCACCCTCTTGCTTACTCCTCAGTAGAGGTGGAGCGGACTGTCTCCATTTTACAGGTGGCCCAAGAGGCCAACTGACCCTGCAGCTCACCCAGCTAATAAGGGGGAGGCCGGGCTGTGCACCAGGTTGGTGTGCCCCAGGCCTGTGATCAGCCTCTCTTTGGGATTATCCTCTGTCATCTCAGTTCTGCAGGCTCAGCCCAGTCACATGCTGACTTCTGGGCAGTGCCTATAGGTGTCAGGGAGGTGTCCCAGGGTGGGGGGCATGGCTGCTTAAGGACCCTGGGAGTAAGGATTATGGTCAGGGGGATTAAGAGAAGGGAGGGGGCCCGTGTGTGTGTGTGTGTGTGTGTGTGTGTGTGTGTGTGTAAGAGAGAGAGACGCGGAGGCCAGCTATGGCAGCCTTGGCCTCATTCCAGCAAACCCGGGAGAATGTATGTGGCATTGAGCTGACGCAGCCTTGCACGGCCCTAGGGTCAGACAGACCTGGTTTGAACCCTGACTCTGCCTTTGTCTATGTGAGTGTGGGCACGTGCCTTAACCCCTGAGCCCACTGTCTGCCCAAGTGCCAGTCCCAGTGTTGCAGAGCTGCGGGAGCATGTGCCCTGCCCCCTGCAGGTCTCCTGTTCAGGGTCCTCTCTGCCACCTCTGGCTGTGCAGGGGTTGAGCTTCTGGTGGGGGGTGCTCTGGGCTGGCCCGGCTCCGCCTCACTCCCGGACCTTCGTATTCCTTACGAGGGATAGATGAAGGTCCTGGGGTGGACAACCTTGACCAGCTGGACAAAGGCCTCAGAGCTCACCAGCCTCAAGTCCTTCAGCCACGAAGTGGGGTCCAGTGGTGTTGGGAAGGTCTGGTGAAGTGGATGCGGAGGCTTGGCTCGGGGAGTGGGCAATGCTTGGGTCTTTCTCTAAGACAGGATGGGGCTAGGTTCCTACACTCTAGGAATTTACCAGTTGAGAGGCAGATAAGGAATATTCAAGAGAGGCTTTGAGAGGAATGAGCAGGGAGGTGTCTGGGTTCTGTCCGGGCCTGGGCAGGGGTGGGTGAGAGAAGGGTCATATCCAGGCTCCTCCAACCAAGGAGCAGAGTTCCTCCACTCAGTCCAGGAGGACTTCCTGGAGTGAAGGTCTAATGGAGGAGGCAGGAGGAGCTGTCACCCTACCCCACCCCACCCCCAACACACCTGTCAGCCCAGCTGTGCTCAGCAGCGGTTAGAAGACTCAGTCAGCCCTGCTGAGCATGACCTCACCACCAAGTGTTAAATTAAGCCCTTAAGTCAAGTCGGGGTGACTCGGGACAGGGGAGGAAGGAAATGGGCCCAATGGCCCCCTGAACTTTTGTCAAGGAAGATGGTGAGCTTGAATTTTAGCTGTGGGGCTGTGTATTTCCTGAGTGCCTACTGTGTGCTGAGCCACAGACTGAGAATGTTACAGATGATTCCTTCTCAGTCTTTACAATAGCCCTGCAGATGTTTTCTGCCGCATTTTGCAGAGGAAGAAACCAAAGCTCCTAGAAGCAGAGCATTTTCCCAGGTCACACAGTGAGCCTGAGAGGAGCTGGAGACTCCAGGTGGCTCTCTGACCTGTGTCCCAGTGCCCCAGTGCCCTATCCCTGCCCCTGCCCTGCCCCTGCCCAGCCCTAACCAGAAAGGAGGCCTTTTCCGGGCTGTGAGGCTCTGGGCCGGGTTGGGGCCAGTCGGGAGGAGCAGATGGGTCTGCGGTTTGATTTCCCCAGCAGGTGTTTCCCAAGCTTGGTGGGGGGATGGGGAGGGGCAGAGGGGCCTCAGCTGCCTGTCCTTAAGACACTGGGGAAGGCTTATTGTCTGCTTCTCAGCAAAGAAAGAATAGCTGAATGTCTCTTGAGGGGACCCTGGATCCCTCAAGCCAGAGACGGATCATGAGGGTGGGGTGTGTTTGCACTGTTTCCCAGTGTGGGTGCCTCCCTGGGGTGGGGCACCAAGCCAGGAAGTCCCTAGGGTCTGGGCGGATGCTAGGCCACACCCCGATAAGGACCAGCTGTGGGGCTGTGATGGGCACCAGCTGGCTGGGTCAGCTGTTTTTTGCAGAGGGGCTGGTCCCCAACCTGATGTGGTTTGGGCCTCACCTACTACTTCCTCCTTTTATGTCTTCTGGGCCTGGGGTTGGGGGTAGAGGCAGCCTGGGGCCTGTGGTTAGGAACCCTGAGCCTCTGGCCACACTGGATTTGGTAGGGCCTCCAATGCCTGGGCCTCAGAGATAGGATTTTCTTTTTTTTTGGGGGGGGGGTATGAAATTGAACCCAGGAGCACTTAATCAATCATTGGGTCCTTTTTATTTTTTATTTTGAGACAGGGTTTTACTAACTTGCTTGGGGACTTGCTAAATTTCGGAGGCTGGCTTTGAACTTGTGATCTTCCTGCCTCAGCCTCCCGAACTGCTGGGATTACAGGTGTCTGCCACCATGCCCAGCTCAAGAGTGGGATTTTTATTTGCCCCTCAGGAAACAGGACATCCCCCTTCTGAACGATTACCTTTCAGGTCATTGATATTTCCCTACCAGTGAGTGTGGCCATGCTGCACCAGGACTCGTGGCAAACTGGGGGTAGCTGCTAGTGGCCTCTGTACCTTAGCCCCAGGTCAGGGAAAGTCTAAAGAAAGACTGATTCTTACTGCACCTCTCTCCCTGTCTCTCCAAGGCCAAAAGGAAGCTGGACCTGGAGGGAATCGGGAGGCCAGTGGTTCCGGAATTCCGGACTCCCAAGGGGAAGTGCATTCGAGTGGATGGCCTCCCCAGCCCCAAAAGTAAGAGCTCCCCATGGGCATCTCAGGGTGGGAGGGGGGCAGAGGGCAGCTCCCCTCCCCAAATCATCAGGAGCAATATTTGCATTTTCCGGTTTATCAAGGTTTCCTGTGTGTTCTCCACTTGATCCTGCCTAGGGCAACTTGAGATTCAGAGAGCTCAAGTGACTTGCCCAGGGTTACACAGCTAGTAAGCGGAATCAGGACTAAAGTCAATGGAAGTCCTGGCACTGCTTCCACACCACATACCGTTCCCTTGTGCCAAATGGGATGCCCGATGCTTTGAGAGACTGCTATTTTTTTTAAAAGTTTTTGTATTTAGCCTGGCATGATGATGCACTGCCTGTAAAGTGGCACTGGAGGCTGAAGGCAGGAGGGCTAAATATGATTGAAGGGGACATGAAGCTTGGATCAATCTAGCCTCTGCCACCTGTGAGGTTTCTTTTGTGTTTGTTTTTGGGTACTGGGGATTGAACTTAGCGGCACTCCACCACATCCCCAGCCCTATTTTGTATTTGATTTAAGAGACAGGGTCTCACTGAGATGCTTAGCACCTCACTTTTGCTGAGGCTGGCTTTGAACTTGCAATCCTCCTGCCTCAACCTCCCAAACCGCCTGGATTATAGGTGTGCATCACTGCACCTGGCTTGGGTTTTTTGTTTTGGTACTGGGGATTGAACCCAGGGACACTTTACTACTGAGCTGCATCCCCAGCCATTTTTTAAAAAATATTTTTTATTTTGAGACACGTCTTGTTAAGTTGTTTAGGGTCTCGCTTAATTCTGAGGCTGGCCTCGAACCTGTAATCCTCCTTCCTGAGCCTCCCGAGTTTCTGGGATTACAGGCATGCACCACTGTGCCTGGCCACCGGTAAAGTTTTTAAGATCCTGAGAGTGCCCAGATGGAGACTTCCAAAAGCTAACTTAGAGGGGATTTCTGTCTCTTGAGATTTCAGTGCATAGTCTTGTTAAATTGGCATTTTAAGCAAGTGTCTGTGAGAAATACTAGTTTTTCCAGAGGAATAATGAAAAAGGTATGTAACTAGGTGTGTGTTAGTCAGCTTTTTGTCACTGTGACCAAAATACCCAACAAAAACAATTTAAGGGAGGAAAAATTTATTCTGGGCTCATGGTTTCAGAGGTTCAGTCTATGGTCAGCCCACTCCATTGCTCTGAACCCGAGGTCAGGCAGAACATCAGGGCAGAAGGGTGTGGTGGAAGGGCACTGCCTGGCTCATGACAACCAGGAAGCAACTAGAGAGAAAGGGGAAGTGGCCACAGGGAAGGTGAACCCTTCTAGGATGTGCTCCCTGTGCCCCACCTCCTTCAGCCACACCCTGCCTACCTACAGTTACCACCCAGTTAGTCCCTTCACACTGGGATGGACCGATTGGGTTACCATCTCACGAGCTAATCAGTTCACATGTGAATATTCCTGCATTAACACAGGAGCTTTGGGGGGACACCTCATATCCATACCATCATAAGGTGGGACATGTGAGGAATCTGGGCATCCAGGCAGGGCTCTAACTTGACTGGTCCCTCTTCTTCTGTGAACCTTAGTCATCTTATCTGTAAAAAGAAATATTACTAGATCAGGAATGATGTGAAAGGTTCCTCTTCAGTTGATTGGTAGAGGCTGCCCAGAGCACTGTATTGAAGGATTCTAAATTCAGCAGGATTAGTGAAAAACTGTGCTGATCAATTAGCGATGTCTGCCGTGAGCACAAAACCCACTAAAACAGTCTGTATGCCAAACACGTGCTACCTGTGCATTAAAAAATACTGTAGTCCCCTTCCCCAGGAATCTGAGGCTCTCTAAAATTCAGGTTCCAGAACTAGTTTGACCACTCTCTTGCTATGTGACTTGTAAGTCACTTGATTGCAAAAGGCCCCTTATGGTTTAAGATGCTGCGGCTGAGATATGGTCTTGTGAAATCTACTTCATTGAGAAAGGGATTTTTTTTTTCCCATGAATTGCCCTATTTGGTGTTATATGACTGATTCCCTCAGATAACCACTGGGCTACCCATGGAAAGAGAAGGCCCATGTGTGTCTATAAAAATGATCTCAAAGGGCTGGGGTTGTGGCTCAGTTTAATGAGCGCTTGCCTAGTATGTGTGAGGCACTGGGTTTGATTCTCAGCACTGCATATAAAAAAATAAAATAAAGGTCCATTGACAACTAAAAAAATGTTTTAAAAAAAATGTTCTCAAAGTCAGTTTTGTCTCCTGGCACAGGGGCACTTGCCTGTAATCCCAGTGACTTTGAAGACTGAGGCAAGAGGATTGCAAGTTTGAGGCCAGCCTCAGCAAATTAGGGAGACTCTGTTTCAAAATACAAGAAGGACTGGTGCCAGGCATGCTGTAATCCCAACAGCTGGGGAGGCTGAGATAGGAGGATCGCAAGTTCAAAGCCAGCCTCAGCAACAGTGAGGCGCTAAGCAACTCAGTGAGACCCTATCTCTAAATAAAATACAAAATAGGGGGGAAAGAAAAAAAGAAGGACTGGGGATGTTGCTTAGTGGTAAAGCACTCCTGGCTTTACTCCCCAGTACTGAGAAGGAAAAGAAAAAGAACCCCAACAAATTCAGGTTTGCCATTCTCTCCCTACAGTAAATTTAAATTCTTGGCTTAACTGGTAGGATAGGGTAATGGTTAGGAAGGAAGATTGGAGCCAAACTGCCTGGATTAGAATTCCAGCTTCTCCACTTTCTAGCTCAGGGAACTGGTGACTTAACCTGTTGGTGTCTTTGTTTTCTCGTCTACATCATGGGGATCCGTGCACACCAACCTGATGTGTGTCCTAAGGATTACCTGTATTCACGTATGGAAAGTGCTGGCAACAGTGACCTGCACATAGCAAGCAGCCGTAGTTGATACAGCTGCTCTGAGCTGTGGTGGAAAGGGGCTCCCAACCAGGAGTCAGGACAACTGTCTTCCAGTCTGGACAGTTCCCCCTGATACCTACTATTTTGCTAGGTATCAATTTCCCTGCCTGAACAAGAGCGGTGAACAAGTCCCTACCTCACAGTGTGCTGTGGACTGGAAAGTGGGTGACAGAGGGTGGTACTTAGTGGGTGCAGATCGGTGGAGAGTCCCCAGGCTGGTCCTCCCGGAGCTGTGAATGAGCCTCTCTCCTTCTCAGCCCCCAAATCCCCCGGGGAGAAGACTCGGTATGACACATCGCTGGGGCTCCTCACGAAGAAGTTCATTTACCTCCTGAGCGAGTCTGAGGATGGGGTCCTGGACCTGAACTGGGCTGCTGAGGTGCTGGATGTGCAGAAGCGGCGCATCTACGACATCACCAACGTGCTGGAGGGCATCCAGCTCATCCGCAAGAAGGCCAAGAACAACATCCAGTGGGTGTGAGTGCCTGGGCCGGGCGGGTCAGCACCGGCCAGTGGGTATACTGCAGTGGGCGGAGCCAGGGGCAATAGCCAATGGGTGTGGTTGTCAGGGGCGGGCTGAAAGGAACATCCAATGGGCGCAAGGGCAGGTTTAGGTGCTAGGGGCGGAGCCAAAGTGTATGAGTGTAGGATGGAAGAGCCCTAGGGCTTGCTGGAATGATAGAATAAGGGTGGGGACAGTGGAGAAAGATTGCTAGGAGGTGTAAAGGCCTGCAAGGACCCCAGACCCTTCCTTGTGTCAGGGATACCACCTCTTAGTTCAGGAAAGTCTCCTGGGCGCTGAGTAGGCGTAACCCACGTTGCTCTTCCCATTCTATAAGGTCTTAAAGGACAGACCTGCAGCCCCTGGAGCGAACTCTAAGAAAGCCCTAGCAGGGGCGGCAGGACTGAGGCCACTCTGGTTTATTTGGGAAAGGCTGGAGCACAGGGATGGACAGAATGGAGCGCTCTCCAAAACTGGCAATCAGGCCTTCATTTGTTCTCCCTCGCCCATTCCAATCCACAGCTGTTCCCTGGGAGTGTGCATGACCCCTAATGTGCACAGCCCAGGGGGACACCCTTGCTGGCTATGTGACCAGCCTTGTCCTGGAGTTTTGCCCACTCCGCTGGTGCGGCTCCGTGCAGCTCTGGGGTTGGGGCTCCCTGGATGGGGTTGATACTGACACTGGAGACTGCTCTGTTCCCAGAGGCAGGGGACTGTTTGAAGACCCCGCTCGGCCTGCGAAGCAGCAGCAGCTTGGGCAGGAGCTGAAGGAGCTGATGAGCAAGGAGCAGGTGTTGGACCAGCTCATCCAGAGCTGCTCCCAGAGCTTCAAGCACCTGACCGAGGATAAAGCCAACAAGAGATATCCTGTTTGCGGTGGGAAGGGGTCGGGCTGCCTGTTGACAGCTGTTCAGGTGTTGCAGCACCTCCCTGCAGGGATTCTGTTGTCCTAGGGGTTCGATAGATCTGTTTCCTCCTTTCTTAGGCTTTCTTCTCAATCCTATTAAAATTACTTTCTCATTAAAAATAAGCCAAGTGGGGCTGGGGTTGTGGCTCAGCGGTAGAGCGCTCACCACATAAAGATACATAAAGATATTGTGTCCAACTTTAAAAAAATAAGCCAAGTACATTTCTAAGTTGCTGATCCTGGCCTGGAACTCGGTGAGCCTTCTGCCTCAGTCTCCCAAGTAGATGGGGCCACAGGCAGGAACCACCATATCAGCTAGTACATTCCTTTAAGTCTAGAAAACAGAGAGAAGTGAGCTTCCACCTTCATGTAGCCATTGTTCCTTCACTCTTCAGCTGTGTGTGTTATTTCAACTGTCGTGTGCCCTGTACGTTGTACGTGTTATCCAGGTTTTCTCCACTTGGTGTATTACCGTAGGTATCTTTCTATGTTACATATTCTTCCTAAACTGTTTGGTTGACCCTGTGAAACCTTTGGTATTTGACCACTTTTTAATCTTTGAAAAAGAAATTTCATATTGTTCAACTTCTTATTTATTCAGGTCCTGGGAATTGAACCCAGAGGTACTCTGCCTCTGAACTATATCCCCAGTTCTTTTTAATTTTTTGCTTTGATTTGTTTTGGTTTGGGTACTGGGGATTGAACCCAGGGCCTTGCACATGCAAGGCAAGCACTCAACCAACTGGGCTATATCCCCAGCCCCTTAATTTTTTGTTTTGAGATGGAGTCTTGTTAAGTGGCTTAGGGCCTCACTAAGTTGCTGAGGCTGGCCTTGAACTTGTGATCCTCCTGCCTCAACCTGGAAGCACCTGGCATAAAGTAGCATTTTAAGATGATTTTTTTTCTCTCCATTTGCTTTCTAATGGGATTCAGGGTGGCTTGTGATATTGAAGAGCAGAGGATACTTTTGAGGTATTTCTGAGATGTTTAAAGAATTTTGAGAAGGTGATGTGTGGAGGCTTTGGAGCGGTGAGTGGAGGCCCTGCCTGGGGGACTGGAGGTGTGACTTCTGACCAGGCAGTTACTTTTCTTGACTCTCCCTGCCCCTACACTGGCCTATGTGACCTACCAGGACATCCGCGCCATGGGCAACTTTAAGGAGCAGACGGTGATCGCTGTCAAGGCCCCTCCACAGACGCGACTGGAAGTGCCCGACAAGGCTGAGGTGAGAGGGCGAGCATGCGCTGAAGAGCCAAGCGGGACCGGCCAGGCGGCTCTCTGGACTCTGTCCCTGGCACTGCCCGGCCCCAAGTTATGCTGTTCCATGCTGTGCCCATGGCAGTATTGGTGGCCTCCAAGCTGGGGCGGAAATGGCAGAAGCTGGAGAGGGCAACAGAGACAGAGTTCTAGCCTGAGGAAATCTGTCCCTCCAGAGGCTCTGTTCTGTCTGCATCCCACCTGCCCTGGGTTCCTCCTCGTATGCATGTGTGGGCTCACACGCCACCATGTTAGTACTCACAGAAATTCTTTCCTGCGGACTGTGTGTTCCCAGGTTCAAGATCAAAATTTCTGTGTGTGTGTGTGTGTGTGTGTGTGTGTGTGTGTGTCTTGGAGATTGAACCCAGGGGTGCTTTACCACTGAGCCATGTTCCCAGCACTTTTTAAAATTTTGAGACAGGGTCTCACTAAGTTGCTGAGGGCCTCACTAGGTTGCTGAGACTGGCTTGAACTTGCATTCCTCCTGCCTCAGCCTCCTGAGTAGCTGGGATTGCAGATGTGCACCACGGTGCCTAGCAGGATCAAAATTCTTAACTCTCCCCATCCATCTGGTGCCCTGACCCCAGCTGATCTGCCAATCTCCGCTTCCATGCCTGCCCCATCTGCTTTGGCCACAGTGACCTATGAGCAGTCTCCTACCACACTAAGCACATCTTTATGCAAGACCTTCACACGTGCCATTCCCTGCAGCTGCAATGCTCCTTTCCCTCTGCCTGGTTTTCTGCTACTTATCCTCAAGTCTCAGCTTGAACATGAGTCACTTCCTTGAGGAAGTGTTCCCTGGTCACCCTCTGACCTCACACACTCACTCTCCATTCCCTAGGACGTGTCTGGCATGGTGGCATGATCGCCTCCTATCTGTTAGAGTAGGCTTCATGAGAGAACAGTCTGCGTGCCTTGTGTCTGCAGCCCAGGGTCTGGCACATAGGGAGGGCTCTAGAAGGGATTTGATTGAAGGAAGAAGTGGAGGCTACAGGGTTGATTAAGGCCTCATTCCTCCCTTGGAGGAGCTCAGGACCTCGTGGGGAAGAGACCCAAGCAAACAGTGGTGCTGTCATTTGTAACTGAAGATGGGCTTCGAGGGCAGAATGTTCAGAGGAAGCATCGTGGGGGGTGACAGTAGAACTGGGTCTTAAAGACTAAGCAGGTTTTGGAGACTGACCGTGTGCCTGAGTGGAGTGTGTGTAGACACTGGCAGGTTTTGTTTTTGTTGGTTTTTATTATATTTTTTAGTTACAGATGGACACAGTACCTTTGTATGTATGTATATATGTATGTATTTATTTTTAGTGTGGTGCTGAGAATCAAACCCTGTGCCCCACACATGCTGGGCAAGTGCTCAGCCACTGAGCCACAACCCCAGCCCGACACTCAGAGGTTTTGTAGCAGGTTGTGGTGGGGAAGGGCTGAGGCCTCGTGGCAGGACTGTGTCACTCTGCCTCTCCGCGCTGCATCACAGGCTCAAAGCCAAGGTACTCTTCCTGAAAACAGAGCTGGGGTCCGACAGCCAGAACGCACCGTCTGCCGCAGGCCAGGCAGGGTGCACGTGGAGCCCGGAGTTTGAGCTTCCTCACGTGGACAGTGGCAGCCACATGTGTCCCTGCAGTCACACCAACCCCTACATCAGTGTCCAGCTGCCCAGGGCCATGAGCTGCCTTTTCTTCCTCTTCCAGGAGAACCTGCAGATATACCTGAAGAGCACCCAAGGGCCCATTGAAGTCTACCTGTGCCCGGAGGAGGTGCAGGAGCCGGAGAGTCCTGCCAAGGAGCCCCTCCCCTGCACCTCCGCCCTCAGCCCCAGCCCTGACTGTGCCCAGCCCAGCAGCAGCACCGACCCTGCCGTCCTGGAGCTTGAGCCATCCTCAGGTAGGGACCTCTGCACAGAGAGAGGAGGTGGGGGAGCAGCTGGCCTTGGTGTCTTCCGCGTCTGCCTTTGTTGGATGCCCATTCTCTCCAGCAGCTGGGGGTTCGGTCGCCTCCCCAGCATAGGTGCACTGCACTTTGTGCTGCGGAAGCACCGGGGCACCACTCATTGGGGAGCCAGTGCTGTTCCCAGGCCCAGGAGGGCTTGGATCTGAACCCAGCTCTGCTGCTTTCCAGCTGTATGCATTGGGCAAGTTCTTGAAGCCCTGTTGGCCTTGACTTCATCATCTGTAAGAAGTTGGGCATAAGAATTAATGACAGCTAGTTCCTGGGGCCAGCCCAGGGCTCTCACCGCAGGCAGAGGGGCTCACCCTTGACTGGGAGGTGAGAGGTGCAGCTGGTGACACTGATGGGACGTTTCCAGGGAGCAGAGAGGGAGGGGAAATCCCCGGGAGGGTGGAAGGCCTCAGATGCAGAGCCAGAAAAGGGCCCTGTTGCAGGATGGCCCAGGTGTTGCTGGCGCACACAGCCGGCTGGACCGCCAGGATTCCTCAGGGCCACGTGAGCCAGTGGTCTACTGTTTGTTTTTTCAGGAGAATTCCTTCAGGTAGAACCCTAGTGTTTCAATAAAGGCAGAGCTAGAACTGATCTGATGGGCGTCTGGTGGGGTGTTCTGCAGAACGCAGGTTGGATTCCATTTCTCTAACTCGGAACTTGACAGACTAGTGCCTGCAGGTCAAATCTGGCCTGCTGATATATGACCCATGAGCTAAGAATGGGTTTTATTTTATTTTATTTTATTTTTCTTGTGATGCTGGGGATCAACCCTGGGGCCCTGTGCAAACTAGGCAAATGCTATACCACCTAGCTATATTCCCAGTCTGGTTTTAACATTTTTAGAGTTGAGGAGGTACAACTGCGTTACAGAGACACAAGTGTCCTGAAAAGCCTAAAATGTTATCCAGTCCTGTAGAAAGTTTACTGACCCTGATCTATCAACCCTTCATTCTAGACGTGAGTAAACCAGAGAGAGCAAGTGGTTTCCCGAAAGTCACACAGCAAGTTGATGGCAGAAATGAGACAAGAGCCTTACTCTCACCTCTTCTCTAATGATCTCCTTTCTGTTTGTTGGCCTTGTCCAGGAGCCAGGCTTCTCCGCGTGCCGGCCATCTGTTCCTCTGGGCACCTCCCCACTGCCTATCTCCTACCCCAGGCTGGTGCCCCACCCTGTCTTCCCTCCTCCTGTTCTGCCTTCTCACTTGTTTGTTGGCATGGGCACAGTTCCCCAAAGGGAGAACCACCTGAGTGGTATGGCAGTGTCCCCCGAGACCCTGTGTGGAGGTGATGACCCCACAGTGTAAGGAAGGGCAAAGCTTTGACCTCAGTTCACAGGTCAAGATCTCAGGAGTCAAGATCTCCGTGAGCCAGCCCTACTCTGGGTGGCGTGCGATGGCTGCCCCTCACCTTGTCACCTGGCCTCATAGTCCTGTCCCTGTGAAGTTTGGAGGAGGAACACACACAGTCCGTGTTCTGTCCTGAAGTGGAGTCATTTTGAGGGCTCAGCATCAGAGGCCAGAACCAAAGTGGAGGCCACAACAATGTTGGCTCTTGGGTCCTGTCCCTGTTCTGTCATCCCCAGGGGGAATTGCCAACCCTCTGCGGCCTCCGTGTCCCTCATCTTAGAAGGGGAGGGACAAGAGTTGCCCCTAAGGCCCCCCCAGGCTCTGACGCTCTGAGGAAAACCTCCAGGTAGCTGACGACACAGGGTCGGAGGCTGGGAGATTTGGGTTTGAGACAGTACCTCAGCTCTGAGTGACTTGGTTCCCGTAGGAGAGTCACCTTAACTTCTCCAAGCCTCGGTTTCCAATCTCTGAAATAAGGACGCTTAAAATTCCCCTGGGGGCCAGGTCTGGTGGTGTGCACCTGTGGCCCCAGCTACTTGGGAGGCTGAGGTGGGAGGACTGCTTGAGCCTGGTAGTTTGGGCCGGCCTGGGCAACACAGACCAACTCTTCGCAAAACAGAAGAAGCAAGGCCTGGCGTGGTGGGGCACGCCTGTAATCCCAGGACACAATCACCTAGGAAGGAGCCAGGCCCCACCTGTGGCACAGGTGTCCCCACGTCTTATCTCAGATACTGCTCTAGTAAGAGGTGTGGCTGGAGTCTGAGCCCATGCCGTGCTTGTTCCCAAGCCAGGCTTCTTCCTGTAAGAGCCCCAGTGGGCTGAACAGAGGTTGGGGTTTGTCTGTAGGTCTTTCTTCTTTCTTTCCTTCCATCCTGGGGATTGAACCCAGGGGAGCCCTTCCACTGAGCCTCCTTCCTCAGCCCTGTGTACTTTTTATTTGGAGACAGGGTCTCTCTAAGTGGCCAAAGCTGGTCCTCCTTCCTCAGCCTCCACGTACCTGGGATTCCAGGTGTGCACCCTGACAATTTTTTTTAATATTTTTTTTTGAGAGAGGGAGAGAGAATTTTAATATTTATTTTTTAGTTCTTGGCGGACACAACATCTTTGTTTGTGGTGCTGAGGATCGAACCCGGGCCGCACGCATGCCAGGCGAGCGCGCTACCGCTTGAGCCACATCCCTAGCCCATCAATTCTATTTTTATTTATTTATTTTTTGTGGTGCTGGGGATCAAACCCAGGGCCTTGTGCATGCTAAGCATATGCTTTGCCACTGAGCTACATTCCTAGCCTCTGGGGGTTTTTTTGTTTTTTTTTTTTCTTTCTTTTTTTATGGTACCGAGTCTCAGACCCAGGGTCTCATGCAAGTGGTCTACCACTGAGCTCCACCTCCGACTATTTTTAATTTTTGAGAACTCACCATACTGTTTTTTTGTTTTATTGGTTTTTTTACTGATTTTATTTTTTTAAATACACAACCACGGAATGTATTATGATTCTTAGTACACATATAGAGCACAATTTTTCTTATCTTTGTATAAAATATGTTCACACCAATTCATGTCTTTATACATGTAACTTTTTTCTTGCATTACAATTCTTTTTTTTAAAGAAGATTTATTGTTTTGCTAGCAAAGGAGAAACACAGGGGACTCCTGCCCCAGAGGCTGTGATTCTGCCCATCAGCAGGAACAGGGACTTTTATTTTTTTTTATTTTTTATTTTTTTAAAGAGAGAGAGAGAGAGAATTTTTTTAATATTTATTTTTTAGTTTTCGGCGGACATGAACAAAACATCTTTGTTTTTTTGTATGTGGTGCTGAGGATCGAACCCAGGCCGCACGCATGCCAGGTGAGCAAGCTACCGCTTGAGCCACATCCCCAGCCCAGCATTACAATTGTTATTACACATTTATACCACAATTTTTCATATCTCTGTATATAAAGTAGGTGAACACCAAATTCGTGTCTTCATACACATACTTTGGATAATGATGTCCATCACATTCCACCATCCTTGCTAGTCCCCTGCCCCCTCCCTTTCCCTCTCTCCCCTCTTCCCTATCTAAAATTCATCTCTTCCTCCCATGCTCCCCCTCCTACCCCGTCACCATGCTGTTTTCCATAGCAACTGGACCGTCTTGTATTCCCACAGTGAAGCACAAGGGTTCCAGTTTCTCCATCTGCATCCTTGCTGGCACTTGGTATTTTTCTTTTTTGATAGTAGCGTCCTAACAGTGTAAGGAGGTGTATCATTGTAGATTTTTTTTTTTTTTTTTTTGCTTTGTTTTAAACAGTACCAGGGGTTGAACCCAGGGCTGTTCTAGGACTCACATCCCTAGCCCTTTTTATTTTAAGACAGCATCTCACTAAGTTGCTGAGGCTGCCCTTGAACTTAGCAGTCCTCTCCCTCAGGCTCTTGGGTTGCTGGGATCACAGGCGTGTGCCACCATGCCTGGCCCTTGTCCATCTTTAATCAGGTTTTTTGCCTGTTGAGTTATAGGAGCGCTCTGTGTAATTTCTGGATAGTAATCTCTTACCAGATCATGATTTGCAGATATTTTCTCCCATTCTATGGATTGCTTTTTTCACTCTGTTGATTCTGTCTTTGGTGTAAAATATTTTCAATTTTTTGAGCTGGGTGTGATGGGGCATGCCTGTAATCCCAGCATCTCCAGGAGGCTGAAGCAGGATCCCAAGTTTGAGGCCAGACCCTGTCTCAAAATTAAATAAATAAAAAGGGCTGAGGGTGTAAGTCAGTGGTAGAGCACTTGCCTAGCATGTGTGAGGCCCAGGTTCAATCCTAGGTACTGCAAAAAATTTCTAAAAATATATACGAAGTTCAGTTTGTCTATTTTTTCTTCTAGTGCTTGTGCTTTTGGTATCATCCAAGAAACCATTGCCAGATCCAACATTATAAAGCTTCTGTTTTGTTTTCTTCTAAGAGTTTTAAGTCTTAGTCCTTATGTTTAGGCCTTTGATCATTTTGAGTTCATTGATGTTAGATAAGGGTCCAGCCTGATGCTTCTGCATGTGGACATCCATTTTCTCAGCATCATTTATCAAAAAGACTGTCCCTTAGGGGAACATGCTTTTGAAAGTTACGAGTCAGTGGAGTATATCTGTGTACTGATGGGCAGGATCTAGGTGATGCCGGAAGAGGAAGTGATCTCAGGAACAGGGCCTCCAAGTGAGAGGCGGTGGGCTGGGTGTCAAAGCTGGGGGTGGGTTTTGAGAGTGGAAACTCCACCCACCAAAGGTGAGGGAGAGAGCCTGGGGGAATGCTGGAGGTTTCTGGAGTGGGAAAGGCAGGAAGGCTGTCCCGCCTGCTCGGGTCCAGGCATGACCTCTGTCTCTTTGTCTCCAGAACCAGCGCTGACTCCACCCCAGGTGCCACTGCCACCTTCACCATCCCTTGTCCCCTTGGAGGCCACCGACAGCATGCTGGAGCTGCCACACCCACTTCTGCAGCAGACCGAGGACCAGCTCCTGTCCCCGACCCTGGCATGCAGCCCCCTGATCAACTTCTCTCCGCCCCTGGACCAGGACGACTACCTGTGGGGCTTGGATGGGGGTGAGGGCATCAGCGATCTCTTCGACTCCTACGACCTTGGTGACCTGTTGATTAATTGAGGGGCCGCAGCAGCCCACCCCCATCTCTACCTCCTCGCAGACAGACTGACAGGTCCTCTGCCTGCACAGGGACAGTGGACACAAGGTGCCACCCTCAGGGCATGAGAGTCTCCTCTCCTTTCTGACCTCCCTGCCAGCAAACGCTGTCTGGGGACAGGTGGAGGATGTGGGGGAGGGGCAAATGAGGGGTTGGGTCCCGTTCTTCCTCTCTGACCTCTGACCTCTCAGGTGAAGGACCACAGGTGCAGGTTATTAGGTTCAGGGAAAGGCCCCGCCACCTCCTTTTGGGGGGTTATTAGGACCCTTGATTTTCCGAGAAGCACTTAATGCCCTTGTATTTATTTCAGGTTAAGTTGTGTTTGTCATTCTTCCTGAGTTTTAGCAGGGAGATTGTTCTAGTTTCTGGCAAGGCTTCTCCTCAGATAGGTCTATTCCCGCCCACTGGCCAAGGGCAGGCCTTCCAGGGGACCAGACACTGGTCTCTGAGGAGTTGTCCAGTTTACCAGAAAGCTCATTGCACTTAGGCCTCAGGATTATCGCAAGTGCCAGGCCCTTGACCTCTCCAGCCGTGGTGTCGGCCTGGGACTCCTGGTCTTCATCTCACAGAAGGTTCCAGCGGCCATCTTGGGGCAGGCAGCTTTGTGGTTCCTGTGGAAATAGGAGCAGCTGGTCCAGGAGACTCCTTTCCTAGGAATTCCTTACCTCTTCCTCACCTCAGAATGTAAAAGTGATCTCCCAGGGAGGCGGCAGAGAAGACTCTGAGGACAGACAGGAGTGCGCAGTGGCCACTCTGGCTGCCGTGGACACCTGAGCCCGAGAAGGCAGAGGCAGGTCCGCCAGAGAAGAGGAAGAGGCGGGAGCAGGGACCTGCAGGAAGCATGGCCCCGGGGCTGCTGGTGCCCTCCCCACTGTCCCTGGGAGCACGCACGTGTGTGCCCCGTTGTTGAAGGGGATAATGTTTTAGGGACATCCCCTTCCCTCCAGTTCTCACAGATCTCTAAGGACAAAGGTGGCCAGGGCTTGGTGGCACATTTGCTCCTTTTTGTCACTGTAATGCTGAAGGGGTCTTCACGGCAGACCAGGCCCTGGCAGTTAACAAAATAGGTTTGTGTCACCCTTTCAGGCGTGGGGACTTGAGAAGCTCTTTTGGCTTTAGGCGCCCAGTCCCCCAGGGGCCTGACCATCCCACCTGCAGCCTTCTCACCCAGCCCACCTGGGCTGAGCCAAGGCTGTGCCTTCTGGAGAGAGGCACCCAGGGGTGGTGGTCTGAAAGACCTCCCACCCACCTCAGGGAGCTAGGGTTCCTCAGGAGCTCAGCTGGGCAGCACTTTTTTTTTTTTTTTTTTTAATGTTTGTAGCATTAAGTTGATTTAAAATATGAAGTTGACTTGGTTGAGTTGAAGTTTGGGGTGTGAGCTTGAGAATGGGGCCTAATGGAAGCTGATGCCCAGTTGGAGGCAGCTATGCTTTGTGGTTGGCTCAACTTCCTGGGCCCCCAAGTTAGCCCTCCCAGGAGTGGACAGCGGCTCACAGACGCCCTTCTCATTTTGTATGCTTTATGGACATGGATTCGGTCTCCACTCCCCAAAACCTCACAGGGGGCTCATTAGAAGCCCACTGGAAGCCCGGGCTGGGTGTGGCTTTGGCCCCTTCCTGGGGGATGAGGTCTGCTTTGGGGCAAGTGGGGCTGGAGGGAATGTTCCTGTCCCAAGGTCTCTGCTGGGTGCCACTGAACCATGCACAAGCTCTGAGGACAGAGACGCTTGACCTCCAGGCCTTGGGCCCTGTCTGGAGTGTTCTAGAATCAAATTGCAGGAAAGGGACAAGAGGCCTGCAGGACCCACTTGGAATGAGTCGAATGCTGAAGTGTGGCCAGAGTTTAAGCTCATGTCCCCCAGGCCCATCCACGGGGCTGGACAGAGGGCCTTCCTGAGCGGCGGCCTCTGCCCACTCCTGGGCTGTCCCCTTCACACCCTGCCTGAAGGTCGAGGGTTTAAGCCTCTTTCTTGCCAGTAACCCTGGAAACCTCCTAAATTCTGTAGAGCGCTTTGAGAACGCCGTTTTGAGTGTTCATTTCCTTCCAGGGCCACGTGAACTTTAAAACTAGGGTGAGAAAAAAGCCCTGAAGTAAATGATTTCTGCCAGGAAATTTCTCAGCCCCTGAGTCACTCATGTCCCCAGGGATATCAAAGGCTTGGGGACTCAGGGGACGGAGTAGCATTAAATTGTTAGTAGACTTGAAGATTCCAAGAGCTTTCCTAACCAACACCAACGAAGGTGTCAGGATTCCCTTCTCCACGGTAGGTGGTCAGCTATGGCTGCAGGGAAGAGGGAGATGGCCGTGGGGTGGCTTGACTTTGTCCCTTTCCCAGCCTGTGGTGTTCTCCGCTTTGTTCTGCACAGTGTTTAGGGTTAGAGTGAATCTGGGTGCGCCAGGTACCCCAGTGTGTGTGGCTTAGCGCATTTGAAGAGAAAGCCTTTGGGGTTGTTTGGAAATGTCTTCCCGGTTCTTGTCATTGTATCCTGAGGTCCTGCCTCATCCTGGGACCGTGTTCTCCCATGAGGGCCCTCAGTGACCAGGATGGCCACAGGCCCAGCTAGCCTACTGGCTGCTGGGCGACAGGAAAAAGCCTTGCAGCTGTCATTTGTCTTGAGGGTGAACTGGCCAGAGGGAACTTGGTCCCTGTGCCTGGGACTCCATGCGGGTCATTCGCCTCTGGGCCACGCTCCCTGGGTCCTCCTTTTTGAGTACCAGCGGGGCCTCCTTGTGTTGAGATGTTTGGGCATTAAAGCATGGCAGCCTGGGAACTCTGGATGCTTGTCCTTGTCCCGCTTTCTGAGTTACACTCATTATCAACTGTGGGTCTGGTCCCCTGCAGGTGGGGGTGGGGTACCATGCCAGGAGCATCATGTGTTTACCCAGAGGCAGCCTCCCCCCACCCCACCCTGGCTTATCTCCAGACCTGAAATCTCAGCATCAAGACATCAAGAGGTTGGCAGCACCCAGACCTGAAATGTGACCACCCTGCCTCCGTCCCCCTCCCCTGGGCTGTGCCAATGGTTTGCCTAATCTTCTCTTTGGTTTAATGCTCTCTTTCATATTGTCCTCTGCACCAGTGGTTCTGAGTGGAGTCCCCAGTCCAGCAGACCTGGGGTCACCTGGGAACTTATAAGAAATGCTGTCCCCAGGCCTGGAGACAACTTAGGGGCAGGACCAGAATTGTGAGTCTTGGTGAGCCCTCCGGATGGTGTTAGGAGAGCTGAAGTTTGAGGGCATATGCCCTCCGCTACCCAGAGAGCTTTCCCAAGTGTCCTCAGCGGGCCCCTCTACTTAATGCTCCTCTGTTCCCTCAGGAAGACCTTGACTCCGTCCTTGACCTCACAGTCCACCTACCCTACCACTCCAGCTCCCTTGGCCGCTCCTTCCCACCATGCACAGCCACACGGCCCTCAATATCCATGTCCCCTCTTCTGGGCCTGTACCCACGCTCTTCACTGTACCCAGGATGCCCTGTGCTCCATTTCCACCAAGCAGGTGCCTGCTTATCCCCAAGGGCAGGTTCAGGAGCCTTTCGGGGTCTCATCACTGACACGTCCTCATTAGTGCCTCGTATACAGATTGGTTATTTGTGGGTTATTGTCTATGACGTGTGAGGCAGTGGGGAGACGGAGGCGAGACCCGGCCCCCTCAGCAGGCTTCAAGACAGAAGTGTGATCATTAATGGCGAGACAGGGGGAGGGGTCATTAGGGAAGGCCTCCTGAAGAAAGTTACAGCTGAGCAATGTCTTTTTTTTTTTTTTTTTTTTTTTGGGTACTGGGGATTGAACTCAGGGGCACTTGACCACTGAGCCACATCCCCAGGCCTATTTGTATTTTGTTGAGAGTCAGGGTCTCACTGAGTTGCTTAGCGCCTCGCCATTGCTGAGACTCTCTCCTCCCGTCTCAGTCTCCCAAGCCGCTGGGATTGCAGGCCTGCGCCACTGCACCTGGCCTGAGCAACGTCTTAGAGGGGACCCCAGTTCCTGGCAGAGCCATCAATACTTTCTGTCCTGTCTCCGCAGACAAGGGCAGATATCACAGGACATTGCCTGCTGCCCCTGAGGAGGGACACGGACAGCTAAGAGCCAAAAAGAATGACCCAGAAAGCCCCCAAAAGGTTGACACAGACCTGGAGGGCATTGGGGTCAGGGGACCGAGTCTGGGGGTTCTGTCAGACCACAAAGACTAGCCGACCAACGAGGAGGGTCTGGAGTTTGACACCGAGAAGTCAGTTCGCACAGAAGGCTTGAGGGTGAACCCGTCCCGGCCAGTGCAGCGGGGCCTGAGGCTGGGGCACTCCCAGGACAGGGGCTGTGCAGAGATGAAGCCTTAGCGTATGTCTGGGCTCAGCGCGGTCCTTCACACAACATCATCTCATTTAACACCCACAACAACTATGAAGTCATCGCCGCTTGGTGGATAAAGAGAATCTGAACTCAGGTAACCCTGGTACGTCATTGGAGGGGATATGAGACGGTGCCAGCCACTGGGGAAACAGTTTGACTGCTCCTCAAGAAGATAGGCTGGGCACAGTGGTGCCCCCCTGGGATCCCAGTGACTTGGGAAAATAAGGCAGGAGAATTGCAAGTTTGAGGCCAGCCTGGCGACTTATTTGAGACCCTGTCTCAAAGGCTGGGGATGTAGCTCAGTGGTAAAGTATCCTGGGTTACACCCCCTCCCACACACAAACCCACAGACGAGGGCTGGGGTTGGGAACTGGCTTAGTAGTGGAGTTCTTGCCTAGCATGTGGGAGGTACCCCAGCACTGCAAAAAGAAGGGGAAAAAATGCAAAGATGCACAAAATAATCACAGGATTTAATAATTCTGGGGGGTCTACCTAAGAGAAATAAAAACAAGATTGCACATAGTGTTCACGGCAACATTATTCAAAATAGACCCAAATTGGAAAGACCAAAATATGCATCAACTGGGAACAGACAAAATGATTAGGTCCATAAAGTGGAACACTATTCAGTCATAAAAAGGAATGAAGAATGGATATAGACTACATTATGGCCCCCAAAATATCAGACTAAGTGAAAGGAGCCAGTCACACAAATCACATTTTATAATGACATTTATGTGAAATGTTCAGGGTGGGGCAAAATGTAAATATGCATGAGAGCTCCTAAGAATAGATATGCAGAGCTGGTGTTGTGGCTCAGTGGTAGAGCATTCACCTAGCATGTGTGAGGTACTGGGTTCGATCCTCAGCACCACATAAAAATAAACAAAACAAAAGCATTGTGTTCAACTGCAAATATATATATATATACATATATATAGATACACATATATATTTTAGAAAGAATAGATACGCAAAAATCCTCAACAAAATCCTAGGAAACCAAATGCAGCAACATAAATAAGAATTATACCTCATGAAATTTGTCCCGGGAATGCAAGTTTGGTTTAATATCCAAAATTCAATTAATACACCATATCAAAAGAATAAAGGACAAAGTCATGTCACCTTGATAGACACAAACCTTGAGCTTGCCATCCTCCCCAGCAGCTGGGATTACAGGCATGTGCCACCACACCTGGTCAATGGTGTTTCCTTCTAAGATCAGAAGCCAGACGAGGATGTCCGCTCCTTTTATTTCTATTCAGCTTGTACTGAAAATTCTAGCTAGGACAATTAGGCAAGAAAATGGGAGATAGGAGGAGGCATCCAGGTTGATAGTAAGAAATAAATGCAGATAACAAGATCTTTCATAGAATCCTAAAGAATCTTTTTTTTTTTTTTTTTTTGTACCAGGGGTTGAATCCAGAGACACTCAACCACTGAGTCACATCCTCAGCCCCTTTTTATATTGTATTAGAGACAGAGACTCGCTGAGTTGCTCTGGGCCTCGCTAAGTTGCTGAGACTGGGTTTGAACTCGTGATCCTCCTGCCTCAGCCTCCTAAGTCACTGAGGTTACAAGCGTGGGCCACTGTGCCCAGCCTAAGGAATCTATTTTTCAAAAAATTAGAACCAGTGGCTGGGTACAGTGGCACACGTCCATCATCCCAGTGGCTCCCGAAACTGAGGCAGAAGGACTGCAAGTTTGAGGCCAGCCTCAGATCAAAAATAAAAGGGACTGGGGATATAGCTCCGTGGTAGAGCAGCACTCCTGTGTTCAATCCCCAGTACCAAAAAACAAAGGATTAGAATAAACATTTTTCCAAAGAAGATATAAAAATGGACAATAAGTGAGTAAAAGAATTTCTAATATCATTAGCCATCAGGGAAACATAAATCAGAAGTAAAGATACCACCTCCCACCCACTAGTAATGAGAAAACAGTAAATAACAAGCCATGGCATGGATGTGGAGACATTGGAAGCCTCAAAAACTGCTAGTGAGAGGCTGGGGTTGTGGCTCAGTGGTAGAATGCTCACCCAGCATGCACGAGGCACTGGGTTCAATCCTCAGCAACACGTAAATGAAAAATAAAGATATTGTGTCCACCTAAAACTAAAAAAATAAATATTAAAAAATGCTAGTGAGACTAAAATTGCAGACACTCAGGAAAAGAAAGTTTGTTCATTCCTCAAAAGTTTAAACAGAAGCACCATGTGACCCCCTAATTGCACCCCTATGTATATACCTGAGAAAACTGGAAACTTATGTCTACCTAAAATACCTAAATATTCATAGCAGCATCATTCACAAGAGTCCAAAATTGAAATGGCTCAAACGTCTATCAACTGGCGAATGGGTAAATAAAATGTGTCTATCCAGTGGAATATTACTCAGCAATGAAAAGACATGAAGTTCTGACACATGCTAAAATAGAGATGAATGTTGAACACGTGCTAAGCAAAAGAAGCTCCATGCAAATTACCTGGTCTCAGTTATATGGACTGAATAAGCAAATCTGGAGAAACAAAGTATATTCGTGGTTGCTTAAGTCTGGGGGGAGAAGAAAGGAGAGCAACTGCTAGAGGCACAGGTCTTATAGGGCATGATGAGCCTGTTCTAAAATTGATGGGGTGATGGTTTCACGACTCAGTGAATATTTTGAAAACCACTGAATTGTACACTTTAAGTAGGTGCACAAGGCATACAGCCAGTCAAGGACAAGGCAAAAAAAAAGAAAATAGCAGTTTAATTCTTTTAAACATAGAGGCACAAATCAGAAATAACAATTCACCAATTAAATATAACCTTACAGGGACTAGGTTTGTGGCTCAGAGGTAGAGCGCTTGCCTTGCACGTGTGAGGCACTGGGTTGGATCCTCAGCACCACATAAAAATAAATAAATAAAATAAAGGTATTGTGTCCATCTGGCAACTAAAAAAAAAAATATGACAAATAAATAAATATAACCTTGCAAAAGAAGAAAAAAGAAAAATCACAGCCAAATCATATTGACCTGGGAAGGCAAGGACATTACCAGCAAGCACATTGGCTGCAAAACTCTCAGCTTTTCCACGGGCTGAGTGTGAGACAGAAGGACAACGTTTGGGGCCTGGGGGTGGAGCCTGTGCTCAGCGTACAGGAGGCCTTGGGCTCAACTGCCAGCCCCCTCCCCCGACAAAAATAGGTAAGAAGGAGCCTGGAATGTTGGGGCCCACCTGTAATCCCAGGCGGAAGTCAGGAGGATTGCAAATTGGAAGTCAACCTAGGAAATTTAGCAAGACCCTGTCTCAGAATAAAAATACAAAGGACGGGGGGTTGTGACTCAGTGGTAGAGGGCTTCTGGATTCAATCCCCAGGACTCCCCCCACACACACACACACACACAAGACAACATGCCTGTCTACCCCAAATCTATGAAATGACTTTGCTTTCTTGAACAAGGGTCATTTATTTATCAGACTTTTATTGAATGTCTATCCCATGTCAGGGTAGGGTCATAACTACCACTCCTCCCTTGTCAAGGGTGTGTACCTGTTGGAAGAGTTTGCTTCCTGCTCCTGTGGCTGGCCAAGGCCTGGCAGGTCGGTGCAGGTCTCTAGCAGAACCCTTGAGGGACCTGAAATTCTGAGTGACATCAGGGATAAAAGAGCAGGCCTTTCTGGAGTCGTACAGGAGAGTTTCTAACAGGACTCAACAGTGGGACATTACTTTTTTGTTATGTATATTCAGATATTTAGTTTGCCTGTTGCTCCTTCCATCAATCCTGGGAGAGAGAGAATAAAGCTGAAATTTAGAAAATATAAGATACTTTTCTAAGAACCTTAGAAAAACTGAGAGTCTTCATTTATTTGTTCCACAAACATTTTTTGAGAACTGACTATATTTTTGCATCTTCTGGTGAGTTTACAGCCTATTCTGATGTAAACTCCAAAGTTGACAGATTTGCACACCTACACAAATGGTTTTGAGCCTCTGGGTACTAGAGAATCACCTGGAAGTCGTGTTAAAGTACAGATGTCTGAGCTCTGGCCCCAGATACTTTTGTCTTGATTTGTGTGCAGTGCTGGGGATGGAACTCTCAAGTGCTAGACAAGCTTTCTGCCATTGAGTTACACACCCTCAGCCCCTCATCAGAGCTTCTGATTCAGGAAATCAGGGGTGGGACCTGAAAATAAGCATTTCCCAATAAACTACAAGGTAATAATCGCTGAGGACACCTCAGCTTCTCAAAGTGCATCAGACAACATGGGCACAATGTAAGCTCCCGAGGAGCTTGCGGCCTGATAAGATTTTGGGGGTGTGGTGCTGGGCTTGAACCCAGGGCCTCGTGCATGGGAGGCAAGCGCTTTCCCAACTGAGCTATGTCCCCAGCCCACAGCCCAGGAGGTTTTGATAGACTTTCATTCAGCAAACTGAGGTCTTGCATGCCCTAGTTTTCAGGAAAACATTTTGTTTCTAGGAATTTTGGGGGAAGCGGTACCGGGGATTGAACTCAGGGGCATTCAACCACTGAGCCACATCCCAACCCTCTTTTGTATTTTATTTAGAGACAGGGTCTCACTGAGTTGCTAAGCGCCTCACTGTTGCTGAGGCTGGCTTTGAACTTGCGATCCTCCTGTCTCAGCCTCCTGAGCTGCTGGGATTACAGGTGTACACCACCGTCCCAGGCTCCAGGAAAATTTTTGAAGTGGGTTTTTATGGGTATTGCTTTGGCTCTGTTTACTATGAAGAAACAGAGAGGTCACAGAATGTACAAAAGATCCCTCAGTAAGTAAGGAACCCAGGTTGAGGATCCCCAACTCTTCCTACACTTTTTTTTTTTTTTTTTTGGTGGTACTGGGGATTGAATCCAGGTATGCTCTACCAGGAAGCTGCATCCCCAGCCTTTTTTTTTTTTTCTTTTTCAATTTTAAGACAGGGTCTCACTAAATCACCAAAGCTGACCTTGAACTTGTGATCCTCCTGCCTCAGCCTCCCAAGTCACTGGGATTACATGCATGTGCCACCACATCAGGCACGACTCTCCACTCTTGACCTCTTGTCAAACCTCATAAATATGCCATGGAATGAAGGGTTATAAATGTCACCAGGAGGGAGGAATGGGGTGCACAGCAGTCCCAAAGGACTCCCCCATTGAAGAGCAGACTCTGGGTGGTCACATTGGGGACAGGACCTGAAGGAGAGTTTTGCCAAAGGGTAAAGAGGAGAGGACTGCACAGCGGGCAGCAGGAGCCATTCTGGGAAGAGTTAGGTGACTTCATGGTTAAATATACAGCCTCGTGCATCCAGTGAATCCAATTCCCTGGTTCCTAGGCTTGTGCCAGTCCTCGAGCAACCACAGGGGAGAGTGACCAGCAAGATGCCCCGTGTTGGCTGGTGCCTGTGTTGACCCAAACAAGGCAGCACTACCCTTCCTGGAATGTGTGGTTCCTCAATCCAAGAGGTCACCCACCACCGTGGGATGTGTGCCTGGCCAACTCTGGCCTGGCTCCAGCGGTTATTTTCCCCAAAGTGAGCACCACTGCCCTCTGCTGGCTACTCTGTCAAATGCAGAAATAGGGAAAAGAGCCGTTCTTCACGCAGACCTCAGTAAGGACTAGATTTTATTCTATTTAATCCTTCCCCAAACCTTGTAGAATGGGTACTATTGTCCTCATGGAGGTAAACTTACTTGTCACACAGCAGGGAGCTGGTGAACCGGGCTAAGGCAAAGACAAGTAAGCAGGACTCCTCGTCTCTCTGCCCCTAGTCCAGGGAACCAGGCTACAGTCTGGTCATTTAAACCCCAGACGCTGTGGCCCAGCCTCCTCATTGGCATTACGGGGGCTCCGCTCTGATCTTAGACATTTCCTGTGTGTGTACAATGATGGAAGCTTAAGGGAAAAAAAAAGAGCTTTGCCTGTAAGAGTGAGATGGCGTCCCCTCAAAAATAAGTTGTGAGATGACACCCAGCTTCCGGAGGAGCACAGAGCGCATGGTGTGTGTGCATGTGACGTCCTCCAGGAATGGGTTCTCACGAGAGCTGCAGGTGGTGTCCACAATCACAAGGAATCTTCTTGCTAGCCACGTGTCCCCTGCAGCAATCCCTCCGGGGCCTGGTCTCTTATTTTCTCTGCTGCCAAGAATGCTCCCCAGCAGTCTGAGAGGACCAGCACCCTCTCTCTAGCTCTGTGACCCTGGCAGGACTTTAAAGATCAAAAAGATCATTAAAATACCTGCCAGGTAGAGCAGAGGTAAGGAGGCCAGAAAGGACCTGTTTATAAAACGGGGACAGAGGCCAGTTCATGAAAGGACTTGCCTGTCAGGATGAGAGGACGGACTTTTGTTCTGCAGGCAGTAAGGGGCCCTGTGGGTTGCTGGGCACAGGATGCTCATGACTCAAGTCCCTGCACATCACTGCCCAACAAAAGAGCTTTCTTATTTACCACAAAATGCCCCTCCCCAAAGATGCCTGTGTCCCAATCCCCAGAACCTAAATATATTATGCTCCATGGTGAGAGAAAATTAAGATCATAATTGGATTTAAGCATGCTAGTTGGCTGACCTTGACATAGGGAAACTATGCTGGTTCTCTGAATGCGTATGCATATCTCAGTACCAGACTTGGAAGAGGGAGGAAGGGGTCATGAGCCAAGGAATGCGGGCAGCCTCTAGAAGTTGGAAAAGGCAAAGCCCCCAGAGGAGCATAGCCCTACCCACACCTTGATTTCAGCCCAGTAAGACCCATCTCAAACTTCTGACCTACAGAACTAGGTCTCCAGAAAACTGTATGGAATTTTCTTCTCGTCAACTCCTCACGTTGGAGACAGACAAAAACTACAGTCAAGATGGATGGGTGGCGCATGCCTGTAATCCCAGAGGCTCAGGAGGCTGAGGAAGGAGGATTGAAAGCTCAAAACCAACCTCAGCAATTTAGCAGGCCCTAAGAAACCCAGTGAGACCCTATCTCTAAATAAAATACAAAAAAAAAAAAAAAGGGGGCTGGGGATGTGGCTCAGTGGTAAAGCCCTCTCCTGGGTTCAGTCCCCAGTACCATTAAAAAAAAAAAAAAAAGTCAACATCTTCTGAGTGCTTACGGGGTGTGTGTGTGTGTGTGTGTGTGTGTGTGTGTGTGTGTGTGTGTGTTTTAGTGGTATTGGGGATAGAACTTAGCAGTGCTGTACTACTGAGCTACATCCCTAGCCCTTTTAATTCCTTTTATTTTGAGACAGGATCTCACTAAATTGCCAAGCCTGGCCTTGAACTTGCAATCCTCCTGCCTCAGCCCCCTGAGTATCTAGGATCACAAGTGTGGGCCACAGCGCCTGACTTGTTGGTGTTTTATGAACATGCTCTCCTTTAACCCTTGACAGGCATTGTTATTTCCCTTGTCTATATGGAGAAACTGAGACTTGCCCAAGTTAGTAAGAAACACAAAGAGATTCAAAATCTGTCTCACCAGTCTCAAGACTTCAGGGGTGGGGGATGTAACTCAATAGAAGAAGCACTTTTCTAGCAAGCACTAAGCCCTAGGTTCCACCAGCAGCACTGGAAAAAAAAAAAAAAAAAGAAAAGACTTTAGATAACCCACTGTAGCCTCCACTTGAGCCTTCCTGGGTGGGCTTTGGTCAGAGATGTTGGAGGACTTTTCCTGGGTCTTGCAGAGGCAGAAGTTGGAAGACCTTGGCCCTCCTTGCCCTTCTAATGAGGAAGACAAACTTGGACTTCTCCACGTTCTACCTTGCCTTGGGTTTATTTTAATTAGGCCAAGGGAGCTAAAAGCACAGACCCTGAACAATTACTTGCTTGCTGTTGACCTTGGGCAAGTTCTTTACTGCTCGCAGTCTTAGTTACCTTATCAGTAAAATGGAGATAATAAGCCAGGAGTGGTGGCATGTGCCTTGTAATCTCAGGTACTCCGGAGGCTCTCAGGAGGATCACAAGTTCAAGGCCAGCCTGGCAAATTTAGGGAGACCTTGTCTCAAAGAAAAAAGGCTGGGTATGTAGCTCAGTGGTAGAGCACACCTGGGTTCAATCCCCAATGCTCCTGTGTTGATGCAGGATATTCAAAGAGGTGGAACAATCGGATTATGAGAGCTATGACCTAATCAGCTCATCCAACTCTGAATGGACTAATTGGGTGGTAACGTAGGAAGGCGGGGCATGGCTGGAGAAGGTGGGCCACTGGGGCAGGTCTGAGAAGGGTGCATCTTTCCTGCAGCCCCCTCTCTGTTTTCTCTGCTTCCTGGCCACCATGAACAGTGGAGCAGCACTCCTCCTCCAAGCCCTTCTGCCATGATATTCTGCCTCATCTTGGGCCTCCACCTATGGATCACCCCACTGGGGACTGAACCTCTGAAACCATGAGCCAAAATAGACTTTTCCTCCTCTAAGTTGTTCTTGTCGGGTGTTGTGATCATAGCAATGAAAAACTAACCATTATCACATGTCATGGACTTAGAAGAGTATCTGTATAAAGTAAATCTTTGACAAATATTATCATTTTCATTATTATTTCATATCCTGGGACACCAACCTCACTCCAAGCCCACTTCTTGGTAAATATGGTGGTGCCCAGTAGTGCAGATGGATTCTCATACATGCTGTTAGCATGGATCTGTTTAGAAGGTTCTAATCTTTTATGAGTTCACAGACTCTTTGGGAATCCGATGATAACTATCAACTTTTATAATATCAAATCTGTCCACACCTTCTTCTCTGGAAATTGCCCTTGCGTGCCTGAGAGTAGTTCTAGAGATATGCTTGTGCTCTGGGCATGAGCATGAGCCCCACAGGTCCCTGGAAGCCTAGCGGACCCTAGTGGACACTCAGGGCTACTGCTTCTGCCTTCCAGCTCTGCAGGTTGCTTAGTACCCAACACTCAGGCTCCAAGTTGTAGCCCAGGAGTCACGAACCTGTAATTGAGCAACATGGGGGCTTGGGAGCACCCAATCCTGCCTGGGACTACCCAATTCTCTCTCAAGGGAATTTAAGAGTTGAGATTCTAAGGTTAGCGTCTGCTAATGGTTTAAACTCAGGATATGCAAATAAAGACCACCAGGCCCTGAAGAGTAGCTGCATTTGGCTCTTGGGTACTTTTCAGTTCTTTGTGGGATCCTAAGGTAGGAAACCAATTTTTAAATGAATCCAGATCATCATGGAGCTCATGGTCTAGCAGAGAGTGTGTTTTTATGTACATTGGCAGATACAAGAAGAAAAGAAAAAACAAGGAAACAAAGTAAAACATGGGAATTAACTTTGAGAGGATTGTATGTAATAGGTTAATAATTGTTATCATTTTTGTTATTATTTTATGTCCTGGGAAATCCACCTTACTCCAAGTTCCCCTGTTAGGAACTGTGGTGGTGCCCAATCGTGCAGATGCATTCTCACACGTACACTATCAACATGGATATTTTTGTGTGCTCACCAAATCTCTCTCGGAAGTTTTCAACCTTTGAGATTCAAGACCGCGGACAGAGGAGGGCTGCATGCTCCAGGGGCTCTGTGGCTTGGGAGTCAAGTAGCAAGAGCACTGCACCTCACAGGGAGGGGTGACAGAGGAAATTCGCTGAAATTAAATATTGAGAACCAGAAAACCAGGTGCTTTGAACAGAAGACAAGAAAGACTACATTGGGCTGGGGATGTGGCTCAAGCGGTAGCGCGCTCGCCTGGCATGCGTGCGGCCCGGGTTCGATCCTCAGCACCACATACCAACAAAGATGTTGTGTCCGTCGGAAACTAAAAAAATAATAAATACTAAAATTCTCTCTCTCTTAAAAAAAATTTAAAAAGAAGTTCTTTTCTTTTTCTTTTAATTTTTTTAGTTGTAGATGGACACAATATCTTTATTTTATTTATTTTAATGTGGTGCTGAGGATGGAACCCAGGGCGTGCTAGGCAGGCGCTTCACCGCTGAGCCCCGCCCCTCCTTTGGGTTTGGCTGCTCTTGCTGTGCTGATTGGTTTGTGGATCCAAACACACTCATGCATATTTTCCTTTTATCTATTTTTGTCTTTTTAAAATCCATTTGTCATTTTGCTTTGTCTTTTGAGGGTTAGATATTTTTGAATTGTTCCTCTCATTGCTAGTTGTCTTCCTTCTTCTCCCTCTAATAGCCAAATTCTCTTGTTCTCTCTTTTGTTTTTTCTCCTCCTTCTTTATAGCCATCGCTTCCTACCTTTCTTCTCTTTCTCTCTGTTCACATTTTGAATGTTCTAAGCTTTCTTTTACCTTCTGATCATGTCTTCTTTTCTCTTAATGAACTATACTCTCCAAATCTCTTAGAACCGTTGGGCCTATGTAATTCCTGCCCCTGGCACGCATATTGCTGAGGTTCTCAGGGCTGCAGGTGGCACAGGTGACCCTGCTATTTGCTTGAATGCTAGATCTAGTTCACAGCTGTTTGTTGTTGCTGCTGGTGTTAATTGCTGACCCTGCCATTCCTGATTCTGGCATAAGGCGTGCTGTGGACGTCATGGTCGGCACCAGGTATTCATTTTAATGCTGTATATCGTTTGCTGCTGCTATTGCTCTTGTTTGTTCCCTTTCTCTGTGATGTCCTCGGAATCTACTGGGGGCACTATAGGGTGACAGGTTAGAGACTGTGCTACTGAGCTGAGAGACAGAGCACCTTGCTCCACACACACACTAACCATGCTCAACAATACAAAGGAGAGATGAAAACCCCCAACTGATTAACAGTCCCCAAGTAGGAACAGAGCTAGGGGTCACTACAGCCAAAACAGAGAGACCTAACGCAAAGACACTGCACCTACTAGGAGTTTCAATCTAGATCACCCCATACCCCTTTAGAATGTACAGAGTTGTGGTCTTTTTGGTATATAAACATGATGATTGGGTGGTTACACTGTTGTGTGAGATGTATCCCTCTCTCTAAACCTTGTTATAACATCAGCACATTACCTGTCTGATGTGAAAAAATAGAGTTGTTAAGCCTAGAAGAGCAATCTATAGACAGTGGACCCCACATACCCCAATGTATATGCCAGAGTTGCCCAATCTACAAGAAGGACCCTTTTGGGGCTGGGGATGTGGCTCAAGTGGTAGCGCGCTCGCCTGGCATGCGTGCGGCTGAGGTTCAGTCCTCAGCACCGCATACCAACAAAGATATTGTGTCCGCCGAGAACTAAAAAAAATTAATATTAAATATTCTCTCTCTCTCTCTCTCTCCTCTCTCACTCTCTCTTAAAATATATATATATATATATATATATATATATATATATATATATATATAAAAGAAGGACCCTTTTTTAAGGGGGCAGGTACTGGAGATTAAACTCAGAGACACTCGAACACTGAGCCACATCCCCAGCCCTATTTTGTATTTTATTTAGAGACAGGGTCTCACTGAGTTGCTTAGTGCCTCACTTTTGCTAAGGCTGGCTTTGAACTTGCAATCCTCCTGCCTCAGCCTCCCAAGCTGCTGGAAATACAGGCATGGGCCACTGCACTTGGTTAAGGACCCCACTCTTATGAAACCTATAGAGAAAGTGGAATCTTCAAGCTCTGAAATAATACATATCAAAGAACACTAATTGTCACCAAAGAATTAGCAGAAAAACCATGTTACAAAACCCACTTGGAAATATATTGAAAAATTTACAACAACCTGATATCCCAGAACACTTCTTTTTGGGGGTGGGGTTATCAGGGATTGAACCTGGGGGCGCTTAGCCACTGAGTCACATCTCAGCTCTTTTTTATTTTTCATTTTGACATAGTACTGCTAAGTTGCTTAGGCTTTGAATCTGCAATCCTCCTGCTTCATTCTCCCAAGCTTCTGGGATTCCAAGCATGGACCACCACACCCAGCTCCCAGAACACTTCACCACATATAAACTGTGCCCTAAAAAGGCCCACATACAAAAGTGAAAGAGAAATCCAGGGCCTGGGGTTGTGGCTCAGTGGTAGAGCACTTGCCTAGCATGTATGAGGCACTGGGTTCGATTCTCAGCACCACATATAAATAAATAAAATAAAGGTCCATTGACAACTAAAAAACATGTATTAAAAAAATAAAACCCCAACTGATGCAGAAGGAAGAAAGAGGCACTTAAAAAAAAAAAAAAGGAGAAATCCATCCCAACAAATGCACAAATCCCAACACAGGAACACAAGAAATATGAATAAGCAAGGTAACATAACACCTCCTAAGGTTCATAATTCATAGCAACAGCCTCCAAAAATATTGAAGTGGATGAAATACAAGATAAACAGCTAAAAAGAATGATTATAAAAATGATCAATGAATTCCAAGAGAACATAGAAAAATAATGAATCAAGGAAGTCAGTACAAGAAATGAATAACAAATTTAATAAGAAGGTAGAGATATTAAAAAGGAGCCCAATAAAAATTTTGGACATGAAAGCCACAATAAATCAAATAAAAAATTCAGTTGAGCTGGGCATGGTGGTGCACACTTGTAATTCCAATGACTCAGGAGGTTGAGGCAGGAGGATTATGAGTTCAAAGCCACCCTGAGCAACATATCAATGCCCCAAGTAATTCAGTGGAACCCTGTATCTAAATAAAATATAAAAAAGGCTCAGTGGTTAAGTGCCCCTGGGTTGAATCCTTTGTACCATAAAAAAAAAAAAAAATCAGTTGAAAATCTCTTAACAGAGTAGACCATATAGAGGAAGGGTGGCCAGCTGAAAACATTCAGACAGTAATAAAGAAAAGAAGTAACCATGATCAGAAAAGATAAGAACTCTGGGACAAAATTAAAAGACCAAATGTAAGAATAATTGGAATCCAAGAAGGTTGTGGCACGCATGCTAATGGCATGAATAACCTCTTTAGGGAAATAATGACAGAAAAATTGCCCAACCTCAGGAATGAGATGGACATCCAGATATGGGAGGCATTCAGAACTTCAAATAGACAAGAAAGAAAGAAAAATACATTATAATTAAAATGCCTAACAAGGATATAATTTTAAAAGCCTCAAGAGAAAAACATTAGGTCACATTTATAGGCAAGCCAATAAAAATTACTAATGCTTTCTCAGCACAAACTCTAAAATCCAGGAAGATCTTGGAGAATAGCTGTCAATCAAAATTGCTTTATCTAGCCAAGCTATCTTTCAAAATCAAAGAAGAAATAAAACCTTTCTCAATAAGGAGAAACTAAATGAATTCATGGTCATTAAGCTGGCACTATAAAAAATACATAAGGAGGGCTGGGGTTGTGGCTCAGTGGTAGAGCACTTGCCTAGCATGTGTAAGGCACTGGATTTGATCCTCAGCACCACATAAAAATACATAAATAAAATAAATGTCTATCAACAACTAAAAAACATTTAAAAAATGGATAAGGAAATACTAAACATAGAATCAATTTAAAAAAAAAAAACAGAGTTGGGACTGACTTGTGGCTCAGTAGTAAAGAGCTTGCCTAGCACATGTGAAGCGCTGGGTTCAATCCTCAGCACCACATAAAAATAAAGAAATAAAATAAAGGTATTAAAAAAATAGAGTTCACAAATGGACAAATCTCATTTGAAGACTAGCTAAACAAATAAGAAATTGGACCAAATTAGATATTAGAAATAAATCAAAATGGCAGGAATTATTATATCTATATGTATAATAACACAATATAAATGGTCTCAAATCTCCAGTTAGAAACATAGACTGGCAGAATAGATTAAAAACAAGATCCAACTATATGTTGTTTGCAAGAGACTCGTCTTACAGGCAAAGATGGCCACAGTTTGAAAGTAAAAGGAAGGAAACAATATACCATGTAAATGGAGCTCAAAAACAAGCAGAAGTAGCTATTCTCTCATATCCAACAAAGACATCAAGCAAAAAATAATCAGAAGAGACAAAGAAGGTCACTTCATACTGGTAAAGGGAAAAATCCAATGAAAATATGAAATGATAGTGAATACTTTGGTACATCTATTTACATAAAACAGACACTATTCGATTAAAGACTCAGCCCAATTGCAATAGTCCTGGGTGATTTCAACACACCTCTCTCACCAGTAAATTGTCATCCAGACATAATCTCAATAAATATTCTTTATACCTTAAAATATTATAAATCAAATAACCTTATAGATATTGGTAGAATATGTTATCCAACAACAGGCAAATTCACTTTCTTATCAGCTACTCATAGAACTTTCTCCAAAATAGACTATATTTTAGGCCCACAAAGCAACTCTTAGCAAATAAAAAAAAATAATGAATTCCTTGCATCTTATCAGATCATCATGAAATGAAATAAGAATTTAATATCACGCAATCAGTGTATATATAGGCTAGCTTTCATGTCTTCGCCTTCTCTCCAGTTCCTCTCCCTTTCTGCCTAACCTACTGCCTACCCCAGCCTCCCTCCTCAGGGGGCAGTAGGCCACTCCCTCCATCCTTCCCTCTCTTCCCACTCTCACCTACCCTTGTTTCTCCTTCTTCAACCTAAGGCAGCCTCCACCATGATCCTGCTGCAGGTGAACAATGGCATTATTAAAGAGGTGTTCAGGCTTAAGTTTGAGAATACAGCTTCCAGAAACAAACCAGAAGCAACAGAGTGACAGTTGTAGATTTTGATGGGGTCCTTTATCATATTCAAATCCTAATGGAGACTAAGCAAAAGTGATGGTTAATGTTTATTTGAAATTCTACAAGGAACTTCAGGCACATAGTGCTGATAAGTTATTAAAGAGAATGTACAGGAGTTCCTCCTCCTCCTCCTCCTTCTCCTCCTCCTCCTCTTCCTCTTTTTTGATACTAAGGATTGAACCCAGGAGTGTTTAACCACTGAGCAACATCCCCAGCCCCTAGCCCTATTTTAAATCTTTTATTTTGAAACAGCATCTCACTAAGTTGCTTAGGATCTTGCTTAGTTGAACTCATGATCCTCCTGCTTCAGCCTCCCGAGCCACTCGGATTATAGGAATGCACCACCATACCTGGCTACAGGAATTTCTTGATAAATCGAGAATCAGGATTTATGTCTCTTGTTATACAAGAATTCTCTTGTGCTTCAGGCTGGCATGTTGAAGTGAAAATTGCTTTGCCTCTGTCTTTGAGAAATACTTCCAATTCCAAGAAGAGTGCAAGGAAGGAGAGAATAGGACTGATATTCATGAGAGAGATGACAAGAACATGTATGTTGTATCTAAAAAGGACAATCGTGGGTAGTCTTCAGCACAGTGTTTGATGATAATGTGGTCAATGGGAAGGTGTTCATTCAGGAGTTAAAACAAGAATGCAGAGCCAGCCACACAGCCACCCAGGTCTTCTTTAGCCACAGAGAACCTCCTCTGGAACTGAAAGTTACAGATGCTGCTGTGGGTGACCACATTGGCTACATCACCTTTGTGCTTGAGATAACTCCATCAACCTGATCCTCCAGTCCCGGGACTACCTGCATTGCAACAGCAAGTGCTCTAAGACCTAGAGTCACATTCTCCTCATATTTGGGCAAAACCGTCCTATTTTCTCAAGGTGCTGAACTGTGCACACCCAGATGATGAGAAAAATAAATGAAAACAATCACTGAGAAGATGTTTTCATCCGCTAACTCTTGGGAATGGAGGAGGAAGTGCCCGTGACCAAAGGCTGGACTGCTTGCTACTGGATAATCATGTTGCATCTCTGCAGGTTCTTAAGGGATTCTCCATTTGGGTTCCATTTTGTATGCACTTAAAAAAATAATCTGCAGAAATGAACTGTGCTTGAAAGGACTTCAAGATCCCAGAGAATTAAAAAAAAGAAATTCCACTTAATCAACCTAATTTATTTTCTTTTATTTTTTCCTGCCTCATTCCCCTTCCCTCTCACCCTCTTTTCCAAGCTATTGCAAGTTGCAACACTTTGCAATAATGAGTTGCAGGATAATGCAATCTTAACCTGTTTTCTTCTAAGTAGTTCAGTTCAAAATTCCTGTGTCTAAAGAAATATGGTTGGGATGATTAATAAAGAAAATCTAAAAAAGTAATTAAATCAAGAAAACCTACAGAGACCATATAAACACATGAAGACTGAATTAAATATTCATTTGAACAATGACTGGGTAGGAGAAGAAATCAGGGGAGAATTTTTAAATATCTTATAATCAAACCAAAATAGTGATACAATACACACAAGGAAGTTTTAAGAGAAAGGTTGTAGCTATGAATGCTTACATAAGAAAATCAGAGTTCACTGGATTAGACAAAAGGGAATGAAGAGAAGGGAGGGGAGATGGGAATAGGAAAGACAGTAGAATGAACTGGACATAACTTTCCTATGTTCATATATGAATACACAACCAGTATAACCCTACATCATGTATGTAGAATGGGAAATTATACTCCATATATGTATGATATATCAAAATACACTCTACTATCATGTAAATGTGAAAAGAACAGATTTTTAAAAATCAGAACAATTCCAAATAAACAACCTAATGATGCAACTCAAGACTTTATAAAAAACAAGAACAAACCAACTATAAAACCAGTAAAAGGAAAGAAATTATTAAGATCAGGGTTGAGGGGGCTGGGGTTGTGGCTCAGTGGTAGAGTGCATGTCTAGCATGCGTGAGACTATGGGTTCCATCTTCAGTACCACATAAAAATAAATAAATAAAATAAACATGTTATTAAAAAAAAAAGATCAGGGCTGAGGGCTGGGGCTGGGACTCAGTAGTAGTGCACTTGCCTGGCATGTGTGAGGCACTGGGTTTGATTCTCAGCACCACATATAGATAAATAAATAAAGGTTTATCAACAAATAAAACAATATTTAAAAAAAAGATCAGGGATGAAATCAATGAGATAGAGAATTTTAAAAATACAAAGAATCAATGAGATGAAGAGTTGGCTCTTTGAAAAGATATACAAGATTGATAAACTCTTATCCAAACTAACCAAAAAATTTTTAAAAAAATTAAAAAGAGAAGATCCAAAGCAACCAAATTAGAAATGAAAAAGGAGATAGCATCACAGAAATTCAGAAGTTCATTAGGGATTGTTTTGAAAACTGATACTCCAATACACTGCAAAATCTAGAATAAATGAATTCATTTCTAGACACATCTGACCTCCAAATTGAACCAAGAGGATATTGAAAAAACCCAAACAGACCAATAACAAACAAGGAAACTGAAGTAGTAATAAAAAAGCCTTCCAGCAAAGAAAAACCCAGGATCAGATGGATTCTCGGCTAAATTCTTACTAGATCTTTAAAGAACTATTTCCAATACTCCTCAAGTGATTATGAAATAGTAAGGGGTGGAACATTTTCAAATTCATTCTATGAAGCCAGTATCATCCTGATACCAAAACCAGATAAGGATACATCAAGAAGAGAAAACTACTAATATCCCTAATAAACATAGATGCAAAAATCCTTAATAAAATATTAGCAAACTGTATTCAACAACATATTTAAAATATTGTACATCATTACCAAGTTGGTTTCATTCCAGGGATGCAAGGATGGTTTAACGGTATACAAATCAATAAATGCAATTCACTGTTAAGACTACTTGTTGTAGTCTTGTTGAGTTCTCTCAAAAGATGCAGAAAAAACCTTTGACAAAATTTAGCACCAATTCATGATAAAAATACTGAAGAAAGCAGAGACAGAAGGAACTTACCTCAATATTAAAAAGACTATATATATGACAAACCCAAAGTCAACATCATAGTAAATGGGGAAAACTGAAAGAATCTCCTCTAAAATCCAAAACAAGATAAGGATGTCCAATCTCATCACTGCTATTCAATATAGCACTTAAAATTCTAGCCAAAGCAATTAAGCAACAGAAGGAAACAAAAGAGACACAAATAAGAAAGGAAGTAGTAAATTATCACTGTTTGTAGATTATATGAACCTACACTTAGAAGATCCAAAAAGCTCTACCAGACTGCTAGAGCTGATGAATAAATCCAGGCAAGTAGCAGATTACAAAATCAACATGCAAAAAATCAAGTTTTCCTTTACACAAAAATGAATTTGCTAAAAAGAAATTGGAAAACAATCCAATTTACAACAGCCTCCAAAACCAAACAAACAAACAAACAAAAAAAAAAACACCTAGGAATAAATCTAACCAAGGAAAGACCTCTACAAAAAAACATATGAAAGAGGACACTGTTTTGTTTTTTTGTTTCTGGGAATTGAACCCAGGGGCACTTAACCACTAAGTTACATCTCCAGCCCTTTTTATTTTTCATTTTGAGACAAGGTCTCACTAAATTGTTTAGTGCCTCCCTGAGTTGCTGAGATTTTGAAGTCTTGATACTCTTTCTTCAGACCCCAGAGCCACGTGGAATTACAGATATTTGTTTATTTATTTATTTATTTATTGGTGCTGAGAATCAAACCCAGTGCCTCACATGTGCTAGGCAAGTGCCCTATCACTGAGCCACAACCTCAGTACCTCTCATTGGTATTTTGATGGGGATTACATTGAATCTGTATATCACTTTTGATAATATGATCATTATAATGATATTAATTTTGCCTATTCATAAACATAAATAAATAAATTTAAAAATTTTAAGAAACACAACTCAATGATAGCCAGGCATGGTGGCCCATGTCTGTAATCTACGTGGCTCTGGAGGCTGAGGAAGGAGTCTCAGCAACTTAGCAAGGCTCTAAACAACTTAGTGAGATCCTGTTTCAAATGAAAAATAAAAAAGGTCTGGGGATGTGACTCAGTGGTTAAGTGCCCCTGGGTTCAATTCCCAGAACCAACAAAACAAAACAAATGGAAAAAAATAAAAATAAAAACACCCTACATGGTACTGGCATAAAAACAGACACAAAGACCAGTGGAACAGGGGACACAGAGATCAACTCAAAACCCAGATAGATGCAGTCATCTGATCCTTGACAAAGGCAGTAAAAAAGGTCAGACTTTTAAACAAATGGTGCTGGGAAAACTGGTTATTGTCTGCAGAAGAATGAGACTAGATCCCTATCTCTCACCCTGCACAAAAGTCAACTGAACCTGAATCAAAGACCTAGAAATTAGGCAAGAGACTTTGCAACTGTGAGTAGAAAATGTAGGGTGAACTCTCCAAAATACAGACACAGGAACAACTTTATCAAAGGGACTCCTAAGCTCAGGAAATAATACCAAGAATTGATAAATAGGAATGTATTAAATTAAAGAGCTTCTGGGGGCTGGAGTTGTAGCTCAGTGACAGAGCACTTGCCTAGCACGTGTGAGGCACTGGGTTTGATTATCAGCACCACGTAAAAATAGTAAAATAAAGGTAGTGTCCATCTACAACTTTATATATATATATTTTTTAAAATATTTATTTTTTAGTTGTAGGTGGACACAGTATCTTTATTTTATATTTATGTGGTGCTAAGGATTGAACCCAGTGCCTTATGCATGCTAAGTGAGCACTCTACCACTGAGCCACAACCCCAGGCCCAGCTAAAAAAAAAAAAAAAAAAATTTTTTTAATTTTTTTTTTTTTTAGGGCTTCTGCATGGCAAAGGAAATAATTAAAAACATGAAGAGAGAACTTAGATAATGGGAAAAAAAATCTTTGGTAGCTACTCCTTTCACAGTCAATTAATATTCAGAATATATGAAGAAATGAAAAACGTATCACCAAAAAACCAAATAACACAATCAACAAATGGGCAAATGAAATAAACAAACCTTCTGGAAAGAAATACTAGTGGCCAAAAAATATAGGAAAAAATGTTCAACATCTTTAGCAATTAAGGAAATGCCAATCAAAACTCCCCTGAGATTTCATCTCATGTTGGTTAGAATGGCAGCTATCAAGAATACAAACAAGGGGCTGGGGATGTGGCTCAAGCGGTAGCGCGCTCGCCTGGCATGCGTGCGGCCCGGGTTCGATCCTCAGCAGCACCACATACCAACAAAGATGTTGTGTCCGCCTAGAACTAAGAAAAAATAAATAAATGTTAAAATTCTCTCTCTCTCTCTCTCTCTCTCTGTCCCCCTCTCTCACTCTTTCTTAAAAAAAAAAAAAAAAAAAAGAATACAAACAATAGTAAATGCTGGTGAGAACATGAGAGAAAAGGAACCCTTTTATACTGTTGGTGTGATTGTGAATTAGTACAAACCACTGTGGAAATCAAAATGGAAGTTCCTCAAGACTAGGAATGGAACCACCATTTGACCCAGCGACACCACTTCTGGATGGTATTTATCCTGAAGAATTGAAGTCAACATACTAGAGCAACACATGCACTCCTATGTTTCTAGCAGCACAATTCACAATAGCCAAAATTTGGAACCAGCCCAGGTGTCCATTAATGGATGAATGGATAAAGAAAATGTGGTGTATATACACACAATGGAGTTTTATTCAGCCACAGAGAAGAATAAAATTATGTAATTTGCAGGGAAATGAATGGAACTTGAGAGCATAATATTAAAGAAAATAAACCAAACTCAGAAAGTCTAAGTGTTGTCTGTTTTCTTATATATGGAAGCTACAGATAAAAGAGAGACAGAAACAGGAAAGGAGAGGAGAGGTGAGGAGGGTGAGGTCTGGTTGTTGGTGGTGTGTGTCTCATAAAAACAGAAGGGAGATCAGTAGAGCAGAGGTAAGGGACAAGGGGAGGGAACATGGAAGAAATAAGGGAGACCCTGGGGAATGATACGACCCATGTTGTTATATATGAATGTATGGATGTGTAACAATGAACCCATATATAATTATAAAGCACCAATTAAAAATGGGAAAAAAAATTTCAATCTTCTAAGGGTTCATGGAAGCATAGGGACCTCTGGGAAGAGCACTAACCATCAATGACATCAATGGCGTCTGAATCATGACGCTGAATAGAAGACAGCAAAGAAGATGGAGGAAGAATACAGACAGAAGGAACAGCCTGTGCCGGAGTAGACAGGCGACAGAGCAGACAGGTGGAAGTCTTGTGCCCTCAGGAGCTGCGCAGAGGCTGGGGTAGCTCAGTGGTAGAGCTCCCCCTGGGTTCATTCCCCAGAACCACAATAAATAATAAGATAGGACATTTGTCATTGGATCAGAGGGCAAGATGGGCTAGATCGAGAAGGAGTTTGTGCCCTGCAGAAAAGCAGAGACTTGATCCTTGGGGTAAGGGTCCTGTCTGCCTTCATTTCCCCTTGGCAATTAATCCTCATTTGCACTAGCAACGGAAATTCTCCACCTCTCTGGAGGTGAGCCCAAGACCTACCTCCAGAAAGTAGATTACAGATGGTAGAAGCAGGGACTTTGATATCATGAAAACCTAGATTATTATTTTTTTTTTTACAGTATTGGAGATTAAATCCAGGGTCTTCCACATGCTAGGCAAGTGCTCTACCACTGAGCTACACCCAGCCCTGTTTAATTTTTTTTTTTTTTTTTGTGAGACAGAATTTCACTGAATTGCCCAGACTGGGCTCAAACTCTCCATCCTCCTGCCTCAGTTTCCAATTAGCTGGTATTATGGGTCTGTGCTGTGTGCCTGGATGATAAACCTGGATTCTAATCAGTCCTTGTCACACAGTGGTCACATGATGTTAGGCGTCAGTAAACAGAATTACTAACACCTATTTGACCCAGCAGATGTTTTTATATGCCTACTACATACCAGATGTGAGAACAATAACACTTATAAGCTAAGACCTACTGTAGTAATCCAGGCAGGAGATGATAGTGGCTTGGATCAGGATGGTAGCAGCGGAATGATGAGGAGTGTGATGTATTTGAGATAGACTCTGCAAGTACGGCCAGCAGATTTCCTGATGTGGGGAAAGAAAAAGATCAAGAATGCTGTCCTGAACACTGGAAAGTGGTTAGAGATGAGAAAGACATGGGTGTGTGCATATGGGTATGCAGGTGTGGTTTACGTGGTTCAGGGAGAGAAGTCAGGAGTTCATATTTGGATACATTAAGTTTCAGATGCCTATTGGAAAATGTCAAGGAGGCAGTTGGATATAGGAGTCTGGAGTTCAAGGAGAGAGTTTAGGCTAGAGCTATAAGTTTGGGGATTATCAGGATTTCAGTGGTATTTAAAGTCACAGGACTGCTCTTTCGGTCATCTTTTCATGCCTCCATAATGGTGCGCATGAATGTCCTGGCTGGTGCTCTCAAGAGCATCAACGGGGTTGGGGTTGTGGCTCAGTGGTGGAGTGCTCGCCTAGCATGCACAAGGCACCAGGTTTGATCCTCAGCACCACATAAATGTAAAATAAAGATATTGAATCCACCTAAAGCTTAAGAATAAATATATAAAAAAGAGCATCAATGATGTCAAAAAGAGAGGCAAATGCCAGGTCTTTATTAGTCTGTGCTCCAAAGTCATCGTCCAGTTTCTTACTGTGAATTTGAAAAACTTGCTGATCGCGGAGTTGGAAAAATTGTTGTCAACCTCACAGAAAAGTTAAACAAGTGTGGAGTGATCAGCCCGAGATTTGATGTACATCAAAGACCTAGAAAAGTGGCAGAATAATCTGCTGCCATCCCCATCAGTTTGGTTTCATTGTATTGACAACCTCAGATGGCATTGTGGACCATGAAAGCGAGACGAAAAGACACAGGAGGAAAAGTCCTGGGGTTCTTTTTCTAGGAATGTAAAACATACATATGATAAAATGCCTCAATGGAAAAAAAAATAAAGTCATGGGGCTGAATAAGTTTATCAAGGGTATGAGTTTAGAGAGCGGAGTGGAAATCCGTGAAGTGGCTCAGTGGTACAGAGCTTACCTAGCAAACTTAAGTCCCAGGGTTCAAATGCCAACACCCTAAAAGAAATGGGGGGAAAAGAGAGTGGAGCAGAGATGGCCAAGGACTTAAGTATCAAGAAATCAGAAAGACACAGGAGAACCAACAAAAGGGATCAGCAAGCAGATCAAGACCATATGATGTCCTGGAGGCCAGGTGATGAAAGTATAGTGTGGAGAAGTTGCTGGAAGGCAAAGCAAGAGCCTTGACCATGAGTCAGCAATGGGGAGGTCATTCATGGCCTTAGCAGAGCAGTTTCAGTAGTTAGGGGAGCAAAGGCTGCTCATAGGAGTTTAAGAGAATATTGGCATACAAGCATCAGCCTCCATTCCTCTTTGCCTACCTCCCTGTTCCCCCACACAAGCTGTGATGCCTAGCTTTCTCAGGATCTCCGCACTGCTCCCCCCTGCTGTTCTTCCTTGCCATCATATCATTTCTTTAGTTAAAACCCAGGAAGGAGCTGGGTGCAACAATGCACACCTAAATCCCAGCTCTAGGGAGGCTAAGCCAGGAGGATTGCAAGTTCAAGGCCAGTCTGGGCAACTTAGCAAGAAGACCATGTCTCAAAACAAAATAGAATAAAAAGGTCTGGGGATGTAGCTAGTGGAAGAATGCCCCTGAGTTCAATTCCCAGTATCACAAAAACAAAAACAGCACAACCCTGGATGGTTTTGATTTCACCTAGAAACTCCCTTGAATTCCTGCTGCTGTTCCCTGTGGCTTCACCCAGAAAGGACTCCCTGGGCCACTCCGAGCTCCATTTTCATGCTCCTCACATTCCAGTAATGTCTGAATTCTCCTCTTGACACAGAGCAGTTTGTCAGTGACACAAATCAAGCTGGATAATCCAGTGATACCAGTGAACCATTGTTCAGTCATTGTTCCTGATTCGTGTAATCCATAACTGTATGCAGAAACGAAAAGAAGGGGGCTGCCTGTTTCTAAAACTAGGGAAGCAATTTATTCAGCTGCACAGAGTCCAGCAACAGCAGAACCAAGACTGGATTTTGGGTTTTTCACCACTCCCAACCAATGTTCTTTACCATGCGGGCTTCCCTGTTTTTGTTCCAGACGACCTCAGTCTCCCTAACTAAACCTAAATGGGTTTCTATGTTGAATCTCATTTGATCTCTCATCCACCCCAGTGAATGATGAGACAGTTGAGGGGTGAAAGGCATCAGTCAGAACCCAGAAAGAACGAGGGTGTGGGCGAGGGAACAGGGCAGGGTAAAGGGAGCAGGCTTTCGAGCCCCTATGGGGTACACACACGTGATACTGTTACCACTGTTGAGCGGAGTCCTTGCTTCCCCAATGTTGAAGAATAACACCAGAGAAGCACGCCGAGGCAAGGTCAGAGTGGAAAATTAGAAGTTTATTAAAGGACAGCAGAAGTGACTTCTCCCGGAGGAAGAAGGGGACCCAAGAGGTGGAATTCGTTGAAGGGCGACTGTGTTCCCCTTTTTATAGTTTTTTGGTGATGGAATATAGGTGGGAAGGTCCAAAGGATTGGGACACAGGTGGGCCAAAGAAGTAATCTGGGCAGGAAGGACTTCTGAGGCAGCCACTTCAAGTGTTCTGTTCATTAACACTTCTTTGGGATGGGCTCTCTTCAAATCTGCTGGGGCTGTTCATTAACATTTCTTTGGGATGGGCTGTCTTTAAATCTGTTGGGGGCTGTTTCCTGGACTTCATTAACATTTCAAGAGTTGCTCAACTTTTCCGGGAATTCATTCTCATGGCCTCCATTTTAGATTTCACTCCATATTAGACCCGATTTACCTAACTACACTGACTACCTAATTTTAAATCTGGCTTCCATACGTTCTTTATTTAAAACATCACAACTACATGGGCATCAAGCTTTTACAGCTAAGAAAACTGGTTTGGATAAAAGAAGTAGTCTTCCCAAAGTCGCCCAGCTAGCCAACGGTGCCGGGTCACACAGTGCGACGAGGAGGCCCTGGTTAGCAGGTTAATTCTGGCCAGGTTCAGAACTTAGTAGAGCGCGAAGTGAGGACCCCGGGACGCTTGGACTGAGAGGTGCTGGGGTAGTCCGGAGGCTGGGGGTGAGCCAGAGGGGCGAGGTCATGCAAACGGGGGAAGAGGCTATGGACACTAAGGAGAGACGCAGGGATAGGGCAACCAGAGCCGTGGAAGGGAAGGAGGACTTGGGGGGCTGGAGAGCGGGACAAACCGCGAGCGAGCCCTGCGGGGACAAGTAGGGAGACTTGGGCAGCAGCGGCGAAGAGGCCGGGGCGGGGCGGCAGCCGGGGCGGGGCTGGAGGCGGCACGCTCGCGGGGGCAGGGCGGGGGACTCAGGCAGGGGCGGGGAGGGAGCTCTCCCCGCTGGGAGGCCTTGGGGGCGGGGCCGGGGGCGGGGCCGAGGGGACGGGTCAGCGGGCCGGGGGCGGGGCTAAGGAGGCGAATGGCCGGGGCAGAGTTCTGGGGGGCTGGAAGCCCTTGAGCACCGAGTCTCTGAGTTAGGCGAGGGGCCGGGAGGGGGCTGGGGAGTTGGATAAAGGTCCCGGGAGCCCTTGGGAACCGAGCCTGGGGCGCCGGCGAGGGGCGGGGCGTCGGGGTGGGGGCGGGGCGCTGCGGGCCCGGGGGCGGGGCACGCGGAGGTCCGGACCGGGCCCGCGGCGGTTGGTGAGGCCGGCCCAACGCGCTGCAGCGTAGCGCCCCCCGCGTCCCGCTCCGGCAGCCCCGGTGCCCCCGACCAGCGTCCGCCATGCCTGAGCAGCTCAGCGTCGCCGAGTTCCTGGCCGTCACCGCAGAGGACCTCAGCTCCCCGGCTGGGGCCGCCGCCTTCGCCGCCAAGATGCCCCGGTGCCGGGGGGCGGCGCTGGCGCGGGAGGAGGTGAGGCGCCCGAGACGGGAGGGGGCTGAGGTTGTGCGGGGCCTGGCCTTGACCTTCACAGGCGCCCTGCGAGCTGCGAGGGTCCTCCGCTGGGCCCCAGAAACCCGCCCCCTTCCTAGATCTGTGGGAACCCAGCACATCTCAAACATCTGCGTCCTCACCGTCGAGGCGGGGGAGGGCCCGAGGGACTCTCCGTGAGGGGGCTCGAGGTCACCTCGATGACAGACTCCACATGTCGGGGCACATGCCCCAGATGCTCTGGGAGATCTGCCCGGTCAGATGTTTGTTTGCTCAGCGCCTTAAGCTCTGTTTTCATCTTCGGAGCCTCACAAATGTGCCCCCCACCTCCAAGTCACTCCCCAGTTGAAGAGCAGGCTCCCCACCACGTTATCTGACTTCTCTGGGTTGCAGGGAGTTCACCCTACCCTCTGCCGCTCGTTCTGAGACTTGGCCCGCCTTGTGGAATGAATGCGGATGGGAAGGCGCCAGGAGCCGGGGTTCACCTTGGCCGGGCTGTTGGCAAGTTTATAGGCTCCTCTCCCCTCCCCTCTCCTCTTTGTCTTTCCCAGCAAAGCGTCCCAGGCCTTTTCTTTGCCCTTGCAGGCTGCCCCACCCCATTCCCATGTTCACTGGAGTTCATTCCTCTTCTCCGAACTTATTGCAGCTTTCCCTGGCTCCTCTGCAGGGAATAGTCTAGGTTAGACACCCTATGGCTTTGGGCCAACAGAATGTGATTGTGCAGCTCCTCTCCAGAGGGTGCCCTGAATTGGGGTGGCATTTGTGGATCTCATCTCTAGTCTTGCATCCTTCACCATAAGTGTGCTGGGCGTCTACTCTGTGACAGAACAAAGCTCCATAGTTATAGTACTCTGAGCCAGTGTCTTGGTAAACTTTTTCTCCCCTGGCCAGCTGACCCTCCATCTGCAAGTCTGTTTGTCTGTCTCCCTTCTAAAGGATAGTAGAGAATTGTACAAAGGGAATTGACTTTGGGAAGGCAGAGCAGTGTTCAGAGTCTGGCTATGAATTTTTTCATCTAGGTGAGCTTGGCCATGTGACCTATTCTGTCATCTGTAAAATGGGGATAAGAATGTTCACCTCTCAGAGTTTGGTATTATGTGAAGCAATGTGTGTAAAGCACGCATCTTTTATTTATTTATTAGTTCTAATTAGTTATATATGACATTAGAAAGCTCTTTGATTCATTGTACCCAAATGGAACAGAATTTTTCATTTCTCTAGTTGTGCATTAGAGTCACAACCTTCATGCAATTATACACGTACCTAGGGTAATGATGTCCGTCTCATTCCGCCATTAAAGCATGCATCTTGATACATGGAATGATTATCAATCGATTGCCAGGTTAATTGACAGACCTCTTTTGATGGTGGTGATTGAGTCTCTTGACTCTTGAACATAGTAGGAATGCTTGTTTTAAAGAAAATAAGCAACCAGTGAGGTTTGGATCCTTTCCTTGAGCAGATTCAGTAGTTTAGAGTCTGCTGCCCAGGAATGTATGTAATTTATTGGGAGGCTCACAGGGGAGTGCTGCCGCACAGCCTTGTCTTGAGGAGTGCTCCCTGAGGAGTGTCACTGTAGCCTTGCATTTTATGACCAGGTAGAGTTAAGTGCCATGGGAATCTTTAGGACTCTCACAGCTCACCTTCCTCTCCAGGTTGTTCATTAGAGCAGAAGGAGCTGCACGGTGGACCCTTTCCTGTGGAGAGAAACGTCTATTTATGCCCATGCACATCTGGCCTTGACTGGCATTGTGCATATGAGCATTTTGTGTTTGGGGAGGGAGGCCTTAGAACAGGTCTGGAAGCCCAGAAAACTCTGGTCAGGATTCAGCTTTGTCCCAGTTTAGGCTGGATAAAACCCAGCCTCCTTTACCTTTGGATCTTTGGTTGGTGCATGCAAGGGCTCATTTTTGTAACAGAAAGTCTTGGGCACCTAAACACATCTTTTCTCTTTAGCCTTTCAGTGCCCCCAAAAGTTAAGGGTCTGACCTTTGGATTAGACCTTCCTGAGGTTTCCTGATTGTTTTTGCATTTGCATGTATGTGTTGTTATTATATTGTGCTTACATGTGGTCTGATGCTGCAAAACCACCCCTCCCAGTCTGGGCATAACTAACTCACTCCCAGGCTTGAAGTTCCATGTGGCTGAATCAAAATGAAACTGATTCTTAAATCAAGTCTCCTAATTTCATTTGGTTTCCTGTAAGTAACAGGGACCCTGTCCTAGGACTTGCTGCTCTTTTTGGCAGCACTGTTGGAAAGGACCCTGGGCAGGTCACAGAAAACTAGAATGTCTGAGCTGAGGGACGCTTTAATGAAATCAGCTGGGAATTCCCTCATTTAAGATGGAGAAACTGAGATCCAGAGGGCGAGAAACTGTCCAAGCTCTCAATGGCTGGGTAGTGAGAGAACTAGCATTTCTTCCTTAGTGTTCCAAGCCCTGCTCTTTTTCTCTTCTAAGGTCCACCTGTCTGTCCTCCCTAAATGTAACTTCTCTGAACCTCAGTTATTTATTTCATTCTTTAAATGGGTCTCATTAATCCCTCCCTGCTTACCTCCCTCTCTGGGTTGTTAAAGTTTTTTGTTTTTAATTATGAAGCACTGCACAAAGTAAGGGAGTCTTAAAGATAGTAAGATAGCCAGTTTCTTCCTGTCCTGGGCCCCTTTACAGCCACATACCATTGATACACTATCACAAGTGAGAATGGGCCCAGGGAGATTAGGCAGTTGCCCTTTGTCGCATAGCGGGTCTGTCTGACTGCTGTGCTTTCTCTGGTTCTCCAGGCCATCTCTGTGTTGGCTCCAAGGATATAAAGATGCTACTTTTGGTTGACTAACTGGTTGGGACATGCACCCCATCTTATGGAGATTAGTAGGAATGCCAGACTCTGTCCTGAGTGCTCAAAGAAAGGTATAGTCAGTGCCATAAAAGTCTAGCAGGGCAGGAGAGGGAGAGAGCCTGTGAGGACTAGTGCAGCCAGGGAGAGCTTCCTGGAGGAAGCAACACTTCCAGGCTGGATGGCTGAACTGTGGTTAATGAAGAATACAGTGAGTGAGTTCAGAGGCTGTTGGGAAGAGGGCCTATCAGGAACCCGATAAGCCATGTTGACTGTACTCTCCCCAGAGGAGAGCACCGGCTCCTGATTATGTCCTCATAGCAAATAGATTATTGGTGGGAAGGGAAGTGGTTAGAGGGATATTTACCTAGATCAATATCATATCTTATATGTTTTAAATTTCTTATCTTATAATGCACATTTTAAGTTTATCTTTGATTTTTGCTTCTTTGAATCTGGATTTAGAAAGGATTTCATTCTTAAGTTTTAATATTCTCATGATTTTACAGTTTGCTTCAAAGTACATCTATATTTGTTATAATGTGAAAATTATGTGACCCTAGAGATTGCTTAAAAGAAATATAAACTCTCTGAGGCTTGTTTCTGTTGAAGGGAAATTAGTTTTAAGGACTTAGAGGTGCCTGGAGGAACTGGGGAGCAGCGGGTCTGGCCTGGAGCCCCAGGAGCTGAGGCAGCTCTGTCTTTGCTTTTACTCCCCTATCATCAGACAGGCCCCGTGATCACGTGATCTCACTGGTCTGGTGTCTAAATGTAACCAAGCCAGTCTCGTGTCCCACTTCTGAGTTCCTGGCAGGGGCTGACAGCCCAGCCCAGCCCAGCCCAGCCCAGCGTCTGGATTTGTCCCAGAAGCTGGGTCTCCACCCCTGTTTCATCAGCCCAGGTCATGGAGGAACAGACACAGCAGGGTAAACATGGCCACCGAGACCTGCCATGTGGGAGGGGAGCATTTGTCAGAAGAAGGGTGAGGCCTGGACAGCCCCACAAGGTCCATGGAGCTCCTCTCTGCAGGGCATCTTCCTGGTTCCGGGGAGGGGCACTGTGCCCATTCTGTTGTGTACCTCCCTAGTGCAGAGCAGGAGTGTAGATGAATCCCGTTTGGAAAACTGAGACTTAGAAGTAAAAGGTGAACTGGGTTACAGTGCTAGGAGGGTGCAGCGAGACTTAGAGGGCTTGAATGCCAAGCAGGCTTAGAGACTTGCTGGGCAGTGGGAACCAGCAGACTCAGTCATGTCACCAAGAAATGGATGAGGCTGGCTCAGGGCCACAGCGGCACTGGGGCTCAGCCCTATAGAAGACATGCTCAGTGAAAGATGCAGTTGCTGTCCTTAGCTTACAGTCTTCTGGGGAGGACAGACCAGAGCTGGGAAATACAGCAGGATTGTGCCTTGTGCTCTCGTTAAACTTTGGTCCTGGGTCCTCATCTCTTCACCAGCCAGCCTCCCTCTCCAGGACGCCTCGTCCACACCCCTGGTTCAGTCACCTCCCACCTCCAGATGACTTGCGCATTTGTAGTTCTAGCCCTCTGGACCCTCACTTGACAGCCACTTAGACTGTACTCACGACTGCTTAAGCCCTCTTTGGTGTCCCCTTTCCAGAGATGGTCCCTCTCTGTACCCCATTGCACAAGCTGGAAGCCTCACGCCACCTCTCGCGCCTCTTGCCCGGGCCTCAGTTCTACCTTGGAGCATCTCTGCAGTCAGCCGCCTTTTCTAGGTCCCATCCCTCGTCCACGGCCTGCCATCTCCTGGAACAGGCAGCAGCCTCCTCATTGGTCTGACTTCTTTTACCCCAGTCAGTTTCTGCAGTGGCTCTGCACCACTCTCCTTTGCAGCACACATTATAGATGTGTGTGTATTTTACTACACTTCAAGTTTTTAATAGATTTTTAGTTCCAAGAGGCTAGAATCTAATCTCACTGTCATATTCCCAGCATTTTCTATTTGTATTTTTGGTAGTGCTGGGGATGGAACCAGGCCTCATGCATGCTCGGTATGTGCTCTACCACTGAGCTGTGCCCCCAGCCCCCTTACTAGGGGGTTACTATGGTGCTTTGCCCTAGCACCATACTAGATGCTTAGAAAGTATTGTTTGAATAACAAGTAAAAGAAAAAAGCTAAAAAGGAGTACACATAGAAAACAATGTTGTGGGGGAGCCCCAGATGGAGGCAGTTGCTTAAGAAAAGGCTCTGAGGCAGCAAAGACCCTGAAGTACATGTTACACGTAAAGGAGGGCAGAGGGGCAGAAGCCTAGTGATGAGCAAATGGAAGAGTGCGGTCAGATGAGTTTGGGAAGGTGGGCGGGGCTAGGTCATATGTAAACTTATAGGCCCTGCTAGGGAATTTGGATTTTACGTCCTTATTCAGGCAAGTAACGTAATCCAGTGTGTGGAGGCTACATTGGAACGGGCAGGAGAAGACCCAAGCAGTCTAAGGCAGTTGTTCAGGGAAGAGATGGGGGTAGTGTAGATGGGGTTGTGATTGGTGGAGGAGAAGAGAAGTAGTAGACAGATTATAGAAGATTGCTTTTTTTTTTTTTGGATCAAGGATTGAGCCCCGGGGCATTTAACTATAGAGCCACACCTCCAACCCTTTTTATTTTTTATTTTGAGACAAGGTCTTGCTGAGTTGCTTAGGGCCTTGCTAAATTGCTGAGGCTGGCCTTGAAACTGTGATCCTCCTGTCTCAGCCTCTAGAGCCACTGGCATTATAGGTGGGTGCCACTGCCTTCGGCTCATAGAAGTATTTTATAAGTAATAACACCAAGGTTTGCTGGTAGAATACCATTGGGAAATGGCTCCCAAATTTCTTTCTTTCTTCCTGTCCTTTTTTTGGTGCAGAGGATCCTACCCACAGCCCTTGGCATGCTAGGTTAAGTGCTCTACCACTGAGCTTCATTACCATTACCATCCTGGTTCCCAAATCTCTGATGGAAGAGTACCATGTTCTAAGAAGGGAAAATCTGGGAGGGCACCCAGGTTTGAGAGAAAGAATTCTGTGTGTACATCTTATGGGTCTTGAGACAACCAGGTGAAATGTCAAGAAAGCAGTTGGAGATGAGAGTCTGAAGCTCAAATCACACCACCAGCCAGTTTGGCAGGTCACTGGTGCCACATAATAAATGCCACATCTTGTAGTGCCACATAATAAATGCCACAGCTTATAGTGCCACTGTCCCCTGGATATTGGGCGCTATCACTGCTCTTGCCACCGGCATTAAAATGAACCTTCCAACTATCTCTGCTTCTGATTCAGAGTCTGCAGTGAGGGCCTCTGATTAGTTGAGCCTAGGTGCAAGGGAGGCTGGGAAGCAAGAGTTTGATCTTTTCAGCTTTTGGAGGAGGCAAGGTCTTCTAAGATTTGTGCAGCAAGTAATTCCTCAGCCATGGGAAGGAGGTTCAGAGACAGGACTAGCAAAGATGACAGTGTCTTTGTGGGTTGAATTTAGGGCTTCTCTACCACTGAGCCACATCCCTGGCCCTTTTTATTTTTTGAGACAGGGTCTTGCTAAGTTGCCCAGGTCAGCCTTGTGATTACGGCTTTACAGGAGTGTGCCACCGTGCCCAATGTCTTTGCCAGGGGTTTGCCAGCTTGTGGGGTGTCTGGGAATCTGCCTTTAAACCAGCCTCCCAGGAGGTCCCAGGCAAGGGAGGGGAGCCACACTGTGTGCCTCGTGTTGGCTGATGTCAAAGCTGTGGAAATGGAGACGATCACCTGGGAGGAATGAGGAGGGCCCAGGCTCAAGCTCTGGAAGCCCTGGCGTAGAGAGGTGGGGCAGAGGCGTTGGCGAAGGAGACTGGGAAGGAGCTGCCAGGCAGGAAGGAAATCAAGAGAGTGCAGCGCCTTGAGGTCAGTGTCCCAGGTGTCCTGCTGCCTGCATGCTCCCAGGTAAAACAAGAAAATGACAGATATGACCCCTAGCTTTGGCAACATGGAGGTCGTTGGTTGCCTGCCTGGACCGGTTCGTAGAGGACAGATGAAAGATCAGAGAATGAAAGCAAAGACTTGGGGTGGAGCTAGAGACCTGGGCCAAGAGGGTTTTCCAACTGAGCTTGGAACTCCACTCAGCTGAGCTCAGGGTTTGAATTCCTATTGGCTGTGTGACCTCGGGAAAATATCTTAACTTTTCTGAATCTCAGTTTCCTGTCCCAGCTGCCACTGCATGGGCCTAAGAGTCTTCCAGAGTCATCAGCCTTGAGCCAGAATCTCAAAATCTCCTCTTGTCACCATATTTCAGTCTTCTTGAGTTCTTACTTCCTTGCCTGTTGTCAATCTATTGCTGGCCACTGAGGTGACACAGGAAGAGCTGGGGGCAGAAACTGGAACTTTAGGTGGGAGGAGAAGGAAAGTGCTTTCCTCAAAGGCAATTCAGTCATGGAGTTCTATTTTTATTTTTTTTCATTATTTGTTTTATATATGACAGCGGAATGCATTACAATTCATATTACACATAGCACAATTTTTCATATCTCTGGTTGTATACAAAATATATTCACACCAATTCATGCCTTCATACACGTACTTTGGATAATGATGTCCATCATATTCCATCATCATTTCTAACCCCATACCCCCTCCATTCCCCTCCCTCTCCTTTGCCCTATCTAGAGTTCCTCTAATATTCCCATGTACCCCCTCCCTACCCCAGAATGAATCAGCCTCCTTATTATCAGAGAAAACATTCAGCATTTGGTTTTTTGGGATTGGCTAACTTCACTTAGCATTATCTTCTCCAACTCCATCCGTTTACCTGCAAGTGCCATGATTTTATTCCCTTTTATTGCTGAGTAATATTCTATTGTGTATATGTGCCACATTTTTTTAATCCATTCATTGCTGAAGGGTATCTAGGTTGGTTCCACAGTTTAGCTATTGTGAATTGTGCTGCTATAAACATTGATGTGACTGTGTTCCTGTAATATGCTGTTTTCAAGCCCTTTGGGTATAGACCAAGGAGAGGGATAGCTGGGTCAAATGGTGGTTCCATTCCCAGTTTTCCAAGGAATCTCCATACTGCTTTCCAGATTGGCTGCACCAATTTGCAGTCCCACCAGCAATGAATGAGTGTACCTTTTTCCCCACATCCTCGCCAATACTTATTGTTGTTTGTCTTCATAATAGCTGCCATTCTGACTGGAGTGAAATGAAATCTTAGAGCAGTTTTGATTTGCATTTCTCTAATTGCTAGAGATGATGAGCAATTTTTCATATATTTCTTGTTTGATTGTATATCCTCTTCTGAGAAGTGTCTGTTCAGGTCCTTGGCCCATTTATTGATTGGGTTATTTGTTTTTTTTGGTGTTTAGCTTTCTGAGTTCTTTATATACCCTAGAGATTAGTGCTCTATCTGATGTGTGAGGGGTAAAAATTTGCTCCCAAGATGCAGGCTCTCTATTCACCTCACAGATTGTTTCTTTTGTTGAAAAGAAACTTTTTAGTTTAAATCCATCCCATTTATTGATTTTTGATATTAATTCTTGTGCTATAGGAGTCTTATTTAGGAAGCTGGGGTCTAATCTGACATGATGGAGAATAGGGCCTACTTTTTCTTCTATTAGACGCAGGGTCTCTGGTTTAATTCCTAGGTCCTTGATCCACTTTGAGTTGAGTTTTTTGCTTGGCGAGAGATAGGGATCTAATTTCATTTTGTTGTGTATGGATTTCCGGTTTTCCCAGCACCTTTTGTTGAAGAGGCTGTCTTCTCTCCAATGTATGTTTTTGGTGCCTTTGTCTAATGTAAGATGACTGTAATTTTGTGGGTTGGTCAGTCATCGAGTTCTTAGGCAGATTTTTGAGAAGGTCCCTTCAGTGGGCCAAAGTGCAGGAGTCAGTGAGGCCCCCGAGGCACAGTGAGCTGAGTGGCTCATCAGACCCTAGGGCAGGCCCCGGGGACCTGAGGAGACCCTGAGTTGCCTCCCGTGGTTAGGTCACCAGAGGTGCTTTGGAAAGCTTGGGGGCTGACCTAGGAATACCTGCTCAAGGTTCACTTATCTGAGCTGGTTGTAGGCCTTGGTGGAGTTTTGATGTACCTCGGACGCCATATCTCCCCCCCACCCTGCAGAATAATCCTGGGATGAGGCCTGGGCAAGTGAGTGGCTCAGAAAGTCCCCAGGTGACCCCGATGAGCAGCTGGGTGAAAGCATCAGTGGTGAGATGTTGTGCCCATGGAAGACTGGTAACCCATTAAGCCATATTCACAGAACAGCTGCCCTGTACAAAGCCAGCTTCAGAGGGCAGGGGATCACCAGGTAAGGTCCCCACCTGGTAAGAGGGTTCTACTAGGGAAAAGAAGATTGACAGCCCACAGCACACAGGGAGGGGCATGGCCGAATTCTGTGGCTAGGGACTGGTAACTGAAGTCAGACAGTCCAGGGTTTGAATTGCTATTGTGACCTCAGGCAAATCACTTAACCTTTCTGAATCTCAGTTTCTCCATATATAAGTTAGAAATGGTGAAAACTTTGTTATGTGTTTGTTTGAGGGTTTTCCATATAAAGCATCTATCATATACCTGGCATATAACAGGTACTTAATGACTCTTTAAAATCCCTTTTTACTAAAACATAAGTAAACCTATACACAGGTCAGGAACTATACAGAGAAAAGGGAAGATAATTATAACAGGGGTGAGGCAATTTCCACGAGTGAGCACTAAAATTGTCCAGGTGGTCCTGGCAGAAGAATCTGCATGTCTTGGGATATTGGGGAATGAAAAGCTGGACTGGTTTTGAATGAGACTGGATCTTCCCTCAGCTCTGCCCTTTGCCCTCTCCCATCTGTTGGCTTCTTCATCAAACATTTGCTGAGAGCTAACCCAGAGGTCCCCAGCTGCACATTGCAATCCTCTGGGCTGCTGCTTTTAGATGTTTTTTTTTTTTTGGTTTCCCCTGTGGTACTGGAAATGGAACCCAGGGCCTCACACATGCTAGGCAAGCGCTCTACCACTGAGTTTTCTATTTATCCAGCCGTTTTTGGTTTTTGTTTGAGGCAGGATCTCCCATATTGCCCAGGCTGGACTTGAACTTTCAATTCTCTTGCCTCAGAGTAGCTGAGATTACAGGTGTGCACCACCATGCTTGACTTTTTAGCTAAATTTCTTAAAAATTGAGATAAAATTCACCTAATATAAAATTTACCTTGTAACCATTTTAAAACATGCAATTTAGTGTTCTTTATTCTGTTCACAATGCCACCCAATCATCACCACTGTCTGGTTCCAGAATGCTTCCATCACTCCCTTTAGGAACCGTGCAGTCCTCCTTCCCCTCCCCCAGCCCCTGCTACTTTCTGCCTCTGTGGATTTGCCTGTTTTGGACATTTCATATAAATGGGCTACTATATGTGGCCTTCTGTGTCTGAATTCTTTCAGTCAGCATAATGTTTTCCAAGTTCATCCATGTGGTCTGTTGCTTTTAAAAATGGGACTCACAAATACACCAGGCAGATTGTAAGCATTTTATGGTCATGAACGCATGTGCTCCCATAGGAGGACACTTTTAAGACACAGAAGGGTGAGGTAGCCTAGTCGGCAGGGTACCAGATGGGACATAGGTGCCCTGGAAGTTATTCATTGACATCTGAAGTTCGCAGGCTCCATATTTGTTTTTGCTAAATCTGGCAACTACTAGCAGTAAGTAGCAGGGCTAGCTTTTGGACTTGGGCCGTTGGCCCTGGAGCTGTGCTTTGCTGGTCACTCCACTGGGTGATGCCTAGCTCCCACCCCACCAGGGCCTCCAGCTTAACAGGTCCCAGTGAGGCCCTGGCATCCTCCCCCCCAACCCCAGCACTCCAGGTGATTCCCCTGGGCAGCGCGGGACAGAGAAGGCACCTGCTGGGCAGGAACAGCTGCGCTGGAGCCCTTCTATGTGCTGTGCACTTGGACAGGTACTGAGATGCCTACTGGATCTCAGTCCTGTGGGATCACTCTCATTGTCCCATTTGACAGGGAGAAACAGGCTCAGAGAAGCTTAGTCACTTGCCTCAGGTCATATAGATAAGAGTATTGGGACCAGAATTTGGACCTCAGAGCAGTGTGGGCTGGAAGCTGGAGTTCTGCAACCCTGCTGCCTTTTCTCTGTTCCCAGAAGGCCTTGCTAATATTCATCCATTTAAATGCTCAATCATTCTACAAATGTTTACGTACACCCCTGTCTTGAACCCTGTGTTGGGTGCTACAGACCCCAAGCCCGATTAGGCAATCCCTACCCTTTTATAGTTTTCAGCCCCACTGAGCTTGGGCGTGTGGTAAATAGGACTTTGAGTGCTCTGATAAAAACCCAAAGCAGCCAGGTACAGAGGTGCAGCCTGTTATCCTAGTGACTTGGGAGGCTAAGGCAGGAGGGTCCCAAGTTTGAGGCTAGCCTGGGCAATTTAGCAAGACCCTGTCTCAAAATAAGAAAAACGGCTGGGAGTGAAGCTCAGTGGTAGACTGCCCCTGGATTTCATCCCTAGTACCCAAAAGAAAAAAGAAAAATCCTGTAGCAGGCGCAGGATGGCATGAAGAGAGGTGGTTGTGTTGTGATGAGAGGCCACGGTAAGCTGAGGCAGGAAAGATGAAGTGTTAACTGGAGGAAGGGAAAAGAGGCACCCCCACCCCCACCCCCGGGCAAAGGGAGCCGAGTGAACAGAGGTCTGGTGGCTGGACCCGTTGGTGGCACAGTGAGGAAACTGCCAGGAATTCCAGAGGCTGGTGTGGAAGGACACAGTGGTGAAGAGAGAGCAAGGCCAGGGTATGGGGGGCTCGTCCTGGCCAACAAGGGAGACCAGGGGGCGCAAGGTGCTGGACCCTCCGCTGCTCTGGCTGAACCGGCTGCCAGGTGCTTCCCCAGGCTGGGAGGACTTCAGGGCTCGCGGCCAGAGGTCAGGGGGAATCTCCGGGAACCTTGAGCGAAGTTCTTGCTCTCTTAGCTCATCCCTGCCGAGCAGTCTCCCGAGGAAAATCCCAGCCAGGAAACTTGGGGTTTGCAGAGGCCCCAGCACAGCCGAGGGAGTGGCTCCCTTCCTGCAGCCCCTTCCTCTCCCCTTCCCACCGCCTGTGCCGGGCAGCAGCCAGGCTGAGCTGGCCAGGCTGGACAGGGGCCCAGACTGGGAACGGTCTGCAGAGGCCCCACCGAGGGGCGCACGGCCAGGCACGGGCTCCAGCAGCGCAGGAAGGAAAACAGCGAGAGGCCGAGCGATCCTGAAATAATAAACGTCAGAGCTGGCAGGAGTCTTCCCTGCCACCGCCCAGCCTCTTCATACCGCCGAGGAGAAGTTTCAAGGAGTCTAGAAGTCGGAGGCCCAGGCAGGGAAGGAGACTGGGCATGGTCACCCCACTGGGGATGGGGCAGAACTGGGTGGCCCCAGGTCCTGGCTCCTAGGCTTTGCCCTGTGGCCGGCCACCCATGGGCCATGCCAGGTGGACTTGGCCAGGGTCACCTCTGTAAGGAGAGGCAGAGGGGCAGCTGGGAAGAGCCCTCCTGTCCCCAGCGCCTCCTTCTTCTGCCCCAGCCGAAGCTCTGGTGCTGCCCTGGTGCTTGTCCAGGTGGGCGCCATCTGCAGACTTCCACTCCAGCCACCATTAGAGCGACCTCACAGGGCACGACGAACCTCAGCTCTGAGTCCCAGAAAGTCAACTGGGGTACAGAAAGAAGGAATTACTCAGAGGCACACGGAGGGGCTAATGGCTGAGACAAGCTCCTTGCTCCCACCACCCCGCAGTACAGGGCTCTTTGTCTGAAGGCTTGCGCAGTCCGGAAGGCCATTCCCCTAAAGCACTTCTGTACCCCTCTGTAGACATCTGCCATTAGAAAAGATTGTTATCTTCACGGCGTCCTTGTGGAGATGACTGGGGCTCAGAGTGGGGTTTTGCTGTAGTGTGGAAGTTAGAGAGGGCTCTGGAGGCTGAGGGCTCTGGAGGCCAGGGCTCTGCACTTCCTCAAGCTTGCTGCATGACCTTGAACAGCTTGCTGGGCCTACCCCAGCCTGCTTTCCTCCTCTGTAAAGCGGGGAGATAATGACTGCTTCACGGGGCTGTTGGAGGGATAGCTAGACAGTGACTACACAGTGCCTGCCCCAAAGCCACGCTCAGGAAATGGGGCAGCGGGTGCACTTCATGTTAGTGATAGACTCGCCCTGGGAGCTCGGAATCCGAGTCCTTCCTGTTGGGTAATCTGCTTCGGCCCTGCCGACCTGTGTTCCCTAGTCAACCTGTTGTGCCCTGGGGACGGGACTGCACTCCCTGTCTCCTGCCTGGTCATGAGTCTACAGCTGAGCGCAGAGCTGAGTTTTCTACCATGTGAATCTGTCAGTCACTGCTCTTGTTGGGCGGCCTTCACTTGTAGGATAAAACCTCAGGGTTTGGTTCAAAGCAGGGTCCCTGGGGGCCAGGCTGCCTGGGCACATGCCCTACTTCCCTGGGCCTTGTTTTTCTCATCTGTGAAACTCTTGGGGTTTCTGAAAAGGTGATATAAAAGCGCAGAGTGGGTCCAGTGCTGGGGGAGAGCGGACACCAGCTCGCGCGCACTGCATCCGCTGTCCCAGTTGGTCGTCTCCGGGGCCACTTGGCTCTGGTCATTACTGTGCACATCCCGCTGGCCTCCTAAGGCTCAGCCCCTGTAGGCCTCTGGCTGCTGTCCAGCTGTTCTGAGGGCTTCTGTCCTGGGGACTTGACCCCTGCTCCCATGTGCCCCCTTCCCTGTCCTGCTGTACTCAGCACTGAAGAAGCATCTCTTCACCTGCGGGGGAGCGCGCTGCTCCGGGCTTCTCTGCCGCCCCAGGTCTGCCAAGGCCCCCTCCAACCTTAGCACGTGCCCGTCTGCATTCTCTCTCCCCCAGCACCCACAGGGCCCACAGGACAGCCAGGCACTCTGCATGTGTGCACCTACTATGTGCCGTGTCTCTGTTCAAGGCTTTACCCTTGGGCCTCACTAAGATGGAGGGGCAGATCTGCACATTTGAGATTCTGTGCTTGACAGATGAACGGAGCTGAGGCAGGTTGCCCTGGAGGATGGGATGCTTGCAAAGACTTCCCGTCTCACCCAGGAGGGGCCCTGTGGGGCTCCCTGTCTTCTTTGGCTCTGGCGGTTGGGTGAGTGTGAAGATAAGAGTGTAACACCTACAGAGCAGCTTATGCTTATGTGGGTGTGGCCACAAACACCCCCAGTTTCCATGGGGCCCCTTCAGTGGGCGTGACTGGAGCTGCAGTGACTGACTGTGGTGTCCATCCTGCAGGTGGGAGGTGGGAGTCTGCAGCAGGGGTTGTAGTGCTAGGAGTGGGACTCGGCCTGCACTGCTCATCTGTCCTCTTCTTGCATGTGTCCCCTGCAGTTGGGCTTTGTGGCTGCCTTTAGCCAGCAGGTCAGTCAGCAGCTGCTGCCTGGCCCTTCCCCCTCCCCTGGAGGAGCTGTCCTGGGCCCTGGGCCCTCTGGCCTCCCTTAGACCAAATTTTCCCAAACCCACTTTTCCATCCCCTGGCTCCTGTTGACAGAGCCCATCTGTGGATAGAAAGGGGACCCGTCCACTACACGGTACTAAGGTTGCAAATCGAGGGTCACATAACTTCATGCAGACCTTCCCAGCTGTCCTGAATGTGAGACCCCTTTGTCTGTTTTTGTTTTTGTCTTGGGTACTGGGGTGCTTTCCCACTGAGCTGCATCCCTAGTTCTTTTTTTTTTTTTATTTTGAGAAAGGGTAAGTTGCTTAGAGCCTCGAAGTTGCCCAGGCTGACCTCCAGCTCTCAGTCCTCCTGCCTCAGTCTCCTGTGTTGCTGGGATTGCAGGTGGGCACTACTGGATTTGGCCCCTTTGTCCTGTTTTATTAATTTTTGTTGTAGAAGATATTTTAAAATTATTATTATTATTTTTTAAATATATTTACTTTTATGTGGTGCTGAGGATTGAACCCAGGGCCTCACGCATGCAAGGCAAGTGCTCTACCACTGAGCCACAGCCCCAGCCCTGTAGAAGTTTTTTTTTTTTTTTTTTTTTTTTAAAGAGAGAGTGAGAGAGGAGAGAGAGAGAGGAGAGAGAGAATTTTTAATATTTATTTTTAGTTTTCGGCGGACACAACATCTTTGTTGGTATGTGGTGCTGAGGATCGAACCCGGGCCGCACGCATGCCAGGCGAGCGCGCTACCGCTTGAGCCACATCCCCAGCCCCCCCGTAGAAGTTTTTAAACATACATAAAAGCCTCAACATTACCAATACTTTGTCAATCTTATGTTTTCACCCCCAGCTCCCACTTTTTACTTTCATGGAGAATTCGAATTGTTCGCAGAAGTAGAAGTGGAGGGTGAAGCCCATTTCCTCGTCGCCCCAGCTGCTTCCCTGACTCTCATCTTATTTTGAAGCAAATCCCAAGCCTTAGATTGGTCCTGTCCTTCAGGAGTTCAACAGGTGACTCTAAACAGTGAGGGCTCCTTTGTTTATAGACCATTATTGTTCTCAAAACATTAATAATAATCCCTACATCATTAGTCATAAGCTTTCAAATTTCTAGTTGTCTTATTATTATAACTTCTTTCATTGTTGTTGTTTTTTTAAAAACAGGATTCAGATAAGGTTCATGCTTGTCATGTGTTTTGATTGGTTGGTTGGTTGGTTGGTAGGTAACCACTGAGCCACATACCAGCCCTATTTTCTTTTTTATTTTGAGATAGGGACTCACTAAGTTGCTTAGGGCCTTTCTAAGTTGCCTGGGCTGGCCTCCAACTCTGGATCCTCCTGCCTCAGCCTCCCAAGCCGCTGGGGTTACAGGCATGTGCCACGGTGCCTGGCTGCATTGTCACTTGTTGATGTGCCTTTTAAGTCTCAAATTCCCCCTCCTCCATCATTTTTTGGTTTTGTGGGGTTTTGTTTGTTTGTTGCAGTTCGCTGGTTAGAGAGACCAGGCGGCCTGCAGTTTCACAGTCTGGTTGAGCTGTTGCTGCCTCCCAGGTGTGTTTAACAAGTCTCTCCACCTGCACTTCCTGTAAATTAGTAACTGGATCTAGAAATAAGAAGCCTCATTTTTTGTTTTTCACTGCATGTATTATTTACTAAATGTCTTAAGTGTAACTTGGTTTGCTCGTTGATCACACTTAATATGTAGCACACATGACTTAATCTTCTCTGTGGACATCAGTCAAAGATGAAAGGAGCCGGGTCCCCACCTCACAGGAGAGCTTTCACACATTGGCATTTCACTGACTTCCCGGCGGTTGTACTGTTGGTATTGATTGATGGAGAAGTATGGGAAATGGCACAGCTAGCATAGATTCAAGAATGCTTTTAAGGTGTCCTGTGTCTTATTGATCCTAACAGCTGCATGCATTTTTGGACTGTGGTTGAATAAATTTGCAAGATCCTTTTCTAGTTTTCCTTCTTTCCAGATCTTTGCCACTGAACATGAGGCTTTTAAAAAATTGGCCTATGATGCTCATGAGAAATTTGGCTTCAGAGGGCCCTGGCAGGGACTCATGGACCTCCAGGGTCTGGACTGAGGCTGAGGAGCTAGGGAGTTAGAGTCTAACTCTTTGGGTCTCAGGTCTACCTCTTGCTGTGTGAGCTCAGGCAACTTTCTTCACCTCGCTGAGCCTCACTGACTGATCAGCCAGATGTAAACAGAAATAATGACTGCCTCCTTGGGTTGCTGTGAATCTTAAATGGTGGGTGTCAAACTTCCTTACAAACTGGAAAATCTTATTCAGGTTTTAGTTGTATCCTTCCTTAGTTTATTTGCATTTCCAGTGAGACCTGGGGCAAGAAACTCATCTTAACCTTTGTTTTGCAGTCTGTAAAAGACATGAGAAGATAGTGTTGGATTATCTCTATTCTTAGTCTTTCGAGGGGTATCATAATGTTCCAAAAGCAAAGATAAAAAAAAATTTCATTTCCTATACTAGTTCTGGTGTAGTTGGTAGAGGCTACCTGGAGAACCTTCTTAGCAGGATGATAAACCAAACCCAGGGTCACAGGGAAAAAGACTGTAATTGATTATTGATGGCTGTCATTGTCACGAGAAATGGCAAAGTGGTGCCTGTGCCCTATGTTACAATGGTCCAAAGGAGTGAATGTCTAATGGTGAAAACTTAATCTGCATCTCCCAAGGCCTTAGCACTAGTTGCTCTGCTCCCTTGGCTGAGTTGCCATGGTAACCACAGCTGGCTCTGAGAAACCACAGGAATGAAGAATGGGTCCTATTGAAGCGTCCTGACCCAGGAGGGGGGCATGCAGAAGGCCCTCCAGGCAGGGCAGCTGGGCATGGCCTAGTGCTGCCATCTGTGGTCTTTTGCCTGTTGAGAGCACAAACCAAAGAGCCAGAGCCTGGTGTGCGGGGGGGGGGGGGGGGGGGGCTTGACAGAGTGAGGGTACAAAGGGCAGTGCCAGCAGCTGGAATTCAGGTTGTGTCTTGGGCCAGCCAGGCTAGGCTGCCCAAAGGACTCCAGAGGGCTTTCCAAGTTCAGACACGTCCCTCACGCTCTGCGTTCACCCTCTTTGCCCAGCGCCTGCCCAGGTTCTTGCCCAGCCCTTGACTCAGCCTTGAAAGAAACCTGGTGGCCCTCGTTTTACCCCAGACTCTCTCGCACTGCAGGTGGGGGAGCTCACTCCTTCCATGGTAGCTTTTACTTCCTTGAGAACATTCTCTGAGCTGGTTCTGTCTCCCTAACTTCTACCTCTCAGTCCTGGAAGCCTCTCCAGAGCCAACCTGAACTTCTGCCTTTTTTTCTTTTCTATTCTGCAGGAGAGCCTCTGGAGGTAGTGTTCATAGCCGGCTCAGCACTGCCAGGGGGTGGAGTTGGGATTGAGGTTCAGGTGCAATCAGGCAATCAGGTCCCAGGATCAAAGAAGCCGTGCCCCCTAACCTTTGTGGGGTGGCTAGCTGTGGAAAGAACATTGGCCCTGGGTTTGGCAAGTGCTGGGTTTAAATGGTGACTCTGCCGCTGTTTATCTCTGTGGGACCTAGACAGCTGCCTTCTTCTGGCACATTCATGGTGGTGGGCATGGTGATGCCCGCCTCAGAGCACGGCCAGGAGAGTGACCGGTAAGATGCGTGGCTCAGAGCAGTGTCTTGGGACGGGTAACCTCCTGCTCTCAGTGGCACCCTCTGCACCAGTGATCCCACATCTTGCTGGAGAGGATCCCTGGGGTTTGGGCGCTATGTTTTATTAGCTCACGGCAAGTTGAGTAATTCCTAAACCAGATTCAATTTTGAAATAGAGAACATTTTTAGCTATCAAATGATAGATCTCCCCACCAGCCTGACCTGTGTCGAAACTATTCTCACCCCATTTCCTGAGTGGGGAAGCTGAGGTCTAGAGAGGTCCCCTGACAGCTACCTGATGGAGCTGCAGTGCCAACCCGGGTCGCTGGGGCCAGCTCCATATCTCTAGCAGTGGTGATGCCCGGCGTCCCTGCCCAGTGGAGCTGGGACACCATTTTGAGAACCACTGGCTGTCGGGGGTTCCTTGGCCCCACCTGAATCCGGAGGAGGCTGATTTGTCCCCCTAATTGGCCACTCTCGGGTGTGGGCGATGAGAGCTGTCTCCAGGGGCAGTGAACAAGCCACCGGAGACGCACTCCGCCTTCCAAAGGCCTGGCCCTGCACGGCTCCGGGTTTGCAGACGACCCTCTCAGGGCTTCTGTGAATTGGGCAGAAAATGGATTTCTTCCCCCTTATTGTTTTATTTTTAAAAGCCATTTTAAAGAAGGGGAGGTTTAGAGAACTGACTATCCAGAGATCTTTGGGGGAGGGGCTGGAGCTAGAATCTCAACCCCTTTAAGGAGCCCCCCTGGAGTTCTGGAAAGCCCTCTGCTTTTCCCCAAATACCTTCCTTTCCCCAGGCTACTGATGGGATGTCCTCCCTAAAACTGTATTGTCTTAGCTTAGATTTTTTTTTTTTTTTTGGTGTTGGGGATTGAACCCAGGAGTACTCTATCACAGAGCTACATCCTCAGCCCTTTTTATTTTATTTAAAAAAATCTTTTTACCTTTGTTTTATTTATTTATCTTTATTTGGTGTTGAGGATTGAACCTAGGGCCTCACACATGGTAGGCGAACCCTCTACCACTGAGCCACAACCCCAGCCACCAGCCCTTTTTATTTTTAAGACGCGCCTCACTAAATTACTCAGGCTGGCCTCAAGCTTGTGATCCTCCTGCCTCAGCCTCCCCAGTAGCTAGTACTACAGGTGTGTGCCATGGTGCCCAGCTTGCTTGCCCATTCTTTCCAGAGCAATCTCCCTTCTTTAGAGGTTACCAACAGCCCCCCACTCTGCCTCCCAGTGCAGTCTCCCTCTTTTCTGCTTGTCCAGTGCCCTAAAATCAAGTTTAAGGGAAGACTGGGCCCCACTTCCCCTGTGCTCCCAGGACCATGTGCAGCTCCACTGTGGCCCCCGTCAGGTCTCGCTCTCAGTGTCTGTTCACTTGGCTTCCTCCCTGACAGCGAGGCCAGCCTGGGTGTGAGCACAGAGCCAGGCACTCTGTAGCCAGGTGAATGAATGAAGAATGAATGAACGAACATCTCCGAGAACCTGGGTTGTGGAGAACAGTAGGGAGGGGCTAGGGCTGTAGCTCAGCGGTAGAGCACTTGCCTAGCACTTGTGAGGCACTGGGTTCGATCCCCAGCACCACATTAAATTAAAAAAAAAAAAAGGTATTGTGTCCATCTCCAACTAATAATTAAAACAAAACAAAACAAAAAAAACAACCCAAAACAGTAGCAACAGCAGCAGTGTCTCCCTGGGAGCCATTCCTATCTGTGTCTGTCAAGGGCATCAAGAAAGGTTCCTGAGTGAATAAGCCTGCCTGTACCAGATCTAGATAGGTTCAACCACAAGTGAAAGAATACCTGGTAGATGTAAGGGTGGCTTAAGTAAGAAAGACATTTATTTTGCTTTCACATAAAAGAAGTCCACAGATAGGTAGTCCAGGCCCGCGAGGCCAGCACCTCACACCAAGAGCAACGCTTCTATTTTGTTGCCCCACCGTCCACAACAAATGGCTTCTAACTCCTGGTCCAAGATGGCTGCCTGGGCTCCAGACATCACAAGTGCATTAGGGCCAGAAGAGAGGGGTGACAGAGGTACCACTCCATTCCTTTGTTTTCATTTATTTATTTTTTAAATAGGCTTCATCTTTTAGAGCAGTTTTAGGATCATAGTGAAATTTTATAGAAAGTACAGAATTCCTATGTATATTCAGCTCCTCCACCGTCAACTCGTCCTTTCCAGCAGTCATTCACTTAGGTACATTTCCTGAGCCTCTTCGTGTGTTAAGCACAAGGATCTACCCTCTAGGGATTTCCCTAAATCTCTGGAAATTGTTTACATCTTTAACCTGCTGCTGTCTTTTGGAGTGATGTCATAACTCCTTAAATCAACCACTTTTTGGCTTTTCAAGTTTCAAGGTGGGGACCAAGGGCAACCTGCTCAAGGTCACCCAGCATCCGGCCAGGGTGGGGCTTCAAAATCAGACACCCCTCCCCACCTTCCCCAGAGGCTTTGCACGAGCCCGAAGCCTCCAGAGAGCACTCCACACAGCCTCCAAGTCCGCCCTGTGCTCATCGCATCTCTGGAGATACCATCCCAATGCTCTTGCCACACTGAAGTAGGTCTTCAGAAATCAAACTGATCCCATTTCAGCCACTGGACAAAGAGCAGGGGCTGGCGTCAGTGTGGGGCCATGGCATAAGATGGGGTGCCACACAGGGTGCCCGGAAACCCAGCTCTGCCTCTGCCCCCGCGACTCTGGGTGAGCCCTCTCTATTGGCCTCAGTTTCCCTGTCTGTGGCCCTGACTTTCTGTGCTTTCCAAGTCACCTGTCGTGCACGAGGGTTTCGTGAAGTTGCAGCTTCCCGTCCTGTTAAGGCGGGCAGTCTGGAAGTTTCCCATCTGGGATGCGCATGCCTTGGGCTGTGGTCTGCTTCACCCTCACGTCCTCTGGCCCAGGCTGCGCAGTCACTCTGCACCCCCGGGCTCTGGGGTTGTCATCTCCCCAGTGCTCCCCAGTGGGAATGGAATGACCCAGCGCCCACTGTCCACCCAGGGTGTCCTGGGGCCTCTTTCTCCCGGTGCTCACATGACTGTTACTTGAGCCTGGGATTAGGGAACAAGTGTTCCCCCGTCTGCCTTTCAGAAGTGCTGGGCTGTCCACATTCTTCCTCTGGTCTTTTGCTAAGCCTTCTGTACACATTTGTCAAATCATGGATCCTCCCAGCAACTCGGAGAACCTGTAGTTTCAGCCCCATTTTACAGACAAGGCGCTTAAGGCTTGGACAAGATAATCTTGACTCTAGATTGAGTCAAGATTCAAACCCAGGCCTGGTACCCACTGGGCCACACACCTTCGAACCTTTGACTCGCTGTTTACTTGACTGGCGTTGGGTTGGGAGAGGTCTGTGGTCTTCCTAGGGTCGCTTGGCTGGCCGGTGCCTTCTGTGTGGTCCGGTGGAAGAGGGTGGTCTGTTTATGTTTGGTGGGGGTGCAGTTTGGAAGGTAGAATGGTGGAGTTGGGGGTTCCTGAGGAAAGCACCCTCTCCTGATCAGCATGCTGACCCTCATTCCACATTTGCTTCCAGGTCCTGGAAGGAGACCAAGCCATCCTGCAGAGAATAAAGAAGGCTGTGCGGGCCATCCACAGCTCTGGCCTGGGTGAGCGAGCCTGCCTAGGCCCCTGGGGCTCAACCGCCCAGCCTCCAGCAAGCTCTTGAGCTCCCTTCCCCCTCTGCAGGCCACGTGGAGAATGAGGAGCAGTACCGAGAGGCCGTGGAGTCCCTGGGTAACAGTCACCTGTCTCAGAACAGCCATGAACTGTCCACCGGTTTTCTGAACTTGGCCGTGTTCACCCGTGAGGTGGCCGCACTCTTCAAGAACCTGGTGAGGCCCTGCTCCTTCCTCACCAGCCCTCAGCCCAGGGTAAATCCAGAGGTGGGAAGAAGCTGACCAGGAAAGAGTAGTTCCTCCTCTGGTTTGCACTTGGCCTCTGACCCCTGACCCCTCCTGCTCACCCAGCTTTGGCACACGCCTCCTTTCTCTGTGACTTCCGGCCCAGCTCTTCTCTGTTCTCTCTTTCTCTCCACCCAGGGACAGAGTCTCATAGCGGGGAAGAGCCCCATGCAAGGGAGGGGTCCCCGGGAGCTTTGGGACAGGGAGGGACAGGCTCTAGGTTCCTGTCTCTATCACCCCTGCCACCTCTCTTCCCACACTGTGTCCTCTGCCTCCCCAGTCGCTTCTGCTTCATCTTCAAATCCTCGAACTAGTCCTCTCAGCCCCTGCACGAGGCCCAGCAGCCTCTGGTTCCTCCCGAAGGCCTCTAGGGTAAGGCTCCCCTGGTCCTTTAAGTTCCTGCTTGAAGCCACCCCATGAGACCAGTCCGCTTCTTAGTGAGTGAAGTCCTTTGATCCCGGCATGGTTCTGTCGCCTGGCGTTACTGTTGTCCCCACTTTTCAGACTAGGACTGGGCTGGGCAGCTTGCCCGAGGTGCCTGCTCGGTCTGAAGCCAGGCTGTCTGGCTGCCGCCTAAGCCCCGCCCCTGTGCTGCCCCCAGGAAAGCCTCCCCTCCCTGCCGGCTCCGGGCCCTGGTCATCTGCTCCAGTCCTGCCCCACCTTCTCCCTGGCTTGCAGGGGCTAGGTCACCTCCAAGAGGCAGGTGCCCTGTGGTCAAGCACCTGGCCTTGGGCTCAGCTCTGGCTCGGAAACCCTGCTCTGCTGCTCCCATGTCCCATGTCACCTAATCTACCTGAGCCCTGGGTCTCTCATCTGTAAAATGGGATGACAGTGACAGCCACCTCAAAGTGGTAGTGAGGATGGAGCAGGTTCCACGGCAAGCTGGCACTCAGTGGCTGGTGGCCAGCATGTCAACTGTCATGATCAAATCTCTGCAGAGAGGGTCTCGCACAGAGCCCTTGACCGTGTCCTCTGCCTTCACCTCACCTCTCCTCTCCAACTCCCTGAGGGTCTGCATCTGGCTGGGCATTGTCCCAGGGGCCGGTGGCACAGGAAGGAGTCAGACACTGCCTCTAGAGCCATGATCTTTCCCTCTGGGGAGACGAGAGCTGAGGCGAGGGATGCTGGGGAGCAGCAGCCGTGGGTCAGCCTAGTGGGGAAGGGTGGGCAGCCCCAGGCGGTCCGCAGAGGCCTCCTGGAGGAGCGGGACTGCACCCCAAAAGCTGGGCTAAAACATCAGCCAGGTTTCTTTGGGTTGCCAAATACAGACACCAACTCAAAGTAGTTAACTCTTAAGCAGGGAACTCACTACCCTGTGAAGGGGAGTCCGTGCAGTTGGCTTTAGGCTTTGTCCCTTTATCTGGTGTCTCTGTCTCTGCCCAGTGGGCAAGATGACCACGCAGGCCCAGGATCAGCAGAAGGATAGCCTTCCCCTGGCTCAGGGTGGTGTCCTGATCCTGGGTTTCCTGCAGGAAGGGGAGATGCAGAGTCCCCCACAGGCCATGGAGAGTCAGGGGAGGCGTGGGGTGGGCAGGCCCTTGGCAAGGAGCAGGGAGGAGTCTGGCTGTGGGACGTCCTGGAGCAGGAGGCGGGGTGGGGGTGCTGACCTGACACCCCTGTGACCCCCCCTGCCTCCATCCCTGTTTCCTGCACCCGTGGCTGTCCTTTCCTGGCCACGCTTCATTGTGCTGTGAGCCCTTGGGCCAGGGCAGGAGTCACCCAAGGTGCGGTGGGGGGGTCTCTGCTTTTTCCAGGTTCAGAACCTGAACAACATTGTCTCTTTCCCTCTGGACAGTTTGATGAAGGGACCGCTGAGGGACGGGCGGCAGGTGAGCCTGCAGGGAGCAGGGCGGGTGCAGGGAAGGGGGTGCCCTGGAGACCTCGGGGTGGCAGGGCAGGCTGACCCCCATACCACTGCCCTTGGGAGGACAGTCCCACCACCTGCCGGGCCCCTGATGTGAGATGCCTCCTGCGGTTCTGACCAGGGCGCGCCAGGTGGTTCTGTAGGCGCCAGGGCCTCCTCTGCAGGACTGCGGAGGGAGAGCTGCTGTGGTGCGCCTCGTCGGCACCTGGAGGAGCCGGTGGGACTCCAGGGACCTTGAACCCCCTGCCAGAGCTGCTGTCTGTGCCTGACAGTGCAAATCAGTGCAGCGTAGAGTTCAAAGAAGGCGACGATGATCTCCCTGGCAGTTTGTGCCAAAAGGCCCAGGGAGGAGCCATACTCCCCTGAGAGGGTTCCCTCCCTCCCTAGGCTGCGCACCAGCCTGGGAACTACCCAAACCAGACAAGTGGCTTTTCTCCTTAGAAGCCAAGGCTGTTCAGAAGGGTGTGAGCAACCCAGCTGGAGGAGGTCTAGATGAGCCAGGGGGTCAGCCAGGTCTTGCTGGCTGGCTGTGTGGCCTTTTGGAGATTTCTCAACTTCTCTGTGCATATGTTTTTTGACCTGTGCCCTTCCCGAAAAGAGAACCAGGCAGGAGAAAATGATGGGCAAAAGTTAGGTCAGGAGTTTGACCTTCATCTTCCCCTCCCTATTCTCATGGCTCATCTCCATCTTCTGAGTGACAAGACATAGTCCAAAAGTCTCCCATGCCCCTGGCCAGGGCCCACCCACCCTGATTCCTGCAGCTCTGGGGAGGAGACAGTTGGGTGGGAGAAGGCGTGGAGCCCTGAACAGTGGTGCCAGTTGGGCCTCCTCGGGGGAGAGGTCTGTAGTCGGGGCCATGGCGCAAGGGTCGGTTGGAGAATGGCTGTGAGCAGCACCAGGGCATGCAGGGGTGGGGTCCCCTGAAGGTCGAGTGTCCCCCTGAAGGCAGAGTGTCCTGTTTATTGTGGAACTCAAGCTTCTTTCTGAGCAAATTGTTCTTTTTTAAACTACAGGATTCCAAAAAGCAGCTGGAGAAGGCTTGGAAGGACTACGAAGCCCGGATGTAAGTGGCCATGGCGGGCGGTTTGTCCAGGAGGCTGTGCTTGCGTCGAAGCAGGAGGCTGGATGTCCAGCTGACCCTAAGTACTGCAGGGACTTGGCACCGGAGCACGTGGCCTCTGGCTGTCTGGAGGCCCTCGCAGCGGGTGCTTTATGCCCAGGCCTGGCTGGGGTCTGGGTCTGGGTCACAAGACCACAGAGGAAGGGACCCCAGGATGCTTGCCTCAGACTGCCTGCTCGGTGGTGCCACTGTGGGTGGGGACGGAACATCCCCACATGCCAGCCACTGAATGCGCATCGCCCAGCCCGTGAGGGGTTGTTAGTGTCTCCATTACCAGAGGAGGCACTGGGGACTCGGGTTAAGTCACTTGCCCAAGGCCACGCAGAGCTGGGGTCCACACTGCCAGCTCCTCACTCCTGGGTGCCAGGTGGTGTCTGTCAACATGTAGTTAATGTGGGCGGGGGGGGGGTGCTGGTGTCACAGCCAGGCTTCCTGTGTGCGCACACCATGCTGCACATCTCCATGCAGCGACTGGGATGGCATGGGACCGGAGGGGCCTCAGGCACCCAGTGACCAATTCTTCCCAAGCAGAGGCTCCTCGTGTTTTCCGAGGTCTCTGTCCAGGGTCCAGTGAGGCCATAGCTCAGTGACATTTATTCTTGGTAAAATCGTATTTTCTCTTGCAAGTTTACCAAAGCAATGCATGTTTGTTATGCATAATGTAGAGAATACAGGAAAGCAAAATAGGAAAACTTGAATCATCCTAGGAAAGGACTGGGGGGGGGGTATCTAATATTTCCCTGTTGTTTCTTTTTTCTCCCCCAAACCCATGCTGGGGATCAAACTCAGGCCCTCACACACCCTGGACAAGTGCTGTACCAGTCTTTTTTGGTTTTGAAACAGGGTCTCACTAAGCTGCTTAGGACCTTTTTAAGTTGCTGTGACTGGCCTCCAATGCGGTCCTTCTGCCTCCTGAGCACCTGTGGCTATAGTACCAGGCCCAGCTTGAATTTTTTTTTTTAATAAGTGATGGTTAGCACTGTAATTTTATTATTTCAACAGGTAGTGTCTTTCAAGAAGAAACTATCAAAAAGCTAGAAAAATCCTTAGTTTTTTAGCCTGCAGTATTAACATTTTTCCATTTATTTTTCTATATCCGATTGAAGTATCTTTACAAAATTTAGATCATAATAAGCAACTGTTTTTAATCTACTTTCTTCACTTGAAAACACATCATGACCCTCTCCTGCGTACTGCAGCTTCTCATACAGCGTCTCTTAGTGGGTGCAGGGTTTGCCACCTTGTGCATAACCAGGATGTATTCAGTCTGTCCATGATGGATTTAACCTGCTTATCATTGGGTAAGCATCCTTGGAGCTAAATATTTGCTCCCACCCATAATTACTTCTCTAGGATCCATTCCAAGAGATAGATCCTGGAGCATTTATTGTTTTTCCAGCTCCCAGAGCTGGCCACGCCTCCTCCCTCCTCAGCTGCTCCAACCCCAGCTGTGGGCGTGGCTTTGGGGACCGAAGGGTGGAGGCTTGGCCCTCCCCAGTGGGCCTCACCCTGCCTGAGATGGGGCATGGCCATCTGCTCTGTTTAGAGGCCCAGGGACAGGTGGTGGGGTTGTAGGCTCCACTTGTCTTTACGATTTGCTATGGATCATGTGGCCTCTTCTGAGTTATCTCAGCTTAGCCTTTCAGGGCCTCAGTTACCAAGTGGAAAGAAGAATCTCTACCTGGCGCATCTCCCTCAAACACATCTTTTTTTACTATTTGTGTGTGTGTGTGTGTGTGTGGGGGGGGTATCTGGAATTGAATCCAGGGGCGCTTTACCATGGAGCTCCATCCCCAGCCCTTTTATTTTTTATTTTGAGACAGGGTCTCACTAGTTGCTGAGGCAGGCTCCAAACTTGTGATGCTCCTGCCTCAGCCTACTACGCAGCTGGGATTATAGACGTTCCCCACCACACCTGGCTGCTTTTACTAGCTTTCTATATTGAGCTTTCCTGTAAGATTTCAATTTAAAAAAGACTTCATTTAGTTGATGGAAAAAGGGGCTTGGCTAGGGTGATTCAGTGAGTTATTGACAGGTCCTGCATTGGGACCCAGGGCTACCTGGTCCCCTGGCTTCTGCCACAGAGCCACAGTTTGAATGACATTTCCTGACACAGGTGACTGTCCACCTTCCTTTTCATGGAAGGTTCCAAGGTTAGTCCGTTATTAGTGAGCTGTAAAATTCTAGCACATTCTCACCAGACCAGCCTGGGCACCAGCTGGAGGGGCCCAGGGCATATAGCATTTGTAAAATACCCTGGAACCTCACCCCAGGCTCTTCAGACAGGAAGAGGTTCCATTTCTCCCAGGGATGCTGGGAAAGGTGTCTTTTTTATATATATTTATTTTTAGGTGTAGATGGACCAACATAATGCCTTTATTTTTATGTGGTGCTGAGGATAGAACCCGGGTCCCGCCTGTGCGAGGCGAGCGCTCTATCGCTGAGCCATAATCCCAGCCCTGGGAAAGGTGTCTTGGCCTGTGCAAGGCCAGGAACATCCTGTGTTCCCTGAACAGGTGTGTTTCCTGGGCTGTGAGGCAGTGGAGGTCAGACAGGCACGGTGCCCATAAAGCACCCAGAACTTCTAGTCATCAAACACTCACTGACTGACTGTCCCTCTGAGCCTGAGCTGGCTCCTGACAACACAGGAGGGGCCCTAGAGCCTGGAGCCCAGACATCTGTCCCTAGCATGTCCCATGACCAGTCTGTGGCCTTGAGCAAGTTATTTCCCTTCTCTGGGTCTCAGCTTTGTCTTTGTAAAATGGTTTCTCACTGTGGCCTCTCACAAAAGATGGTGTGACTGTCACCAGGTGGCAGTGGGAAGAAGACCGGGAAGGAAGGAATAACAAAGCTGAGCCACAGTGCTGGTCACCAGTGCTGCCCCTAAGGCTCTAACATCAGAGAGACAGGGTTCAAATCCTGCCTCCACCACCGAAGGGCCTCGGGACTTGAACAAGTGACTTACCACCTTAGCCTCAGGCTCCCCTATCAAATGGGGTGATGAGCCCTATTACATGGGTTACCACTTCAGTTTGTCAAGGGCCTTGCAGAGTGCCTGGTATGAAATTAGTGCTTAAAAATAATTAGTATGCCAGGCATGGTGGCACACACCTGTAATCCCAGTGGCTGAGGAGGCTGAGGCAGGAGGATCTCATTAGCAAGGCCCTAAGCAACTTAGTGAGACTCTTGTGTTAAAATAAAAAATAAAAAGGGTTGGGGTTGTAGCTCAGTAGTAAAGCGCTCCTGGGTTCAATCCCCAGTACAAAAAAAAAAAAAAAAGAAAAAAGAAAAGAAAGAAAGAAAGAAAAGAAAAGAAATGACAATAAAACTTTGTACCTCTAATTCTTATTAAGAGCTTCCTTTGTGCCCGGGATGGGGATTAGCTGTTTGCCTCTGTTATCAGATCTCCTCCCCTGGCTGGGAAAGGTGCTGTTGCTACCCTCAGATTTATGGGCCAATGGGGAGGAAAATACGACACCACAGATTTGTAAGACAAGATTAGAAAGGGCTCGGTAAATGACGAAAGTGCAAGGTGACGGTGGCACCGCGAGGGTCTCTGCACATAGGTGGTAGAGAAAACAGGTGGCTTTGTTTGGATGGTGGGAAGGGGTGGCCCAGGGAAGCTGGCTCGAGGTGGTGTTGGGTTGGCAGCTGCATGATCCGTTTCGAGGATCATGCTAAAAAAAAAAAAAAAAAAAAAAATCTGTCTACGGAATCACCATGGGGGCTGGGGGTACAGCCCAGTGATAGAGATGTGCTTAGCATGCAAGAGGCCCTCAGCTTGCTGTCCAGCAAGAGACTCACAGACAAATAAAAAAGTAAAAGGAACCACCAATAGTTGTTACTCTAATGCCATCATTGCCCTCACTAGCATCGTCGTAATCCTGCCATTGTTGAGGGCTTACCGTGTGCCAGAACCACACTCCATGTTTCCCATGCATCACAGCCAAGCACTAGGTGTCATTATTTTCTTTTTCAAAAAGAGGAAACTGGGGCTGGGGATGTGGCTCAAGTGGTAGTGCGCTCGCCTGGCATGTGTGTGGCCCAGGTTCGATCCTCAGCACCACATACAAAGAAAGATGTTGTGTCCGCCAAAAACTAAATAAATAAATAAATATTGAAAAAAAAAAAGAGGAAACTGAAGCTTAGATTTTATAAAACTTGAGTGTGTGAAGGAGCTGCTGTTTATATCCAAGCACACATTTCTAACACTGTACTATACTGGGGCTTGCTTTTTATCCTCTTAACTCTGGAGCATATAGTTTCCATGTCAGGGTATGTGATATTTGGCCTTTTTAACAACTGCATAGTATTCCTATATATGGATATACCATAATTTTTCTAACCACTTCCTGTTGATCAACAGTTAGCTCATTTTTCCTTTTTCAGTATTGATAGACATGACAATAGTCTACCCTGGGAGATTGCCCTCCCAGCCAAGCTGTGGACTGTTGTGCCCTCCTTGGCCAGTCGCCAGGCACCTTGTAGCTAACATGCTGTGGATCAGCCATTGCTTCCCCTTTCTGCAGCTCATCTTCGCCTGACCCCCAGCCCCACCCCCACTCCACCCTCTATGAACTCCCACTTGGGGTATTGTATCTTTAGGAAAATGGAAAATAACTCCTTCCAGTGTGAGGATTAGAAGCCCTGCTCTGGAGCAGGGGTTTCCATCCAGGACCACACCCTCCCCCTCTCCCCCTCCCCCCCCACCCCCGGGGGGCGGGGGGAACATTGGCCGGGTCAGAAGACAGGTCTGGCTGTCTTGCTGCCAGGGCCGGTGGCGGCCAGTGAGTAGAGGTCAGGGGTGCTGCTGAACACACAGCCCACCAGACAGCCCCCGTGGAGAACTGAATTCTCTGGCAAAACCGTCTGTAGGTCCAGGATCCAGAAACAGCCCTACAGCTCTCCAGGGACTGATCCTGTGTCCAAACACTACCTCGGGAAGGCCAGAGGGACCTGAGATCCAGTGCAGACCCCTGTTCCTCAGCTTCCATACAGGAAGGCCGAAGCCTGGATGGGCCTAAACAGTGGCTGCTGGGTCCTCTGTGTGCCAGTTCCCTGAGTACAGAGGACCCCCATTTTCCAGATGCGATTGAGACTCAGAGAAAAAAGTCATGCGGTTGACAAGCAGCCAGGCCCACCCCCTCTGCTCAGGCTGGTGCCTCGGAGCGGAATCGTTAGCCAGACCTCTGCTTTCCATGGAATTCCTGGTCACACGCACCCAGCCCGAGAGGTGGCTGTTGGTGGGTGTCTGATGGGCGTGGCATTTTTAGGAACCACTCACACACCTCCCCCATCCCCAAACAGGGAAAATGGCCCGCCCTGGGGACCCACAGAGGAAGGCCCAGGTTGCCCAGGATGGGAAGCACTATCTGACTCCACTTAATGAGAAAAGAACAAAGGTGGTTTTTGGTTTGTTGTTTTGGATGCTGGGGATGGAACCCAGGGCCTCGCGCATGCTGGGCAAGTGCTGTACCACTGAGCTGCACCCCAGCCCAGGACAACGGTTTTCTAAGCTTTAAATGGGAAGCTGAATAGACACAAAAGAATGAAGGTACTTTGTGATCATCTCACCTACAAAATCCTAAATGCCTTCCAGCTGATCAGAATCGGCCACCCAGGTCCCACCTGGTCTTCATCTCCGCCTCTCAACTCTGGCCCAGAAGCCTTTAGACCTTGCCCATTGCTCTTGGCTGAAGACCAAATCTCAATGAGTCTGAAGCAGGCCCTGAAGGGTCTGGCCCTTCATCACTTCAGCCAGCATCCCTTCCCTGTCCCTCTCCAGGAGCCCCCGAGCTCTCCTGCCTTGGGCCACCATGACCCCGTCCCCCTGCCCAGCCCTAGTTCCTCCGAGCTCAGCTCTGGCTTCAGATCCCAGCACAAGCTTCACTTTCTTAGCAGCCAGGACAAGATCTGCTCCCCCACTGCGCTTGCCTGTCACTCTGCTGTGATTTGGTTGTGTCTTTCTCCCCTGCCACCCTCTGGAGTCCTGGAGTCTCCCTCGCCCTGTTGTCCCCAGCCTCAGCACCCAGCAAGCAGAGAAGGTCCTCAGGCTCTGCACGGCCCCCTTGCCCCTGTGTATGAGGGATGGCGGATGGTGAGGCTGGAGAGTCATTCAGGCCTCTCTTCCCTTATGGTCCAGGGCCAGGCTGGAGAAGGAGCGAGATCGGGCCAGGGTGACAGGAGGTAGCCCAGGGGAGGTGACCCAGGACACACAGCGGGAGCGACGTGTCTTCCAGCTGCACATGTGTGAGGTAAGGGGACAGGGTGTCTTCCTGGCTGCCTTTCCTGACCTCTCAGGGCCCAGTCACAGGCCCAGCTCAGGTCCTGTCTAAAGGGCCTGTGGGGTATCATCAAGGCTTAGTCATGGCCAAGAGGATTAGCTTGGGGTAGGGACTGCTGCCCTTGTCCTCAGGATCCAGCCTGGGTTCACGTCACACACCCTTGATCCCCCTCCCCTCAGTACCTGCTCAAAGCTGGGGAGAGTCAGATGAAACAAGGCCCCGACTTCCTCCAGAGCCTCATCAAGTTCTTCCACGCCCAGCACAAGTAGGTACCCCGACCCCACCCCAGCCCTGCAGGTCACAGCAAGGCCTCTCCAGGGTCTCCATATCTGGACCTCACTGGCAGCATTTCCTCAGCTCGTCTTGGAGTGCCACCATGTGTCAGGCACTAGGGACTTCACACACATGGTCTCACTGGGTCCCCAACACCCCAGTGAGCAGATGTAGCGATTGTCCCCATTTTGTAAAAGAAACCTAAGCCCAAGATGGCACAGCTAGTTAGTGGGATCTGAAGCCAGACCCCTGCCTCTGCGTGTCTGCTCTTGACCATCAGCTCCCACGCCCTGTGGTCCCTGAGCACCTTGCTCCACACGTCTGGCTTCATTTTCAATTTCTTCTCTCTGGATCCCTGTTTGGCCTCTGGCATCTCTTAGCTTTTTCCAAGATGGCTGGAAGGCAGCTCAGAGCCTGTCCCCCTTCATCGAGAAGCTGGCAGCCTCCGTACATGCAGTAAGTCGGGTCTCATCCTTGGGCACGTAGCCAAGCCCCCTGTCCTTAGGGAAAATCTGCCTGTAAGGGAGGCACTGCCCTGCTGCTCTGGCTCTGGGCTCTGGGCCATCCGATGGCTGGTGAAGGCCTCCGTCCTCCGTCATCCTCTATCCCACAGCTGCGTCAAGCCCAGGAGGAGGAGCTACAGAAGTTGGCCCAGCTCCGGGACTCCCTCCGAGGGACCCTGCAGCTGGAGAACAGAGAGGTCAGTCCCTGAACCATCCCAAAAGGAATGCCCTCCTCCAGGGCCCACCACGGAGGGAGGGAGAGGGAAGACCCCCTGATGAGCCCCTGCAGAATGGGGTCGTCCCTCCCAGAGGTCCTGAGGTCTCCTCTGCATGTCTGAGGGACAGGAGCACCTGAGCCGGAAGAACTCGGGGGGCGGCTACAGCATTCACCAGCACCAAGGCAACAAGCAGTTTGGGACCGAGAAAGTGGGCTTTCTGTACAAGAAGAGCGATGGGTAAGCATCTCCAAGAGCTTACAACCTACCCAAAGGCTCAGCCTAGGAAGTGACAGGGTTAGGGAAGCTGCCCACAGGGACCGTATCGTTTGTTAAGACCTAGAGGGTTCCAGGACCCTCCACTCTGTGTGCAGAATCATCAAAGGGCAGCTGCTAAAGGTCACTGGTTCTTAACTCGAAGAACAGCAGCAGTGAACACTGAGCACTTACTGTGCTCCCATCCTTAATCTCTACACTGTACTGGATATGCCCAAAATGAAAGTGTTGACTGTGCCCTGCTCCCTGGTGCCAAACAAGCAAAAAGTGTGAAACACAAAGGCCTTTATAGAGTATTCACATTTCTGCTTACTAATCAGTTTTTATCCAAAAAGAAAAACTCTGGAAGAAACCAGGGAATATTGAACTCTGAAGGAGAAGTGTTAAGTAGCTTTGAAGCATGGATTTGTTTATTTCTGGGGTTTTGTATTTATCTTGCTTAGTGTGACCACAATGCATATGTGGTGGTCGAGATCCTGTGCCTCCTCTCAGACTGGGCACTCCCTGAGGTGTGAGCGGTGTCTCCTCCATCAGCCTTAGAGCTCTTGGGGGGCCACAGCCACATCATCCCCTTTAGAATAAGGATTCACAGAGAGCAGAGCCCTTCCTCCATCTCACAGGAGCTTCCTGAGGGCAGGACTGGGTCTCCCCCATCAGAAGGGGACCCGTGGAGGTTGGTAGCGTGCTTGCCTAGCATGGACAAGGCCCTGGGTTCAATCCCCAGCACCCCCCCACACATACACACAGTGGGGGAACCCGTAGAATGAAGAGTAAGGATCAGAAGAGGGAAGAGAAAGAGATGTGGTGAGAGGTCAAGAGGTGATGAGGCTTGGTCCCTGTCTTTCTATCCCTCTGGCCCTCAGGATTCGAAGAGTCTGGCAGAAGAGGAAGTGTGGAGTCAAGTATGGCTGCCTGACCATCTCACACAGCACTGTGAGGCTCCCCCTGGTGTTCTGGGCAGGCAGATGATCCTCCAAGATTGGCTCCCAAAACTGGATCAGGGAACTGGAGACCCCTCATGGAAGAAAGTGTGGGACCTAGAGCCCCCAGCTTAGCCATGATTTACAGTCCTCACCCTTGAGATTCTGGGTGAGGGGAGACATAACTGGGACAGGATCATCATGTCCATTTAACAGATTGGGAAGCTGGGGCCTCAGGAGTTCTGGAGGTCCATAGGGTAGATTGTACATCCTTCACCCCCAAAATGCTGCAGATAAACCGGCCCCCAGTGAAGCTGACACTGCTGACGTGCCAAGTGAGGCCAAACCCTGAGGAGAAAAAGTGCTTCCATCTGGTGACCCGTGAGTGTCCCCTGCCTCCTGCCTCCTCCCACAACTGCCCAGGGCTTCTCACAGAGGTTGGTGGGATCTGTGCATTCCTGGTGTGGAGTGGCTGCTGCCCCAGGCCTAGAACCCCACAGGCCCTGGCTCCGTTCTAGCAGCTTCACCTCCCATCACGTCCAGCATTAAAATGAACCCCTTTCCATGGTAAACGTGACCATCAGGTGATGCATATCTGCATGGCTTTGGGTGATCTGGCTTTCCAAACTGTTATTTATTTAAATTTTCATTTCTCCTTTGGAGCCCTTTATGTGAGGTGGGTAAGGCCGAGAAAGACCTGGTCAGGGAGTCCTCTCCTGCAGGGATGAGAGGGGCCTCCCAGGACTGTGGCCCCGGGGGCGTGTCCAGAGAGAGTGAAACACAGAGTTCCATGGAGGACTGGCCTCTTCCAGGGGACAGGCCTGCCCTGCCATGGGGAACCAGGAAGGGCTGCTGGGAGGAGAGAGCATTTTAATTTAGCCTTAAAGGACATAGAACATATAGGGTTTGGGGGTAGGGTGGCCTTCAGGAGACAGGATTGCCACCATGATAGACATGGAAGTAGGAGCCAGGCTGGCCAGAGTGGAGGGTTCAGAGAGGAGTCGGGTGGTGGGCCTGGGAATGCCATTTTAAAGGTTCAAACCTTATTCCCTGGCGGTAGGGAGCCAGGGGGTCTTAGAGTCTTAGGCACAAGGATGGGAGCTGGTAAAAGCTGGGTGAGAGGAGGATGTGGAAAGCGGGGAGACTAGGCAAGAGGCTGAGAGCCTAATGGGGTGGTGGCAGTAGGTTTAGAGGGGACCCTGCCCAGGCTTGGGGATGGGGGTTGGGCACTGTGCCCTGACTCGGGAACCTGGGCTTTCCACAGAGGCAGGCTCCTTGGAATACTACTTTGGAGGTTGCTGAGTCTGGCTTTGAACTCGCAATCCTCCTGTCTCAGCCTCCCCAGCCGCTGGGATTATAGGTGTGAGCCACTGCCCCCACAGCCTTCCGCTGTCACACCCTTCTAGCTTGGGAGGACCAACATGGCAGAGAAAAGGATCCATCTGGTCTCAGTGGTTTGGGTGGGGCTCCCCGGGCCTGGGGAAAACCAGCAGGATTTCTGCGGGCCTGACGCCCCTTCTCTCCCGACAGACAACCGGACATACCACTTCCAGGCAGAGGACGAGCACGAGTGTGAGGCGTGAGTGCCCCGTGGGCCAGCCTTGCGGTGGGGCAGGGAGCCTGGTCCTTTCCCGCCTCCCAGCCCCGCCGCCCGCTCGCTCCATCTGCGCAGGTGGGTGTCGGTGCTGCAGAACAGCAAGGACGAAGCCTTGAGCAGCGCCTTCCTCGGGGAACCCAGCAGCGGCCCGGCGTCCTGGGTGGGCGCGGGGCTGGACGGGGAGTCCCAGGACCTCACCAAGCTGCTCATCGCCGAGGTGAAGAGCCGGCCCGGGAACGGCCAGTGTTGCGACTGCGGGGCTGCAGGTGAGCTGGTGCGGCACGGCCAGCAGGGGCGGGCGGGGAGGGGACCCGCGCCCGCCGGCTCGAGCTACGCCCCTTTGCAGACCCCACGTGGCTCAGCACCAACCTGGGCGTGCTCACCTGCATCCAGTGCTCCGGCGTCCACCGCGAGCTGGGCGTGCGTTTCTCCCGCATGCAGTCGCTCACCTTGGACCTGCTGGGCCCGTCAGAGTTGCTGGTGAGGACCGGGCGGGACCCGAGGGAAGGTTGGGGGTGTGGTTCGGCCGGGGGCGGGGCTGGGCCCAGATAGGCTAGATCCGTAGGGGGCGTGGCCGAGATAGGCTAGATCCGTAGGGGGCGTGGCCGAGATAGGCTAGATCCGTAGGAGCCGGGGGCGGGGCCTGGGTGAGCCGCGCGACGGAGCGCCAGGACTTCTGGAAGCTTACCCTTCCCAGGGACGCTGTCCTAACCACCGAGTTTTACACCCCCACCCCCAACACACACCTCTAACCCCAGCTGGCCTTGAACATCGGAAACACGGGCTTCAATGAGGTTATGGAGGCCCAGCTGCCCTCACACGGCGGTCCTAAACCCTCAGCTGAGAGTGACATGTAAGGAGCTTCTCCCAGGGAAGGACCTCATGACTGGAGGATTCTACCTCCCCCGCTCCCAGAGTCTCAGAGGGATCCGGGATCAGACCTCTAGGGAGAGGGGAACCTCAGGTCTGGGGATTCTCCAGGGCATGGTTCTGGGGAACTGGACACTTGCATCCCCAGCGGGCTGGTTCCAGGGGTCCTTTAGGTGGAAATAGGCTCTTGCTCTGAGAACCTGTAGTTGTTTTGGTAGGAATGCCCGCAGGGACTACATCGTGGCCAAGTATGTGGAACATAGATTTGCGCGACGGTCCACACCTGAGCCCCAGAGACTCTGGACAGCCATTTGCAACAGGGACCTCCTGGCGGTATTGGAGGCCTTTGCCAACGGACAGGACTTTGGACAGCCTCTGCCAGGGCCTGACGGGCAGGTGTGATCCCACCCCCACCCCACAGAGGGCCCCTTATAACCCAGCTGTCACTCCCCTGTGCCTTTCTGGGCCAGCTGCTCAGTTCTCACCATCCCTGAGTCAGTGTGCATGCCTCCAGTCAAGCAGACCTGAGCCAGAAGTCTAGCTATTACTCCTCTTAGCTATGTGACCCAGGGCAAATTACTTAACCTCTCTGAGCCTTATTTCCTTATCCATAAAATGGGTTAAGAATAGCACCCACAGAGCCCGGCATGGTGGTACACACCTATAATCCCAGTGGCTTAGGAAACTGAGGCAGGAGGATTGCAAGCTCAAGGCCAGCCTCAGCAATTTAGTGAGACCCTAAGCAACTTAGCAAGACCCTGTCTCAAAATAAAAAATAAAAACAGGGCGGGGGATGGTTAAGCAACCCTGGGTTCAATCCCTGGTTAAAAAAAGAAGAAGAAGTGGCTGGGGATAGCTCAGTTGGTAGAGTGCTTGCCTCACATGTACAAGGCCCTGGGTTCAATCCCCAGCACCAAAAAAAAAAAAAAAAGAAGAAGAAGAAGAAGAAGAGAGGGAGAGAGAGAATAGCACCTACAGGGTTGAATAGCCTTAGAATTGGGCAAGGGTATGTCAGATTAGACACTGCCTGACTATTCCAGTGATATGGAATAGTCAAGGAGAGGGGATATCCCAGGCCCTGGAAAGGTCAAGTCAGCGGGGATTGCTGCTGATTGGACATTGGCGATTGGCTGTCGTGGACTAGGTGTGTAGCTCAGTGCTAGAGTGCATACTTAGCACTAAGGAGGCCCTGGGTTCAGCCCCAGCTGGCACCACCAAAACAACAAAGAGCCTGGGGCTCTTTGAGCCATCATCTGATATCCATTGGGCGCTAGTGGGCAGCAGGGTGCAGCAGTTCAGTGATGCCAGCCGCCGCAGGGCGTGAGGCTGCATAGGTTTCCATGGGGAAACGGGGCCAGAGAGGAGCCTGGAGCCAGAACCCAGCTTGGGAAACTCCTTCCTTTGAGGACAGAAGAGGAAGAGCCATGAAGGAAACACTGAGGGGGCGGTTGGTCCTTGCCCCTCTCCCCACACGCATGGTTCTGTCCGTTGGGTCTTGTCTCTCGGGTTCTGGCAGCTTCTTATCTAGCAGCAGGGGTCCAAGAGGGCAGCGCTGGGCTGGGGGCAGGTGACCTGGGGAAACTCAGATGTGGGCATGTGTTCAGGTGCCCGGAGAGCTTGCCCTGCACTTGGCTATCAAAGTAGCCAGCCAGGCCTCCCTGCCCCTGGTGGACTTCATCATCCAGAACGGGTGAGAACCTGCTGCCCTCAGCCCCTCCTTGCACTGCCCGCTTTCCCGCCCCCATCTCCTGGTCTCCTCTTTTCCTTTCCCCTAACCTTTACCCTCCCAACTGGGTTCCCCTCCTTGCCCCCTGAACCCCTCCCCCAGTGGTCACCTGGATGCCAAGGCTGAGGACGGGAATACTGCCCTGCACTGCGCAGCGCTCCACGGCCAGGCCGACTGCATCAAGCTGCTGCTGAGAGGGAGAGCAGCTGTGGGCACAGGTGCGACCAGGGACACCTCCTCCCGAAGAGCCCATCCCAGCTCCCAGCTACCGCTTCCTGCCTGTCAAGCATGGGCTTTGCAGACACACTTGGGTGCTAACCTGGCTTGCTTCTGACTGCCTCTGTGACCTAGGGCGGGTGTCACTCATCTTTTGAACTTCAGCCTCCTCATCTGTAAAATGGGAGTAACACCACTGATGTGGCAGTCCTGCCAAAGGGGTAAAATTAAGTAATATTTCTGAAAATATCTATCAAAATAAATATAGCCAAATCTGGGTGATAGTGACTGTAATAGCTACTGCTTACTAATATGCCTGCACTGACTTATACCTGTTAATTAATTTAATTCTTACGATAACCTGGTCAGATACTTTCAAGTGTTATACTCATTTTATAAATAAGACAGTTAAGGCCCAGAGAGGTTAAATATCTTGCTTAATCTCACATAGCTACAAAGTTTCGAGGCCAGGATTCAAAGCCGAACATTCTTTTTTTTTTTGAGAGACAATTTTTTAATATTTATTTCTTTTAGTTCTTGGCGGACACAACACCTTTGTTTGTATGTGGTGCTGAGGATCAAACCTGGGCCGCATGCATGCCAGGCGAGCGCGCTACCGCTTGAGCCACATCCCCAGCCCCAAAGCCAAATATTCTAATTCCAGAGGCCCATCTTAACCTAAGTTGTAATGTCTCCTTGGCCCTGACCATGACCCTGACTTTACCCCTTCACAGTGAACGAGGCTGGAGAGACAGCTCTGGATGTGGCCAGGAAGAAGCAGCACAAGGAGTGTGAGGAGCTGGTGAGTGAGAGGGTGGGGCTGCCCTCTGACCTTTCTCCTTCCTTGCTGGGCCCCTGGCCTCTGAACTGGCGGGCCTTTTTCTCTGGCAGCTGGATCAGGCCCAGGCTGGGACCCTCACCTTCCCTCTGCATGTAGACTACCCCTGGGCAATGTCTATGGAGCCTGGCTCTGACAGCGAGGAGGATGAGGAGGAGAAGGTGGGTGCCAGCCTCTGTCGCAGCCTCTAGGTGGCGGAAGGAAAGCCAGAGTGGGCCTGGTGTGGGAGGGCAGGCTGAACTGGGGAAACAGCTGTCCTCGCCCCACAGCGCTGCCCTCTGAAGCCCCCAGCCCAAGCCCGCTGGGCCAGTGGCAGGCTGGACATCAGCAACAAGACCTATGAGACCTTCACCAGCCTAGGACCAGCCGCCCAGCAGAGCCAGAGTGAAGACTGTCCCCCACCCTTGCCCATCAAAAGCTCTTCTCGGACAACAGTCCAAGGACGTGCAGGACATGCCAACGGAGGTATAGTTGGCTGCTCAGAAAAGTCCTCACCATACCATTTATTGAGGTCCTCTGTATGCTGGGACCCTGAACTGAGAGTGCCACCAGTCCACATCTCACTCACAGTCACCTCTCTTTAGAGGTTATCCTCCTCCGAGAGGTTAAGTAATATGCTTAAGTTTCCACAGCTGATAAGCCTCTGGGGTGGAGTTCAAACCCAGGTCTGTCTTATTCCAAATTCCTCGGCACTCCACTTAAATAAAAAAGAAAGACAGGAGTTTTTTGAAGCATCTACTAAGTCTTGAGTCCGTTGAGGGCTTCTGGGACACCTCTAGTGAGGAGATAAAAACTGAAATACAGTTGATGGCATTACAAGGCTCAGTGTGATAAGATTCAAAGCCTTAATCTCAGGAAGACAGGGACTTGGGCTCTTCGTGCATGTGCCTGTGCTTGGGAACAGAGGTTGAATGACTAGAGCCGGCTTGTCCTGGAAGGTCCATCCAGAGGTGGGAGCGGGCAGGTCCTGCTGGGAATGAGTGGTCAGGGCTGGGAGCTGAACTGAGGGATGGACAGGAGAGGCCAGGCTGAGGGGAAGGGGGAGCAGGAGCAGGACGGCAAGCGGCCAGGAGGCCAGCTGCTGCTGTGAACAGATGTGCAGCTGGAGAAGGTGGAGAGGAAGAGGGGGCTGGGAGCTGGGAGGGAACCAAGGCCAATCCTAGAGGTCAAAGGCCGCTTTGAAAGACAGCCGAGGGAATGATAAAAATGGGGTCTGTCATTTCTGGTTCCAGATCCTGAAGTCCCCAGCCTGAGTTCAGAGCCCCCCGAGGCCTCTGAGAGCCTGGGCAGTCTAGCCACCTCCTCCTCCAGCCTCACAAGCCCCATGGAGCCTGGGGGAGCCAGTCAAGGCCTGCTCAGCTCAGAGGAGGGCCTCCAGGAGACCCCGGGCACCTCCCGACCCAGCCTGGCACCTGGAGCCACCCCTGCAGAGGTGTATCTCCCCGTCCGATTCAGGTGGGTGAGGGCCCAGCTGTGGAAACTAGGCAAGTCTCCTGATGTCTCTGATCACCCATTTGTTTCCCACCTCTAAAAAGCACCTCCCTCAAGACTGGGCCACATCCTAGCTCTGGGGCCCATGCCCTAGGTGGGGATGCTAGACCTTGGGCTTAGGGGTGTGGCCCCTGCCCCCACCTGTCCCCAGGTTGGCCTGCAGAGCTGGGGAGGAGCCTGGGACGGACCCTGGTGCTGAGGCTGGAGGAAAGAAGGCTCAGCCCCACCTGCGTGGCTCATTCAGAGACTCTGAGTGGGGTCCTTACTCTGTCCGCAGTTGTAACCCAGAACCCAATCCTCTCCCTTCTCACAAACCCTTTCTAGCAGGAGTTTGGGCAAACCGATGTGGTGATATCCTCAGAGCCCTCTGGGGGTCATCTCCAGGCCTCTGGGACCTATCATGGACCCAGACTAGGCAGCCTTGAGGACTCCATGCCCCCCATCCTAAGCCCCGGCCTCGCTCGCTCTCTTCCTGAGCCCTTTCTCCTCACTCAGGGGGGCTCTGGGCACCAAGGCAACCAGGGTGGGCTCTCCTTGCCTTCTAGCTCGGAGAGCACTCGCTCCTATCGGCGGGGAGCCCGGAGCCTGGAAGATGGTCCCTCAGCCCGGCAGCCCGTGCCCAGAAGGAGCACACAGGTAGGAGCCCTGGGACTGTGTCTGAGGGCAGTGGGGGGTCTGAGAGTCGGTCAGGGGCAGGTGTCGTGGGGTAGAAGTCTCTCCCCATGGCTGGGGCACATGTGGATCCAGATGGCCACCTGGTGCGAGTCCCTGCCCCAGGGCTTTCCTTCCCACCCAGGCCCAGGGCTGCGTGTAGCTGCAGTGAGCCCAGGCCCCAAGAAGTGGAGGCGGCGAAGTGGCCCAAGTTGTGTTGTTCCCCAAGGGAGGAGGAGCCAGGCCTCCTTCAGCGGGAGTAGGGCGGCTGCACACCTGGCCTCCGTCCATCTCTCCCCTTGTACCGGGGGCTTCTAGAATCCGCATGGACTTCCAGATCCCAGGCATAGAGGGGTGTGACGGGAACAGGGAGAGAGCTAGAGCCTTAATCTGGCTTCTCCCTGCTGAGATCACCGAGTCTTCAGCAGTTACATATATTGAGTGGCACCTGCAGTGGGCAGAGACCAAAGCCCAGGGGAAGGTGGCCTCCTCCGTTCCTGGCTCCCCTGGATTCCCAGGGATGGCACTGGGTGTCTACGCTGGGCGTGGGGGTTGGCAGGGCAGGAGCTGGCTCCCCTGGGGAGTCGTCATATTTTGTCCATCTGTCAGGTACCAGTACAAATCCGTGCTCCACCACTGCCCTGAGAGCCGGCAGCCGTCACCTGGCATTTAGTCTCTTGTGGCGTGTATGGTCGTAAGAGCTGAATGTTAGAGGAAAGTGGTTTTTAGTTCCTTTATTTCTTTAAGCCTCAGTTTCCCTGTGTGTAAAAATGGGAATAATTTAACCTCCTCCCCATGGGGATCGTGAAGCTAAGTGTGGTAATCACCTTGTACATGATAGATCCTAGATCTCGGTTTCATCTTTCTCCCCAGGTTGGCTTCCCTGAAGGGGATGGCGCAAAGACTGGGGTTCTCCCGGCAAGTTCTGTGCGCCTTTTGCAAGACTAGGGCCTTGCTGACCCCTGCATGGCCATATTGAACCCCAACGCTCAAGTGGAACTTGAGCACACAAAGTTGGAGAGTGAAGGCATCCATTCCCTTGGGTCCCGGCTCTCCATCCCTCGTGTCTCTGTGGATGGCCTTCCTCTTGCTGTGGACCATGTCCCTGCCAAGGAAGCTGTGTCCTTTCATGATGGGGCTGAGATGGTCCTTTTCCTGCTGGCTCATTGCCCTCCGTGGCCAGCCACCCAGAGGTTAGGTCTGAGTGCTCCTGAGCTCGGTTCAGACACAGAACTTTCGGTTCCCTGTCAGACAGGACGGTTTCTCCCATCAGCCCGGGGCACCCTCGTTCACTTTCAGATCACGGACTCTGCCGGACCAGGGACTGTCTTCTCACCATTCTTAGTCCAGTGTTCCTTTACTGAGTTCCAGCTCTGTGTCCAGGCCTGTGTGAGGCACTATGGATGTCACATGGGAAAGGCCAGGGTCCTTCCTATAGGTATGGTCCCCAGTAGGGAAGCTGGTCTCAAGGACTGGCTTGGGAATGGGCAGGGCCAGGTTCCAGAGGATGGTTCTGGAATGAGGAGCAGGACGTGCTGTTGTCTGGTTTCCCATCTGACCATGACAGTTGTCTGTAGCTCATCTTTATTCTAGTTGGCCAGGGCCTATGCTGAACTGGCTGTTAAATAGACGTTCTGAATGCCAGTCACGAGGCACAATCCAGCCTTCCCAGGGATCTCTAATGTCTTCCTCAGCCACGAAGTAGAGCATGGCTCACCTGCTTTTGTTTATCTCCATGACTTAGCAAGAGGAAAGGAACTGGGGTGATGGATCCCCACTTATCTCTTCTTTCTGTCAACTCAGGAGCCTGCCAGTCTTGGGTGAGAGGGGCTGAGAAAGGAGGCAGGAGAGGGATAGAGCAAAGTCTTCAAGGTCCTTCCCAGTGCCAGAAGTCCACCACTGCTCAGCCCCAGTTGGAAGCCGACTCTCTAAAGTCATCACCAACTGCTAACACCTCAGTTTTACAGCCATGGGTGCTGGGCCCTGGTGGGGATGGGCCAGGCCAAGCAGAGGAGACCAGAGGGCGTCAAGGCCAGCAGCACAGCAGTCTGCAGGGAGGCTACCCAGGAGGTCTGACTGCTGTGTGGGCCCACAGAAACAGATTGCCTTCTGAGCCCCCCGTGTATGGCTCTGTTCATCTCAGACGTGTTATTTCATTCATCTCTAATAAAGGATTTGGAGGAGATAAGTTCCATTGATTTCATTTATGAGATCTGACTCTTGGGCCCTGGAATTGTTTCTCTGGATCCTGCAAGGGAGACAGCCTGGTGTGGAGCCGTGACTGCAGTGCCATCAGGGCCGGTTTTGCCCCAGGAGGTGTCTGGTATAGAGATTTTTTTTTCCTTCCCACCCTGCCCCCCAACTGAAGGGTGCTACTGGCATCTAGTGGACTGTACTTTCTAAAGTAGAGAGGTTTATTTGACTCACAATTCTGGTGGCTGGAGGGTCCAAACAGCATGGTGCCAGCACCCTGGCAGAGGCCCCCTGACCATGTCACAATATGGCAGGGAAAGGAATCAGCTGCATGCTGAGGATGCCAAGGTGTGGGGTAGCCTCACTTTTTTTTTTTTTTTTTTTTTTTTTTTTTAGTTGTTGATGGGCCTTTATCTTACTTATTTATATGTGGTGCTGAGACTCTAACCCAGTACCTCACACATGCTAGGCAAGCACTCTACCTCTGCGCCACCACCCGAGCCCAGTAGCCTCCCTTTCTAACAATCCATTCTCTCCAGCACTCAGTCCAGGAGACCCGCATTAATCCCTTCCAAGGCAGTGACTCCATGACCTAATTACCTTCCATGAGGCCGCACCCTTAAAGCTTCTCTACCCCTTAACATCGCCACGTTGGAGACCAGGCTTCCAGCATGTGAACCTTTTGGGGACACTGAAACCATATCCAGACCATAGCCACACACCCGACAGTGAATTGTCCAGTCCAAGAGGTTAGTAGTGCCCAGGCTGTGAAGCCCTGGTGTGGAGAGAGCCCTGCACTGTCTTCTGGAGAGTCAAAGCTTTTGCCTTTGCCACGGGCCCCACCAGTCCCTTTGCCCCCTGAGACAAGGATTTAGGAGCAAGTATTTTATTTGTGAGGTGATCCCAAAAACATAATGAGGATATAGAGAAGTGAAACAGAGTTAAAAAAAAAAAAAAACTCAAAAGACCCATATGTGATGGTGTGCGCCTATATCCCAGCTACTTGGGAGGCTGAGAGGGGAAGATTGCATAGTTAAGTATGAGACCAAGACCTGTTTGCAAAATAAATAAATAAATAAATTTAAAAAGGCAACAGCTAAGTGTTCCATGTAATCCCGGTGACTCAGAAGCTGAGGCAGGAGGATTGCAAGTTTGAGGCCAACCTCAGCAACTTAGTAAGGCCCTAAGCAACTTAATGAAACCCTGTCTCCAAATAAGAAACAAGAAGGACTGGGAATGTGGCTCAGTAATAAAGTGCCCCTGGGTTCAATCCCAAGAGTTTATCTTGCTGGATGCCTTTGAGAGATGATACTTAGAATATACCTCAAGTTGTGTTGCACATTTGGAGCTCTTAAGGGACTGCTTTGATCCTCTCTAGATGCTTAGGGCTAAAACTGCCTGGCACATTATAGGTGCGCAATAAATATATGTTGAATGAATGGCTGTTTCTTCCTCCCTTACATGAACTTTTTCTTCCAACTCCCTCTCATCACTTCAGTTCAATGAACTTCATTTCTTCTGAGTAGGTGGCACCCCTGCTTGTACAGGCCCCCTCAAATGTGTTTTTAAAAATGCCCTCCACCTCCCCCTAACCCCAGCTCAGCTGTGATAAATACATTCATTGATTATATCCCTGCTTAAGTTTCTCCTGACAGGTGCAGTGGCTCATGCCTGTAATCCCAGCTATTCAGGAAGCTAAAACAGGAGGATCACAAGCTCGAAACCACCATCAGCAACTTAGCAAGGCCCTAAGCAACTTAGTGAGACCCTGTCTCAAAAAATAGAAAGAGCTGAGGATGCGGCTAAGTGGTTAAGTGCCCTTAGGGTCAATAACCAATATCCAAAAATGAAATAAAGTTTCTCTTGCCCAGCTTGCTGGGACTGGGTGAGTCTTGCTTGTTACTTGGACACTCAAGACAAATTTGTTCAATGAATGAAAAAAATCCACCCTGTCCTACTTAACTTCAGGCACACAACAGCAACTGGAAGACAGGAGTCCACACAGACTGGGATGGGGTGTAGACAGCCATGACTTGAACCATGGTTTCTGACGGCCTCATGACTGCATTTGTGCTGGGAACTTCCTGTACAAAGATGGCCCAGTTGCAGGTTGGGGATCTAGCTCAGTTGGTAGAGTGCTTGCCTCTCATGCATAAAGCCCTGGGTTCGATCCCCAGTACCACAAAAAAAAAAAAAAAAAAAAAGAAGAAAAGAAAAAAGGATCAGTTGCTATGGTGATGCCTGGGGAAGAGGAGGAGGCTCCTGAAGGGGCAGAGCTGTATCAGTCAGGACCTTGAGCTCAGGCACCAACTCCCAGGCATAGAGAATTTGGGCATAACAAGATAACGTTGATGTCTTACAAGTTTCACTGTGAACTTCTGTCAGCTTTGCTGAAACTTTCTCACATATAACTTTTTGGTGACAAGACCTACCTAATAAACGTGCTGAGCTAGCTCTGGGTCATTCACCCTCCATCAGGGAGTGATGATACACCTGGCCCCAGCTTTTGCTATGTGTGTCTGTCTGTCTTTCTTCAATCCCCATTGCCCCTTGCAGATTTCTGTCTTAAGGGCTGTGCTGGTCACAGCAATGGTGGTCTCTGAGTTTGGGGTTTCTCAGTCTGGAAATTTCTCTAGAAACACATCAAGCCACAGCTCCCCAACCATGGACCAGTTTTCCTGCTTCCCCTCTAGATCCAGGACCCCTTATTGGGAAGGTTTTTTTTTTTTTTTTTTTTGGTACTAGGGATTGAACCCAGGAGCACTTAACCACTGAGCCACATTCCTAAACCCTTTTTATATTTATCTAGAGACAGGGTCTCACTGAGTTGTTTAGGGCCTCACTAAGTAGCTGAGGCTGACTTTGAACTCTCCATTCTCCTGCCTCAACCTCCCAAGCTACTGGGATTACAGGCGTGCACCACCAGGCCCAATGGGAAGGTCATTTTCTGTCCATTAAATTTGCTGATTCAGAAAGGCACCAGGAGACCAGGTCTATGAGGAACACTCAGGAGATCCTCATCAGGAAGGCTAATGTGTGCACAGCTGGGGGAGCTAGGCAATGGTTCTGCCCCTCCTCTGCAAATTACCCTTCCAAACCCAAACCCGCTGGGAAGGCCCTGGTCTGAAGCTGAATAAATACTGGGCACCGGTGGACACCTGGTCCTTATCTCTCAGTTGGGTGCCTTTAAGAATCTCCCTCACCACTCCAAGAATGGCCCTGGGACCAGCAGCACCCCGAGCACTTTAGAGCTTGCTAGAAACGCAAAACCTCATTGTTACAAAATAGACTAAGCTCTGAGCACTCAGACCAAAACAGCAGGATACACGCGGATGCACAAGTCGAGCGCAGGGAGTGAGCTTAAGTTAGGCAGAGCTGCACTTCACCGAGACGTGATTCGAGTACACCAAGTTGTCTGCACTTGGCCATAGGCACGGACGTGGGTCCTCCCTGTTTGAGCTGCAACCATGCAGACACGCAAGAACCCAGAACTCTTCCTGGAGCTCTTGAGCACCCTCAGGAGAGCTCCGCGCCACGACCGCCTCTAGTGGCCCGGGACAGGAGTCTCTGAGCTCGCCAGAAAGCCCTCTTTCCCCATCGCCCTTCAGTCCCCCGGCACTCCTGGAAATGTCTGTCCTAAGTGAAGTGCCCCGTCCCTCCAAGAGGCCCGACAGACCGGCGCAGGCAATCTTGGCCCAGGCGAGTCCTTGAAGTCTATATTTAGTGCACGTCACCCCTCCCCCTGACTGTGGGGAGGCGGGGGGGGGGGGAGGGGAGAGCCCCGCCCCCGCCAGGCGTGTGTGTGTCCTGTGTGTTTGGGGCCCGCGCGGGTTGCGCGCCCTCTGCTCCGGAGCCCGCTGCCCCGCGTCCTGACTGCTGCCCTGCGTCCCTCGCCGGGCCAGGCCTCGAGAGCCAACATGGGCCAGGAAGAGGAGCTGCTGAGGATCGCCAAAAAGCTGGAGAAGATGGTGGCCAGGAAGAACACGGTGAGGCTGCAGAGTTTGGGCCGCAGCCCCCGCCCCGGGAGGCGCGGCGCGGGCGAGCCAGGGAGCCCAGGGGCGTGTGCGGGCAGCGCGCCCGGCGGGCGAGAATGGGGCACTGGGACCCCAGGGAGGCGGGATGGTGTAGGGCGCAGGGCCCCGAGGGACACTTGCTAGGCACCTCGGGGTGGGCGTGAACACGGCCCAGGGCGCTGGGGGATCGTGCAGGCCCAGGAGGCGGAGGCGCAGCTCGTGCATGTCCCTCTGGACGTGTCGGGTTCACCATGGACGGTTTGTGCAGGGTCGCCAGGGAAAGCGGGCGTGGAGCCTGGAAAAGACTTTGGGAGTCCCTGCGCTCACGGTGTGTGCAAAGCCCCTGAGTGGCGGGGAAGGCTGGGACTAGAGGAACAAACTTTGGGTGGCCCAAGAAGGATCAAAGAGACGGGCTGAGAAGGGTGCTGAGCAGAGTTTCCTCCGCGCCCCGGAGGGGATCTGCTGGAGTGGAGCGGGTCCCGCAAGCCCACAGCCTGGGTGCCAGGAGCGGTTCTGTTGGCAACTTTTTCCTTGGCCGCTGGGTGGGGCCGGGGCGGGCGGGGTGGAACAGGTGCGGGCGGGGGAAGGGGCAGGCGGGAGGCCGGGCTGGGCGGCCCTGCGCCGGGAGGTGCGCAGCGGGAGGGAGACGGGGGATCGGGGGATCCGGGCCCACTGCCCTACCTGAGGGCTCCTGGGCTCGCAGTCCCAGCAGCGCAGAGCGCGGGCCCAGCGGTGAGTTAATGTTTGATCTTCCCGGTGATCTTTGCCTCAGGCAGGAGGCTGCCGCGTCGTCGCCTTGCCAGAGCAAACTTGGCCATAGTACCCGAGGGCATGGGCTCACCCTGTGAGGAAAAGAGAAGGGAGAGGCCCCGTGGGTACGCCCTCCACCTTACGCCCTGTCCTAGGGTCCTCTTCCTCCCACCATCCGTATCCTGAATGCTGCATCAGGACCTGCATTTCCAGTACATTTCTTGACCTTAGAAACTTGGGAAGGAAGGACCCACAGCAAGGTGACCAAGGCTAGAGGGAAGCGTCCCTGGAACCATGAAGTGTCAGGGGGTCCTAGGGTGGACAGTAATGAGATGGCATCCATATAAAGACTTGGTTTCTTCAGCCATCAGTAGGGAATTCCCTGCCTCAGGATCTCCTGAGTGTACCTCAGTGTGTGAAGTCCTACTCAGCCTGCTGCCTGGTAAGAGCCAAAGGTGGAGACTTGCTTCTCCACAGCCAGTGGACACAGAAAGGTCCAGTGGAGCCCTGCAAGGAAGGTGCTGGGAGCTTCTCCCCTGACACCCAGCCTCCACCTGTCCCCTGCAGGGCTTCTCTAAATCCTCAGTAAAACAGAGGGGGATGGGTGTGTTCCCAGCCGGGGGTGGCAGGGCCCAGCTAGGTATCCTGAGCTGAATTCTATTTCAGATAGACAGGTTATCCCAGCACAGCCTCTTGCCAACCCTCACTAGGGCCAGGAAAGAAATTCTGAGCCTCTGGGTAAGGCGTGGGGGTGCAGTTCAGGAGAGCTTAAGGGATCTAAGAAAGAATTAGGATAAAGACCAGGTCCTGCTCACTCCTTTTATGGCCCAAGGCAAGTCACTGTACTTTCCTTCTTTTGGCCCTCGGTTCCTCCTTGTGGAATGGGAAGAGGAAACTGTGTCCCTTGGGGATGGGTTCCCTTGGAAGTGTCCAGAGCCCTCCCAGGAAAGCTGCGAGTCTGGCGGTAGGGTCCTTACAGTGCAAAACCAGTCTACAGCCACGTCTGCGCCTGGGCTCTTGGCAGCATCTGGGTGGGCACAGAGCTCTGGGCATCTAGCCGAGAAAGGTGGGGCCTGCCCTGGGAGTGAAAGTGGGCCCGCCCAGTGGTGGTTAGCAAAGGAGGACACACTTCCTGTAAGAAGACGGATGCTCCACGTTGCAGCTCAGCCCAGGGCTTATTATGAATCCTGAACTCCCAGGGACTTAGGGTTTTGTCAGATGCTGTGAGCTGCTGGTACCAGCTAAAACAGCTTCCAACAGACAACCAAGCACCCACAGTCACAGCTATAGTCACATCAACAGACAGTCACACACAGGCACCCCACACAGCAATAGCCAATCAGGCATCTAAGAACCTAACTGCGTGGGAGGCATGGCTACTGACACTGACATGACAGGCACGACCCAAATGATGCACACTGACCATGATAGTTGTAGAAAGGTACAAAAGACAACCACACACAGGAATGCACACAACCCAGCTAGACGGAGACTTGCAAAGCTACAGACTCAGCAAACAGTCACATTCACACATTTGGACACAGTAACTCAGCTGTCATTCCACAAAGACAAACACCGATGGGCCCCGGGCTGTATACTCAGAGCTCCACACCTGAATCAGAGAAATTGCTGGCTACACACCTAGAGAGACACACCTTGTAACCTTTGCACGTGGCTTTCCAAAGCAGGTACAACCCAGGCTTGTGGCTATTCTCCAGTCAGACCCCACTTTACAGACAGGCATCCAGTGGCAAGCAGAACTGTTTTAGCACTGATTGTAGAATTTTCAGGAATTTTGGAAGCTGGTTGTTAAACTCGGCCATTATTTTAAAAATCAGATTGTCTGCTTTTAATTAAGTTATATGAAAAACAGAGGTAATATTTCAAAATCATCATTTCCTCATTATTTTACTCTCATCTATAGTCTAGAGGTAACTTATTTCTATTAAATAAATCCAGATGTTGAAAGTGCTAGATGGTATGGTACTGCACTTTTCTTCCTTTTATCTGTTTCAATTCAGTGACAGCATGTCAGTAGCTTGAGCTTGGCCATGGGAAGAGTTTTTCCACCAAAGAAATTGGCAAACACAACAGATCAAGTGGTTTTTTTTTTTTTTTTTTTTTTTTGGGACAGCTGGCCATCAAATATTAGTCGGCACGTGACCTTGCTATTCCCTGATCGTGCTTGTCTAGACAGATCTGTGTCCATGCCCTCATAGTTTGTGAAGTGGTGAGATTCCAGAGGCCTGAGTTTGAATCCCAGTCCAGCTCCTTACAAAGTTGGAACATTGAGCAAATTATTTAACTTCTCTATTTATTGGATTCCTCTTTTGTGAAAATGGGATAATCAATCTGTAAAAATTGGGGAAATAAATAGTACCTACTTCCTAGGGTCATTGTGAGAACTCAGAGCAGGTAAAATTCTTAGAAGAGAGCCTGGCACATATTGTAGACCGAGTTGTAGGCCCACAAGTTCAAGCACACTCACACCTGCAGGATGCAGCTCTGAAGACACACTGAACCCAAGATCTATAAGAGGCTAAGGACTGACAGAGGGCAGCCCGAGGGAGGTGGTCCAGGTCCTCCCAGGGCGGGGTTGGCAGCTGGAACCCTGCAAAGGACATCCAGGACACAGTCAGCTGGTGTTCCCCAGGGAACCTATCTCAGGACTGGGGGCTGGGACTGGCCTCGAGACACTCCACTTGATCTTAGGTGGAGAAGCAATGGCCTGGCTTCTAGGAAGGGGGAGGGAGGAAGAAGGCTAAAAAGGGTCACAAGTGTGTACAGGGCCTGGCAGCCACATTTTCAAGTCTAAGCTTCCCTCCTTCCCCTCCCATCTATGCGTGCAGTCACCTGGGGAGCTCTGGGCTCTGTGCACAGCCCCCAGGCCTCAGATTAAAATGGTTGTCTTCAGCCAAGAGGGATAAGAGTGTTTGTCCACACAAAGACTTGAACATGAGTGTTTCTAGAAGCCTGAAGTGTAGGAACCCCAAGCTGGAAACCACCCAAAAGACCCACCCACAGCAAATGGATAAACACTATGGTACATGCACACAATGGAAAACTACTGAGCAATAAAAAGAAACTGTTGATGTCTGTGGTGACCAGGATGAATCTCAGAATAAATAAGCTAGTGAAAAAGTGTCTAGCCTGCACTTTTATTTTTAAAGTATCTATTTTTTAGTTGTAGTTGGACACAATACCTTTATTTATTTATTTTTTGTGTGGTGCTGAGGATGGAACCCAGGGCCTCACCCGCGCCAGGTGAGCACACTACTGCTGAGCCACAACCTTAACTCTCAGCCTGCACTTTTTATATATATTCCTTAAAAATGCAAAGTCATGCCAGGAGCAATGGTGCATACTTGTATAATCCCAGTAGCTCTGGAGGCTGAGGCAGGAGAATCTCGAAAATTGCTTAAGCAATTTAGTGAGGCTTAAGCAAATTAGAGAGACCCTGTTTTCAAAAAGAATAAGCGGCTGGAGATATGTCTCAGTGGTAAAGCACCCCTGAGTACTGCCAAAAAAAAAAAAAAAAAAAAAACAAGGTCACCTACAGTGATACAAAGCAGATCAGTGGTTTTCTGGGGTTGGGGGTGGTGGGAGGGATGGATTAAAAGAGAGCCCAAGGGCTGGGGTTGTGACTCAGTGGTAGAACGCTCGCCTAGAACGCACAAGGCACCAGGTTCGATCCTCAGCACCACATAAATGTAAAATAAAGATATGTATCCACCTAAAGCTTAAGAATAAATGTTTAATTAATAAATAAGTAAAAGAGAGCCCAAGAAAACCTCTGGGGATAATGACCATGTTCTTATCTTCACCTTAGTGGTGGTTTCATGGGTTAGACATTTGTCAAAACTCATCAAATCGTACACTACAATATGTGTCTTTATGGTATGTCAGTTATACCTCAGTAAAACTGGGGGGGAAGCTCACAAGACCCAGGTGCAGTGGTGCGCACCTGAGGCTGAGCCTGGGCAACATAGTGAGACCCTATCTCTGGAAAAAAAATCAATGCCTACAGTCGTCACCTGTGAAAGCTCACAGCTCACCGCTGGGAAGGGAGGGAGGGAGGCTACAGACGCACAAGTTCATCTAGAGGAAGACAGAGAGAAGGGGGAGGGCACGGGCAGAAGCACAGCAAAGCAAAGGCCCGGTCAGGGGTCAGGGTCAGAGCGGGTGTCAGGCTGGACTCCGTGTAGCTCAGTGCCAGAGGTGGAAGTCAAAAGGTTAGTCTGGGAGGGGACTTCTTCCTTTTCTGCTCCACGTCTGCCCTTCTATTAGGTGCGTCTGGGGCCCTGTCCTCCCACCAAGCTCGCACGGTAGTCAGTCTCACCTTGTGACCTCCCACAGGAAGGGGCCCTTGACCTTCTGAAGAAGCTGAACAGCTGTCAGATGTCCATCCAGCTGCTGCAGGTGTGTGTGGGGACTCTTCTGGGGGAAGGAGGGACCCTGGGGGAGACCTACAAGGGTGGAGTCAGGGAGGGATTTCTGAGAGGAGTCTTGTGGGAGGGGCATCTTGAGGTGCAGACATGGAGGTTGGTCCAGAGGGACCCAGAAGCATCTTGTAGGAGGCTGGGTACTTTCCAACTCACAGAGGCTTTGGTCTGGGGAGGCTGATTTGCTTTCCTTGAGCACCCTAATTCCCAAGACTCTGGGCCTGTGGAATGCAAGAGGCCAGGGATCTAGGAAGGGGAAAAGTTCCACCGTCTTTAAATCCTCCCTGGATTGCCCCCAAACTTACAGAAGCTCCTGGCTCTGGAAGATGAGCACAGGCCCAAAGTGTGGGAGCCGGAGTCACCACCGAGATGAAACTTGAGCTAACAGATGCCAGGGGGCTGGGAATGGGGAGGGGTCCTGAGCAGCCAACTGTCCTGTCCCCAGCTGGCCACTGACCCCACACAGCGAGGCAGGTCAGGGCCTCAGCTGTAGGCTAGCTGTAGGACTGGGGTCATTACATCGGCCACTGATCAAGAGGGGCTCTGGAGAGGTCCGGATAGGAGAGGATGTGGGGACTGAGCCATGGCAGGTGCTGCCTCGGGGGACGGCCACCCCTGCTCGTCCATTCCAGGCAGCCCTTGACCCCTTTGCTTTGCAGACGACCAGGATTGGAGTTGCCGTCAACGGGGTTCGCAAGCACTGCTCAGACAGGGAGGTGGTGTCCTTGGCCAAGGTCCTCATCAAAAACTGGAAGCGATTGCTGGGTGAGAGGGGCAGGGCTGGTTTTCACCGTGTTTCCCTCCTGGCCTTGGTAGGGGACAGAGCCTGGCTCATAGCAGGCGCTCAGTGTGTCTGCTGAGTGACTTAATAAAAGGCAGATGGACCAGGGAGGAAGCTGGTGAGGAATGTCCGTGTTGTGTACAGGAGAGCGAGACGCGTCACTATGAGCTTGCCTGTGCGTGCACTTCTTTGCATGTTTTTGTTTGTGCCCGCAGGACGTGTCTACCTGCACACAGTTGTGTTACTATGCACGTAGATGTGGGGCCACTTATATTTATATCCCCATGTGAAAATGTGTTTTATACACACGCACGCATGCTATGTGTACGTTTGTGTTAAGTGTGTGTGTATGTGTGTGTGTGTGTGTGTGTGTGTGTGTGTGACAGTATGTGCACCTGTCCTGGTCCCTGCCCTTCGTTCCCTCCTTCCCAAAGTCACACGGGGTTCTGCTGAGAAGGTGCCGAGCTGAGGGACAATGCCTCCCTTTTGCTTTCAGACTCCCCAGGACACCCCAAAGGGGAAAAAGGAGAGGAAAGAGAGAAAGCCAAGAAGAAGGAGAAAGACCTCGACTGTTCAGATTGGAAGCCCGAAGCAGGCCTTTCTCCCCCAAAAAAGAAAAGAGGAGAAGAGCCCCCAAACAGGTATTTCTCTTCTGGGGTGGGGAGAAGGGGCCTGTACTCGTCCCCCCACCCGCCAGCAGCTCTGTGTACAGTGTCTCACTGCAGCCTCACAGCCTGGGAGGTACCGTCATTGTCTCCTACAGTGCTCCCTCCAGGGGACTTTGGCTCAACCTGACAGAACCAAATAAACCCAAGGTGGCACTGACTTTGCTTAGGATGCAGGGAGGGGACACAGGTGTGCCAGTAGGCCTTGCTGGGCCTCCAGAGCTGTACTCCAGCCACCGGGCAACAGCCCAAGGCAGGGAAGTTTGACCGCTGTGGGTGGGGGACCCCAGGCTTAGAAGCTCCGTGTCCCAGATATGGTGCTGGTCCTGGAGGCAGAGTGTCTGGGATCCAGCAAGGGCGCCACCCACTAACACCACCCACGGCCCTCGCGGCAGCACAGAGCTGTGGATCTCCACTGATTATTTGCAGTTCATTCTCAGCCTTTCCTATCTAGATAGCTTTTCCAGCCAGGGGTCATTTGCTCTCTAAGTGGCATTGCCTGGTGACCCACCCCATGGGCCACTTTTGTCTTGTCTTCAGGGCCCCTGGGACTGGAGCTCATTTGTCCGTTGGGAAGAAGTGTTTGGGGAAGCTTTTTCTTGGCATTCCCATCTGCCACCAGGAAGCTGAGGTCAGGGGAGCAGAGGCTGCCCCAAGACCACAGGGCTATTATGTGATGGAGTGGGGTTCCAGTCTTCGTCAGGCCTCCACCCTTCTGCCAGCAGGAACAGAACAGTTGTTTGCCTCAACTCTGTCCCTGTCCTCACTTTCCCACCCTAGCCAGGTCATCCCCCAATTGCATGAATCTCAGGTTCAAAGGCCATAAACTTCATAGTAGATTAAAATCTTCATGAACTTCTAAATAAGTCTTGAGGAGGCTGAGACAAGAGGCTCACTTGACCCTGGGAGTTTGAGGCTAGCTTGAGCAATATGCGATCCAGTCTCAAAACCTGCCTGTTCCTTGTGTAACCAGAAGATCACTTAACTCCTTAGGGGAATGGGTGGTTACATTTGTCCATCTAGTAGATAAGGGGGATGGTATCAGATAACATCTAACTAAGTCATTTCTGTATTTTCAACGTGCATCCCTTTTGACCCAGTGCATCCTCTATGAAGAATTCATTTAAAAAATCAACCACATCAAAGCATAAAGATTACTTGGTCTGCTGGGCCTGGTGGCACATGCCTGTAATCTCGGTGGCTCCAGAGGCTGAGTTCAAAGCCAGCCTCAGCAACCTAGTGAGGTCCTCAATTTGGTGAGACCCTGACTCAAAATAAATCATAAAAAGCGCTGGGGATATGGCTCAGTGGTCAAGCAGCCCTGGGTTCAATCCCCAGTACCAAAAAAAAAAAAAAAAAAAAAAATCACATAGATTACATGTTCTATGGGTAACATTTTTAATGTTATGTTTCTGAAACATTTTGGAACTCTGAAACCCTTCCTTTTTTTTTTTTTTCTGGGCTAGAGATAGAACCAGGGCCTTGAGCATGCTAACAAGCACTCTACCACTGAGCCACACCCCCAGCCCCTCTGAACACTTTTTAAATGAACAGTTATTATAATTATATAAAACAAAGATGTTTTGCAGAAAACATCTTAGGAGACAAGGCCAGGAGAAGAGTGATTCTCAACCAGGAGGGTGGAAAATACCCTAACCAACCCGCTCTGGTTTTGGGTTGTAAAAGAAATATCCTGCAGTGCACAGAATATTCCCCCCACATTGAAGAACTCCGGACAGCCCTCCGTGTCACGGGCTCCATATCCACCGATGGCATATCTGTAAATTCACCAAATATAGGTCAAATATATTTGGGGAAAAATTATGCCTGGACTGAACATCTACAGGCTTTGTTGTCATCATTCCCCCTAAAAGACATAGTATAACAACTATTTATATAGCATTTACATTAGGTTGTATTTTAAAAGTAATCTAGACATGTATATACAGGAGGGTGGCAGAGATTATGTGCAAATACTATGGTATTTTACGTAAGAGACTTGAGCATTTGTGGATTCTGGTATCCATGGGGGTTCCTGGAACCAATCCTGCGTGGATACTGAGGAATGACTGTCTTTATTAACGTTTAAAATACCTGTGGGGCTGGGCCCCGTGGTGCATACCTATAATTCCAGCAGCTTGGGAGGTTGAGGCAGGAGGATTGCAAGTTCAAAGCCAGCCTCTGCAATTTAGTGGGGCCCTAAACAACTTAGTGAGACCCTGTCTCAAAATAAGAAAATAAAATAGGGCTGGGGATGTGGCTCAGTGGTTAAGTGTCCCTGGGTTCAGTGTACCCCGCCCCCCCCCCCGAAAAATTAAAAAATACCAGTGGGACCCACATGGAGAAACACTGTAGGACAGAAGAATATTGAATGATATGGTGAAGTGTTCACTAAGTATTGAAAGAATATGAACGATGCAGTATATATAGTATAATCCTGTTATAAAAATGAAAAAGTGGATTTTATGAATATGCATGGAAAAGAAAACTAGAATGGCAATTGCAGTTATTTCTGGATGGTATCATTGAGAAGTTTCTTATTTTTTTATCTTTCAATAAGTTTATATCAATTTTCTTTTCCAATAAATATGTACTAATTTTTTTAAAAACTTTAACATTTTTAAAGTTATAGATGGACATAATATCTTTATTTTTCTTTATTTATTTTTATGTGGTGCTGAGGATAGAACCCAGTGCCTCACATGTGCGAGCAAGTGCTCTGCCACTGAGCTACAGCCCCAGCCCATATGTACTGATTTTGAAATAAAAAATATTGAGGGGCTGGGGATATAGCTCAGCTGGTAGAGTGCTTGCCTTGCATGCACAAGGCCCTGGGTTCAATTACCAGCACCACAAAATACATAAATAAGTAGATAGATAGATAGATAAATAGATAGATAGATAGATAGAAGATAAAAAAAGAGCTAGAGATGTAATTAAAAAAAATTGAAACAACTGTTTAAAACAAAGATGTAGTCAGGTGTGGTGGTGCACACCTGTAATCCCAGTGACTGGTGAGGCTGAGGCAGGATGATTTCAAATGTGAGGCCAGCCTCAGCAACTTAACGAGAATGTCTCAAAAAAATAAATAAGGTTGGGGATTTAATTCAGTAGTATAGTGCCCCTGGACACAATCACCAGTGCCCATAATAAACAAACAAACAAACAAAAGATATATCTCTGTGATTGTAATTAAGACGATCTTTACCTTCTATATTTCACAATAAAATTTTTAAATCTCTATTTTCAGTTTTTCTCCATGATGATCCTGTATAATCAGAACAAACAATGCACTTTTGAGAAGTAAACAAATAAGTGCAATGAAAATCTGTTGTAGAAATCATGGGAAATATAGAAAAGTAAAATAAGAGCATCCACATTCCTACCACCCAAAGACAAGTACTCTTACTATTTGGTATATATTGTTTCTTTCTGTTCTGTTTTTGACTTGTTTTCCAAACTTATCACCAACTTCACGTCTGCTTTCTAAAACATAATGAGCACTGCTAGTACTGCTCGTGTGGCCCTGTGGACCTCTTTCCACTAACAGGTCTGGCCATATCAGAGCACCTCTGGGTTCTAAGCACCTTGGCAAATGAGGGACAAGAATGGAGAGGGTTCTTGTGAGGTGAAGTTGAAAGATAAACAGTTGTTGGGAGAGGAGACCTAATGGACTATGGGGCTGATTTGGAGAATAGTGAACATAGACATCCAGGTAAAGATGACAGCCTGAGCCAGGTGTGATGGTGCACTCCTGTAATCCACTGACTCAGGAGGCTGAGGCAGGAGGATTGCAAGTTCAAGGCCAGCCTCAGGAACTTAGTAAGGCTCTAAGCAATTTAGTGAGACCCTGTCTTGATAAACAAAAACAAAACAGAAAGCCGGGCGTGGTGGCACACACCTGGAATCCCAGCAGCTGGGGAGGCTGAGACAGGAGGATTGTGAGTTCAAAGCCAGCTTCAGCAAAAGTGAGGTGCTGAGCAACTCATTGAGACCTTGTCTCTAAATCAAATACAAAATAGGACTGGGGATGGGGCTCAGTGGTTGAGTGTCCCTGAGTTCAATCCCCAGTATCAAAACAAAACAAAAAGCTGACAGCCAGATCATGTGTAGGTTTTTTCCTTGATGATCAGGAAAGGAATTCTCTTTAAAGGACTTCAGGGATAACCAGTATGAAGAGGGGGCGATTGGAAAGCAGAAAGCCAGGCTCTGGACTGACCTTGGTCTCTTACTCTCCCCCTTAGTCTCTGAGACTTGTTATTGTGGCCTGAAAGATGAACATTGTTATCTCACTTCTTTCTCCTTAAAAATGAAATATTTTACTTGGAATATATTTAATTATATTGATTGTACAGTTTGACTGTCTTATAATTTATTTTATTATACAGGCAATTATTCATTGTAGAAAATTTTTAAAGATATGAATGGGGGCTGGGAGAATAGCTCAGTGGTAGAGCTCTTGCCTATCATTCACCAAGCCCTGGGTTCCATCCCGAGCACTACAAAAAGAAAAAAAGTCGTCTATTTCCTAGAATGTATGTGTGTGTGTGTGTGTATACATATACATAATTATATTTCTTCTAGACTTTTTCCTATACATCACTATTCATAAAAGACTTATTTTTTAAAAAAGGAATTATTCTCTGTATGCTATTTTGTAACCTTTTCACATACACATATTTATTCATTTCAACAGTAAGTCATGTTTCATGTAAAAAGTGTAGAAAACAAAACAGCAGAATAACAGAAATAACCACTGTCAATATGTTGATGTCTATATTTCTAGTCTTCTGAAAACACCTCTGGGTACATGTATATTTTCTTTTTTTTTTTTATGTTTCACCTTTTTTTTTTTAAGAGAGAGAGAGAGAGAGAGAGAGAGAGAATTTTTAACATTTATTTTTTAGTTCTCGGCGGACACAACATCTTTGTTGGTATGTGGTGCTGAGGATCGAACCCGGGCCGCACGCATGCCAGGCGAGCGCGCTACCACTTGAGCCACGTCCCCAGCCCTGTATATTTTCTTAATAAAATCTGAAGCCCATGTTCTGTTCTCCTGGAATGCTGAGTTGTCATGCCAGCTCACCTTCCATAGCCTCGGGCTCTGAAATGTCACTGGGGCTCAACAGAGCCTGGGAAGGCATGTCCCCATTCTGCTGGGAGAAGCAAAGGGGCAGGGGTCCTACCTCTGCTCAATTGATGAACTTCCTCTCTTTGTCATTTTCTGAATTATACACTTTCTTAGTATACAGACACCGTAGCCACATTCGTGAAATTTGAAATAACGATCAGAAACCTTTGCCCTCAGTGTACCACCTCTGGCAAATGATCTACCTACATAACTCAGGTGTCCATTACCGAGAGAGTGCAAACGACTCTCTCCTGTTTAGGAATGTTCCTGGGGTGTCTAAGCACTTTTTCATGTTTCTGGATAGTTTTTGTAAAATGAATGTTTTCAATAACTGTAGATATTTCTGGTTTGCTCAACAAAGAAAAAAAAAAAGAAGAAAGTGGTGGGTCTCTGGACTGGAGCCTCGTGTTTCCTCCTCTCAGCCAGACACGATGGTCCAGGCCTGGAATCCCAGCGACTTAGGAGGCTGAGGCGGGAGGATCACAAGTTCAAAGCCAGCCTGGGCAACTTATTGAGACTCTGTCTCTAAAAAATAAGAGGGACTGGGGGTATAGCTCAGTGGTAGAACACCCTGGATTCAATCTCCAGTATGGTAAACAATAATAATAAATAATAAATAAATTTAGTAACTGTTACCTCTGGAGAAAGGTACCTTTCCACCTTTCTAGTTGGATGTTTCTGCACGTTTGATTTCACAGCATTCAGCGTCTACTTGGTGAGCACCTACTTGGTGCCAGGCACGATTCTGTCTGTTTGGAATAAGCTTGGCCACATAGTAGATTGGGTTCCCCAGAAGCAGCCCCTGACACGTAGATTCAAGTGTAGAGGTATTGTGGGAAGCGATTCAGGAGGTGTGGATAGAGGAGTGGGAAGCAAGGCAGAGGAGACAGAAGTTGGAGGGACAGAGGGGCGGGGTGGAAGCTAGAACAGTGTGATTTGCCCAGCAGCTGACCAGCGTGGGCACTGGGACTTAAATCCTGCTGGGGAACTCTGGGTGACATTGGAAAACATGTCAAATTGTCCCTCCGAGGGCTGAGGCAACCAGGGTATGTATCCCCAGTCCCCATGTGTCTTCTTGAATGTTGCTCCTGGGGTCTGCACCTCTCCGGGACTGTCAGGCAGCACCCCTGGCTGGCCTGGAGAATCCCTGAATGCAGAGGCCCTGGGGAGGTTGAGGAGGAAGCCCATGGGTCTGGGACACTGGCAGACGGAGGGCGCAAGGGGCATTGGACTCTGCAGAGTGACCAAGACCTGCCCAACCCTGCTCTTGCGGCATTTTCCTGGAGGGCAGTTAGGGAATAAATAGAATAAGAAAGTCAGTCATGTACCATGTTAGAAGGTGACATGGGCCAAGGACTTAGAATTGGTTGAGATGGGGAGTAGAAATGCAGTTTGCAAACATTCATTTTATAAAAATCAATAGATGGAAGAAAAATCATAAAAATAATAAAGTTAAATGCATTTTGGAAAATTAAGAAAAAAAAAATTCACCCCCATCTCCACACCCTCCCCTAACAGTGGCTGCAGCTACCCTTCAGGTATGTTTTCTTTTCATCTTCTTCCCTCCTGGACATTGGTTTTCTTGCGTGACTTCAGCACAGTCTACATCTAATTTTGTCCCCTGCTCTTTCAGTTGCCATTTTAACTCAGCTCCAGTGTCTTCAAAGTCTTCGTACTTCTCTCCCTGCGCCTCCTCCCCCGTGCCCTGCAGGGGTGGCTGGAACCCATCCCTCGGTTTCCCCGGCTGCGGATGAGAACAGGCGCCCACCAGGGCCTGCCTAGCAGCCAGGAGGAGAGGGGCCTGCTGGGAGCTAGTTGTGAGTAATTAGTGACACCTGGCAGAACAGGTGCAGGGGATCTTCAGGCCTCCCCTCCTGTTGCCTCACTGGACCGGACAGGTGAGGGTGAGCAGCCAGCACTGCCTGGACCTCCCTCTCCAGGTGCCCTGGCCAGGTGGGTCCTCATCCTCCCCCAGCAGGCCTCGCTCCAGGACCCTTTCTCCCAGCCTCCTGGGGAATCGGCGCTGGTCCAGCCTGCCAGACGGCTCACCTCCAATCTCTCTTCTTTCAGGAGAGACTCTGTGGACTCCAAGTCTTCCACCTCCTCCTCTCCAAAAAGGCCTGCGCTGGAAAGGTAAGGAAAGTCACTGACTTCTCCATTGTAAAAGTCCTAGGGCGTTCAGCAGGTGTCCCCCTCTCTGCTTAAGGGAGGAAGCCTGAGGAGGGGGAGGAGGAAGCCGCATGCATCATGTTGCCTCTGAATTCTAGGCCCCACAGGAGTGGCTTCTCCGATGGGGCAGCTGACCAGGTGCTGTTGCTCCTTCATCTTGAAACATTCTCAAGGTCAAGTTGAACCCAGAAAGGACAGAGGTCCTAAAAGCCTTTTTCTGGAGTGACGCATCTGCATTTGGGCTGAACTGCTTAGGATATCCACCAAAGGGTGTCCACAGATCATCCAGACATTGGTTCATCAAATATTTCCTGAGGGAGCCGGGCATGGTGGCCCACACCTATAATCCCCAGTGGCTTGGGAGGCTGAGGCAGGAGAAACACAAGTTCAAAGCCAGCCTCAGCAACTTAGTGAGGCCCTAAGCAACTCAGCAAGACCCTGTCTCTAAATAAAATATAAAAAAGGGCCTGGGGGGTGGTTGGGCTGGGGTTGTGGCTCAGTGGTAGAGCGCTTGCCTCATACTTATGAGGCACTGGGTTCCATCCTTAGCACCACATAAACAAATAAGCAAAATAAAATTATTTTTTAAAAAAGGACAGGGAATGTGACTCAGCGGTAAAGCACCTCTGGGTTCAATCCTCAGTACCAAAAAAAAAAAAAAAAAGTGCCGAGGGCCTGCTGCGTGCCAGGAAGTGTTCCAGGTGCCAGGAATACAGATACAAAAGAAGAAAAGTCCCCGCCTGAGTGGCAACAGGCAGTACATTCAGTAAAGAAGTCACACAGCGGTGCAGGAGGCGACTAGAAGTACAGGAAAGCAGAGCGGGAGAGGAGGATGTTCATCAGAGGGATGAGGAAAGCCTGTGTTGAGAAGGTGACCTTGGGGCAAAAATTTGAAGGAGGAGAGGGAGTGACTGGTGCAGATATCGGGGTCTTTTCAAGCTGGGGGTGCTAGGTCTGATCGAGTTCAGGGACACTGGAGGTGGAGGGAGCAGATTGGGGGAGTGGGAGGGTTGGAGGGGACATTTAGAAATGGGAGCCACTGGAAGGCACTGAGCACTGGAATTAAATCATATTTACCAGGATCCTTCCGACTGAGGGTGGACTGCAGGGACCCCTGGGTAGAAGCAGAGATCAGTCAGAAAGCCAATGAGATGATTCAGGCCAGATATAATGGTGGCTTGGATCAAGTGGGAGAAATGTGAGAAGAAGGGGTGGATTGAGGATCTATTTTGGAAAAGAGCTGATAGGATTTCCTGGCAGGTTGGATGGGCGGTATGAAAGAAAAAGATTTAAGATGATTCCAAGGTTTTTCATTTGAGCATCTGCAAGGATGGAGTGGCCATTAATTGATATGGAGAAGACTGTGTGGAAATCGGGCTTGGGGTGGAATATCAAGAGTTCAGGTTTGGAAGCTGCATACACATGCCTGTAATTTCAGCTATTTGGAAGGTTAGGGTGGGAGGATCACAAGTTCAAGGCCAGCCTGGGCAATTAGTGAGACCCTGTCTCAAAATAAAAAATAAATAAAAGGACTATGGGGAACTGGGCACAGTGGTAGACACCTGTAATCCCAGTGACTTAGGAGGCTGAGTCAGGAGGATTGCAAATTAGAGGCCAGCCTCAGCAAGTTGGCAAGACCCTATCTCACAATAAAGTATAAAAAGGGTTAGGAGTGCAGCTCAGTGGTAAAGTACCCCTGTTTTCAATCCCCAATATCAAAAAGAAAAAGGGGGAGGCCTAGAATGTAAGTCAGTGCTTGCCTAGCAATGTATAACACCCTGGATTTAATCTCCAATACTGAAAAAAAAAAAATAAAGTTCAGGTTTAGACATGTTGGATTTGAGGTATGCGTTAAGTCATTCAGGCAGAGAAGTTGAATAAACAGTTATGCAAGGGTGGAATGCAGGAAGAAAGTCTAGGCCAGAAATGTAAATTACAGAGTCATTAGTGTGTAGCTGGCATTTAAAGTGACATCACCAAAGTGACATCATCCAAGAGATTGTAGATAAGGGAGTGAGCATGGGTCACGGCCCATGAGGGAGGACAGAAGTCAGAACAGTAGAAGTAGGGCTGGGGAAGAGTAAGGCAGACAGGGAGGTGGCTTAGAAGTGGATCAAGTCCAATGGTGGGGGTCCAGGTGCCATTCTGCATTCTGGAGAGGCCTGCTGGAACAAGCAGGGTGTTGGCCTCTAGACTATATGTGACAACTGAAATCGTTTTAAGCCTAACGTACCAGTAAGACTGCCATCGGAAAGAAGAGTAAGGGCACAAAAATTAGGTCATCTACGGCATCATCAAGATCAAGCAGGCCTGAGATGTTGACCCAGTTCCAACATGGCAGCCACAGCTCGGGGGGTGGAGGCTCTCTGGAGTGCTCCTTGGAGAAGGAGCCTGAAGCTGTGTCCTGCCTCTGAAGTTCTTAATCAGGAGAATTATCTTAATGAATGCACCCGACTAGAAATGTCTGCCATGGGTCAGGCCTAGGAACAGAGGCTTCAGTATCATCTTGCTTCTAGACTACTGGTTCTCAGCAGGAGTCACTTAGACATTTGTGGACACTTTTTGGTTGTCATGACTTGAATGGGGGTGAGGGGTGGGGGCAGGAAGACACTACTGGCAATTAGTAGGCAGGGACCATAGATGTTAAGTGAACAGTTGTCCTATCCCCAAATCAAATGCTGACCACTAATCCAGTTCTGGGTTTGGTGCTGTAATCAAAACAGTTGACCCTGATGTAGGACTGATGCCTCCAGACCACTTTCGTGACTTTGCTTCAGTGCCTTAAAGTCTCCTGGCTCTCTCCACTGATGCATTTTTCCCCCTAAAAGTCAGTCAAGCAGAATATATTTGCTCTTCTAGAGGTTGTACTATTTCCTGCTGGTTCGGTATTGGGGGTGGGGCAACCTAAAGGACACAAGCAAGTCTTGGAAATTCACTTTTTTTTTTTCTATTTAGACTGTTTTCTGCACTGTTTCACGTGTCTTATTCATTCATGTATGCATGCATTTGGCAAGCACATCTTTGCAAACTCAACATCCTCCAGGGATCCAGGGCATATGTGCAGCCTGAGTGACTAATGGAGACCATGACAAACCAGAGAGAACATGCCTATCCAAAGGAGGCAGCTGCTCCCCAGCCCCAGCTGGTTATTGCCTTGGGAAATGCAGACCCCATGGGCTATTTCCTCCAGGGTTTTGGTTTTGGTTTTGGTTTTGGTTTGTTGTCCAGGTTGGCTTTGAACTCCTGCTCTTAAGCGACCCTCTTGTCTCAGGCTCCCAAGTCTCTGGGACTTACAGGCACACCCTACAATGCCAGGCCATCTTCCAGTGTTTCGAAGAAAGCTGGACATCTAGATTTTCATATGACACTCCCAGTTTTCAACACTGGCAACATATTCATATTTTTCTAAGACACAGGAGGGCCCCAAACATGATTTTGTAACCCACCTATTCATAGCATCTAAAGCCAGGCAAAACTGAAGCTCAGGGTCTCTGATTTTGTGGCTCTGACAGCTCATGAGGAGACAGGCCGCAGAGTGAGGGCTTTTAGGAGGGAGTAGGTATAACACGCAGAGGGAACGCAGGGAGAGTGTTTCCATATGACTTGAGTAGTCAAGGGAGACTTCATGGCAGAATTAGTTCTGAGCTGGGAATCAAAAGATGCATGGCTGTTGGCCAGACAGTCCCAGAGAGGGCGTCCCGAGCAGCGGAATGACACATGCAAACGCGTGGCAGTAAAAGTGAGAATGGTGCTTTCATAGATGTAGCTGGAATACCAAGAAACCGACCAGGAAGGGCACCGTGGTGACAGGAAAGGACTTGCACTTGAATCTTCTGCCCTTAACCTCGCTGTCAGAATTGTTGGACTTTGGCCAGAGCAGTTACTGCATGTTGGCAGTGCAGTCACCGAGATGCCCTCAAGGTGGCGCACAGGAGCAACGAGCCTCCAGGTGCCTCTGCCCAGACCTGAGGATGAATTTTCTAAGAACTGACGCTGGCCCTTGGGGAAGCAGAAAGAAGCTGTGGATAAATCCAGCCTCCGCCGATACCCCAGTGGATGATGCCCTCTCTGCAGTTTGGAATGGTTCCCAATCGTTTGTGCACTGATGCCACCCAGACAGATTCCAGCCTGCCAGCCAGCTCCTAGCCAAGCTGGAGGGATGGGGTGTGCTCTGCTGGGAAGGTGGAGGGGAGATGCTCCAAGCAGCCTCATCTTACTCTAATAAGATGATTCTGGAAAGCTTTTATTTAGAAACGTGGTGTCATGTGCTGAAAAGAATTGGGAAGGCAGACAGACCTAAATTTGTGGTTTGTCTCTATCATTTGGTAGTTGGATGGCAGACCTTGGACAAATCAGTTCAACTCTCTGAGTCCCAGTCTAATGATCAGTAAAATGGGAATAATTATGACCCCCCCCAAAGTTACTGAGGATCAAAGTGGATAATGAACTGCCTAGTACTGTTGCCAGCCCTACAAGGGTTCATAAGTGTGTCATGTGGAGTAGTAATACTCGTGCAATGTGTTCGCTTCTGTAAGATGTCTCAATGCTTTTTTAGTGGAACTCTTCTTAAGTCTGTTAATCATTTCAGTAACCCCATAAGATGGCTGCTACTGTTATTTTCATTTTATGTGTGAAAAAAAATGGCCTGGTGGTGCATGCCTGTATTCCCAGTGGCTCGGGAGGCTGAAGTAGGAGGATGGTGAGTTCAAAGCCTGACTCAGCAAAAGCGAGGCGCTAAGCAACTCCGTGAGACCCTGTCTCTAAATAAAATACAAAAAATAGGGCTGGGGATGTGGCTCAGTGGTTGAGTGCCCTTGGGTTCAACCTCTGATACCCCAAAACAAACAAACCAACCAACCAAAAACCAAGGCACCTAGAGGTTAAGGAGCTTCCTTGAGGTCCCATAACTACACAGTGGATGTCCCTATGAGTTTGGCTCTGGAGTCTGGGTTCTTCATGAATCTACCACCTGGTGTAGACGGTCCAAAAACGACGACTGTTGTTATGGCTCCTTCAAAGCAGTGTGCTCTAGGCTCCCCCCAAAGTCTCCCTCTGGTGAGCCCTACATGTTGAGGATGTGTGCAGGCTTCATGCCGCCACAGGAGACGGGAGAGCAATCCCTCTCTTAAACCCAGGGTGAATGGCCACTGACCTGCCAAGAGGGCCTCCCCACCCGCAGCTTGGCCCCACCTGGAGCCCCGGGAAGTGGCGCTCATCTGCTGGCCAGCTCCCTCAGCCCATCATGCGCTTGTCCTTCCACGGTGCATTCATTCAGCAGAGCGTCTTCAAGTGCCTACCTGCAGCACTGTCACCGGTGCTGGAATAGAGGGAGAAGCCTCAAGGTCGCTGCCCTGGGCAGCCTGTGACCTGGAGGTGGAGGCGGACAGTGTTTACAAACACATAAACAAGCTAATTATAGACTTGCTCTGGAGGGAAAAAAAATCAGGGCAGAGACAGTCTGCCTTGGCTGAGGTGGTCAGGGAAGGCCTCCCTACGGATGTGACATTTGAGCTGAGACCTGGCTGGCAGGAAGGCACCTGTCGGGAGGAAGAGTGTTCCAGGGGGAGGCAGGAGCCGGCGCAGAGGCATGGCCACGGAGCAGTGGCTATGTCCCAGGGACAGAAGAGGCAGCGCTGTGGGCGCTTCAGTGAGCTGGGGTGGGGCAGTGGCACCAGGCCAGTCTGACGGGCCAGATGTGGAGGGGCTGGAAAGCCATGGTGAGGAGTTTGACGTGGGGATGAAAATAAGTGGCTGTTAGAGGGTCAGAGCAGGGGGAGGACTTGACCTGTGTGGGTTTTGAGAGGTCCCTCCAGCTGCTGTGTGGATTTAAGGGGGCAAGAGCACGGGGTGACAGCTTCGGGGCCCTCCTGCACGGGCAAGAGCCCAGGGACTGGGACCAGGGTTGGGGTAGGAGCTGCAGGAAGCACCCTGTTCACAACCCGCCCGCCCCTCCCCACCTTTCTCTCAAACACACCACAGAGAGGTGCAGGTGAGTCTTGGCTCTCTCATCTCTTGCCCTGCTCCCAGCCACCTGTCGTCAGGCAGGGGTGGGTAGAATCCAGGGTGAAGATCCAGAACAGGGACTGGGGCTGTGGCTCAGCGGTAGAGCGCTCACCTAGCAGGTGTGAGGCCCTGGGTTCGATCCTCGGCACTATGTGTAAATAAATAAAATAAAAGTATCCTGTCTTCCTGTAACTAAAAAAAATAAAACATAATAATTAAAAAAAATCCAGGACAGTAAGTTTCAAACTGCATTAAAGAATGAATAAATGAAAGCATGGGAATCACTTTGAACAAAATTTTAGGAACTTCCATTGCACAAGAGCTGAGCCTCTGCTCCCTGCCCCTCTCACCCAAGTGGCAACTAGGAGAAGCATCACGTCTCCGGAAGACACAGAAATCCCAGTGTCTATGGCCATAAAAGGAATCCAAAGCCAGGCCAAAGAGCAGGCACTGGGGGACGAGGAGGTCACAGGCAAAGTTGACACTAAGCAGTGCTCTGAGGATGTTGAGTAGGATTCTCTTATAACCCCAGGTTTGGTTTGGTTTTGTGACCCTGGGGACAGAATCCAGGGCCTCACACTGAACTACACCACCCAGCTCTCTCTCATTATTTTCACATAGGGCCTCTCTAAGTTGCCGAGGCTAGCCTTGAACTTGTGATCCTCCTGCCTCAGTTGCTGGGATTATAGGCTTGTGCCATTCAGCCGGCTGAAACCCCAGTTGTTTTGTTGTGGTGGTGGTGGTTTGTTTTTAAAGAGAGAGAGAATTTTTTAATATTTATTTTTCAGTTTTTGGTGGACACAACATCTTTTATTGTTATGTGGTGCTGAGGATCGAACCCAGCACCCTGCACCTGTCAGGTGAGCACGTTATTGCTTGAGCCACATCCCCAGCCCAACCCCTGGTTTTAATACTTGGAAGCCCTGGGGGCTGCTCAGCCAGACTCTCTCTCAGCCACAACTCCTCAGACCCGAAGACTCTCTCAGCAGCCCACCCTCCTCTTCCTGAAGGGAAGCAGCACATCCACAGACGGAAAATGAACTTGACAATCAGCTGCAGATCCAGACCCTGGTGTTTCGTGGTGCAGGTGCAGCTGCTCAGACTGCAGTGCACAACTGGGAGGCCAGTGGCGGGGAGGGCATCTCCTGCTGTAGGAAGCCCAGCAGCCTTTGGGGCCCTTTCACAAGGGCTCAGGGTGACTAGACGCTGGAGTGGAGGAGGGGAACCTAATTTCTTTGATGAGTCAGTTCTGGTGTGATTGGAGGCCCCTGTGATCCCCGCTGTTTAGGAGACAGATGCAGGAGGATTGTGAGTTTGAGACCAGCCTGGGCTGCACAGCAAGACCTTGTCTCAAAAAAAAAAAAAAAAAAAAAACAGCCAGCACAATCTCCCTGGTGAGTCATTTTGCGAGCAGAAGCGTGAGAGTCGGCGGGCAGATAGATCCTGGTGGGCACAGAAGGACTTTGGAGGGATGAAGGCGGGGGCAGAAACGTCCTGCCTGCCTGGCCCCTTCCCTATGTGGTGCGGAAACAGTTCTGGAAGGGAGGAAGGAGCTATCCACAACTGTCACCAAGTCCTTTCACTTCTCCAAGTTCCATTTCCTCATCCGTAAAACAGGGTCAGGAATTTGTGCCTCTCAAGGCTACCACGAGGAATAAGTAGCGAATGCACGGTAAACGGTGGCTTCTGTTAGCACCATCCTTCACCAGCCCTGGGTCAGGCCTTCTCTCTCCCTCCACCTCCCTCGCCCTCCCACTCCAGGATGCCGAGCCCCTCAGCTTCGCCGTGCAGACTGGGACTTCCACATTCCCATATGTTCCTGCGAGGAATGCGTTGTCATTGTCCTTTCCTCTCATCTGAGTGGCCGCCTCCTCTCCATTCCTTGCCGAATTCTTTGGACTGAATTGCACCACCCTGGGACCCATTTCACCTTTCTCTCTCTCTCTCCCTTTCTCTCTTTTGTGTGCACAGCGGTGGGTAGTGTTGGAGGTTGAACCCAGGGCCCTTGCTTGCTAGGCAGGTGCTTAACCACTCAGCCACATCCCCAGCCCTTTTGATTGTTTCCTTTTGAGGCAGGGTCTCACTAAGTTGCTTGGGACCTGATAAGTTGCTGAGGCTGGCTTTGAACTTGCGATCCTCCTGCCTCAGCCTCCTGAGTCTCTGGGATTAAAGGCATGTGCCACGGTGCCCAGCTCCATTTGCCCTTCTTAAATCATGTGGTAAGGTCTGGCATCATAAGACTATGAGCACAGAGAACCATGGGGACACTGGGCCATGCCCCTCGTGCACTCCCAGCTCCTCTTCATGAGGACCCAAAGGACCAACAACAGTTGGAGTCTGAGCTCCAGCCTGTTTATTTATTTATTTATTTTTGTTATATGCATTAACATTTCAATCTTTTTTTTCTTTTTGTTGTTTTTTAAATTGTGACAAAACATACATCACAAAAGTTGCCATTTAACCTTTTTTTTCAGCTTGAGAAAAATGAGATAGTTTGTCATTTCAAATGCATTAAGATTTACCAGATAGGGCTGAGGTTGTGGCTCAGTGGTAGCGCACTCACCTAGCACATGTGAGGCTCTGGGTTCGATGCTCAGCACCACATAAAAATAAATAAATAAAGGTATTATGTCCAACTACAATTAAAAAGTAAATATTAAAAAAAGATTAACTAAATATATAAAACAAATAGCTATCACTGTTTATTGCAGATTTCCAGACTACTCTTTTTCACCCCACAGTGCTGGAAATCCAGCACAGGGCCTTGTGCAGACTAGGCAAGAGTTTTACCACTGAGCCGCCTCCCCAGTCCAGTTTCCTGGCCAGTCCTAGTCACTGAACTTACTATATGGATTTTTAAAATTTTTTTATGTATTTATTTTTTTGTGATAGTTGGACACAATACCTTAATTTTATTTATTTTTATGTGGTGCTGAGGATCGAACCCAGCGCCTTACACATGTTAGGTGAGCGCTCTACCTCTGAGTCACAACCCCAGACCAGGATTTTAAAATTTTTTTTAAAAATATATGTTTAACATACCAGGCACAGTGGCACATGCCTGCAATTCCAGCAACTTGGAAGTCTGAGGCAGGAGAATTGCCAAGTTCAAAGCCAGCCTGGGCAACTTAGCAAGATCCTATCTCAAAACAAGAATTACAAAGGGCTACAGTATAGCTCAATGGTGCAGTGCTCTTGGGTTCAAGCCCAAAAAATCAATGAAAAGAAAAAAAAAATTTTTTTTTGCCATTTTAGGTGTACAGTCAAATGGCCTTGAGTCTGTACACCATGTTGTGCAACCATTACAAACACAAAGTTTCAGAGATGAATGGAGAATGGAGTGTCTCAAACTGAAACTCTACACCCATTAGAAAACCACTCCCCACCCTGTTTCCGGCCCCTCACAATCACCATCCTACTTTCTGTATGATTTGGATTATTCTAGAAACCTCATCTATGTGGAATCATGACGTTTGTCCTTTTCCGTCTGGTTGATTCCACTTATGTTGTATTCAGAGTTTATCCATGGAGTGGCATGTGTCAGGATCCCCTTCTTCTTTACAGCTGAATAATATTCCATTGTATGTACACATCACTTTTCTTATCTGTTCATCCATCTCTGGACCTTTGGGTTACTTCCACCTTTTGCTAACAGCTCCTTGGGAAGAAGAAGATAAGAAACCTGTCTCAGCTACCAGCTCAGAGTGACCTCTCATGTTTGTCAAATGTTAAAATAATTATATATATATATATATATATATATATATATATATATATTCTTCATAGAAGATTTTAAAAATGTGTATAAGCAAAAAACTCTTACAATAAAAATCTCTTACGATCCCTAAATATCTGAGAGATAATTACTATTAACATGGTTTGTGGACTCAATGTTTGTGATACCCAAATCCATATGATACCCACCCTTAAAGCCTCAAACCCCGATATGACTTCATTTGGAGGTAGGACCTTTATGGAGACTTTAAGGCTAAAGGAAATCGCAAGGGTGGAGACCTGATCCATTAGGGTTAGCATCCTTATAAAAAGAGACACCAGAGAACTCACTGGCTCTTCCCCATGTGGAAACAGCAACAAGTAGCCATTTACAAGCCAGAAAGAATCCTCACCAGAAACTGAATTGGCTAGCACCTTGATCTTGGACTTCCCAGTTTCTAGAACTGTGAGGCATAAATTTCTGTTTTTTTTTTTTTTTTTTTGTACCAGGGATTGAACCCAGGTGTGCTTAACCTCTGAGCCACATCCCCAGCCTTTTTTTATATTTTATTTATTTAGAGACAGGGTCTCACTAAGTTGCTTAGGGCCTTGCAGGTTGCTAAGGCTGGCTGGGGACTCACAGTTCTCCTGCCTCAGCCTCCTGAGCCACTGGAATTATAGGCATACGCCATTGCATGCAGTTAACTTTCTGCTTTTGAAGCCATCTTTCTGTGGCATTTTGTTATGGGTGCCTGAACTAAGACACCTGTTTAGTTTTCCTGTCATCTCTGTGTGTGTGCATTTATATTTGCTTTTTTTAAAAAAGGAGATTGGTCTTAGGCAGTACACCCCAGAGCCAAGAACGAAGGCACTGGAACCAGGCTGCCCTGGGTTCACAATCTCAGAGGTGCTGCTGTGGGGATCAAAGTAGAAAATGCTGGTAAAGGGGCTGGGGCTCTAGCTCAGTTGGTAGAGTGCTTGTCTTGCATGCACAAGGCACTGGGTTCAATCCCTAGCACCACACACACACACACACACACACACACACACACAAAATGCTGGTAAAGTACCTGGTGGCCCTCAGGCACCTGGCTGGAGCCAGCCTGTACTCACAGGACTCCAGCTCCTAGAGGGAGAAGCCATGCCTGGTTGGTTGCTTCGTCCTTGTTCTTAGCACAGAGCCTGCAGAATGGTGCCTAATACATAGTTACTGAAGTAAAAAATGGCTCATATTCTTACAAGTCCATAGGTGGAGAGAAACTAGTACGATGCTCAACAGATTGTAGCGTTATGGGTGGCGTCACCTGTCCTATGACTTGTAAAGCACGGTGGTTGGTCAAGAGTGTGGGTTCCCAGGAAGTGCACTGCTGGGTTTGAATCCTGTTGGCTCCCAGAGGTGTCATCTGAGTCAAGTGCATCTTTAAATGGATGTACGTCTAAGATGCACCTCTAAAGTTGGGATGAGAATAGCATTGACCTCATGGAATTGTTATGGGGATTAAATGAGATGATCTGTATCAAGTACCTAAAATAGGACCTGCCTCATCAGGTTGTGAAGAGGAGCAAGAGAGAACACCCCTATAAACATCCAGAATGGTGCTCCATCGATGCCTTGTCCACGTAACGTCAACTTGTCTATCACTGATTGTCATCCTCAGATCAAACAGCAGCAGATCAAGAGCAGAGACCCCCAAAACACCCAGCAGCCCCTCCACTCCCACGTTTGCCCCCTCCGTCTGCCTCCTGGCGCCCTGCTATCTCACAGGGGACTCTGTCCGGGACAAGTGTGTGGAGATGCTGTCAGCGGCCCTGAGGGCAGAAGGTGAGAGCTCGTGGGCCAGGGAAAGGGGCTCCCCAGGGCAGGCGAGGTGCCCCTTCCCCAGCACCACTTCCTGGGAGTGGAAAGGGAGCACTGCTGTCCCCAGCTCAAGCAGGTACCTCTGTTGGTGGCAGTCGAGTCTGGCTCATATCTGTATGTCCTGGTCTCTTTCAGATGATTACAAGGATTATGGCGTCAACTGCGACAAGATGGCTTCAGAAATCGAAGACCATATCCTTGAAGGGTGCCGGGTCTGTGGGTGACTGGACGGCCTGGTGATGGGCAGGCTCTGGGGACAGCCCCAGCCTCTTGTTAAGCACCTCAGCCACCACGGAGGACAGCCCCACAAGGTTCCCTGATGGAACCGTTGTCGGTGGGGCACAGAGGTGCAGGGAGGTTGCCACTTGCCGAAGCTCCTGCAGCGGATGGAGGTGGCAGAGTTGGGATTTGAACTGCTGGGTTCCAGCCGCTGTGCCAGATCCTAACGTGGATCTGGGTGGTCAGACAGGAAGCAGGTCTCCCGCGTGGCCTTTCCCCTCTTCCTCCCTCGGATAGTACATCGCCATGTTTGACCCCCTGATGTTGTACCAGGCGTGTGCGCTGTGCACCTGGTGCTTCCTGTCTCTGTTAAGGCTCCTGACAATCTCTGAGGTGTGAGCTGCTGTTCCCATTGTATAGATGAGGAAGCTGAGGCCCAGGAGCTACTGAGTGTCAGGTCTGACTGGAGGCTTTGGCCTTTGGATTTCCACAGGCCCTGCTCCCCGCTTCCTGTCTGAAAGGGCCCTTGTGTAGACAGGGAGGGGCGACCTCACTGCTATAGGCCCATTAGTCCAGAGGATTCTGCTTGGGAAAGAGTCTCTCCCTCCACTGTGCCCTGCTGAGTGAATGCATGGAATGTCTTTTTACTGAAGACAAAGGTTTGCCTGTCAGAGACAAAGAGGTGCGGAGGGAGGGGACAGAATACCCAGGAGAGAGGGAGTCTAAATGTCACATGGGGTGTGAGTGGCCCTTTCCAGACCTCCTGGGTTCCAGCTAGGTCTGTCAGAGAGGCCCAGGGCCAAATCTGCAGACAGCAAGCTTGATTGCTTCCACATCCTGCCTGAAGCCAACCCTAAGTCCCCCAACATGTTTTCTGGAAGTTTCTCTCTATACATCCAGCGACTAGAACTACCCAAGGCCTCAACAAACACGCTGCCATCCTCTCCTGTTAATCCAGGAAGGCTGAGCCCACCCAGGGTGTCAGGACTTCATTTTCTCCACAACGGCCACCCCTCTAAGCAGGTCCCTCTATCCCCAAGCCCAGTTTGAAACTAAGTGGATGGCCTCAAACCTGGTTTTCCTCCTGGCTTTCCTTCCTCATTCGCTACTTCTACCGAATGTCCCTCTCTAAAGGAAAGGACATGGACACTGCACAAACCTTATAGCCCAGAGGATGGATGTAGGGCTTGAATTCTCTGTGTCCCCAGAAAAGCCTGGTCCTCTTTGGAGACCCCTGAACCTACGTGGCATGTGTGCAGCACAGGCCACACCCCTTCTGAGGGGTCAGACCCCAAGGGTTGCCCTCCCGCTCTTCCTTCTTGGGTTTAGGAAATGGAGGAGTCAGAGATAGACTGAGGGGGGGGTGTGGCCAGCCCAACTGTCCCCACATTCTGTCCTGCATAGCGACAGATACATGATCCAGAAATCCTGCATGGAAGGTTTCCCGACACATATTTTGACTCTCAAATTGCATCGTGACATATTCTTTTCTTTTCACACTTTTACGGTATTAAAACCACAATCGCTGTAAACAGCAATAATACCTCCTGCCTCCCCACCATTTCTGGAGAGTCGGCTGCCTTCGTCCTGCACGTCCCCCGCGGGCTCCTCTGTATGTGGCTTTTCCCAGCAACCGCTTTGTTTTCCTGATTCTGCTTGGCTCAGGAGAGCCAGAAAATGAGGCTGTGTTCCCGAGCTGCTCCAGAGGGTGGAGGGGAGGGAGGCCCATCTGGGATGCAGCGGTGGGAAAGAAACTCACTATGGTCGGTGGCCAGGGGCAGCTTCCTGCAGGGTGAGCTGCCAGAGCACTGCTGTTAAGAGGGGGTCTGGCCTCCAGCCCTGTCTGCCGGGAATCTGCCCTGTGACCTTGAGCCTGCACCCTTTGCAAGCCTCAGCTTCCTCGTCTAGTAATAGGAGAAGGAGTCCCTGGTCAGCCATTCCTGAGGTGGGTTCTATGGGATGAAAATCATGGTCAGGGCGATTACCAAAGGAAAGGAGGAGAGGGGCCGGGCGCAGCGGTACAGGCCTCTAATCCCAGCTAATCCCAGGCTGAGGCAGGAGGATCACAAAATTTAGGGCAGTCTGGGCAATTTAGTGAGACCCTGTCTCAAAATAAAAAATGCTGGGCATGGTGGCACACACCTATAATCCCAGCGGCTCAGGAAGCTGAGGCAGGAGGATAGCAAGTTCAAAGCCAGCCTCAACAACTTAACAAGGCCCTAAGCAATTTGGCAAGACCCTGTTTCAAAATAAAAAAACCAAAAGGCTGGAGCTATGGCCCAATGGTAAAGTACCCCTGGCTTAAATCCACAGAACCAAAAAGCAGAAACAGGATGTAGCTCAGCAGTAGAGCATCCCTGAGCTCGTTTCTAGTACATAGTGCCCAAGGGAAGGGAAAATATAGGAGGGGGAATCTATGACCAAATATGTTGGGTACACCATGTCACGCAAAGTTCAACGCTTTTTTTTTTGCAGTACTTCTTTTTTTTTTTTTTTTAAGAGAGAGAGAAGAGAGAGAGAGACAGAATTTTTAATACTTATTTTTTAGTTCTCGGCGGACACAACATCTTTGTTGGTATGTGGTGCTGAGGATCGAACCCGGGCTGCACGCATGCCAGGAGAGCGTGCTACCGCTTGAGCCACATCCCCAGCCCCTTGCAGTACTTCTTAGAATATTAAATATGTATCCCTGCCCCCTGCCCCCTGCCCCCAGCCGCCCAGTACACTGGGGATTGAACCCAGGGCCTTACACATACTAGACAAGAGTCCTACCACTGAGTTACACACCCAGCCCTTTTTATTTTTTTAAATTTTGAGACAAGCTCTCACTAAGTTGCTGAAGCTGGCTTTGAACTTGCGATCCTCCTGCCTCAGCCTCCCGAGTTGCTGGGATTACAGGGGTGTGGGCCACAGCACCTGGTCAACATGTAGCTTTTTTTTTTTTTTTTAACTAATTTATTTTTTAGTTGTAGTTGGACACAATACCTTTATTCACTTATTTATTTTTATGTGGTGCTGAGGATCAAACCCAGGGTCCCACACATGCAAGTCGAGCGCTCTACCGCTGAGCCACAACCCCAGCCCCAACATGTAGCTTTTAATCTTCTCTATAGCTGTACTTAAAACCTCCAAGGTCCCTTCCAAACTAGAGATTCTCCTCATCTTGTCATTGTCCTCACAGCCCATAATGTTGAACATTTGATACGTTCCAGACACCATGCCAGTGAACTCACTGTATCTTTCTAACAACACTGAATTTTACTTATTTACTTATTTAGTGGTACTAGGGATTGAACCCCTGGACACTTTATCACCAAACTACATCCCAAGCCCTTTTATTTTTTTTATTTTGAGACTGTCTCACTAAGTTACTGAGGCTGGCCTCAAACTTGCCATCCTCCTGCCTCAGCCTCCCACATCACTGAGATTATGGGCATGTACCATCCTGCCCAGCTCCAATACTATATTTTATAAATAAGGCAACTGAGGTACAGAGAAGTCATGTGACTTATCTGAAGTCACACAAGAGGCTTAGAAAAAGCAGGGTGCCTGTTCCCCAGGGTCCTTGACACCATATTGCTTGCTACCATTAGTCACTCCATGGAGGGTGTTCCTGTCTGTGATACTTAGATGACCCCAAATGTCCAAGTGCTACTACCTCCAGTGGCCAGTCAGAGGCCACAAAGGTGCCGCCAACCCCTGTAGAGTCCAAGGAGAGGAGGACATGGCTCTGGATTCTGATCCTCTGTGCCCCTCTGTGAGTGGCAGGCTGTCCCTTGACCTTGTCACATATCTACCAGGAGCTCAAGAGCACAGACATGAAATACCGGAACCGCGTGCGCAGCCGCATCAGCAACCTCAAGGACCCCAGGAACCCTGGCTTGAGGCGGAATGTGCTCAGCGGGGCCATTTCCGCTGGGCTCATAGCCAAGATGACGGCAGAGGTAAGGACCGCGGGGCCTCTGGGTGGGAGTGTGGGAGGCCAGGCCCCTCCACTGTGCCCAAGGCCCTTTTCCCACCAGAATCATCTCAGCCCCCCCACAGGACCTCGAGAACCATCAAGATGATGAACACAGGCACCTTGTATGAAGTGCTGTGTAAGCACAGGGACCGCGGCCATAAGATAGAAATGTGCCGTCCCCATGTTACAGATGAGGACACTGAGGTCGGCCAGTGTGCCGCTGCACGCAGCTAGAAAGCGCTGAAGCCTGGAGGCAGCTGTCTGGCCCCAGGGCACCCACCTTTCTCTGCTTCTCTCTTGGTCAGTCCTGTATCCCAGTTCCCAGGGCCCTGGCCAGGACAGGAGTCCAAGGTGAGGAGTCAGATTTTAATTATGATACCGAGTGGTAAATAATGCCACTGCGGGAACTTACAGGGGGGAGGACTGACCCAGCCTAGAGGGGTCAGTAGGGGAGAGACCGTTTGAGAAGCGATAGTACAGTCCTCAGAAGCCCTGAACCGTGTCAGCCTTTGAATTCTGATTCTGCCACTTATCTGTGTGACCTTGGATGAACTATTTAACCTCTCTATGCTCAGTTTTTCCCTCTACAAAATGAGGATGAGAATCAGAACTGCTCTCTTGGGAGGGACTAAATGAGTTGATATACATGAAGTAACAGATGTGTGATACAGGAGAAGATGAACCCGGGGCTTCCTGGGCCTCAAGGCAAGGCTCCCATCAGGGTCAGTGAGTGATGGGCTCCTTCACCTATCATTTCCTGTAACCCTTCACATGGTGTCATAGAGGAGGAAATATCCCCATTTTGTTGATAAGAAAACTGAGGAGGATTGTAAGTTCAAAGCCAGCCTCAGCAACTAGCAAGGCCTTAAGCAACTCAATGAGACCCTGTCTCTAAATAATATATAAAAAAGGAAAGTGGATGTGGCTCAGTGGTCAAGTGCCTCTGAGTTCAATCCCTGGTGCCCCCCAACACACACCAAAATTGGAGAATTGAAGTGACCCCAAGAAAGAGTGAAAGTGTTAGGTCCCTGGATCCTGGCTGGGCCTCAGGGTGTCTGGGAACCCACTGATCACTGTGATCTGTGTGTTGTGTGTATGTGTGGCGTGTGTGATGTGTTTGGTGTTTGTGTGTATGTGTGTGTGTGTGTGCTCTGTGTGCTATGTGGAGTCTGCATAGTATGTGTGTGATGTGCAGGGTGTGTCTGGTGTTTGGCGTGCGTGTGGTGTGATGAGTGTGTGTGTTACAGTAGGTGTATATCTACGTTTCGGGGAGAGGGCTCACTGCCTTCCTCAAATACCCAAACAACAAAGAGCTCTGGCTCTAAGGTAAAGTGGGAACTTGGCAAATGAGCACCAGGGTTATCTTTCCACTTAATTTAAAATATCTGATCTTTTTGACAAATGGAAGTGGATGTCCATGATTGCAAATTGCAAGTCAGCTTACCAGTATCTTAGTTCAGGTTGCTGTAACAAAAATCCCCCCGTCGGGCAACCGATGCACGACAGACTCATTCAGTGCTGAGTGCTGAAAGTCCAAAATCAGGGTGCTGGCAGGTTCCATCTGGTGAGGGTGAGGGCCTCATTCCTTACAGACAGCTCTCTCATGTGATCACCTCACCTGGAAGGAAGAGTGAGCGTCTCTGGCCTCTATAAAAGTGATCCCACAGCCCTCCAGACCTAATCTCCTCCCAAGGACCCTACATCCAAATCCCATCACTTTAGGGGTTAGAATCTCAGCATTGAAATACCTGGGAGTTTCCTCCTGGGTCATCTCTTGCCCCAAGAAAGAAGTTTCTATAAGAAATACAAGACAGGGCTGGGGACATGGCTCAGTGGTGGAGCTTGCCAAGGATGCCCGAGGCCCTGGGTTTGGTCCCTAGCACCACAATCAATCAATCAATCAAATTTTTTAAATATTTATTTTTTAGTTTTTAGGTGGATACAATATCTTTATTTTTTATTTTTATGTGGTGTTGGGGATCAAACCCAGCGCCCCGCGCATGCCAGATGAGTGCGCTACCACTTGAGCCACATCCCCAGCCCAATCAAATTTTTTTAAAAGGAAAGAAATACAGGACAGTGTTGTTTCAGTAAGAAAAATGATGGTAGGCAGAGTGGCACATGCCTGTAATCCCAGCAACCCTGCAGGCTGAGGCAGGAGGACCAAGAAGTTCAAGGCCATCCTGAAAAACTTAGAGTCTGTCTCTGAATAAGAAAGGGCTGGGGGTGCGGCTCAGTGGTAGAGCACCCCTGGGTTAAATCTCTAGTTCTGGGGGAGAAAAAAATATGTTGGGCAGGTCCTTACTGAATTCACAGTTGGGGCTCTTCTCTGCTGAGTTGAGCACCTGTTTTCTACATCAGTGTGCTCATTCCTCGTGTGTTTGTGTTCTGGTGGAGCAGGGGGTGGAAGCCAGGGCCTGGCGCATGCTCAGCAAGGGCTCTACCACTGGCTGATTCCATGTGACTCTGAGAGAGGTCAGTGGGATGGCGGGTGGGTGGATAGTTTTTCCTGTTCTCTGTTAGCAGGCACTTAACACCCTCCTTCCAGGATCTAGCCTCCCGCCATGTTTCCCACGCTCCTCAACTTGAACCCACCCATCATACCCGTCCCCAAACACGCTGTCCTGGTCTTCTGCTCTTTCGTGTCTGCCTGCTATTCTTTGTGTCTGCAATGTACCATCTCCTGAGAATCTATCTGTGGAGACTGGCTAAGGTCATCAGCGTCTTTTTGACCAGCCCTTCCCAGGCCCTTCCCAGGCACCAGCCCTTCCCAAGGGAGGTGAGCTTCCGGCACCTGCACACCTCTGCTCTGGACTCCCTTCCCTCTTTGGTTATGGGGCAGGGACCAAAGCTTCCTGTCTGGAGCCTGGCAGCCTGGGGGCTGTGGTGTGCCCAGCCAGCTGCTGCCAGCTCCAGAGCTAAGTGTGTGCAGCACTCAGTTACATCACTGAAGTAGCTTGACATTGACTGGTGCCTGGCGCAACTGCACACACCAGTAATCCCAACAGCATGGGAGGCGGAGGCAGGAGGATCACAAGTTCAAAACCAGCCTCAGCAACTTAGCGAGGCCCTAAGCAACTCAGCGAGGCCATGTCTCCAAATTGAATATAAAAAAGGGCTGGGGATGTGGCTCAGTGGTTCAGTGTTCCCAGTACAAAAAAAGAAAGAGAGAAAAGAAGTTGACCACCGTGGGAATATTTACACCAGGTAAACTGACAGGTGCTTCCAAGGAATCAGGCACTCCCATCGCCAAAGCCCATTTAACACCAGTTAAAGGCATTCAGTAAATTGGCATCTGATAAATTTCAAATGGCTGGCTGCATTACACTCTGGACAGTTCCCCCAAATTAAAGGCAGCAGCTTTTAGCTTCCGTGACCCTGGGTTGACTTATCTTTCTCTTATTGTTCCTGCGAGGGGTGAGGCCCTCACCTACGAATTTAACACAACAGGGCTTAAACCTTAGTGTGCACCGGAACAACCTGGGGACACTGGTTAAAAAAAAAAAAAATGTATGTTCCTGGGTCTGCTCTTGGCATTTCAGAGTCAGGAATATGCTTTTGACCAAGAAGCCTGAGTGGTTACAATGCAGGGACAACACACTGAAACCATTTGACCTTTATGCCGAGTCTGTTCCCTGCGGAAGCCTGACAGACGGCAACAATTGAGGTCGCCGGCCAACACCATGTCCGCTTCCGTCTCGGCTTCAGTTGTATTCCTTTCCCCGCACAGCTCTTAGGTGGCGCTGCCTCCAGCTGAGCATGCCCTTCTCTCCTCTCCTGTGGCAGAGGCTTAAGGGGAATCCAGTAGCCAGGGGACGGGAAGGGAAGGGTCTGGGTAATGCAGACCCTGCCAGTCCACGGTGGGTCTGTGGGAGGGGATCAGCACAGGTGAGCACTTGGCTCACCTGTGAGCCCAGACGCCTCAGGGTTCTGCTGAGGGCGGGGATGGCGGCAGCAAGTCGTGGATAGCTGGGCCACGGCTCCCAGAGGCAGGACGTATCGGGCAGTGCTCATAGCTGGAACAGGCTCTGGGTCAAGTCTAGACTGGAAGGGTTAGGGGACACAGGACATATAGATCAGATGGGCAGTGGTTCAATCCAGGCCAAGGTCCTGGCAGGCAAGGGGGCGGGGGCAGGCCTGGTGGAATGAGCCACAGCACTAATCCCAGGCACCGGCTGTTTGCCTGCTACCCTCCCATACACGCCCCAGCTGACCTTGGCCCAGCCAGAGCCCCCAGGTTTGACCTTGCAGCCAGAGATGGAATGGGGATAGGGATGCTTCAGGTCCAGCATTTTCCCAGCTGGGGAGGACCAGAAAGCCAGGCCTCCCGCTAGCTCCTCGTACTCTATCAGGCATGCTCCCTCCTCTGTTCAGATGCTCTAGAAAGCAGGGAGGTGGGGTGGGGGCTGGGGATCTAGCTCAGGTGGTAAAGTACTTGCCTCGCATGCACAAGGCCCTGGGTTCAATCCCCAGCACCGCCAAGCAGGTGTGGGGCCGTCAGCCCTCACGGACAGGCTCATTTCTCTCCAGGAAATGGCCAGTGACGAGCTGAAGGAGTTGAGGAACGCCATGACCCAGGAGGCCATCCGGGAGCACCAGATGGCCAAGACTGGCGGCACCACCACCGATCTCTTCCAGTGCAGCAAATGCAAGAAGAAGAACTGCACCTATAACCAGGTACCGGTGCTGCAGGCTGGGCCTGCGGAAGAGGAGCCAGGGGCTGTGGAGGTGGTGAGCCAGAGAGATGCTTAGGAAGGAGCCCGAGGGGAGAAAGGGCTGAGGTTCTCCAGGCCGCAGAGACCAGGGCCAGGCTTGGGATACCACAGTGGTGCTTCTGCGGCTTCTAGAACATTTTCTGGCTGTAGAACAGTTGGCCGTGTGATGAGGAGGCGGGACCAGTGTATTCTGGCCTGCCCTGAGGTAAGAATGAGAAGAGCCAGACACACAGGGGGCCGTCCCCTAGAGTCACTGATGGCCGGAAGGGAACTGAGCCGTGTGGAGCCGGCTTCTTGGTTATAACCAGGGAAACTGAGGCCCCTGGGCCTCCAAGCCCCTTTTCCTCTCCAGGCCTCCGTCCTTCCATTGGTAAAATAAAGATGAACGAGGTGATTTCTAAAGTGCTCCCGGCTCACTCCTGCGCTGGTGGGCTGGGCGCGTCTGTGTTCGGGGTGAGGCCTGCATGCGGCCTGTGGGAGGCCACAGCAGAGAGATCAGTTCGGAAAGATCAACCCAAGTGCAAGTGGAAGGCCAGGCTGAGCCGTTGAGGTGCTGGGGGCGACTCATGGACAGCCCGGGGAGAGGGAGTTGCCAAAGTGGGGCAGGAAGATCAGTGCCAACCCCTGGGATCCGGACCCACTAGACAGGGGAAGCCACAGCAGGCTCCAGATCCGCAGAGCGACTTCACGGCTGGTTCTCTCTCAGGTGCAAACGCGCAGCGCCGACGAGCCCATGACCACCTTCGTCCTGTGCAATGAATGCGGGAATCGCTGGAAGGTCTGTAGTCTGTCTGTCTCCCTCCCTCATCACCCACAGACCCCGCCCCAAGTAAGAAGAACTATCCCCACCTCCCAGAAGGGCCTCATGCCTGGGGCGTTGCCAGCCGGCGCGGAGTAGGCCTGCAGAGCCAGGCAGAGTGGCAGGTTGCTTGGGGCAGCGGGGAGAGAGAGCACATGCATGTGTTAGTTCTGGAAGGGCGCCCAGCTGGGGTGGGAGCAGCATCCTCCATTTTACTGATGGGTGGGCAAGTCTGTCTTTGGCGCGCAGATGGAATCCGCTTCCTGAGGCGCACGGAGGGGAGGGGAGACAATGGCCCTGGCCCTGGGACCGCACCTCTTTGCAAAGTGCTTTCACAGATGGTGGTTCCTCTGACCTGCTGCTGCTGAGCCCTGTGGGGGTGGGGGGGAGAGCTCCCCGGGCCTGCTGTGCATCCTCTCTTCCTGAGGCAGTTCTGGAAGTTTCCCAAGGCTGGGGCCCCAGGCTGCCCCGCTCCCCACAGAGGCAGAGGCAGAGGCTTTGTTCTGAGCCAAGAAGAGACTCCTCCCCGAGTGCTCCTCCCCGCCAAGCCTTCTCCTGAGGGAACTGGGTGTGGTCACGTGATTGTGCCAGTGTCCAGTCCATCTGATTTATCTCACTTGTTTGTGCGCTGGGTGACCTTTGGGCCATCAGGCAGGCCATGGGGCTCCAACAGTTCTAAGATGCTTAGCAAGGGGCCCAAAGCTGTTGATTGGGAGCCAGGAGCCCTGGCTTCATGTCCCGTTCCTCCCTCCTTGCTGTGTGACCCTGAACATGTCACTTGCCTCTCTGAGCAGAAGGGTGGCCAGAATACCTTTATCCAAGGGTTGATGTGAGGATGGATACATATGCACACAGACTCTGCAAACAGTAAGAAGTGGTGGCAGTCTCACTTTCCGATGAGGAAACAGAGCCAGAGAAAGAGTTAAATTCCAGAGTTCAGAGCTCTGAAGACCAAGGCTTCCAGTTCCTGATCAATTGATTTTCTGATAGAGGGCCGGCTCCACAGCCTCACTCGGGCCTCTGTAGAATTGCCATATGGTTTCAGGTAAAGGCCAGATGGTTGTGCCTGTTTCCTTTATTTACTTTTTGAGCACTCATGGGTGGGTCTGTGCAGTGGTCTAGTGGTTTAGAGCAGGGACTTTGGCACCAGGCTCAAATCCTGGCTTTACTACTTACAGAATGGCCTAGCTCACGGCCCCCACTCTCCAGGCCTGGATTTCCTCATCTGTAATGTGGGGGTTGGAATATCCAGCCCACGGTGCCGTTCTGCAGAGGACATGTGTAAGGCATTACGGGCCTCACGGCCTCTCTGGCTGCTCTCTGGCATCTTTGTCAAATTAAAAAAAGATGGCTCTGCCGGGAATAGTGTGCACACCTGCAGTCTCAGCACAGGATTATAAGTCCAGGCCAGCCTCGTAATTTAGCAAGACTGTGTTTCAAAATAAAAAATAAAAAGGGCTGGGGATGGGGATGTAGGTCCATGGCAGAATGCCCCTAGGTTCAATCTCCAGTACTGTGGCAGTGGGGGCGGGGGGATAGCCCTGTCCCAGGATACACAGCAATCAGAGTGTGGGCTGTTTCAGCCTCAGCGTACCCCTTAGTCTAGGCACTTTGTGCAGTCAACAACTTGCACAACCACACAAAAAAAGCCCTGAACACATATGTAAAAACCACTCTGAGTGCCATTTTGGTGATGTCATCTAGTATTCTGGGATGTGGGGGTAAGTCATTTAATGCTGCTTGCTTACCTATACAGATGGGAGTAACACTAGTATCGACCTCATGGAAAATGTGAGGTTGAAATGAGTTGAACATAAACACTACGACCCCACCCAGAGTAAGTGCTCAGTAAATGACCGCTCTTGTGACTGGCGTCACTAGGGGAAGGTGTCCTGCATGCCACAAACCCAGCACCTCCTCCCTGACTCCTATTGGTCGGAGAGGCAGGACCCATGAGAGGTGGCAGCCATGTAGCTTCTGACAACATTTTCAGTTATCGTCCATTGCTATAGGGGAGACTCAGCCCACCCAAGGCATTAGTGACAATCACAGTGTGTTCTCAGCCATTAATCAGGAAGCTGCAGTGTGCCTGCCGGACGTGGAAGGGCCACTCACTTCTTACCTGACCTGGTTCTCCCACTGGCCAGCGTGTGATCCCATTTTACAGATGAGTGATTTGCTCAAGGTCACACAGCGAATAACAGCCGATCCTGGCCTGTGGCTCCTGACCCCACCTTCTTCCTTATGTCCCCGAATGCCCTCCCTGGAAGACACAGGAACCTCTCCGATTCTGTTGCTTTTTTGGTTTTGTAGTTCTGCTGACAGGACCATCCTCCAGGACCGCAGCATCCGAGGGCAAACAACAGAGAGGGCGAGCTGAGCCACCGAACTGGAGAAAAATAAAAGTTAAAATGAAGAAAAATACTGAACTCTGAATGAGGTAGTAGGGATCGGAGGGAGAATTCTTACCCAAACTGGTAATCAGTTATTAATAATAAATGGCTAATGGGGGGAGCCTAGTTGGGGTTCAGTGCTGAGAATCTATGGACAGACCTCCTGTGCCAAGCCGGAGCATCAGAACCGAGGGGTCGTGTCTCTCACAGTGGGCCAGCAGACCTTTGCTTTCACCCTTCCCCGCCCCCGTCTGAATCACAGCCTTTTTTGGATTGAAAAATTCCAGAGGAGGCCGAATGGGGTGGCACATGCCTGACATCCCAGCAACTTGGGAGGCCAAGACAGGAGGATCGTGAGTTTGAGGCCAGCCTCAGCAATTTAGTGAGGCTCTGTTTCAAAATAAAAAATAAAAAGGCTGGGGGTGTAGCTAGGTATTAGAGCACCCCTGGGTTCAATCCCCAGGACCACAGAAAAACAAAAATAAAAAAACAGATCAACACGAGTGCTCCCCCACCCCAGAGCCATACTTGGGGCGTAGCCAACCTGTGGTTTGGCTCGGGGAGATATGACTCCCACACCAGGCAGGAGCATCTCGACTCCTTCTCCTCTCTTCCCAAACTCCCTGCTGTTCCCTGTTCACAGCTGGTTATAGGGGACCTTTGAGGACCCCAGACCAGGTCCCTCTAGGTGGAAAATGGCTCCTCTAGAGGCAGTGCCCGGACTTTCCCAGTCCTTGGAGGCCCTGAGCCTTGGAACCTGCCCAGGCCCTAGCGCTGTGCTCCACCGGGCTCCATCTGTGACCCCAACTTCAGAGGAAGTCAGCAGGCCCCAGGGGCCTTGTCACGCTTCTCCCTTGAGGACATCAGCTTGCTTCTCATGCTGATAAGAACTCTAGGCAAAGCTGGAGAACTTCTGGAAAAGTCCTTGGGAGCAGATCTGTTGTTGAGCCTCATGGGTCTCAGTCTCTGTCCCTGGCCTTCCATCAGCCCCAGGCTGAGCTGCCTTTACCTAAAATGGACAATGTGCACGAGCCCACGTACTCCGGGGAGCCTGGGCAAGTCACCTACCCTCTCTGAACCGCTTCTTTACCTATAAAAATGGAAGCAGTACTGCTGCTGCCCCCTCGGGTGACATCTGGAGGTCACTGGGTGCACCCTGGGGTGAACCGTAACAATAGCCCGAGCTCCTCATGTCCCCGGGCATCGTCCCCTCTGCCACTGGTGACGTCCTCTTCTTCTGCCCGTCATGGGATTCTCCTGAAGATGCAGCCCGTGAAGAGACTCTTCAGAAACCTGCCATCATCTCCGGCTTTTCAACCGTTAGAGCTGCAGGGGCCAGTGGAAAGGCCGGGTTCCCTCCCCGAAGGTGCAACACCCACAGCTCCTACAGGCAGAACAGGACTGAGACCCAGGTCTTCTGTTCCCTGTCGTTGTGTTTGTCACTGGGACATCTAGAGCTGGACACAGTGCTCAGCCTTACCTTCCAGAAATTCATGGACTGATGGGGAAAGAAACCATAGACTTCCACACTAGATGGGGTGTGACAGGCCGTATCTGAGGTGCGGATATTGTCTGCAGAAATGCAGAGGGTGCTGCTTAGAGACCCAGGTGCTCCGTGAACTTTGATATTAGAGGGAACCCCTGGGAATTATGCTAAACTACAGATTTGGATTCAGTGCATCTGTGATGGAGCCTGAGGTTTTTCACTCCCCACAGCCTCCCAGGTGATACTGATATTGCTGACCACGGGCTGCACCCTGAGGAAAGGAAAGGCTTGACTATCTAACTTTTGTTTGCATTCTCTGATCCTCCATCCAAAGGTTTAGAAACCAACAGTAGAGCCAGGCATGGTGGCACACGCCTATAATCCCAGCAGCTCAGGAGGCTGAGGCAGGAGGATCACGAGTTCAAAGCCGTCTCAGCAACTTAGGGGGCCCTGTCCACAAAATAAAAAATAAACAAGGCTGGGGATGTGGCTCAGTGGACAAGCAACCCTGGGTCCAATGCCTGGTACAAAAAAAAAAAGAAGAAGAAGAAACCAACAGCAACATAATAAAATAGCAGCCACTATCAATTAAGTGTCAATAAAGGTTTTTTTGGGATGATTTTTTAAAGGTGGTGCCCTGGGGCAATTTTCTTTAGTCACAGTCCAATCTCCACTGTGTTCCCAGTATCGTGGGGACTTAAGCGTAGAGTGAGGGGGACAACTATGAATCCACCCTCCAATAACCTGTTTACAAAGGCAAAGCGCCAGATTATACAGCAAGAGAACAAACCGGCTCAAGTCCACACATCTGCTGGTCCTCGTGTAGGTTCACAAAAGGACATAGGAAGGCATGAACAGGGCAGACTGTGTCCATCGCGAGTGTCCACCCCAGTGGCCGTCCTGTGTCCTCCGTGGATATTCTGCCCATGTCCTCCACTGTGCAGAACAGGACTCAGGGTTTGTTTATTTGTTTTTGTATTGAGCCCAGGGGCACTTAACCACTGAGCCACATCCCCAGCCCTTTTTTTTATATTTTATTTAGAGACAGGGTCTCACTGAGTTGCTTAAGGCCTTGCTAGTTGACTGAGGCTGGCTTTGAACTCACCATCCTCCTGCCTCAGCCTCCCGAGCCACTGGGATTATAGGCGTGTGCTACTGCACCCAGCTCCAGAATCAGCTTTTCAGAGTTGCCCATCGTGTGGTGTTGAGTCCCCTGTTCTGCCTGCCATTTAGAAAAGCTTCCATTTCCCCACTGTTCTTGGCAGGGCCTTTGAGGCCCTGCAGCGCCGGCCTCTGTCTCACCCCCGCACTTTGAGCTTCAGCCACACTGGCCTCTCCCAGTTCTCCGTGGCGTGCTGTGCTCCTCCTGGGCACAGAGGCTTTCCACAGGCTCTTGGCTGGCACACAGGGTTTAACCCCGTCTTCTCCATCTCAGAGGTGAGGAGGGTGTGAGCTCTAGCAGCTCAGCTCTAACCTCTCCACCCAGGAAGGCTTCAGGGGAAGGGAAGAGTGTTCCCTTGTAGGAGGAAAAGGACGAGGTTAGATGAGGTGAAACCCAGGCAACATGCTTGGAATGGAGGAGAGAAGTCCCTACAGGGACATTCTGGCCAAAAGAACCTGAGAGCAAAAAAGCCCATACAAGATCCCGTGACGCAGTTTAAAAGATATCTTCCAAGGGTGACGGGAATGTAAAACACTGTACAGAAGCCTCCCTTAGTAACCTCTCCCAGACGATGGAACCTGTCTCTAGGCCCCATTTTCCTGCAGTTCAAGGCTTATGTCACCAGGTGCCTGTTAGGGTTCTCCTCCCAAGTAGACCCCCCCAGACAAGTGATCTGAGAAGACGCCTTCACTTTTTCCCTTCCCAGGTCCCTTCTGCTTTCTCTTCTGTCAACTAGTTCAGTCCTTGAACCACCTGGGGCCTTTCCCCTTCACTTCCTCAGCTACCAGTTCCGCAGCATCTCCCGATCCCACCCTTCCTGCCACTGCCAGCACCATGGACGTGGCCTTTCAGCTTTTCTTTTCTGGGACTGGTGTGAAGGCTCCTTATTGGGCTCCCAACTGGCGCCACCCCTCCCTGTCCCGACTGCATGTACCTGCATGGCTGTGAGCCTCCCTCTCCTAGTCATCTGCAGAATGTCGCCCTTGGTGAGCCAATCAAATTCAGATTTCTTGGTTTGATTTACAAACCTCCCTCCTTTTGTCCTCTGTGTTTCGATTTTTTTGTTGTTGTTGTTTTTGAGGGGCCCGGAAGCTTTTACTTCTTTGTCTGCCTGAGGACCCTCACCCTCTGCGTGTCTTTGGTGGCTTATCTTCTACCCCTGCTGACCCTGGTGCTGCAGCCCATGGGAGATACTAGCTCATGATACATCATGGTAAATGTATTTTGACATATTCTACATACATGGAATACAACTTGCCATTCCGGTTGTGCATGATGGGAAATTACTTTGGTATTTTTGAATACCCAATGGATCTTCCCACCTACCACCATCCAGTCTGCTTCCTTCTCACCCTGGTTCAAACCTTACCCATTCCTCAAGGCCCACCTTGGATGCGCATCTTGTATGAAGCCTGTGATCCCCTGGCAACATAAGACGGTGCCCCAGGACTTCTACAGCTCTGTGAAACCTGTCACCCCTGAGTCTATCATGATTCTAGCTCCTTCTCTCACTGCATTCTACCATCATGATGATGTTCTTTTAATCCTTCTTTGTCGGACAGTGTCAGTAATATCTATTGAGTATTGACTCTCAGGGTGTCTTGCACACACCATGCAACTTCTCCCAACTCCCAGTTTTCATCTATAAAACAGTGATAATAACCACCGCGAGCTCCAAGGGTTGTTTTGAGGATTCATTAAGTTAACACAAGGAAGGCACTGAGAATCCTGCCCCATACAACAACTAACCAGTAAATACCTACTAGGTAATTATTATTAGGCATGTAGGAGAGCATGTCATGTTGTCTGACCTAACCTCTGGCCCCAAGTCACTATTATTATACTGTTTTTGAAAATTATACATCCCAGCTCCTCAGAAGGCTGAGGTGGGAGGATCAGGAGTCCAAGACCAGCATACCAAGATCTCCTCTCTAAACAAACATAACCTGTTTTAACCATTTTTAAGCATACAGTTCAGTACACTACACTCACACTGTTAAGCAACCGATCTCCCAAAATTTTCTTCTTGCAAAACAAACTATTAAGCAGCTCCTCATTTCCCCTCCCACCACCTCTAGCAACTGCTGTTATACTTTCTGCCTCATCAAATGTGGATTGCTATACTCTTTACAGGCTGAGGGACCCCAGGTTTGGAGAGTAATTTGTTCTAAGGAGACGGAGCCCAGATTTGAGCCCAGGCCCCCTTTCACACTCTGAGCCAGTGTGAGATGTGGCTTCACTTCAGCCAGTATCCATGGCAGGTTATACCTCCCCAACAATGATGGCCATTGTGGGCCAGAGCTCTCCTCTGCCATTCTCACATTTACTCCCCTGTCAGCTCTGCAGACATGGTTGAGGGGTGGTGTCCAATTTTTGAGTTCGGTGCCTGGTACAGAGGAGGACTCAATAATATGGGCCCATGTGATGTCTTTAAATAGGCTAGACAATACCAAATAAGCTGGTTGTACATTTTTAATGCAATTGTCTACTATTTGTTTTTTGTTGGTACTGGGAATTGAACCCAGGGGCACTTTACCAATGAGTGTTTTTTATTTTTTTTGAGACTGGATCTTACTAAGTTGCCAAGTGTCTTGTTAAATTGCTGAGGCTACCCTTGAACTTTTGATCCTCTGGCCTCAGCCTTCAAGTTGCTCTGGTTACAGACTCCAGATTAGCAATTGTATACACTTTTTAAAAATATTCTCACTGAAAAAAACAACAGAAATGTCTGATGTCAGAAAGCCTCCCTGTCCTCTGCAGTCTGCCCTCCTCCCATAGAGTCAATCTGCTCTTCCCACCCAAGGCCACCCCACATCTGTCTCATCACCAGCTTTGCTGATCCATAGCCAAGGGCAGAGACAGGCAGGCAAGGGGACACAAGACACCAAGACACTGTCCCTGTTCTGCTTCCTTCCCCTGCTGCCCTACCAGCACACTCTTCCCTCTAGCCATAACCTATCCTAGCCATTCTGTCCTTCACGCCTCCTGGGCCTTTGCACATGCTGTTCTTGAAGCCTGGAATGCTTGTCCTCCCACCTTCTCCACCTCCCAGAAACTCCTACAGTCTTTGCAAAGCCAGCTCAGATGTCACCTCCTCTGGGAAGCTCCCTCTCCTCCCCCATCTAAGAGTCTGCCCTGTCTGGGTATAGACTAGCTCACTCCTTGTGATAGCATTTGGAATGCAGGGACTGTCATTGTGTCCCCTCTGACCCGACTCCTTGTGGAATCCAGAGAAGCCCAGGTCATTTCTATTTTTTGATGTTCTTTATTTGAGAAAAGAAATGACAAAGTAGGAACACAAACGTTGAGGCGTGTTTTAAAAATATTTAACAATACTTCTGATACCAAAAAATTATAACACAGTTGTGCTGCTCACAAGATAACAAAGATTTATTAACGTGATAATTCACAGGGCACCACAGATGCAGTGGTCTGGTAGAAGGGCACAAGTTTAAGGACATACATGGAGGGTCTTTGATCAAAGCAAACAGTGGATCCAATATAATGCAAAACCTCACTTGAAGATAATGTTGAAAACCTAAGTTGAAGATTCTGGCCAGATGGCTCTCCTGGCCCCTTTCCCCAGTGATAAGCTGTACTGCTGCCTTTGCACACAGTAGGGGCTCATCCTCTGCTAAATGATGGGAACAAATATGGCTTTCCAAGTGATTATTGGAAACCCCAGATATAGTAAGTGTTCCTGAGAAACACTGAAGTCCTCAACAATGGGGCAGGAAGCCACCTCCTCCTCCAGATTCCAGCCCTCAGATTCCAGCTGATGGCTGCAACAGGAAGCCCTCCACCGGGTCTTTCCTCCCTCCCCCTCTTCCCCATGCCCCCCCCCCCCCCCCCCCCGCCAGGGGCTCCAGATGCAGTCTTGCTTTCCATCCACTGGCAGCCTCTCTCCTCCTCCACCCTCTGGAGGGTCCCAGGTGAAGACAGAAAAAAAGCTTTTACTCAGAAGGAGGCAGGAAGCCAAGCTGGGCTCCAGGCAGTCCTGAGGAATAAAAGAAACAGCAAGAGGACAAAGAAGGGCTTAAAGCACAGGAGCAAAGGGAGGGTGGGGGGTAGGGAGGCTAAGAAAGTTTACAAAGCAATCTGCCAAAGAATGGATGAAAAGGGAGCCCCGCTGGGCTGAGAGACTCAGGCCCTCCCTCACCTTAGGCCCAGTTAGAAACCTGCAATTTCTCCGCCAAAGCCTGCACCTCTCCCTGCTCCTCCCATTCCTTGGAGTCTGGTTAACAACCCCTGACCTAGAAGTTTCCCTGAGTGTGAGGGCCCAGCTTGCTGGGTCTGTGACAGTTGGCAGCCTTGCTCACAGAGCATCCGCTTGAACCCACCACTGGCCCAACTTCCAGGCTGAATTTCCAGCAGGAAAACAATGTGAGGAGAAGGCCAGATGCTCACAGCCATGGGCCACTCTTAATTTCCCAGACTTTCAAGGCCACTGAATATACCCATGGGCCTTTATGGAAGTCTCCCCTGCCACCAAAGGTTGAATTAATAATCACAGCTATCACCTGAGTGACCTGTGTGGATCTAAGTCATCTCAGTCCTCACGACTCCCCCGGGGTATGACTATTGCCATTTTACAGAAAAGGAAATGAGCTGGGCAGAGTAAATGACTTCCTGATATGCAGCCTGGAATCCAACCCAGACCTGTCTGACCTTGATGCCCACACTCCACGGATGCTGTCTCTTGGGAACCCTCCAGGATGCCAACTTCTTTGGTGTCCAGATTTAAAATTTTAGGTGGGACAGGATGGTACAATTCTGTGGTATTTAAACAACCTCTAACCCCAGCTGGGGGTTGGCAGAGGAGTAGGAGTGGGAGATGCTGCGTTATGCCTGGGTAGGGTCCTAATAGTTCTTTTTAGACACTTGAGTAATTTAACCATAAATAACTGGGCACCAGGAACAGGACACTCAGTAATAAAAGCATGGCCTGGAGTCATGTTTAAAAAAAAAAAAAAATTCAAGTCCCTCAGTGGGTGGATGTATCTGCAAAACAAAAGAAAAGCCCCTTTCCCAGCCCAGGCAGAGAAGTCTCCTGTACAGTTAGAGACAACAGGCTTCCGGGCACGTAGCCAAGGTTCTGGGGATATTTATAACTTGAAGAGGGTGGGAGTCCCTAATAAGCTGCTATATTCTTTTTCCATCACTTCCCTCTCCAAGGCTACAGAGAGCTCGGAGCTCTTCCCCATGCAGAATGCCTGCTTTGCCTAGTGCTCGACTTCCATTGTCTAATTCCCTCATCCTAGCTGGGGAAAGGGAAGGCTGCAAGTCGGTCCGTTCGGAGGAGCTCCAGCTGAACGCAGCTTAGCTGGCAGTGGGTTTTCTTGGCCGGTTGTCTTGGCCTCGGAGATGTGCCTATGAGCCTGTGGTTTCACGGAGGTCTTCGGGATCAGCCAATGATTCCTGGGCTTTGCCTGCAAGTCTACGGATTCGAGGTCGGTCTGTGGGTCTGGTCTCCGGAATCCACCAGCGATCGCCAGAATCTTTCAGCACATCAGAGGTCGGAGAAAACTCTGCGGCTTTGGGATGTTTGGGGCCTCTCGGATCTTGCAGCCGGCGATCTAATGGATATCTGGCAGGCCGGGAGGTAAGTCTGTTGGTCCCCAACTCGGGTTTGCTGTTTCCTACCTTCACAATGACTGCTAGCATCCTGAGGACCCGCTGGGCTCAGGCTCTCAGAGGCCCAGGGTCCCCTCGGTGAGCGAGGCCTCCAGAAACCCTTTCAGCAGACAAACCCTCCAGGATGATAAGGACCGCCCGCCCTCGCCCAGGGGCCTGGCTCTCTCCTCCTCACACGCCCTATCCTCACCCCTGCGTCTGATTTCCTTTAGGATTTTCGCTTCTTGTCTCTCAACAGGCGCCCTCTTTAGAAGGACGCTGTTGGTTGCCCCTAGAGGGTTAACAGCGACGAAGCCCGCACACCCCATGCTCGGCACCGGACCGCACTCGCGCGCAGAAGAGTAGCGCAGAGCCGACTGGGAATTGTAGTCTGCGTGTGCGCAGGGTGCGAGTGCCGCACGCGCTGCTGGGACTTGTAGTCTGTGTGCGCATAGGGTGCGAGTTCCGCAGGTGCTGCTGGGAGATGTAGTCTGCATACGGGCAGGGTGCGAGCTCCCAAGCTGGGAAGTGTAGTGCGTAGGCGGGGCTCAAAGTTCCAGCGCGCCCTCCCCGAGGGAGTGGGCGGCTACTGCTTTTCACTCTGGCCGGTGCTGTCAAATGAGGGATAGATAATCCCAGCAGAACTGAGCCCAGGCCAGCACCTAAATCAAGTCCGACTTTGCGGATAATGAGATGTGACTCAAGAGAAGTTTCTAGGGACGTGAAGGAAAGCAAGGCAACATCCCTGGTTTAACCTGGCTGTGGTCTCCAAAGAAGAAAGCGGGAGGTACTCCGCCCTAGCTAGGAGGACACGCTTCCTTCTTCACCCTTTTGTTCTTTTCCCTCCTCGGCTCTTGGCCTCTGACTGGCCTTTGTACGCCGAAGTGGAACTACAAGTCCCGGCAGGCCACCGGGTAGGCGCAGGCGTGATAGAGGTGCTGGGCCACGCTGCGGGAGGCGGGCCAAGTATTCGGCATCTGATTGGTAGGGCATATTGCAAGCTTTGATCACTGGTTGGCTGAGGCAGCTGCCGGAAAGGACCCAGCCTCGAGTTGGAAGAGCGAAGGCGTTCTGTGGGCTGGGCTGAGGAGCCTCCTCCCTGAGACAGCATCGCCTAGACCCCCAACCAGGGAGTGACCACCCTGGAGCTGTCCTAGTCGATTCTGGCATTGCTTCCATCCGGTGGTGGCGGAGACATAGAGGGCGGGTCATGCCCTGGGATCAGGGAGGAGAGTGACCGGCCCTGGTCCAGGGCCCTCCCCGCACGCCTCTTGGCCAGAACTAACTCCAGCCCTGGGGAGTGGGCAGGGCCTATTTGCAGTGCCTCACGCCCTGCTTTTCGCCTCCTTCAGCGCTGTCTGCTAGCTGCTTTTCCTGCTGTCTCTCCCGGGAGGTCAACCCTTGTGCCCGAGATGGCAGCCACCCTGCTCATGGCAGGGTCCCAGGTAAGCCGGGGGTGGTTCCTCGGACCTTGAGTCTGCTTAGCCACCTCGTCCGGCATTTCTCCGCTCCGCAAGTCCCTGTGGGGAATTCCCTGGGGTTAGTAATTCGTTCACTTCGTTATTCTATCTCCAGGGGCCTACTGCTGGGCTAATACAGCCGCAAACAAGCATATATTGAACACCTGCTGTATGCCTTTAGGTACTGGGGGGATTACAGATGGACAGGACGGGAGCTACCTCGCCTGCTCACAGTCTGCTGGGAGAAAGACGCATCCGGTTAACCGTGATACAACGTGATAAGTGCTGTGTTTGCCGTAGCAACAAAGTGCTGTGGTGTGGAAACAGAAGTGGGAGTGATTAATTCTATCTGGAGCATCCGAGGGCGGAGCGGCGCAGAACGGGGGTGGGGGGCGGCGGCACGAAGAAAACCGTAATGAATGGCAGTATTTCACTAGTCTGGAAAAGATATTTCAAGAGAAAGAGGAACATTGTATGTAAAGCTATGGAGTGATGAAATTGTTATCTGTGTTCTCAAAAAGGCATGGCTAGAGGATAAGATCCCCCAAGTAGGGCAGGGGTATCCAGCTATGGAACCAGAGCAGTTCGGTTTTTGTTTTGTTACCACGTGTGTTTTCCTGGTTGTTTAATTCTTTTTTGGACTTTACAGAGGAGACTCAATGCCTTTTACCTCCTGGACATTTCCAACCATGTCTCTAGTTTCAGGAAGAAAAACTGTTACTAACCTCCTTGATACCAAGTAGTGAGGAAGCATTGTGTGATTTCAGGCACCTGTGACATTTGAAGATATGGCCATGTACCTCACCAGGGAAGAATGGAGACCTCTGGATCCTACACAAAGAGACCTTTACAGGGATGTTATGCAGGAGAATTATGGAAATGTTGTCTCACTAGGTAAGTAAGGATTCTACCTGTCTTCACACCAGCGTTTTTGAAACTATGTCAGAATGGCTTGGCTTTCCAACAGAGCCTAGTTGTTTGATCTTTTAAGTCACTTAATTGGATATTGGCTTGAGTTGAGTGTTCAGGCAATCTTTGAATGTGGAAACATGCAGATCGTATATTTGAAAAGAAAAAGAAATGATTTTGCACATTTTAGAAACATTCAGATTTCTTGTGCCCTGAGTCATTTGCCATTCTCCAGCCTGTTTGTACAGAGCCCTAACCAAACAGGTCTGGCATAATGGTGCTTGCCAGGATATAAATGCCCCTGTAAATGGTGCTTTTACTCTAGGGCACTGGAAGATGAGGGATTCTAAGCTAGGTTCATGGGAGGGCAGAAGCACCATTTGTGTTTGTTTTGGCTGCAGAGCGCCAGCCTTGCCTCAGGTTCTTTGTCTGAATAAGTTCTTGTCTAGAGATGTGTCAGGGTGAGTGTGTGAAATGTTCCAGATGTATCCCGAAATAGTGGGATCACAAATTCTATTAGCGGAGGCAGTTTCATTTTGTCTGTCCGTCTGACTCTTTTCTTTGGCAGTGCTAGGGATGGAACCCAGGGCATCTCACATGCTAGGCAAGTGCTTCTACCACAGAGCTGTATCTCCAGCCTCCATTTTTTTTTTCATGTTCTGCAAATCTGTTTTCTCTTCCAGCTGTATTTTGGTCTGGGTGTAACTAGAATAAACAATTTATCCTAGAACTGAACAGTCTTTGGACTCACTTTGTCTCCTGTTAGGACTTGACAGAAGTTAGCAAGTGTGTATGCTTCACTAGGTCATCTGCCATTTGTTAGAATGAATCCACTTTTCAAAAATCTTGATCCCTGGGCTGGGGATGTGGCTCAAGCTGTAGCGCGCTCGCCTGGCATGCGTGCAACCCGGGTTCAATCCTCAGCACCACATACAAACAAAGATGTTGTGTCCGCCGAGAACTAAAAATAAATAAATACATATTTAAAAAGTTTCTCTCTCTCTCTCTCATATCTCTCTCTCTCTCTTAAAAAAAAAATCTTGATCCCATGACTTTTCTCAGCACAAAAGACAACCTGAGGGTTTCTTCTTAATTTGGGCTTTCTCTCTGGTCCCGAGTTGTTTTGATCCCTTTTGTAGAAAAGCAACCATAAATAATGTTATCCTCTCATGTCTTTAACCCAAATATTTCACTCAATCCAACAAAAACAAGAAATGAAAATCTTAAAAAGTTTAAATTTGCATTCCTGTGGTCTGGCACAAGGAGTGCTTATTAGAAGGACAGAAGCACCGAAAGAAAAAGCTGGTTTCTTCTCCAAATAACCTTGGGAGAGGGTTAAATAATATTTACAAGACTTCTTTATCTCAGGACTCCTCAGAATCTTTAATGTGTTATTAGGCATTGTGGATTCCTAATGAGAGACTAGTGTATGCAACATTTACCAAACTAATTTATCCACGGGACCTTTTCTCCCAGAATATTTACTAATCCCTTTATGAAAAATATACTAAGAGGGCTGGGGATGTGGCTCAAGCGATAGCGCGCTCGCCTGGCATGCGTGCGGCCCGGGTTCGATCCCCAGCACCACATACAAAACAAAGATGTTGTGTCCGCCGATAACTAAAAAATAAATATTAAAAAAATTCTCTCTCTCCCGCTCTCACTCTCTCTTTAAAACAAAAGAAAGAAAAAGAAAAATATACTAAGAAATCTACTTGGGCTGGGTGCAATGGCACATGCCTGTAATCCCAGCATCTTGGGAGACTGAGGCAGGAAGATAACAAGTTCAAAGTTAACCTCAGTGACTTAGCAAGGCCCTAAGCAACTCAGCAAGACCCAGTCTCTAAATAAAATATTAAAAAAGGGATTGGAGATGTAGCTCAGTGATAAAGCACCCTTGGGTTCAATCCCTGGTACCAAAAGAAAAAGAAAGAGAGAAAAGAAAGAAAGAAAGAAAGAAACCCAGCTTGGAAAATTTAGTGTTTGGGTAGAAAATTCTTTCAGACAGTGGTTGTGTTTTTTATTTTCATTGGAGAACTGTACATCTATACGTGTAATATAGTCAGTCAATGCCAAGAATGTTCTGATGCAGGACTGTGGGTGTAGCTCAAAGAGTCCCTGGGTTTGATTCCTAGCACCACACACACAAAAGAAGAATATTCTCAAACATCTTTTTTGCCTTCTCCATGTTCTCACATCTATTTTCACTTAAAAAGGCCGCTGGAAAATAGCAAGTGACAGTTAGCACTTTTTTTGTTAACTAAGATATGACACAGATAACTAAAAATTCATTTTTCTTCATACCAACCTAGCAGATGCTTTTGAATAAATATTATTATATGATGGTAATGATGAAAACTTGACAAGTTAAAATACATACATACATAAAATATCTAGGTTCTTGGCTTTTAGAAATTCTGATTTAGTCTTTTGTATGTTCCGTTAATAGTTGTTTTGATCTTCCAAAACACCAAAAATATGTAAAGTTTTTATAATGAACCATTAACTGCAGTAATACAAAACATTTGAACTTCCTAATTTTCTTTTTGCAGTACCAGGATTGAATCCAGGGCTTACATATGCTAGGCAAGCACTCCACCACTGAACTACACCCCCAGATCTTTTTCTTTTATTTTGAGACAGGGTCTTGCTAAATTGGTTCTGGCCTTACTATATTGATGAAGCTGGCCTGGAACTTGTGATTCCTCCTGCCTTGGCCTCTGAAGTGTCTGGGATTGCACAACCCCTAACCAGAGCATAAACTTTTTATCCGACTTTCTGTCTCTAACATTTACTGCTGTGACTTTGGGCAAGTCACTTCCCTTGTCTCAGGGTCTTGGCTTTCTCATTCATTAAGATCATCCTAACACCTGCCTCTCAGGATGGCTGTGATCATAAGTGAAGTAATGCAGGTAAAGAACTTAGTGTAGAGCTGGGCAGGCGTGATGGGCATGCTTGTAATATCAGCGGCTCCGGAGGCTGAAGCAGGAGGCTCACAGGTTCAAAGCCAGCTTCAACAACTTAGCAAGAGCCTAAACAACTCAGTGGGACCCTGTCTCTAAATAAAATACAAAAAAGGGCTGGAGATGTGGCTCAGTGGTTAAGTGCCCCTAGGTTCCATCACCGGCATTAAAAAAAAAAAAATAGAAAGAACTTAAGTGTAGCAACTGCCCACAGTGCAATCTCCGGTCTCATTATTTATGCTTTATTACAGATTTTGACATCAGGAGCGAGAACGAAGTGAATCCAAAGCAAGAGATTAGCGAAGATGTTGAATTTGGGACCACATCTGAAAGACCCGTTGGGAATGCTGAGGAAAATCCTGAAGGGGAAGAGGCCTTTGGAACCGGGGACAGGTCGGAAAGACAGTGGGGGGATTTGACAGCCGAAGAGTGGGTAAGCTATCCTCTCCAACAAGTCACCGACCTGCTCGTGCACAAAGAGGGCCACGCGGGCATCCGCTATCACATATGCTCCCACTGTGGAAAGGCCTTCAGTCAGATCTCCGACCTTAACCGCCACCAGAAGACCCACACGGGAGACAGACCCTACAAGTGCTACGAGTGTGGAAAGGGCTTCAGCCGCAGCTCCCACCTCATTCAGCACCAGCGCACGCACACGGGGGAGCGGCCGTACGACTGCAGCGAGTGCGGCAAGAGCTTCGGGCGGAGCTCGCACCTCATCCAGCATCAGACCATCCACACCGGCGAGAAGCCGCACAAGTGCAGCGAGTGCGGCAAGAGCTTCTGCCGGCTGTCCCACCTCATCCAGCACCAGAGGACCCACAGCGGGGAGAAGCCGTACGAGTGCGAGGAGTGTGGCAAGAGCTTCAGCCGCAGCTCGCACCTGGCGCAGCACCAGCGGACGCACACGGGCGAGAAGCCCTACGAGTGTAACGAGTGCGGCCGGGGCTTCAGCGAGCGGTCGGATCTCATCAAACACTACCGCGTGCACACTGGGGAGAGGCCCTACAAGTGCGACGAGTGCGGCAAGAACTTCAGCCAGAACTCGGACCTGGTGCGGCACCGCAGGGCGCACACCGGCGAGAAGCCGTACCACTGCAACGAGTGCGGCGAGAACTTCAGCCGCATCTCGCACCTGGTGCAGCACCAGCGCACCCACACCGGGGAGAAGCCCTACGAGTGCAATGCCTGCGGGAAGAGCTTCAGCCGCAGCTCTCACCTCATCACGCACCAGAAGATCCACACCGGGGAGAAGCCCTACGAGTGCAACGAGTGCTGGCGGAGCTTTGGCGAAAGGTCGGATCTCATCAAACACCAGAGAACGCACACGGGAGAGAAGCCCTACGAGTGCGTGCAGTGTGGCAAAGGTTTTACCCAGAGCTCCAACCTCATCACGCATCAGAGGGTCCACACCGGAGAGAAGCCCTATGAATGTACCGAGTGCGAGAAGAGTTTCAGCCGGAGTTCAGCCCTTATTAAACACAAGAGGGTGCATACTGACTAAGTCCTGTAATTATGACTGAGAAGCCATTCCTTTGAAGGTACAGTTCACATCTGTGAGCTCGCTTGAGGCCGAGCTGCTTTTACCCTGCTGACTTTCCTGGTTGTAGGCTCTAATTAGAGCATCCAAGAAGACCGTCACTATGAAATTCAGACGCACAGCTCTGAAACTTTATCCCTCCTCCAAAAGAGAGACTTTCGTTCACTCAGTTTTTATTCACTCAATGGATTACTTCATCAAATTCAGTCCTGCAAATAGCTGGAACTCTGAAGACCAGGGGCAAATGCTGGTGAATGCTCAGGCCTGGGGTTGGAGTAAATCTTTAAAGGTTACTTCTACCATCCAGGGCCCAAAATCTCTGCTAGGGGAAATGTGGACTGTAATAGGGTGGTCAAGTTTGCTTTGGAAAAAGGCAACCAGACTTGGCCTGAATTGCCACCCGTGTTCACACACCAGAGTAGAGGGCACACACATCCTCCCCTCCAAAGGGCTTTCCCTTGAGTCGCTCTGCATCTTTCCTTCTTCCTGAGAGCAGGATTCTGCATGATGAAGGCAATGATCAAATCTTTTCTCCTTCTCATTGTTTCTGATTAACTTGTTTGAAACAAGCTTGTGTCTTTGTAGATACAAGTGTGAAAGGAAAAATGAGACATGGGTTTGAGGACCAAGACCCATCATCAATGGTGGTGACTTTAGCAAGAGGTGCCCACTGTTGTAATTGCTGTTAATCAGGCTTATGAATTTTCTTTGGGAATCATTGTATGGAATATTGTAGGGAAAATATCTTCAAGGAAAGATAGGACCATAAGTGATGGTGGAGTGAAAGGAGTAAGTGGAACCGAACCCCTACGGGAAGGAAGCACAGAGTCCCTTCCTAAGGAATGTAGGCCATTTCTGTATTCTTCCCCTTCTAATCTTTAAGATCAATTCTCCCTAAACTGCTAACTCTAGGGTTTGATAGGGCCACATCCTAATGTTTATCTTAGCTTGCTAAGGGCATGTCTCTGTACAGTGAAATGTGTACTCCTTTGGTTTTACTAGTAGTGGTAACTGAATTTTCAAAGAATTAGCATGTTCTTGGGTGGTGTGGATCATGTAACAGAACTACAGACATAACTCCAATTTGTGAGAAATGTCCTTTTTTTTTTCATTTGTATGGAAAAAAATTTAAATGCTAGTGCTCATGTTTGCACCGTCCTGTAAGGTTTGTCTTTGTATAGAACACAGCACTTGTTTGTATGTTTCCATCAATTGGAGAGATAGCAACTGGACAATAACGTTATTGTCCTATTCTCAGACTGCATTATCTTCAATGGCAATGAAGACTTCTTTGGCCTAGTCAGAAGGAATTAGTAAACCTACTAGGAATGTGTTTTTATCCTCCCAACCTAAAAGCAAGAGTTGGACCCATTTAAGCCCAGTAGAATCAGTTTTCCATCTCTTAGCCCAAGTAGAAATTAAGAAATAACCTAAATATTGATACTTCTGCAAGTCTGTGGGGGATGGGAAGGAACCAGCGCCCAGGAGGTAGGGCTGGAATAAGGAATGTTTTCCTTTGAGAAGGTCCCAGTGTGTTTCTACCATGCTTTCTTGTGAATGTTGTAACATTTGGAAAAAAAAAAAATTCGCCATATCTCTTTAGGACTGGTATGCACTAAGCATGTACAAGGTCCTGGTTTCAATCCCCAGCCATTGGTCTCTCTGGGGCAGAGACTGTACTAGTGAGTTACTGTGACCCACCACTGTGTGGGATCACATCAGTTGCAAATGACAACACATCAAAAGTAAGAAAATGAAAAAACCACTCCAAGGGGGTTTCTTCATATTTAAAACGAACGTGGGGCAGGGAGCATGTTATTTTGTTCTATACAAAATCTAGAAGACTGTGAGAATTCCTATTTTAGTTGTCAGGTGACTTGTATGTTCTTGGTAACTAAACTCAAGTATGTCTTCTCCTGTATCAATGTTGCTGATGATTTTAATGATTTCAGCATTCTGGTGCTACGTTGATCCACTACAAGTGTCACCCTGGGAGTGGGCATAGAACTCGGCACCTCTGTGACCTAACTGCATCTCACACTCTTCTCTTACTCTGCTCTTCTTACCTTACCCCAACCTGTGCCTGTTGCTGCCTTTGGCTTCTTAGAGGTGAAGGGCTCAAGAAAAAGCTTCTGGGTGCCCGCCCATCTTCATACGTGTATGCTCCAGTGGGGAAGTTAAAAGGGCTAGGGCCACACAGCCCTGTCTCCTCTTTCTGCCCATTGTTACCCATTTGCTGTGCTGAACTGGGTGCAGAAGTCCTGCATCAGACCCTCTTGGCTAATGGTTTTGCTTGGCTTCTGTTCTCAAGTCCCTGGCTGCTTCTGCACATGAACACCCTGTGCCTGTTTTCCATGGATGTGGAGAGTGAATGAACAGTAAATCTGTAGAGCATTTTCCCTTATGGTATTGGTCACAGTTATCCTAGTGTCAATTGACATCTGTATTATTCTAACAATACTCTATAATTAAAACTACAATTTAAAAATCAAAACAGCTGAGAATTATTTTAGTAATTCACTCATGCATATAAAGGCTTTTCATCAGATTCATTAAAATTGGGCACGACCATCTTGACATTGGTGCTTTTTTTGTATAGACACTGTACAGATGTTCTTGTGGGGATTTGGGAGTACAGTGTCTTGAGCCCTCTAGATATTGCCATATCTTGAGAAGACGCAAAAAATCTGTGAAGGGTAACCTGTTTCCTGTGACGGTTATGCTGGTGCAAAGCAACATGGAAGTACTTGGTGTGGATGACTCATTAACTTAAGAAAAAGGAAAAACACATCCAAAAGGAAAAATGGGAGAAGGCCTTGTTGCTCTAAGGAGATTTTGGGGGGTATGCATTAAGAAGACGAAAGCAATCTACTGAGCTAGGACTGGGTTCCCAGAACTAAGTTCTGTCTCACACACAAAGGTTGTCTCTTCACAATGCTGGAGCACAGTTTGCCTAAGGCAGTGATTATGTACTACTAGGGTGTGGTCACAACTTTAAAATTACAAGTAATTTTCTCTTAAGAAATCTTTCTTTTTCAGTGGAGGGCCAGCCTAGGCAAGGTAGGGGGCAGAATACAAATATGAAAAAAAAAAATTAACCCTACAGCCAAGAGTTGGAAAAAAAGAAATTTTATAAAAATGTTTTTTAAAACATATTTGTCAATAGATGCAGTGGCAGGGACCTGTTGTCCTAACTACTTGGGAAGTTGAGGCTGGAGGATCACTTCAGCCCAGATGTTGGAGGCCTGGGCAACACTGCAAGACCCCATCTCATTAAATAAAGTGGGAGAGGGAGGGATGAAGCTTGGTGCTTGAGAGTGTGGTAAGCAAGTATAAGGTCCTGGATTCAATCCCTAGCACCAAAAACAAAGCAAAACCTGTTTCTCCTTTCTGTATGTTCACCATTTTTTTTATTGCTAGAAAGGAAAGTTAAAGGAATCAAGGAATCATGTACAGCCACAAGAATGGGAAGTTACATTCCATGTATGTACAATATGTCAAAATACTCTTTACTGTCACATATATGTGAAAAAAGGGGGGGACCGCAGTCATCTCAGTAGTAGAGCACTTCCCTAGCATGTATGAGGCACTGGGTTTAATTTTCAGCACCATGTAAAAAAATAAATAAAGGTATTGTGTCCAACTATAAGTAAAAAAAAAATTTTAAAGAGAGAATTTTTATTTATTTTTTTAAGCTTTCAGCAGACACAACATCTTTGTTGGTATGTGGTGCTGAGGATCCAACCCGGGCCACACGCATGCGATGCGAGCACGCTACCGCTTGAGCCACGTCCCCAACCCAAAGTAAAAATTTTTTTTAAAAATTAAAAAGTTGAAAAACAAACATCAGTCTCCCCCCCCACCCCACCCCGCCCCTGCCCCCAGAGTAACTCAAAAGCCTCCTCTCTGAAGGTATTTGTTTGGTCATTGTTGTTATTATCAAAGCACTTTTCCTTCTCTGTGAATTGTCCTCTAGGAGGCTAGAGGTAGGTTAGAGCTGTGTTTGCAAGTCATTAGGGCACCTCAAGTGCACTAAGATGATTATTTGCTAAATGGCTTCCTAGTGTTTGAGAAGTTAGTGTAGTCCACATAGGAGTTCCCATGCCCTGGGGGAAGAGCTTGTTCACTAACACCCACCTCTGTGGTAGCCTTGTTTATCTGTAGCAGACTTAAAGATAAGAAAGACTGTTAAAGATCATTAGCAAGACATAGCCAAGGAGTAAATTTTCTTTTCTTTTTTAGTAGTAATTGAACCCAGAGCAATTCCCCCCTCCCCCCACTTTTTTTTTTTTAAAGGTCTCACTGAATTCCTTAGGACCTCACTAAATTACTGAGGCTGGCTTTGAACTTGCCATTCTCCTGCCTCAGCCTCCAGAGTTGCTAGGATTACAGGTATGTGCCACAGCACCCAGCTCACTTTGCATCTCACATGCTGCCTCCTGAACAACCTCAGATGGGAATTATCTGGGCACCTTGAAATCAAACCCCAACTCAACTTCCTACTTCTCCTGTATTTCTTTCTTTCTTTCTTATTTTTTTTTTTTTTGAGAGAGAGAGAGAGAGAGAGAGAGAGAGAGAGAGAGAGAGAGAGAGAGAGAGAGAATTTTTCAACATTTAGTTAGTTAGTTAGTTATTGGCAGACACAACATCTTTGTATGTGGTGCTGAGGATCGGACCCGGGCCGCACACATGCCAGGCGAGCTCGCTACCGCTTGAGCCACATCCCCAGCCCTCTCCTGTATTTCTTAACTCAGTAATTGCCTAGTTACTCGAGCTAGACCCTTGCATATCACCCGTAACTCCTGCCTTTAGCCTCTCTCCCCAAATCAGTAATGAATATCAATTGCATCTTTATCCATTCAGTCCTGTCCATACAAATCTGTCTACTCCTCCTCTCTACTGCCACCACTTGCCTTGTGACTTTGGGCAGTTACTTAGCTTTTCTGTTCCTTGAATTCGCCATCCATAAATAGGAAATTATTATATCTACCTCATTGAGTTGCAAAGATTAAATGAGATAATGGGACTCAGAGTATAAGCAATTACTCAGACTGTCACTGGGGCCACATCTCATTTACTGGAAGAACCTCTTAATGAGTCCCCTCTAGTTTGATCCCTGTCTCTTCTCTAGTTGCAGCTCTAATGATCTTTCTGAAAGGCAAAATCCTTTATGCCACTCTTCTGTGTAAAACTCTCTCAAGACCCTAAATTACATCTTTAGCACTGAGGGTGGGGTGAGGAGATTAAAAAAAAATGGTCAAGGTACAGTTCCGGAGGCTGAGGCAAAAGGATCACAAGTTCAAGGTCAGCCTCAGCAATTTAGCAATTCTGTCTCAAAAGAACTGGGAATGTAGCTCTGTGGTAAAGTGACCCTGGTTCAATCCCTGCACCAAAAGAAGGGGTGGGGGAGCCGGTGTAGCAGGAAGTCCCAGTCTTAATCTCCGGCACTGCAAAAGAATAAACAAAAATTTAAAAATAAAATCACCTTGTGCTTGCCTTTGCACACAGCAAACAGTGAGGCTCCTTTGGTGTGATTTATGAGAAGGTTGTCCAAGATCTGATTTCCCCACCTCGAGTTCTCCCCCACTTTCCTGCCTCAAAGCACACCAGCTGCATCTGTCTGTCCACTCTCCTTCTGGCCATCTCCTACTCATTCATTGGGTCTCCAACCTGGCTTGTTCCAGCAGATCTTTCCTGATCCCATAAGATGGGATCAGGTGTTCCTTTTCTATTTTTTCTCGGGTTTATCCCAATGTACTTTATCCCTATTTTGTAATTGCCTCTTTACTTTTTTGTCTTCACTAAAGTTTAATACCCTTCGTGAAGTTACTGTATCTTGATCACCCCTGTTTCTTCAACCTCTAGCCAATGTTTGACCTGGAGCAGGTAGGTAACAAGTATTTCTGGGGTTGTGGCTCAGCAGTGGAGTGCTCGCCTAGCGTGTGTGAGGCCCTGGGTTCGATGCTCAGCACCACATAAAATAAGTAAGTAAAATAAGTGTCCAATTACAATTAAAAAATAAATTTTAAAAAATAAAATGTACACCTTCATTTTCTTTCTTCCTTTCTCTCCCTTCCCCCTTCTCCTCCCTCCCTCCCTCCCTTTTAACAGGGCTGGTGATTATTTCTGATTTATCAACCCAAGCTACTCATGAAACAAAAGATTCTGTCATTGGTGCATCTGGTGGGACCTTATGCAAGAAGAGGAGATGGTGTGACACATCAAAACCTTCCCTTAAAGCTTAGATAAGAACAGACACACACACCTGACTGCTCCAGTATTTAATGAGGAATCATTGTCATGGACCTTCCAAAGCCTATCTGGGAATAGCCTTTTTCTATAACTTTGAACCATGCTGCATGGCAGGTTCCCAGTTCAACAAGCTTGGGCAGGATTCTAAGCTCCAGGTGCTCAGTTTGACATTTGGTTAATCTGAATTTTCCAAGTCCAGTACATAAATAGGTGGTTAATAATATTTGGGGGAGGACCCAAATTCCTTTATGAATCTAATGGAAGTTTTGGATCATTTGTTATTTTCATCGAGTTTTGAGGGTCTTAATATATTTTAGACACAAATCCTCTTAAAAAATGCTTTTATTGGGCTGAGACTGTAGCTCAGTGGTACAAGCCTCACTGTAGCTAGGCTTGCCTCACAGGTATGAGGCCGAGTTTAATCCTCAGCACTATATAAAAATAAATAAGTAAAAATAAAGATATAGTGTCCATCTTCAACCAAAATTTTTTGACTGTTTTATTGGCACATTATAATCATACATAGTGGGACTCATTGTGACATATTTGCACATGCATTTAATTTGCTTTATTTCATTTCCCAGTATGTCTTCCTTCCCCAGTATCTCCTTCCATTACTGGTTGTCCTTCTGTTTATTTTTTAAATTGGTTCATTATATTGTACATAAAAGTGAGATTCGTTGTGATATATTCATATATGCACATAACATAATTGGGTTGATGTCATTCCCTGTACTTCCCCTTTCCTTCCCCTCCATCTCCCCCTTGATCTGATTCCCTTCCTCTGCTGTTCCCCCTTCTATTTTCATGGGATTAAAAAAAAAATTTTTAGTTGTTGATGGACACAATATCTTTATTTTTATTTGTTTATTTTTATGTGGTGCTGGGGATCAAACCCAGGGTCTCATGCACGCAAGGCAAGCCCTCTCTACCACTGAGCCACAATCCCAGCCCCAGAGAATCTTTTTTTATTGCTTTTTTCTCTATAGCTTCCACACATGAGAGGAAACACTTGAACTTTCTGAGTCTGGCCTTTTTTTTTTTTCCACTTGGTATGATGTTCTTCAGTTCCATCCATTTACCAGCAAATGACATAATTTCATTCTTCTTTACAGTTGACTAGAACTCCATCATGTAGATATACCACGTTTTCTTTCTTCATTCATCTGTTGATGTATACCTAGGCTGGTTCCATAACTCAACTATTGTGAATTGTGCTGCTGTAAACATTGATATGCATGTTTTGCTGCAGTATGCTGATTTTAGTTCTTTTGAATAAATACCAAGCAGTTTATTTTATGTGGTTGAGTCACATGGTAGTTCCATTTCTAGTCTTTTTCTTTTTTTGGTGGGGGGTGCTGGGGATTGAACTCAGCAGAGCTTTTACCATTGTGCTATATCTCCAGGACTTATTTTATTTATTATTATTTTCGAACCCAGTGCCTCACATTTGTGAGAAAAGCACTCAACCACTGAGCCACAACCCCAGCCCCTCCAGTCCTTTTTTGTTTTTATTTTGTTGTTGTTTGGGTTTTTTGTTTGTTTGTTTGTTTGTTTGTTTTAGGTACCAGGGATTGAACTCAAGGGCACTCAACCACTGAGCCACATCCCCAGCCTTATTTTGTATTTTATTTAGAGACAGGGTCTCACTGAGTTGCTGAATGCCTTGCTTTTTGCTGAGGCTGGCTTTGAACTCTTGATCCTCCTGCCTCAGCCTTCTGAGCCTCTGAAATTACAGGCATGTGACACCAAACCCAACTCAATATGACAATATAATTTAGCTCTATTTCTTATTTTGAAAACAGGGTCTTGCTAAGTTGACCAGGATGGCCTCAAACTTGTCATTTTTCCTGCATCAGCCTCCCAAGTCACTGCACCCCACCATTTCTAGTCTTTTGCTCCATATTCATTTCCACAGTAGTTGTGCTAATTTGCTGTCCAAGCAACAACATATAAGTGTTCCTTTTCCCCCTCATTCTTGCCAACATTTATTATTGTTTGCATTATTGATGGCTGCCATTGTAACTGGAATGAGATGAACTCTCAAGGTAGTTTTGATTTGCATTTCACTGATTGCTAAGGATGTTGAACATTTTCTTTTATATTTGTTGGTCATTTGTATTTCTTTTGAGAAGGGTCTGTTTAGTTCATATTCTCGTTGATTGGGTTATTCGTTTTTTTTTAATAAAAATATTTTAGTTGTCAATGGACCTTTATTTTATTTATATGTGGTGCTGAGGATCAAACCCAGTACTTCACAATGCTATGCAAGCACTCTACCACTGAGCTACATCCCGGCCCTGTTTTTATTGTTATTAATATTAATATTAATATTAATATTAATATTTTTTTGCTTGATATGAGGGATTGAACTTGTGGGGGACTCAACCACTGAGCCACATCCCCAGCCCTATTTTGTATTTTATTTAGAGACAGGGTCTCACTGAGTTGCTTAGCGCTGGCTCTGAACTTTATTCCCCCACCTCAGCCACCCAAACCACAGGGATTACAGGCACGTGCCACCGCACCCAGCAGCTCTGTTGTTAAGTTTTTTGAGTTCCTTTTATACTCTGGACATTAATCCTGTGTTGGAGGAGTAGGAACAAAGATTTTCTCCCATTATGTAGGCTCTCTCTTCATTTTCTTAACTGCTGTGCAGAAACTTTTTTTTAATGTATTTTATTTTATTTTAAAGATATATATATATATATATATATATATATATATAGAGAGAGAGAGAGAGAGAGAGAGAGAGAGAGAATTTTTTAATATTTATTTTTAGTTTTCGGCGGACACAACATCTTTGTATGTGGTGCTGAGGATCGAACCCAGGCCGCACGCATGCCAGGCAAGCTTGCTATCCCCAGCCCCCAGAAACTTTTTAATTGGATGCCATTCTACTTACTGGTTCTTGCTGTTATTTCTTGAGCTTCAGGAGTCTTAGTAAGGAAGTCAATGCTTGTGCCTACAGGTTGGAGTGTTGACCTTGTTTTTTTCTAGTAGTTTTACAAAGTTTTGCTCCTGGGTATTTGTTCTACTTTAAAAAAATATTTCTTTTTATGTTGACGGACTTTTATTTTATTCATTTATTTATATGCAGTGCTGAGAATCGAACCCAGTGTCTCACACATGCTAGGCAAGGGTTCTACCACTGAGCCACAACCTCAGCCCCTCTGATCCACTTTGATCTGACTTTTGTGCAGGTGAGAGAGAGGGATCTAGTTTCATTTACATGGATATCCAGTTTTCTCAGCTCCATTTGTTAGAAGAGACTTGTTTTTCTTGGACACAAATGCTGTAATAGGTAAATTATTTGCAAATATTTCTGTCTTGTCTTTTCTTTTTGGAGCTGGGGATTGAATCCAGGGGTGCTTAATCACTGAGTCATATCCCCAGGCCTTTTTATGTTTTATTTTGAGATAGGGTCCTGCTAAACTGCTTAGAGCCTCGATATGTGGCTGAGGCAAGCCTTGAATCTGGATCCTCCCACCTCAGTCTCCTGAGCGGCTGGGATTATAGGTGTGTGCCACTGTGCCTGACTTCATTCCCTTTTTATTTATTTATTTTTTAAATCTCACAGTAGTTTTTTAAAGATATTTTTTAAATTGTAGATGGACACAATACCTTTATTTATTTATTTTTATGTGGTGCTGAGGATGGCACCAGTGCCTCACACGTGCCAGACGAGTGCACCACTGAGCCACCACCCAGCCCCCCTCACAGCAGCTTTTTAGTGGTGCATTATAATTATACATAACAGTGGGATTCATTGTTACGTATTTGTACTTGCACTCAATATGACAATATAATTTAGTCAGTTTCATTCCTCCATCCCTCTTTTTCTCCTCTGCGTGCCCCCTATCCCTTTCCTGTATTCTACTAGTCTCCCTTCCATTTTCATGAGCCCCACCCCTTTTTTCTCTCTAGCTTCTACATGAAAGAAAATGTGAACCTTGACTTTCTGAATTTGGCTTATTTTGCTTAACATAATGTTTTGTCCATTTCCTGCAAATGACATAATTTCATTCTTCTTAGTGGCTGAATAAAACCTCATTGTGTATATATACCACATTTTCTTTAGGCAACCATCTGTTGGTAAACTCCTGGGTTGGTTCCACATTTGGCTATTGTGAATTGTGCTGCTTAAAAAAATAGATATGCATGTATCATAATATGCTGACTTTAATTCTTTAGGATAAATACCAAGGTGTGGTATAACTGGGTCATATGGGTTCCATTTCTAGTCTTTTGAGAAACTCTTCATTCTCTTTTTTAAATTTTCTTTTTTTAGTTGTAGATGGACAGAATGCCTTAATTTTATTTGTTTACCCTTTTTATGTGGTGCTAAGGATTGAACCCAGTGCCTCATGCAAGTGCTCTTCCGCTGAGCTGTTACAGCCCCAGCCCCAAGAGAAACTCTTCATCCTCTGAATAGTGCCTTCCAAAGAACCAACAATTTTTTAATGAAAATTAATGTTCTGATAAGATTTTTACCCAAGTTTTTCTAAATTTCCATACTTTAGCTCTTGAAGCATGTAACTTCCGTCTTCTGTTTCCTGGGAAGTGAGGGGAGAAGCATACTTTCTGGACTTCACTTCATTTGAATACATCCACCCTTTATTAGGGTTTGGCTTTTTCCCCAGTAACACTACCATTTGACCAAGGCAATAGAGCTTCCCATTGCCCCCCCCTCTATTTTTTGGTACCAGGGGTTGAACCCAGGGGCACTTAACCACTGAGCCACATCCCCAACCCTTTTATGTTTTATTTTGAGACAGGGTCTCACTAAGTTGCTTAGGGCCTCCGTAAGTTGCTGAGGCCGACTTTGAACTTGCCTCAGCATCCTGAGTCGCTGGGATTATAGGCGTGCACTGCCATGCCCAGCTTGGGCCATTCTCTGTAGAAAGCCCTGATTTGGCCCTCTTCTAGCTTTACCTTTTCCAGTGGGCCAAGGGAATGTATCCCTGCAGGGATCCTCCTCCTCACTCCTTCTAGATCACAAACTGCGAGTGTTTAAGACATTGCAATTCTTTGCCTCAACAGTCTACTTCCAACCCTCTTCTCCAGGTTCATTCTCTTGAATGCAGATCAAACTGCCTGTGGGTACCCCCAGTGCTTGGGGGGATTGCCACACATGGGCACAAAGACCCTCCTAGAATGGCACAGAACCAAAATGGGAAAAGAAGTGGGCAGGCCCCCATTTCTACTCTTACTTCAGTCCAGGTCCCAGGTAACTAGCAAATATTTCCATGAGTGATTTAGGATAAGGAATAAGCCCTGTTTCCTCCCCAGAACCCCTCCTACCCCACCAAAAGACTAAGGACCTATGAAATTCAGATTTCTGAGGTGAGTAATTTGTTAGATAGATAAGTAAGCTATTAATGGAACAAGAACTCAAAGGAAAGTGGGATGGGGGTAAAGACTACCAGCTAATTGAGTCATTTAACAAAAATCTGTTGAGTACTAACTTCTGTGCCTTCATAAAACTGAATAAGACAGGGGCTGGGGCTGTGGATTAGTAGTAGAGTGCTCACCTAGCATGTGTGAGGTGCTGGGTTCGATTCTCAGCGACACATAAAAATAAATAAATAAAGCTATTGTGTGCAACTACAACACACACACACACACACACACACACAGAAAAAGACAAATTCTGTCCTTGTTGAGCTATATAATGGTTGGGGAGGAGCTGGATGATAATGACATACACCAGATCAGGTGGTAGTTAGTCCAATAAAGAAAAATAGGGATGGCACAGTGGCGCTCACCAGTGATCCCAGTGATCAGAGGCTGAGGCAGGAGGAACACAAATTCAAGCCCAGCCTCTGCAACTTAGTGAGACTCTGTCTCAAAATAAATAAATGGGAATATGGTTCAGTTGTAGAGCACTCACCTAGCATACACAAGCCTCTTGGTTTGATTCCCAGTAATACAAAAATAAATAAAGCAAGGGAAATGAGTGGGGACTGTATTTTAGAGAAGGTAGTCATAGAAAGAGATGCCGTTTTGGTTGGGGGTGTGACTCTGTTGTAGAGTGCTTGCCTAGCATGCCTGAGGCTCTGGGTTTTATCTCCAACACTACAAAAACAAACAAATGAATAAATAAATAAAAATTTAAAGGTGCCATCTGAACAGCTTTCCAAATTAGTTGCCAGGATACCTAGGGACAGCATTTTAAGTACTTAATTTACTGAAGAGCAAATGGAACGGTGTTGCAGCAGATGGCACTGTGGAGGCACAGTCACCAGGCAGAGGGGATGCAGCTCAGTAAGTGGGTTGAGTGGGAGCAGATGAAGTCATGTTTAGAGATTAATTGTTTGAGGAACCTCTTACATTCAATCATATATCCATATGCCCAGCAGGCATTTCAAAATATGAGTCCAGAGCTCAGGACCTGAAGTTAGCTGTAGACAGACACGGAACCCAGGCATGGTGGTGCACGCAGCTTGGGAGGCTACGGCAGGACAGTTTTAAATTCAAAGCCTTGTCTAAAAATAAGTATAAAAAGGGCTGGAGGGCTGGGGATGTGGCTCAAGCGGTGGCGCGCTCGCCTGGCATGCGTGCGGCCGGGTTCAATCTTCAGCACCACATACCAACAAAGATGTTGTGTCCGCCAAAAACTAAAAAATAAATATTAAAAATTCTCTCTCTCTTTCTCTCCCTCCTCTCTCTCTCTCTCTCTCTCTCTCTCTCTCTCTCTCTCTCTCTCTCTCTCTCTCTCCCTCCCTCCTCTCTCACTCTCTCTTAAAAAAAAAAAAAAGGGCTGGGGATGTGGCTCAATGTTTAAGGGCCCCTGGGTTCAATCCCTGGTGAAGAAGGAGAAAGAGAGGAAAGAGGCGGAAAAGAGAAATGGGAATAGCTAGTACAGAAATGGTAGTAGTAGTAAAAATCATGCAGGGGAATGAGATGATCCTCATAGAGTGTGAGAACTGTATGGAAGGACAGAATTCTGGAGGTACCAACAAATAATGAATGGCAGAGGAGAAGACCCAGAAGGAAGTCCTATGATACCCAGAGAAGAACCAAGAGAGGAGTCACAAGGTGATGGATGCTCCATGTTTCACTAAGTCAAATTGCAACAGATGTCCACTGAGACCTGGTATTTGAAACTCTTTGTAAATGGGAAAACTCCAAGTATAAGCTATTATGGTGATTGTTAGGGTAGCTGGTGCAGATATCCATGGGAGACACAGCTCTGAGTTCAAGCAAAGGTTTATTGACAGGGAATGTCTGCCAGGGTGCCCTTCTGTAAGGCACAGCAGCCAGAGTCACTTGAATAGAGGTTTTTATATCATCTTTAACAAAGAACAAAAGCAAGCTGGAATTGACCTTGGGTGAGGTGGTTGGGTAATAACAGATTTTTGTTTAGGGACATGGTGGGGCTGCACATTATGGGAACAAGTTATCTTGAATTTCTTTCTCTTGGCAGTTACTAATGTCTAGGGACCTAACAGCAATTATTAATGATATTTAGAATAGCACATACCTCCTACTTCTAATGGATATTTTAACTTAAGGGTAATGAGAATTTAGTTATATACACAGCCTATTTATAAAATTTCTTAATGTTTTGTTGAATTTCCAAGACATATGAAAGTTATATTGAATGGTATAATTACTCCATTGCACCACACTGATGTTGGAAACAAGGCTCATAATCCCTGTAGAATCTGATTTGTGGAGCTGCATGTTTACCTGTATATTTGAATATGGGTAATAATACTTACATAGAACTCTTCTAGATTTTAAGGTAGGCACAGTGGTGCTTATAATTCTAGCAGGACCAGGCAGGGTGATCCTAAATTCCAGACCAGCTTGGCAATTTATCAAGACCCTGTCTCAAAATAAAAAATGAAAAGGCCTAGGGATGTAGCTCAGTGGTAAAGTGCCCCTGGGTTCAATCCCCAGTATTACCCCTCCATACACATTAGAACTCATCTCCTAGAATGTGATTTCTGGAATTAAGGTGACATCTACTACTGCCTCCTGGGCCTGTCTCTTTAAAATGGTTGCACTGATGGGTGCACTGAGGTCCTGGTGGTGAATTGCCAGGGAATTCCACTGCTGCAGAATGGGTGAATATTGCAAATAAGTGTTCAGCACTCTTAAATTGGATTTGACAATTCTAACTGGACTTTAAAAAGTTTATTTTTGCTTTTTTTTGAGTTTGACTGGGGAAATGGAAGTTTGGAAAGGAGAGCTCAAGTTTCCATCTTATTTTTCTGTTTTCTTTTCTTCCCATTTTCCCTCTACAGAATCCAAGAAGAAAACTCATGAAAAAAAAAATTTAAGAGCCAGGTGCAGTGGCACATACCTGTAATCCCAGGGGCTTGGGAGGCTGAGACAGTAGGATCTTAAGCTTAAAGCCAGCCTCAGCAAAAATGAGGCATTAAGCAACTCAGTGAGACCTTGTCTCTAAATAAAATACAAAATAGGGCTGGGGATGTGGCTCAGTGGTTGAGTGCCCCTGAGTTTAATGGCCGGAATGCACCTGCCAAAAAAAAAATTTAAAAGCAAAAAGAATTTCAGAAACCAAACTATAAGCAACAGGTTTGGAAATAGGAAGGCTTAAAATGAAGGAGGTTTAAATTGACTGTTTTTTTAAAATACTTTTTTAAAAATACTTTTATTTTTTATGTGCTGTTGAGGATCAAATCCAGTGCTTCACACGTGCTAGGAAAGCACTCTAACACTGAGCTATAGTCCCAGCCCTAACCTTACTGGTTTTGATTAATCTTTTTTGGCCCAGTAGCATAATGATGAGGAGAATAAAATCCAGAGTTACACCAGAGTTTGGGTCTCAGCTCTGACTTCAGCCTTAGTTTCATATACAGAAGGGAAATGGTACCTTTTGGGACTTGCTTCATATGTCCTGAGCATTAAATGACATAATGTGCTAAGTGCTTAACAAATGTTAATGAGGATCATGAAGTTCATATAATCTTACGGAAATTTTTATTTTCTAACAAACCTACCAGAAAGAATTGCTCTTCTAGTGTTGAGACCTTGTGAAGACACAATTTTGTTTTTAGATAGTAGTTCCCTTATTCATGGAGGCTATGTTTTAAGATACCTAGTGGATCCATGAAACCATGGATAGTACTGGATCCTACATATGTTTTTTTCCCTGTGCATAAATTCCTATCATAAACTTTAATTTATAAATTAGGCACAGAAAGAGATTAACAGTAACAACTATAAAAAAGAACAATTACACTATAATAAAAGTTATTTAAGGGGCTGGGGATGTGGCTCAATCGGTATCATGCTCACCTGGCATGCGTGCGGCCCGGATTCGATCCTCAGCACCACATACAAAGATGTTGTGTCCGCCGAAAACTAAAAATAAATATTAAAAAAAACTCTCTCTCTCTCTCTTTAAAAAAATTATAAAAGAAGTTATTTAAAACTTGTGAATTATTGGGTTGGGGTTGTGGTTCAGTGGTAGAATGCTTGCCTAGCATGTGTGAGGCACTGGGTTCGATTCTCAGCACCACATAAAAATAAATAAAGGTCCACCAGCAACTAATAAAATATTTTTAAAAACTTGTGAATTATTTATTTCTGAATTTTTCCATTTAATTGAATATTTTGGGGAGTACTAGGTATTGAAGCCAGGGGTGCTCTACTAAGCTCCATCCCCAGCTGTATTTATTTATTTATTTATTTATTTATTTATTTATTTATTTATTTATTTATACCAGTGATTGAATTCAGGGCACTTAACCACTGAGCCATATCCCCAACTCACCCTGTTTTGTATTTTATTTAAAGATATGGTCTCACTGAGTTGCTTAGAGCCTCACTAAGTTGCTATGGCTGGCTCTAAACTCCTGATCCTCCTGACTCAGCCTCCTGAGTTGCTGGGATTATAGGTCTATGCCACCGTGTCCAGCCCTTCTTATTTTTTGAGACAGAGTCTCACTGAATTACCCAGGCTGGCAAGACAAACTTGGAATCCTCTTGCTTGAGCCTTCCAAGTAGCTAGGATTACAGGTAGGTGCCTTTGTACACAGGTCTATCATGTTTTTTTGGCTGGTAAAAAAAAAAAAAACTTGTACATACCTCTAGAAGTCACAAATCTGCCAGTACTGGTACTCTGATTGAAAGTGACATTGGAGTTATACAGGCTTATTTGAGTCTTAGGTCAGCTGTGGTGTGGCTTTGAGCAAATATTTTAACCTCTCCAAGTCTTGTTTTCTTAGTACAATGGATAGTATTTCTAAGTTTTCTGGTTTCCATTTAAGGGTCGGCAATAGCATATGTAAAACACTCAACACACAATAGGAACTCAATAAATGGTAATTATTATTTACAAAGATGTGCTACTAAGATAGAAATATACTTTTCTTTCCATTTTAAAATGGCTTTGATGAATTTGAGAACTTGAAGGGGAATTTAGTAGGCCAGCCCAAGGACAATCTTCTTTAAAAGAAAGAAGTATGCCAGGTGGGGTGGTGTACACCTGCAATCCCAGTGGCTTGGGAGGCTGAGGTAGGAGAATTGCAAGTTCAATGCCAGCCTCATCAACTTAGTGAGACCCTGTCTCCAAATAAAAAATAAAAAGGGTTAAGTGTGCCTGGGTTCAATCCCTGATACCAAAAAAAGAAAAAAAGCTACAAAAATGATAAGGCAGATATGCAGCAAGATCTTATTTGTTTTAAGTTCTGAAAGTCATTCATATATAATACTTTATTTTTATTTATTTAAATGTATTTATTTATTCATTTTCATGTGGTGCTGAGGATTGAACCCAGGGCCTCGCATGCGCTCTACTGCTAAGCCACAATCCCAATTTATTTTTTTAAATCTTATTATTATTTTTTTTTGGTGGGGTTCTTTTTTTTTTGCCTTTTTTTTTGGAACTGGGGGTCGAACCCAGGGCTTTTCGAATGCAAGGCAGACGTTTTGCCACTGAGCTACATCCCAGCCCCCAACACTTTATTTTTACAAATGCATCATCTTAGGAGGTATATGAAAGACAAAGAGCCTTCAGCCCTAGTCAGTCTTGGTTGGAGCACCACCATTTGTTTGTTTTGTTTTTGTGAGGCTGGGGATCAAAGAGTCCAGGATCTCAAGCATACTAGACAAGCTCTCTATCACTGAGCCATATCCCCAGTCTAGCACCACAGTTTGGGAACCTTTCTTAAAATAATAAAAGTTATTAAAGTTGGACAAAATAGATAGTTTTACTTAAAATGGGAAAACTCAAGGCAGATATGAATTTTTCAAGTACAGTGGGGTAGAGGGCTCTTGGCACCTACATTCCTACATTTCAGCATGGATTTTTTTTTCTTTTTCTTTTTTTTTTTTTTTTTAATGTGGAACTGGGGATTGAACTCAGGAGCACTCAACCATTGAACCACAGTGCCAGCCCTATTTTTCTATTTTCTCACACATGCTAGGCACCACCCTAGCCCTATTTTTCTTTTTGAAATTTTATTTAGAGACAGTGACTCACTGAGTTGCTTAGCGCCTAGCTGTTGCTGAGGCTGGCTTTGAACTTATGATCCTTCTGCCTCAGCCTCCCAAGTAGCTGGAGTTACAGTGTACACCACCACACCTGGCTATGGGTTGGTCTTTGTTGCTCTTTCTGCTAACATTCCACATAAGGGTATTTCTTTCATTTTCTCTGTATTCATTCATCTCTCCTCCTCCTCCTCATTTATTTCCATACCTTCCATGTGCCTTTACTTTTTGTTGCTGGTGCTGGGGATTGAACTCAGGGCCTTGTACATGTGAAGCCCTTGTTCTACCACTGAACTACATCCATAGCCCTGCTTGTGCCTTCGAACTGTGCCTCTGATGATTTAGCCCTACTTGTGTCCAGTGGTGAGACAGGGTCATGCTATGATGTTCAGGCTGGTCTCAAGCTTCTGACCTCAAGAGATCCTTCATTGGGCTGGGGATATGGCTCAAGCAGTAGCATGCTCACCTGGCATGCGTGTGGCCCGGGTTCGATCCTCAGCACCACATACAAACAAAGATGTTGTGTCTGCCGAAAAACTAAGAAAATAAATAAATATTAAAAATCTCTCTCTCTCTCTCTCTCTCTCTCTCTCTCTCTCTCTCTCTCTCTCTCTCTCTTTAAAAAAAAAAAAAGAGATCCTCCATTCTCCTGCCTCAGTCTCCCAAGTAGCTGTGAGTACAAGTTCATGCCTCTGGGCTGGCTAAGTGAAGGCCTTCTGGAGAGGCTGAATTGATGTATATCATCTTGTGTGGAGTTTGGAATAGGTTGACTGTTTCTTTCAGTATCAGGAAAGGGACAAGCAAGGCAAAGATTAATTGAAGGATCCTGTGAGAAGTTTGGTGATTTTAAAACAACTCTTTGTTACTTCAGGTTGCAAATAAATACTAAATGTTGAAGTTTCAATATGAATATTCTGGTCCCTATAACTGTTCTAAGAAACAAATGCATATTCATTAACTTTATCAGCTCTCAAACCACAGATAGGGTCTGACAGGGAAGGGTTATGGGAGATTCTGGCTGTACTGTTACCTGTACTTCTTTATTTCTCTCCTTTTTGTACTTGGGATTTGAGGATTAAAACTGAGCTACTTCCCCAGTCCTTTTTTTAAAATTTTGATATGGGGTCTCACTAAGTGGCCTAGGCTTGTGATCCTCTGTGCTACCTAATTTCAAGAGCAGGGATATAGCTGGAGTTCTCCTTACCAGTCTATTTTATTATTTGTATTTATTCTACCTTATCTGCTAGAATAAACTCTTTAAGAGGACAGAGATCATGTTAGATTCATTTTATTATCCCTACTCTTAACACAATAATTTGTATGTAGAAGGCATGCAATGAATATTTATGGAGTATTGAATTCTGAATGTCTATGGTTTTATTTTATTTTTGATGACTATACTTTCCAAATTTAAAAAAAATCAAGCTATATGGTCTGAAAGGGTGGAATATACTAAAGAGAACTATATGGAAGAATATTTGAAATCTTATCCCAGACAACACTGGGTGATAGAATTGTCTTAATTACAATATCTAGCACAGGTGTTCTTGCATGCTAAGCACAGTTCTAAAACTAAGCTACACCCCACCTCAGCATTTCTATAATTTTCACATCCCATGACACAAAAATTGAGTCCACCCAGAGACTGGTCCTGGGTGCAGAGTGGATGACTTAGCCTGTTATGTATTGCTATGACAGAATACCTGAGACTGGGTAATTTATAAAGAATGGATATTAATTTCTTATAGTTCTGGAAGCGGAGAAATCCAAAATTAAGGCATGGGACCTGAAAAGGGCCTTCTTGCTCTGTCATCCCATGGTGGAAGGGCAGAGTAAGTGCCAGAGAAGCAAGCGATCAAACTCAACCTCAAACTCAACCTCAAGCCTTTTTTTAAAAAAATATTTATTTTTTAAGGTGGACACACACAATATCTTTATTTTATTTTTATGTGGTGCTGAGGATCGAACCCCTCACACACGCCAGGCAAGCGTGCTACTACTTGAGCCATATCCCCAACCCCTCAAACCTTTTTAAAATCAGCATTAATCCAGAAGACCTAATCACCCCTGTATCCCCTACCTTTCAATAAATGTTCTACTTGGCTCCAGTGCAACTAGAGTACACGTTCAAATCATAGCGGTAAGAGTATTAATTAAATTTTGGTTTCTGGGATCTGAGAAACTTAATATCCTCAAGTGCATCTGGAAATTCTACTGACCACTTGACCTCCTCAACTCTTTAATACCGGTGGAGAGCTGCAAATTAGGATTAGGAGAGAAGGGCAAGGGCCCGCACTAGGGAAGTGAGTTGGGTTTCTATGGGATGAGTTAGATTTGGACTAAGGCGAGGACAAGGAATAAATCAGGGGTGAAAGGTGAGAAATCGGTTTAGGTGTAACGGTAATTAATCCCCTTTGGAAGATTTCCTTGCCTGGATGCTCTTTTGGTTTCACTGATAAGCCTACTGTCCCATGTACCCTATCCACTTTATGGATGTTAACTGGCTCCAAACCCCGTGGGAAAAAGGTTCCTGCTTTATAATTTCTGACACACGTCATGCCCATTTCAGCGATTTCCCTCAAGTCTGAGCTGCCACCAAAGACGTGCGCAAAGAACCCAGGGAGGGAAAGAGGCAGTTTTCGGATGGTTCCCACGGATGCTTTTCTATGCAAAACTCTACAGTAAACACACACACACACAGTGTATATAACACGTAACTCGTGTTCTAACTAAAGCCAAAGGATGACCTCGAAAGGGAGCCGAACGCGTGGCGATGGGCGTGTCTGGGGCGCTAGGGAGGGTTGGGGGCTAAGCTGCACCGGCACCTGGGCGGGAGCGCCACGGCGAAGCTCGCCGGTACTGACCATAGGGGGCGGGGCTCCGGAGGCGGCCACGCGGCGCGAGGCCTGAATTTTCCGCCTCTAGATTTTCGGCCTCATATCGGCAGCCGACTAAGAGGGAGGAGCCTCGGCCACCCAGAGCCTGGTGCCCTACAGCCTCACCACTACTAGGGGCTCTCACCACAGACCCCTTTGTGTGCCTGCCCCCGCCCCGGAGGCACCCCAGCCAGTGGCGCTGAGTATCCTCATTGGCTCAGCTGACGGATACACCGATTGGTTTTGGAGCTGTCCGGCGTGGGCCGCTTTTCCTCGATACTATTGGTCATCTGAGCTGTCTGTCAGACTGCCTCGCGAGGTGATTGCCCAGCGGCTCCGAGTCCCTGGAAGCAGTTCCGGGAAACCCCGCGTGCTGCCGGGATCGCATCTCTGTCCATGAGGGGGGGAGGGGGTGGCGCGCGCGCCATTTCTAGTCGTTTTCAAAGCGCCTCGCGCTGATTCTCACGGGCCCGGCCGCCGGCCCCTGCTCTGCCCTGGTGAGTCTCGCGCCGGCCCGTGGGGGGAGGGGCCGGGAGCTCCGGTCCAACCCGACTCGGCCCGGCCCAGGCTGGTGCCTGGTTCCCAGTTTCATTTGCGCTCCGAGGCCCGGGGGTGGGGGTGGGGATGGGCTGGGGGCGGCTTCGGCCTCGACGGGCCGCGCAGCCGTGGGCCTAGCCCCTCCGCGGCGCCTCCGCGCCCTCGCTCAGCCTCCCCCGCCCCTCCAGTCCCCGTCCCTCGGCCCGGCCCGCTCGCTGCCCTCCGCGCGGCCTGACGGCCCGGCCGCACTTTTCCCGCCTCCGCCCGCGGCTGCTTGCGGCCCGGGCCCCATCGCTTCGCTCAGCCGGAGCCGCCAGTGGGATGTGTCGATAGTCGGGTCGGGCCTGCGGGGGTGGGGTGGGCAGAGGGCGGGGTGCAGATCGCAGGGTTACCCGAGCCGGGAGAAAACTTTTGTGTGAGCAGAAGGCGAAAGGCCCATTTATGTGGGAAGCCTCCCCCTCCCCCGTTCTGCATGCTGCGAGCCGAGATTTGAAGGAAAAAATGACTACTAGAGGCCGCGAAACTTAGGCTTCAAGCGGTGCCTGAAATGGATAATTCTGAGAATGTCATAGGCGCACCAAATTGGAAAAGCGATTCTTTTTCTTATACGGTAGTAACCGTATTGCCAAAATTTAAAAATTAAAGTCTTAAAGGTTCTTGAAAGGTTCGGTCCTTCCACACTACCTGTTTGAGATTTTTCCTGTCCGCAGAGGTTGAATTTATGTCTCATGAGTCAGTCGTAGGGTAAGGGCTTGACACTGCTGAGCCATGAGATAACCGTTAGTTTTCATTTCGTTGGTTCTTTTAAAACCCGTCTCTTAACGTGAAGGATTTTCTGAACAGAGATGTTCAGAAAAAGTCAGGGAGGAGATAGTACTGACATCCCAAATGTCCCAGCAGCCCTTTTAAAATCTTATTTAAATGTCTCCTTTTTGCAAAAATGTTTAGGTCAAATGACTACAGTCACCTTAGTATATTTGCTGCATCCAGAAATATGGTTTGGCTGTGTGGCATTGTGTTGAATTGACATGAGTTTTAAATGGTCTCATATGACATAAAAGTCTTTTAATGAGCATTTTGTATTCGGCTTGAAGAGAGATTTTTTTTTTCCCCTTGATCTGAAGGTTTTATTTTCTGGAATCTAATTATTTTATTTTTTAATAAAACATTTACACAGTTTTTCGGGAAATTTTAACAATTTCAACGTCAACTTGTCCTGCCTTTGCAATCAATTGGTAGTTACAAACATTTCTGTCTTGTAGTTAATACACGACTTGTCTTTTTGCTTTTACACATTAAAAAAACCCACTTTAACAGATGTTCATTGAACTTTTCTGTTAAAAATTTGTCTCTTATCTGTAACTAATAGTATTCCCAGGTGCAATGCTGTGAGGGTCTTGTGATACTGAGAACTTTTTGAGTTCTGATGATCTTCAGGGTAGTATTTTGGGGTGGGTGGGCCTGGAAAAACAATGAAGTTCACAAAGAGATTTTGGATTTTAGGATACATCTTTATAGAATTAAGTTGTATTAATTAGTAAATATATTCTTCTCACATAATAGTTTCTTGATCAAAGTATGCCAGGCTTAAATTTTCCATTTTTGCTAATTCATCAGAATTTGAGGCTTACCTTGAGAAACATCCACCTAAAGTTTAACCACAATCTGGGTCTATACAGATATTACAGGGCTATCAAGTCTTAATGTTTTGTGATCCTGAGAAGTCATGATATTATTTATCTCACTTTCAGAGTAACATTTATACATTTTCCTTTCTTCTTCCTACTTTCTATTACCTTGTTCTCTTCTTGGTCTTCCTCCTTTTTTCATTAACTGCAGTTAAATATCAGTGGATTTTAAAATGAAAACCTGTTTTAAGCCGGGTGACTGCACCTGGTGCATTTGCACAGTGTTTGATAAGCAATCTGAAAGTGTGGTTATCTTATGTTGTCTTAGTGCTTTTTAGTAGACTTGTATTTTCTTTGTATCTGATTGGGTGTCTTGAGTTTCTTCAAGAAACACAGGCATTTTCTTGAGATCCACCTTCATGTCTTTTATTTCAGTATGTGTTGCAGTGTCTTTATTCTGCTGCCTATTATCTTCATCACATTATAATTTTGCCATAGACAAATGCACATTAATTCCCTGGCTTTTGAGGCACTGTAGAGACTGGCCTTGCATGGTTTTATTATTGACTTTCTCTTCAGGGAATTGGTCCATTTCAGCATTACACACAGGCTGAACATACAAAATGATTTTTGGTAGGTTAATCTGAGAAATCTTAGATAGTGTTTGTTGAAATTATTTGGAAGAAGTTAGTTGTCCATCAGTATGTTTTTGCATCTTTAGTGATATGAAAAATTCAATATATTCATGACTTTTTTTTTTTAAAGAAGCAATCTCAACTGTAGCTCACTTATTTTTATGTGGACTTAAAACAATTGTTTAGCTTTTAAACTTGGTCATTTTTTCTTTTAAATCTGTGAATGGGATTAGCAAATTAATCTTAGAACAAAAATTAATGTGAAAGTTGTGCTTTTTGTTTGTGTAAGTGAGGTGGAGAAAACCCAAGCCACCAATCAGCATGTTGAACTAGAGACAACAGGCACTTATTTCACCCAATATTGTATTTGAAGCAGAGCTAGGAAAATTTGAAGTCTTTAAATCTTGATTAAGTGGTCTGTGGGCATTCATTCTGTATTTAATCTAAACTTCTAAAAACTGTATAAGAATTGAGCGCCAAGGGGCTTTTAGGATTTTGTGGTGATTTGTTGATCTGCTCACCAGGACATAACAGCTGCTTTTGTTAATCAGCGATTCTACCTTCAGTAAATTTAAGCCTTTATTTAATTTAGCGTACATGAAGTTCCTTAAAGATCTAATGCTTTCATGTACATATTATAGTTTACAGGATTATTATTGCAAATTTAGGTCAGATACATCACAAAAGGCATAAAATATTATTTTGGATAGAGGTTATTAGCAGCATGTGTACAAATTAGTTTAGATAAATCATGCATTGTCCTACAAACTAGTTATTTCTGGCTTAATGTAATATAGCTCCTGAATTTTTTCCAGCAGCATAATAAAATGGCTAATCAGGTGAATGGTAATGCGGTACAGTTAAAAGAAGAGGAAGAACCAATGGATACTTCCAGTGTAACTCACACAGAACACTACAAGACACTGATAGAGGCAGGCCTCCCACAGAAGGTGGCAGAAAGACTTGATGAAATATTTCAGACAGGTATAATATGCATTTCTTGTTTCTGACTGGTTATGAAAGTGAGGGCAAACCACTTTGAATTTTATAAGTTTTTTAAGGTTAAATAATGCTTATTGTTTTTGATCTGTGTAGAGCTGAATATTTGTTACTTTCCCTTCATTGAGGACATATTGGGTTTGACTTTGATATTCTTATTTTATTATTTTGAAGCCGCCTTAGTGTTGAATATGCAGTTTTAGTTGTTTCAGAATAGTACATCAATTTGTCTTAGATTTATCACCAATTAAAATGTATGTTTCAGCATACTAAATTTTGCATTTTTTTCCCTTAACTTTAATCAGTCATCATTTTGCTTTTACTTTTCTACTTTTAGCTTCTTAAAAGTGATTGTTAAATTAGCTTAGGTCTGATTAGGTGGCATAATAAGAGGAATAGTTAGAATGTTTTGTCTGAAATGATAATAAATGTCAGACTCCTTGAGAGTGTGTGGTTTTTCTAGTTTCAAATGAATAGAAACCCACATCTCTCTGTAATTTGGAAGTGTTTGGTTTGTAACAGCTGTTTTCTTTTTCTTTTTTTTTTTTTTTAATCCAGAAGTCCCATGGTTAAGTGCTTAAGCAAATTTGAACATCTTAATATGGTTGGTTGTAAGTGGTTGAAATTTCAAAGAGGGAGAGAAATATTTACCCTTAGGGAGCGTTGTTCGTAAATAAATGTGTCCTCCTCCTTTGGGGCCATAGATGGAAACTTTCTTCCTCTGTGTTTTGTGTGCCTGTCCAGATTTGGGGAGAGGTAAAGAGAAAGAGAGAAAAAAAAAAACTGAATTGTCTCACTCAGAAAAGTGTCTTAAGTACACTAGACAAATAGCTGGTTTTTTTTTTCCTTCTTAAAAATAATTGAAATCTGGGCAGCTTAGGATAATTTTAGACACTAAAATGACTTATAAAAATGACTCCTGGGTGATGGTTCCATTTGAAAATCAGTCCTCAGGAACTTTCTGTGACATTCTGCCTTAGAGAATTGGCAGTGATCTGCTTAGAGATGCTCTCCTGTAGAGTGTTTTGTTATTGCTAAGAGGCTGATGTTTTGGGTGTAGGATTGGATTGACAGAATGGATTGATGAGTGTCCTGAGTTGTGGCTTTGGGTGGTGGTATGAAATAGTCAAGTGAAAAAAAAACCCTCCCATTTATTTATGCTCATTTTGAGCTTTTAAAATGATCATGGCAACACTTTTTTTTTAACCTTTATTTATTTATTTTTATATGGTGCTGAGGATCAAACCCAGTGCCTCACACATGCGAGGCAAGCCCTCTATCACTGAGCTACAACCCCAGCCCCAACATTTTTTTTTAAGTAACTTTGCAAGTGGCATTACATTTATTTAAAATAAATTTACTGTATGGAATAAAGTTCTTTCTGGCTTTACCAAAATGGAGTCAACTTTTGATGTTAGTTCATATGGACTTGGGGGTTTTAATCTGTCAAATATTTCCATTTATGTTGGATCAATTCTGAAATAGCTTCCTTATATAGAGAGAATAATAAGTACCACAAACTTAACAGAATTAAGAAAGTTTATTTTAAACTTAGTAGATGTTCTGTGTGCAGTTAAATATAGTACATATGTAGAATGCAGTACATATATTTCCTGTATAGTTTACTTATAAGTCCATAAAGTTCTTATTGCCATTTGGAAAAGATTATCATTATTGACAGTGTTTTGAATGCCACAGCAACTTTTTAAATCTCAGCTTGTATCAGAACAAAGAATGCCTTAGAATACGACTTTCAGAATTGATTAATCAAGCTGCACTTGCATAGAAGAGTTTAAAATTATGCCTTTCCACATTCTGACTGCAGCAAAGTAGACACTCAGATAAACAAATGCATTTCATTTTCTCTTTAGTGTTAGAGAGGAAAAGCCTGTGACATTTTTTGGAGAGTGGAAAAAAGTAAAATTGGTTTTCATGTTTTCCTCCATCTCTTATGTAGTAAATGACTGTAACAACACATAATTTGAAGATTTATCCTTGAGAAATACAGTGTATTCTTATATTCTAACATAAACCAGAATTTGTTATGTGAATGCTTAGTCTGTAGAACAGTATGTGCATCAGGTTTAACTTTCAGACTGTCAAGTCTTACAGTGTTTGGGGAGTTGGAAATGGATTTCAGGATTTTTTTCTTTTTTTGTGGATTGAAATTCATGTTTATAAGTGTTGACATTTTATCTTTTATTACCATATTTGTACTTGACCTTTCTACATAGTATTTGTGTAGCTGCATACATGCATAGATGTAAATGAAAAATATAGTTAGTGATAATATATGTAATTCTTAATAGACTTCCATAGAACAGTTTAGCTTACCCCTTTTATTGCAATAATATTACCCCTTTTTAATTTAATTTTTAGGATTGGTAGCTTATGTCGATCTTGATGAAAGAGCTATTGATGCTCTCAGGGAATTTAATGAAGAAGGAGCTTTGTCTGTTCTACAACAGTTCAAGGAAAGTGACTTATCACATGTTCAGGTAAGGTCATTACTCAGAAATACCTTTGAACAGTTAATGACCTGAAATTTTACTATTAACATACTTTTTTTCCTGTGAAAAAGTGGTTATTTGTTATTATGGCTTTCTTAAAAAAAAAAAAAAGTGTAAGGGGGGGAAAAAAAAACGACCAGCTGTGGCAAAGGGTTTCAGAAGCATAATTATAAAACAAAAGAGTATGTTATTTTAAAAACTTAAAATTGAAGCCACAGTTAGATGATTGTTTGATTGTTGCTATTAGGTTTTTACATGTTTGAATTGCTCAGATTTTTAACATTTTTGGATTATCTGATACTGTTTTATTATCTCGGAGGGAAATAACATAGGTGGGAGGAATAATTTCAGCCATCTGGCAAAGGTAGTCCAGATTCAGTTAAATATCAACAAAGGGAAGACTGTTTTCCAGTGTAGAAGGTAAGCTCCATGAGGTCTACACTGTCTTAATGCTGGCTGATCCAGTTATGGGCACATAATATCCACTCAGCAAATATTTGTTAAATGAATGAATATTTTGTTAAAATTTCAGTGTTTTGAAATTTAAATTTAATTGTATATTTGACACTTCAGAGATTCCTGGTGATTCTTTTTATTGAATTATTTGCCTGTTTTAGAACAAAAGTGCATTTTTATGTGGAGTTATGAAGACCTACAGGCAAAGAGAGAAGCAGGGCAGCAAGGTGCAAGAGTCCACAAAGGGACCTGATGAGGCCAAAATCAAGGTAAATCTTGATTTGGATAGTTGTAATGTTTGATGAAAAGCTTTAATTCAGATTCTCCCTCATTCCATGTTCTTCTGGCTACGAGTGACATGTTTATTAATGCTTTTGATAATAGTTTCTTGGATTGGTCCAGTAATGTTTTTCGGTTCACTTTTTCCCCAAGCACTTTGTTTCTTTTCTTTTAGTAAAGAGATGTTGTTACCACTACTTTCCTCCTCTTGAATTTTCACTTAACCTCAGTATCTTTGTAAAACAGGACTAGTAATTGTGCCTAACTCAGTTCTGAGAATTAAATGAATTAACATGTAAAGCACTTAGAATGGTGCCTATAATATAGGAAGGACTATAATTGAGTGATTAGCATTATTACTTAAACTGCTCTGAAAGGTAAATATAGGACTTAGTTAAATGGATATTGATGTCTTGCTGCAGGGATAGACTCCCCCAACCCAGACTTTTTTTTCTCTCCCTCTTTATTGCACTGGGGATGGAACCCAGGCCCTCTTATCTGCTAAGCAAGCACTGAATCTCCACTCTGCCTTTTTTGAGACAGTGTTTTAATAAGCTTTCCAGGCTGGCCTGGAGTTTATGATCCTCCTGTGTAGGATATAGATGTATACCACCAGGCTGAGCTTCAGATTTTAAAATTTGAAATAGTTATTTAAAGTTGAAAATGTTAAAGTTGTTTGTACAACTGGTTTGTTTTAGATAGGAAATGTAACTTGTAGTTCCTGCCATGTAACTAATTTATATAGAGTTCCTTTGTATTCCCCCCACGTCTCTAAAGTGGCATAACCCTATTCTTTACAAAAATTGTAATTAAATAGGTGAAGTAATAAGTTACTTTAAAAGTAACTTGGAGCCGGGTTGTGGTCCAGTGGTAGAGCACTTGCCTAGTATGTGTGAAGCACTGTGGTCCTTAGCACCATATAAAAATAAAACAAAGGTATTGTGTCTGTCTTAAAAAAAAAAAAAAATGGGGCTGGGGTTGTGGCTCAGCTGTGGGTGAGGCACTGGGTTCAACCCTCAGCACCACATAAAAATAAAATAAACATGGGGCCAGGGTTATGGCTCAGTGATAGAGCAATTGCCTAATATGCATGAGGCACTGGGTTGGATCCGTGGCACCACATAAAAAATAAACAAAGGTTAAAAAAAATAAACAAAAGAAAGGTATTGTGTCCATCTACAACTAAAAAAAGAAAAAAAAAGTAACTTATTAGTGTTCATAAATAGGCCTGTATGATTTCCTTTAGAGCTGGCTGGCTATTCTTGGTAAGGTGTATATTACATATTTACATGTTATTTGTATAGTATGCATATTAAGCTTGTATTTTAAAAAAACTTATTTTTTATTTTTAGTTATAGATGGACACAATACCTTTATTTTGTTTTTTATTTATATGGTGCTGAGGATTGAATCCAGTGCCCCATACATTCGTGGCAAGCATTCTACTACTGAGCTTCAACCACAACCCCTAGGCTTGTATTTTATATTACATATATTTCTGTGTTTAAAAGTAGAGAGAGAGCTTTGAGTCAAAGGTAGGAGAATGGAAGGTCTAAGTCATGCAATCCTGTAGAATGCCAGAGTTCAGTGAATTTAATATCTAAAATTTGTTGTTTCTCTGAAATCATATACTTTTAAAAACATAAAAGTATAGAACTCTTCTAGGTAGATTGCATTTTTTTCTTTTGCCATTTTCTTTTTGTTCTATAGTCATTTCATATGAATGTTGATTCAGTTATATTGCAAGCTTCTTGAGGGCAAGGAAATTCTCTTCTATGATTCCTCTTGATAACCTAATATAATGTTGTGAGAAAGGTTGGTAATCAGGAAACAAAGTTTTATTTGTTTTTTTGAAACCTGAGTGTATTTATTTGGTAATTACCAAATTTGAAGTCTGTACTGTGTGGGAAATTATCTTCTGGAATTTATAATACAGCAGAAGTATGAAACAAACAGAAGTATCAAGCAAAATGTTAAACTGGAACTTTGAGTACAGTAGAGTGCAAAGTAGCAATAGAGGAATGTGCATGATAATAAATGAGAGAAGCTGCAAGAGAGAGAGAGAGGACTTTATAGGGGAAGTGGTACTAGGGATGGAACCAGGGGTACTTCACTATTGAGCTTCATCCCCAGCCCTTATTTATTTATTTATTTTTAAATCTATCTATTTATTTATGGTACAGGGATTGAACTCAGGGGCACTCAATCACTGAGCCATATCCTCAGCACTATTTTTTAAATTTTATTTTATGTAGAGACAGGGTCTCATTGAGTTTCCTACTGCCTTGTTGCTGAGGCTGGCTTTGAACTCGAAATCCTCCTCTCTCAGCAGTCTCTCAAGCTGCTGGGATTACAGGTATAAGCCACTGCACTTGGCCCCTTTTTATTTTTTATTTTAAAACAGTCTCACTAAGTTGCTGAAATTTTTGCTAAGTTATTGAGGCTGACCTGGAACTTGCAATCCGCTTGGGAGTGTTGCAGGGATTACAGGCATGTGCAATCATGCCTGGCAGAACTTCTGATTTTTAAAGGATAAGAGAGCATTTTGAGTCACAAAAGTTACTAGTGGAAATAAGAATGGTGTATAAGGAAAATGGTTTAATTGAAGTATAGAAGGTGAAAGATGAAGATTGTATTCATTCATATTGTAGTATATCAATATGAATAGGTAGCATGGGGTCAATTTATGTCAGTTTAATAATCCTTGCCCCCTTTTTTCTGTTCCCATTTATAACAGAAAAGTGATGTGTGTTTAAAGATTGAATTTGCCTATGACTCTTTCTACTGAATATATGGAAGGGAACAGTTAAATAAAGTGGGAGCAATGTGGAAGAGGCTGAATTTTTTTTTTTAACCTAGCTATAAAATACTTAGTGTGATGCCACAAATCTGTAATTCCGACATTCTTTTTTTCTTTCTTTCTTTCTTTTTGTAGATGGACACAGTACCTTTATTTTATTTTTTATTTTTATGTGGTGCTGAGGATTGAATCCAGCACCTCAAATGTGGTAAGCAGGTGCTTTACCACTGAGCTACAACTCCAGCTCTATCCCACTATTCTTGAGGCTGACACAGGAGGATTGCAAATTCAAAGTCAGTCTGGGCAATTTAGCGATACCCTGACTCAAAATAAAATTTAAGAAAAGAATCCAAGTGTGGTGATACATGCCTAGGGAAACAGCTACTGGAGAAACAGGGAGGGGATCATAAGTTTACTGCCAGCTCAGACAATTTAGTGAGACCCTGTCAAAATTTAAAAAGAAGGGAGGATGTAGTTCCCTGGTAGAGTGCTTGCCTATTGTACATAAGTTCCTGGCTTCAATCCCCAGTATTGCAAAACAAACATATCCTAAGATGTTAGGGTACCTATTTAAAAAAATTATTTTTTGTTGAGGTGCCTTTTGAAAGTGATTAATAGATTGATACATGTATGAATAGTTGTGTATTCAAGTATAAACATATGTAATTACTTCTAGGCCTTGCTTGAGAGAACTGGTTATACTCTGGATGTAACCACAGGACAGAGGAAGTATGGTGGTCCTCCACCAGACAATGTATACTCTGGTGTGCAACCTGGCATTGGAACAGAGGTAAGTGTTCTTTAGCTGTATGCCACAGTCTTTCCATTTTGTGTAGTTGTTCCATCTACTATAAGATAGGAGAAAATACTTGATTCCTTTGGGGATATTCATATATATAATTTTTAGAAAGGATAATCTTTATATAGATACCCACACATCTTGTAAAGAAATGTATTCTTGGAAGTGGTTGCTTAAACCATGTTACTAGCAAGAACCATAATAAGGAAGAAGTAGTTGTTTTCTTCTGTTTTTTCTTTTGAATTTTTGGGGCTGGGCCTTGGACCCAGGACTTCTTACATACTAAGCATGCTCTCTACCACTGAGCTTTACCTCTGGCCCTGTTTTTGTTTTTTAATGTCAATAATTTTGAACTGTGTTTGTATTGCCTCTTTGCCTTCCCCCATTGTGTGGAATGTACTTAGTATTTACTGAGAAACATTATTGATGGGAATAGATTGCAAAAGGGAAGGATATGAAACCAAAGAAAAAAGATTGAGCATGTTACTCCATACTTAAACAAAGAAATAGTTCCTGTTCCATTTCTGTTCCATTTGTGCTTTCATAAAAATTTCTCCATATGCCTTTATATTCTAATCTGTTAAGTGGAGAAAACTGCCCAAAGTAACCTCTGTGATAGTATGGACCTTTTCTGATTCAGTGTCTTTATTTATTTTGGAGTACTGGGAATTGAACCTGGGTCTTGTGCATACTAGGCAAGTGTTCTACCACTGAGTCACATCTTCAGCTCTTTCATTGTCTTATATTTTAGTGCATAGCAGAATGCCAGGAACATAGTTTTATATAATATTTGATGAAAGATTTATGCTGGTCATTTCCTTAGAATACTGAAATCATGGACTTCTAAGTAACTTAAAATTTAAGTTTTGAACTTAAAATTCAGGATTTTTTTAAAAACAAAGTGTTTCTTAGGTGATAGTAATTAAATATTGAAGATGTGGGGTTGGAGTTGTAGTGCAGCGGTAGAGCACTTGCCGAGCATGTGCGAGGCCCTGGGTTCAATCCTCAGCACCACATAAAAATAAATAAACAAAATAAAGGTATTGTGTCCAACTACAACTAAAAAATAAGTGTTAAAAAAATATTTACGATGTTATTTAGGTAGTGGTATCATTTTATTAAGATATTTTATTAGAGTTAAATAATTAACTGGTCTTATTATTAGCAAAAACGTATAATTATCTAACAAAAATGATATTTTTTTATACATATAATAATATACATAATAATAATTATATATATTAGAGTTCCAAGAAATTTTAAGTGTACTCTTTTTTTGGGAGTGGATACCAGGGGTGCTTAACCACTAAACCACAGCCAGTCCCACTCCCCCCCACCCCCACCCCCCGTCCCCCGCCCTGCCTTTTTTTTTTTTTTTTGGTGAGACAGGACCTCCCTAAGTTCCTTAGGACCTTGATAAATTGCTGAGGCTGGCTTTAAACTTGTAATCCTACTGCCTCAGCCTCTTACACTGCTGGGATTACAGGTATGCGTGTGCCACTGCACCTGGCTTTAAGTTTAATCTTTTTTTTTTTTTTTAAGTTGTAGATGCTCACAATATCTTCCTTCCTTCCTTTCTTTCTTTTTCTTTGTTTGTTTGTTTCTTTATCTGTGATGCTGAGGATCAGTGCCTCATAAGTACAATGCAAGTGCTTAGCCACTGAGCTACAGTCCTAACTCCCTAAATTTAATCTTGATTCCCATTTGAGTAACTTTAAAGGAAGGGAAGCAGTAATGCCTTAGTAAGACTTAAATGATATGCTCTCAAAAGTTAAACCTTACTTTTCAAGTAACAAAAATAATGAAGATAATTATTTCTAGTTATGAAGACAAAGCAAAGATGGCATCATTTGGGGCTGGGGTTATGGCTCAGTGGACGAGCACTCGCCTAGCACATGTGAGTGCTGGGTTCAATCCTCAGCACCATATAAAAATAAATAAATAAAATAAAGATATTGTGTTCAACTACCAACTAAAAAGAAAGTATTAAAAGAAAGATGCCATCATTTAACATAACTTCTTAGATCTATGTTACTTAATTCTAGTTATATGTTCTCTTTGTATGGAATGGTTATTGGATTTTGTTCTTTGAACTCCTTTTTAATGTTATTCCAATTAATATTCTATTTCTCAATATTTAAATTATTAAAAGAAATTCTAAGCATCTTTATTTTTAATGATACCTGAAATCATCTACATATTATTTTGAGTGTCTTTAAAAATTACATTACTTAACTGATGCAATTGCTCATACCTGAATTCCAGTGGCTCCAGAGGCTGAGGAAGGAGGGTCAGAAATTCAAGGCCAGCCTGGGCAACTTAGAGAGACCCTGTCTCAAAATAAAAAAATAAATAAAAGATCTGGGGATGGGAGCTCTAGGTAGAGCATCCCTGGATACCATGCAAAAAAAATTTCTTTTACATTACTTACTATAATACAATGTAATGTTTCGTGATTATTGATAGAGTTGGAATTGGAACTCTGAATCATCTAGGTTCCTTGCAGGAGTGAATGTCATCACTGGAAATCTAGGATACAAATGAATAATATTTTAGTCTTATTTCTCTTTGGTCCTCTTTAAAAGCCTTCCCATCCTTCATCTTTACCTTCGTTTTCTGTCATGAATCCTTTGAAATCTACATTTATATTTATATTACACCCCCGCACACACACACACACACACACACACACACATACATACACATGCTAGGCGAGTGCTCTACTGCTGAGCCACAACCCCAGCTCCTGTTTTATATACTTTTTAAGTAATATAGAAATGTGGTTCAGCTTTCTTGAACTGTAGCATGTATTTTTTTTCCTAATGGTTTTAATTTTTTTAAAAATATTTAGTTTTTAGTTGTAGTTGGACACAATACCTTTATTTAATTTTTATGTGGTGGGAGGATCGAACTCAGGGCCTCGCATGTGCTAGGCAAGTGCTCTACTGCTGAGCCACAACCCAGTCCTAATGGTTTTAAAATTTGTTCTTAGTATTAGAGTTTTTTTTTCCTTCTCTTTTTAGACCTGCATATAAAATGAGTAGATTAAAAGTAGAACTACTTTGCCTTCTTCTTTTTTAATTTGTTTTTCATATTACCTTTATCTTATTTATTATTTATTTTTATGTGGTACTAAGGATCAAATCCAGTGCCTCACATGTGCTAGGCAAGAGCTCCACCACTGAACCATGAACCCTGCCCATTTTTGTTTGTTTGTTTTTAAGATGACCTGAAACACCTTCAAGAGGGGAATGCAGTTTAAAATTTATCAGTGGTATACACCATTCAGCATGTGGTATGCTTGTTAGTATTTCCTAGTTATTACATTTATCTTAGTCTTGTTTCTCCAACTACTTATAAAATTCTTTTGGAATAAGGATTAAGTTTATATAATTCTTTTACATTTTCATAGTGCCCAGCTTGGCACAAAATTAGCTGATTATATCTATTTCATAATTATGGAAATGTACTTTTTTAGCCCATTTAATTGGTTTCATTAATGTACTCAGTGGAGACTTACTTTATCTTTGCTTTAGATATTTCTTATATTGCATTGCCTTTTTAGGAAAAAGATAAATTTTTCTATATTTTAACTGTTATTGCATATAATAAATATTGTTGCAGCAAAATTTCTATATTAAATTACCTGCTTAAGCCACACTTGTCAAACAGTTTGTTATAACAAAATCCTTATAAAGTCTTATATTCTTCCCATAAAGATAGATTTCATGAGATTTGGCTTAGCTTTTTTGAAAATGAAAGTTTTGATTTTGAAAAATAGGTGTTTAATGTATTGTGTTGCTGATCTAATAAATATTGGTTCTAATTAGTGTCATCTTTTCTATAATAAGTTTTGGATTTTGTTCTTTGTTACAATCATTAAAATGTTTTAGGTCTTAATTGAGGACTTTGACATTAAGATCAATGCCTGAGACTGTGGTGGTATTAAAATTAAGTGATGAGAGGACTAATGAGATTTTCTCTTTGGATAAGATATACTCTAGGGCTGGGGATGTGGCTCAAGCGGTAGCGCGCTCGCCTGGCATGCCTGCGGCCCGGGTTCGATCCTCAGCACCGCATACAAACAAAGATGTTGTGTCCGCCGAAAACTAAAAAATAAATATTTTAAAAAATTCTCTCTCTCTCTCTCTCTCTCTCTCTCTCTCTTTAAAAAAAAAAAAGATATACTGTAAATTAATCCTATAAATGAGCACTCATTAACAGACATTGTTGCTAAGTATCTTGAGAAATATGCAAGAATGATGATGGGTATTGATTTTGAAATGCATTTTTTAGTGTGTCTAGGCCCTCACCTAATTATAGTCTCTTTATATTATTCAGCTAGTATTGTAAAACAGAAACAAGTTCTGTTTTATTTATTTCCATAACATAAATGTGATAAACATGAGGATCATGGCTATAAAATAAATTCTTTTTATTTATTTTTGAGACAAGGTCTTACTATGTTGCCCAGGCTGATCTCCAGCTTCTGGGCTCAAGTGCAACTCCCACCTTAGCCTTTAGGCCACCATGCCAGTTATAATAAGTTCTTTTTTTTTTTTTTTTTTTTGTAGGTGGACATAATTATTTTATTTTTATGTGATACTGAGGATTGAACCCAGTGCCTCATGTGCGCTAGGCACATGGTCTACCACTGAGCCACAACCCCAGTCCTAAGTTCTTTTTTTTTTTTTTTTTAATATTTAGTTTTTAGTTGTAGGTCAACACAATATTTTTATGTGGTACTGAGGATCCAACCCAGTGCCTCACACATCCTAGGTGAGCACTTTACCTCTGAGCCACCACCCTGGCCCAATATAATAAGTTCTTATTTGTTTGAAGAGCATAGCACTGATGTTCACATGCCTGTAATTTTAGGGGCTTAGGAGGCTGAAGCAGGAGGATTTGCAAGTTCAAAGCCAGTTTCAGCAATTTAGCAAGGGCCTAAGCAACTTAGAGAGACTCTATCTCAAAATTTTAAAAAAATTTTAAAAAGGGCTGAGGATGTGGCTCAGTGTTACGTACCTCTGGGTTCAATTCTTGATACTGAAAAGAAAAAGAAAAAAAGAAATAGTTAATTTCCTTCCCTTCCCTCTCCCATGAGGCTTTCTTTATTCCTGTTGAAGTATACCATGGATAGATTGTAGAGAGCTAAAACTTTTCTCAAACCTTGATGGCTAGGGAGTAAAATAACAACTGTTATTATGATGTTCACTAGATTTTGTTGGTGTAAGGTTTTACAAACCTTTATTTTTTTAGCCTTTTGAATTTTTTTTTTTTTAATGTTAAATTGATCCTGAAATGAGGCCATTTTCTATATCTCAGATAAAGCAATGTTTTCAACTGTGGCCTTTTTCTTTTCTTTTTTGGTACTGGGGATTGAACTCAGGGGCACTTGGCCACTGAGCCACAACCCCAGCCCTATTTTTTGTTTTATTTAGAGACAGGGTCTCACTGAGTTGCTTTCTACCTCCTCACAGTTGCTGAGGCTGGCTTTGAACTTGTGATTCTCCTGTCTCAGCCTCCCAAGCCACTGGGATTACAGGCGTGTGCCACCGTGCCCAGCAATTTGTGGCGTTTTTCTTCATGGACTTTAATGACTATAAATGTGTTAAGTATTTTTTCTAAAATAAAACAGTATTTGTATGTAAATTGTGTAAATTGGGCTATTAACAGAGTACAAGGAGCTTGTTCTTGTGAATCATTTCTATTAAGTGATTACTCAATTCTTAAGTTACTTTTCCTGAAAGCACAGATATTTTTATTTTAGGTTTGCCTATTGAAGCAAACTTGACTGGATCTAAAAATAAGACACAAGTGTTTCAAAAGTAGTATAAGGACAAGGCAAGGTGTCTTATGCCAATAGTCCCTGCACTTGGAGATGGAGGCAGGGGGATCCCTTGAGTCTAGGAGTTCAAGACTAGCCTGGGCAGTAGAGTAAGACTCTACTGTAATAATAATAAAATAAAATAATAAAGTAGTAATATAAGTATCTGACTCTTAGCTATTTGTTGTATGTATTTTCATAGTGTCATTGTGTTCCTTCTTTCTTTGCATATGTATAGTGGATAGGGAGAAAATGTTAGTGATGAAAGATATAATTAAGTACCATTGCATTATATTAATAGAAACATAAAGCAAACCTTAGTTCCCAGACGTGTGTGCACGCGCGCACGCTGGGCATCAAACCCAGACCTTATTAGCACATGCTCTACTTCTGAGTTACAATTCCCAGTCCTTCAGAACAATTTTGAATTCCACAATTACAAATATACTCACAAAGCTGGATTTGTGGTACATGCATGTAATCCCAGCAACTTAGGAAGGTGAGGCAGGAGGATCATGAGTTTAAAGCAAACCTCATCAATATAGCCAGACCCTAAGCAATTTAGCCAGATCCTGTCTCAAAAATAAAAAATTAAAAGGGCTGGAAATGTGGCTCAGTGGTAAAGTGCTACAGATACACTCACATAAAAATACTCTAATCAGCTAAGGCCAAAGAGTCTAGTTTTAACTATTAATACTAATCATTCTTATGTGTTTCTTGCCTCAGGTCACCTTTATCAGTATCTTTTAGTGCTCTGATCTGTGATTTATTTATTTATTTATTTATTCGTTTATTTATTATTTATTTATTTTGGTATTAGGGTGCTTTAAGATCTTGCTAAGTTGTTGAGGCTGGCTTTGAACTTGTGGTCTTTCTGCCTCAGCCTCCCCAGTCACTGGGATTACAGGCATGTGCCTTCATGCCCAGCTAATAAATGTTCTTTGATTAAAACACAGACTAGTATTTGGTTGATACACATGGTGGTGTAGTTGAAGCTGTTGAAAAGGGGTTGGATTCTGAATTTTTTTTAAAGGTAGATCTAACTGGATTTATTGACAGGTTGGATAAATGAGAGAAAGGAGCCAAGGATGACTTCAAGGCTTTTTGACCTGAGCAGCTAAAAAAGAATGGAATTGTCATTTACTGAAATGAGGAAAACTGTAGAGAAGAGCAAGTTAGCAGGGTTGAAAAATAGTTCAGTCCTGGACATGTTATGAGTGAGATGTCTCTTGGACATCCAAGTGGAACTCTTGAGTAAGTAGATGCTTAAATGAGCCTGAAGTTCAGGGGAGAGCCTGACTGGAGATTATAAATGTGGGAAGTATAGCATTTAAATGATATTTTAAAACCGTAAGTTTTGGAAGGAAGTGAATCCCTCTAAGGAAATCACCAAGGAAATGTTTGTAGCTAATGCAGAGGTTTGAGATCTGAGTACCCAGCCTTCCAACAGTTAGAGTTGAGGAGATGAAGGGAACCAGGAAAGGAGACATGAGAAGAAGGGGGGGGAGGTGTGTAAAGAGAAAAAATAGGTGTGTAGAGTTCCAGAAGTCAGCTGTCAGCAGAACAAAGTGTCTACAGAATGAGTAACTGCTCAGTTTTATCAGAGTTTCCAGATAAGATGAGAATTGAGAATTAATTTAGTTTAGTTGTGAAAACATAAAATTATTGTAATTTTGACAACAGTGGTGGTGAAAGCCAGATTCAGAGAAGATTCATGACCACATGTGAGAGATGAGGAATTTGAGATAACAAACGCATGCAGCTCTTTTGAGCAATTTTACTGTGACAGGCAGCAGAGAAATGGACAATAGAGTCAAAATATATTTCTGCTTAAATTAAAAATAATTTTTTTTAGTTGTAGATGGACACGATATATTTGTTTTTATTTATTTATTTTTATTTATTTTTTTTTTTAGAGAATTTTTTTTAATATTTATTTTTTAGTACTCGGCGGACACAACATCTTTGTTGGTATGTGGTGCTGAGGATCGAACCCGGGCCGCACGCATGCCGGGCGAGCGCGCTACCGCTTGAGCCACATCCCCAACCCCTGTTTTTATTTATTTTTATGTGGTGCTGAGGATTGAACCCAAGGCCTAAAGTGTGCAAGGCAAGTGCTCCACCACTGAGCTACAACTCCAGCCCCTGCTCAAATTTTAATGAATTTATAACATTTGTGTGCAATTAAAAAGATCTAGTAGAAAGGAAAATTTGAAGGTGAACTCTTTCCTGGAGTAAATGTTCTTGAATAGGAGATGAAATGGGATTTACTATACAAATTAAAAAGTATGAAGTAGCGCTAGCCTATAATCCCAGTGACTTGGGAGGCCGAGGCAGGAGGATTGCATATTCAAAGCCTGCCTCAGCAACTGTACAAGGCTTTAAGCAACTAAGCTAGACCCTGTCTCAAAAATTAAAAGTGCTATAGATGTTGCTTAGTGGTTAAGCACTTCTGGGTTCAGTCCCTGGAACTTAAAAAACAAGTATGAGGTATATGTTCATTCATACATCCAAAGATGAATAGCTGTTACTGAGCATGTGCTCAATGCCTGGGATAAATAAAATAAGGAATATGACGTGGGCTTTCTGCTGTCTTGGAGGATCATTTCTTTTTGCTGGTGTTATTTCCAGATGAGGAAATTGAAACTCACTGATTAAGAAACTTGCTCAAGGTAACTAAGTTTTTTTGTTTTTGTTTTTGAGGAGGAAAAGTTTATTTAAGGGCTTACGGTTTCAGAGGTCTTAGTCCATATGCATCCAGCTCCATCATGGCAGAAGAGTATGGCAGAGGGAAACAGCTCACGTGGTGATCAGGAAGCAGAGAGCCTAAGATATATTTGATTCCAATATAGTCTAACATCCATCATCTCTCATATTCTTAGTGTCTTCATTGCTGTCACCCTGCTAGGTCAACCCACCATCATATCTTGCCGGATTGCCCTGTACAATTAATTTTCTTCCAGTTGTCAGAATGTTCCTTTTAGAATATAGGTCATCACTCAGTCCTTTGTCTGCTCAGAACTTACATGGCTTTCTAGCATGTCAGGATTAAGATAAATAATGGTTTAACTTATCCCCCACCTCCTTTTTTTTTAAAGTTGTAGATGAACACAATACCTGTATTTATTTTTATGTGGTGCTGAGGATCAGACCCAGTGCCTCATATGTATCTTGCAAGCACTCTACCACTGAGTTACAGCCCCAGCCCCTCTGGCCTCTTTTTTCCACCACTCTCATTGGAATGGCCCCTTTTATTCCAGTCACTGACCTATTTTTTGTTCTTCAAATGTTAAGTGTGTTCCCATTTTCTCAACTTAAGAGTGCTCTTTCCTCAGCTATTTACTTAATTCTTGCTTTAGATCTGAGCTCAAATTTACCTCCTTAGAAATGCCTTCTTGGGGCTAAGGATGTGGCTCAAGCGGTAGCACGCTCGCCTGGCATGCTTGCAGCCCGAGTTCGATCCTCAGCACCACATACAAACAAAGATGTTGTGTCTGCCGAGAACTAAAAAATAAGTAAATTTTTTTTTTTTTTAAAAAGAAGTGCCCTCTTATTTAAAATACAGCATCATCACCTATCCCCTCTTCACATTATTTTTTTTTCTTAATACCTCTTGAAATCATAGGTTTTATTTGTTTGTTTTAGTAATAGGAATTAAAATCAGGGTTACTTAACCACTGAGCCACATCCCTAGCCCTTTTTATTTTCTTTTTTGAGGCAGGTCTCATTAAATTGCTGAGGCAGGCTTTGAACTTGAGATCCTTCTCCTTTGGCCTCCCGAGTCACTGGGATTACAGGCGGTGCCATTGCCTCCAGCTGGAATTGTAGTTTATTTTAAATTTTTTCCTTTATGTCAGTAGACTATAAGCTTAATGAATGGCCAGACATTGTGGGTAGTTGCTGTATTTCTAGAATCTAGAAAAATATATGACATATGAGTTCAAGGTATGTGAACTTGTCTCATAAAAGATTTGGACAAGATCTGTGGATAGGGAGGGAGCCAGTTTTTTTTGTACACACAAGGCATTATACGGTGGAGCGACTTCATGTTGATACTAAAAGAATGATTGATGTAGATGGTAATGGGAGGGATTGAAAGTAAGAGGTTTCTGTTTAGGGAACTATTTCTTTAGTCACCAGGGGGTGGATTGGGAGATGGATTGGTAGTGGAGGACATCAGAAATTAGGTTCTGAAGTAATATTACTGAAGAGTAATAGGAAAGATCATTGGAGCTAATTAATTGGGGTGGGTTTTAATTATGTTGATTTTAGGGAAAAAGAAAACATTTGTTAAAATTATCTTCATCATAGTTTAGAAAATATAACTAAGGAAAAAGTAAAATTAGAAGTTTTTTCATGCATTGATAACCACTGTGAGCATTATTCTGATATATTCATACTTGTCTATACATGTATCTACACACACATATTCAAAAAATTGCTGGCCTTACTGATGATTTAAGGTAAAATGAGGACAACCAAGAGGAATTGTTATTTTACTTTATTATTTTTTTGTCGTGCTGGAGCTCAAATGTGTGGCCTCGTGCATGTAAGACAAGTGTTCTCCCTCTAAGCTGCCCCTCACCTCAAGAGAAAAATTATTTAATGGACAGTGGGAGATACAGAAGTAGTTCCTGAGATGTAGATCAGAGAAATGACATAGCTGTAGGCCTTGGAAATGGATGTCAATTAAAAAATTTTTTTTTAATATTTATTTTTTAGTTGTAGTTGGACACAATACCTTTATTTTATTTATTTATTTTTATGTGGTGCTGAGGATCGAACCCAGGGCTTTGCATGTGCTAGGTGAGCGCTCTACTGCTGAACCAGCCACAACCCCAGCCCCAGGATGTTAACTTTTAAAAACTTAAGAAAATACAGTGAAGGAGGAAGCTGGGAATGAGGATAGGGACCTCAAGGAGATAGAAGAATTGGAATAGCTGATGTGTGAGAATCATAAGAAGCAAGCATGTTTATTGTGCAAAGATTGTCTCAAGGTAGCATAACTGTTGTAGAGCTTAACTTCAGAATCTTAATGCTCAGTGTTAATTTTAGAGTCTTTGGATTGCCGTTATTCCTCCATTGTCTGTCTATTGCTCAGGTCATTGTTCAGGATGTAAAATAAAATATTGATGAAGGTGAGTTTGACTAGAAAATTTCTCTCATGTAAATATTCATTTCTCTTAGAGTATATAAATTGCAAATGTTTTAACATAATCACTCCTTTTGATGTTGTTGACATTGCAGAAACTTAAAATTATAGTAGTAAACACTTAAGGTTTTTTAGTGTTTTTATTTGTTTCTTATTTATTTATTGTGGTATTGACTCTTGAACCCAGGGCCTTGTACATGTTAAACACAAATACTATACCACTGAGCTACATCCCAAGCTCATTATTTTAAGACAGGCTCTTGCTGAATTTCCTCTTGCTGGACTTGAATTTGCAATCCTCCTGCCTCAGCCTCCGAAGTAGCTGAAATTATAGGTTTAAACCACTGTGCCTGGCTTATACTAAGTTTTTGACTGTTTAATTATCATTGTATATTATAATTTAACCCTACTTATACTATGTGTGTGTGTGTGTGTTTATATTTAATTTTATTTGGTGGTGTGGGGATGGAACCCAGGGCCTTATGCATGCAAGGCACATACTCTACTCACTGAGCTATATCCCCAGCCCCTAAATAATTTTATAATTAAAGATATATCAAGTTCTCCAAATACTAAATAAATATATATATATATACATTTTTTTTATTTCATACCTTAAAATTTAATATCCTGGCCAGGTGATGTGGTGTACACTTGTAGTCTCAGCTACTTGGGAGACTGAGGTGGAAGGATCACTTGAGCCCAGGAGTTAGTTCAAGGCCAGCCAGCCTCAGCAACATAGTGAGGCCTTGTTTCAAAAAAAAAAAAAAAAAAAAAAAAAATTTGGTGAGAACAGAGGGTATGCGTCTATCACCTGTGGAAAAGAAGCTGCACAGGAAGCTGTGAAACTGGCATGTGATAAACAAATATCCATTGTCTGGCAGGTTACTATTTGAGAGAATAAGCTTCAATTAAAAATATTTGCAGTTAATATTTTTTATTTTCTATTGTTACTTTGGGTGTTTTTATATTGGCTAAGTTGATAGTGACCTTTACTATTTTTTTCTGACTATAAAAGTTAAAAAAAAATTACCTAAGAAATAATGTTTATAGAAAGTTTTCCATAATTCTTTAAAAAATATATATATTTTTTAATATCCTGATAGATGAAGGAATAAAGCACTGGAGTTTCTGAAAAATGCCAAATTTACTGTTTAAATGATAAAAAAAATTTTAGAGTTGAGAAAATTTGAGGATGGCCATATCAATCTTATTATTGTTTTTTAAAAAACATATATTTCTATGAAGATATATATACCCTTTATTATTTTTTTAATATTTTATTTTTTAGTTGTAGTCAGACACAATACCTTTATTTTATTGTTTATTTATTTTAATGTGGTGCTGAGGATCGAACCCAGGACCTCTCATGTGCTAGGCTATCGCGCTACCTCTGAGTCACAAGTCCAGCCCCCCCTTTATTGTTTTTATGAGAAAAAACAAGTTATAAAAATACAAATTAAAGTTATTAACAAGTACAAATTTTGCATGCTCTTGTCAGTATAGGCTATTGTTTTTTGTTGCTAATATTAAAATTATTATGAAAATAAGAGTTATCTTTAGCTCTGCAAGTCAACTGCAAGATTCAAGTTGTCTTTATTCAACCTTAACCATTTTCTCCTCTGCCCCGTGGCCGGGTGGGGGGAGAAGGGATAGGTAGGCTGCACTCTAAAATTAAATGCCAATATTGGATTCTAATAAGGAGGTTTTATTTCAGGTCTTTGTAGGTAAAATACCAAGAGATTTATATGAAGATGAGTTGGTGCCCCTGTTTGAGAAGGCTGGACCCATTTGGGATCTCCGTCTTATGATGGATCCACTGTCTGGTCAGAACAGAGGGTATGCATTTATCACCTTCTGTGGAAAAGAAGCTGCACAGGAAGCTGTGAAACTGGTATGCAATAAACAAATGTCCACTATCTAGCAGGTTACTATTTGAGAGAATAAGCTTCAATTAAAAATATTTGCAGTTAATATTGTTTTATTTTCTATTGTTACTTTGGGTGTTTTTATATTGGCTAAGTTGATAGTGACCTTTGCTATTTTTTTCTGACTATAAAAGTTAAAAAAAAAATAACCCCCAAAATAATGTTCTTAGAATTCCATAATTCTAAGAAGTTAACCAATAGGTTGGTTAGTATCAAAAGTTTTCATTAAAGTATTTAGCCTGTACAGATTTTTCTTTTGGTTTTAGACAAAAATGATGTTTGTTCCTGTAGTTAAACTTTAGGATTGACATTTAGGTAAAATGAAGGCTGAGTTGGGTTCTGGAGAACACAATGGGATGACCAACTTTTAGGATTCAGTTCAGGAAACAGTTGTGAGTCTGTTCTATTATTTTTCTCACAACCTAATCACACAATTTATTTTTTAATTGTATTCTTTTTATTTCTAAGCCATTGAGTGCATCTTTAATCTTTCTCTCCTTTTCTACTACTTAATAGCCAGCCTTCTCTTAGAGAATTTCCTTCCTCTAATGCTTTTTACCATTTTGGGCTTATTTTAGAACAGCAGTAAATTCTGTAAATAGTATTTTTACTCCTATCTGAAGATACATCTTTTTATCATTTGGTATCATTATTTTTTGGCATATTCTTGTCCAGCATCTAAGGACCTAGTCTAGTTATAGCCCTGCAGGTAACCTTTTTCACTAAAGATTTTGGTGTCATTAGTGGGCTCTGATTTAGTTCCTCTCATAGCTTGATCAAAATTTTAGTTTTTATTGGGATTTGTCTTCCACATTTATTTACTATTAAGAAACATTCAAAGCTTTGTTATTTTTTTTTTGGTTTGTGTAGATGACTTTATTTTTTAAATTTTTATTTATTTACTTTTATGTGGTGCTGAGGATCAAACCCAGTGCCTCACACATGCTAGGCTAGCGCTTTACCTCTGAGCCACAACCCCAGCCCCCACCCCATGACTTTATTTTTAATCACATCTTTTGGTAAACTAATGAATAAATCATTTTAAAGCATAAGAAGCTAAACTTTTTATCAAGGAAACCATCACTGTAATGATTTAAATAAAACTTTTTAGTCCTATCTTTTCATAAAAATTTGAAAGTATGGAGAAGAGTTTAAAACTTAGTTTACAATTGTGTATATACTGTGAGATTCTTCTAAATTTCTTTTGGATTTTTTAAACATATTTGTTACTCTTTAAATATGTTGTTGTGATTATGGCTTATCCATATCTGATTTTATTCCCAAGAACTGGAAAAGAATTTTCAGAAAGATAAAACAAATATGAAATGAGATATTTTTTGAAATAAAGTGAATAAGCTTTAGTCTTTTTTATATGGAAGAACAGTAGAGGTTAACAAAATCAAACTAGAACTGTAATGTATAAACTATAAAGTTTAGAATATGTGTTCATATTATGGTAAGCACGAGGGAACTTGTGAGTTCATGAAGCAAGGAATTAAATTGTGGAATCTTTTTAGGTTAAGATCAGTTGTCCTCAGTTTGGGGTGGTTTTGGGGTTTCTGGTTCTTTTCTTCCTTGCAGTGTGACAGTTATGAAATTCGCCCTGGTAAACACCTTGGAGTATGCATTTCTGTGGCAAACAACAGACTTTTTGTTGGCTCCATCCCAAAGAATAAGACTAAAGAAAACATCTTGGAAGAGTTCAGTAAAGTCACAGGTAAAACAAAAATGTATTTAGAAGTTAGTTCTGGGAAATTTATTGTATTGTCAATAAATGCTTTTTGAAAAAGGAGATATATATTAAACTAAGAATCAAAGGTCTGCTGTTTCTAAATTGATTCATTCTACTCTATAGTGGTTTGGACTAAATATACTCCCTCCTATCCTTGATTTCTTGGAATTTCCCTTTCACTTGTTTGTCCTAATTGAAACTTGGCATTTGCCAGAACCTTCGTTGTGTAGCCTTCAAGTGAAAGCTTTTCCCCCTGATATCCACAGTACTTTAGGACCAAGGAGATGAAAGTTCTTATTTCTCCCTCCTGTTGACTTGTCTTGATCCTGTTTTTTTAAATTTCCAATTGTAAATCCAGTCATCAATAATTAAGTACATTACACATCACAGGTCTGTATATATTACTATGTAACAATTACATAAATCTGTAGTTTCACTTATTAACACAATATTTTCTACGTCCTATTCCATTTCACTTTTTACAGTGCTGCTTGAGATTGATGCTGTAACTATTTTAGACCACTTTCTCCTCTTGTAAAAAACACTGTTCCTTTACTTGTTTTTTTTGTCATCCAGACATTCTATCCTTTTTCCTTCCTTGAAGCTGTAATCTCTTGGTGTTCTGATTTTAGCTTTTCTTTAAATCTGAAGATTGCTTCAAGCTCACATTCTTCTTCTGTCCTAAATTGACTTTTTCTAGTTCTTTTAATATCTATGTGGATGGCTATTCAAGGTCCTAGAATCCTAGTTCTCTAACCACCTCATCTCTAGTCCTTGACTTGAGCTCTGCCATATCCAGATCACATTCTGGAATTTGTCAGGAGAAAGTCTACACACTCTGAATCTTTGATTTCTAGCATCCCACCTTGTAACCACCACCTCTGCCCATTATAATTATGATGGTCAAATATCTCTATTGGAACAGTTCTTTGACCTCATCATGTTTTATTATTTTATTATGTAGCTCCTTTCTGGCTACATGTTCATTCACTCATTCCTTCAGCAGGTGTTTATTAAAGTGCCCGTTAAATGCTGGCATTGTGCTATGTATTAAGATACTGTGATGAATAAGAGACCTATTCTTCACCGCCTATATTCTGGGAAGGGAGTCAAGAACAAAAAATTAAAAAAATATGTAACATGTTGTGGTAAAACACTCTGAAGGGGAAACTATGGGATATTTAGCTAGGGAATAGCTACTATCCCTGTTTACATGGTTATGGAAGGCTTTTCTGATAAGGTGACATTTCAACTAAGATCTAAAGGTTGAGGAGGATGTAACATACAAAGAGAAGGGGGGGGGGTAAGCACTTTCCAAGAGAGCAAGATATGCTAGTGCTCCACAGCAAGAAGGAACTCGGTCTGTGAAAGTACCTAAGAGAAGGCTAGTGTCACTGAAGGATAAAATTAGGAGTAGAATTAGAGGAGATAGGTAGGGCTTCTGTAGACCATGTAAGGAATCTGAATTTTATTGTGTAGATAATGGGAAGGTATTTGAAGATTTTAAGCAAGGAATAACACCTGTTTCATGTTTACAGAATATATTATGTCTGTTGTTTTGTGGATAAGGGCTTAGCAATGGGATCGAGAGTAGAAACTTGGGCTGGGTATGGTGGCACATGCTTGTATTCCCAGCTTCTCAGGAGGCTGAGGTAGAGGAGGATACAAGTTCCAGAACAGCTTCAGCAACTTAGGGAGACTTGTCTCACCATAAAAAAATGAGAGGACTGGGGTTGTACCTTAGTGATAAAGCACCCCTGGGTTCAAACCCTTGTGCAGGGAGTAGAAGCTGGTAAATTAGATGAGGCTGTCATAGGAGATAAAATATAAGACTGGACTAGGGCAATAGCAGTGGAGATGGAGAGATGTTAATGGGTTTGGAAGTGAATGGGAGAGATGAAGGAAGAAATCAAAAATGTCTTAATTTGTGCTTTAGAACTCAGTGGATGGTGTTCATTAGAGAGGTCTAGAGAAGACAGATTTGGGACATGGTGGTGTATGGGACATCTTAAATTTGTCAACAGGGCTATGTTAAATAAGCAGACACATGGAATTTAGAGAAGTGTGGACTAGAAATCTAAGCACTTACAAGGATATAGAGAGTATTTTAAAGTAAAGCTAGCAGACAAGACCTAGAGAGAGCAATATGGAGAGACAGGGCAAAGGAAGGACTAAGAGCAGAATAGTTAGCAGTCACCTTTGTTCCTGGTAAAAAGAGTAAATTAGGTTTAAGGAAGGTTTTGGGGGCCATGTTTAGTTGATGAAAGTTACTTCTTTTGGATTTATATTAATAATTTGTTTTTTAAGGTTCTTGATAGTTTTATAAATTATGAGTTCATGTATATAAATTAATACTCTTAAAACATTGTAGAATGTTAAATTTAAATGTCAAAATACAGTAGTTGGGCCTGTTGTGGGCTGTACCTTTAGGATCCTAAAATTAATAGGGAACATGAAATATTGTCCCAAATCCTGTACCTAATTATGCTGATATAATTGTGTACTAGGTAATTAGTGACTCATTTTGAGGCTTTTTCAATTATTTTTTGCTTCTTGGCAAGTGGATTTAGGTCTGCCTAATCGCTAGATGTGTGGTGGATGCTTTTGGCTTATATATCTGGCTGTTGGTTTAACAGAGGGTTTGGTGGACGTTATTCTCTATCATCAACCCGATGACAAAAAGAAGAATCGGGGGTTCTGCTTCCTTGAATATGAGGATCACAAGTCAGCAGCACAAGCCAGACGTCGGCTGATGAGTGGAAAAGTAAAAGTATGGGGAAATGTAGTTACAGTTGAATGGGCTGACCCTGTGGAAGAACCAGATCCAGAAGTCATGGCTAAGGTAAATGCAGTTCCTTGGGGTGGGGGTAGATTATCATTTCGATTTTTGTACCCAGAAAACAGCTCAATCTTTTCGAGTTTATAATAAAAACAATTTATAGCTCTTGACTTCTAATTGCTTAGACAAGGAGCTGATTTAACACTGAAACAATAACTTGTCTTGGTAACCAGAAATTTCTGTTAACCATCCCTTTTCCTGCAGATTAACTGTACCAAAGGAACTGAAATTAAGTCCCTTCAATTAAGTATTTTGTATACACTGAGTATTTGTTTAGTGTTAGGTGTCATTGGGGACATGAAAGTTTAAAATTAAAGACAAGGTCTTATTAAATAGAGAAGAATGTTTTAGAGATTATAAATTATAGTTTTCATTGACCATAGTATGACTTTTATTACATGGCTATGAATTATATTTTATAGCTAATTTATCTTTCCTTAATTTATTTTTTTAACATAATTTCCTTGGAATATTCCCCATGAAAAAAGACAAAGTATTATCATGTTTGCTTTTATTTGATAGTGGCAAAATATGAATGATAAGCCCTATAGAGAGCCCTCAGTTCCCTCCTTAGCCCTGTGCTTGCATTGTCAGGACCTTTGCTTGGTGAAAGGTGGTGCCATGATTCCTGGTTCTGTAGCCTTTCCTTTAGGTGACTCCTGAGATTAAAGGGACACACCAGAATTACATCTCTGCTGCTTGCAGTGTGTTCTTGGGTATTGGTTTTGCCTCATCCCTTCTCAGGGAGGCAGCATCTCTATGGATGGCTATGAGTTAGTGGACTGGATTCTTCATGACTGAGCATGAATTTCTTCAAGGTTTTTATTCCAGGTTTTGAGGGAGCAAATGAAAACTAACTTTGATTTGTTAGAAGAACTCTAGTTTACACTAGTATAGTATAAGTCTTTGCAGGCAAAGATGTCTTTGGGTTAAGCAGAGAAAATCCCTGGGAATGAACTAGAGAAGCCCTGAGAAGTGCTGCTCAGTGTCTCTCATCTCATTCCTTGAGTAGATGGGGGATAGGTGTCTAGAAAAGGGATTAGGAGTCTAGCCCTGGTTTTTTTTTTCTTCTTCTTTTTCTTTATCTTTTTAAAATTAGCTTCTTATTGTTTCTTAATATAATTGTGTCTCTGGGCAAACTATCAAACCTTGGATGTCATTTGTTTTATTGAGGTTGGATAAGTCTCCAAGATCCACTTCAAGTTTGAATCTATCAAGTAAAAACCTAAGTGTTGCCTCTGTTGCTTTAGAAAAACATTTAGAAATAACATTATAAATATATTTACACACTATAAGGAAGGAATTAAAACCCCCTGAAAAACTAAAAGTGCTTCTCAACCACTTTTCACATATATCTGGTAACCTTTCATTCTAAATCTTTTTTCTTTCTTTTTTTTTGGTCAGAAAACCTCAAGATTTTATTCTGACTATTCTTTCTGGATCCTAAACCAGGTTTAACAATGAAAAGAAAGCCTGTATAAGTTTGGAATTGAATATTATTGACTCCTAATTATTATTGTTTCCTAATTTAAAAAAAATTACCCATTAGAGTAAAGCTTCTGCTCCTTACTCTATCAGTGTTAGGCTTCATTGAAGATTATTTGCCAAGTTGGATCCGTTTTATAATCAACTGGAACCTAAGAACCTAAATGTATCTTTTTTTTTTTTTTTTTTTAATGTGGTGCTGAGGATGGAACCCAGGGCCTTGCACATGCTAGGCAAGTGCTCCACCACTGAGCCACAACCTCAGCCCCATGAACATCTAATTTATGTTCATTGTTGTTGTGGTTTTGCAGTGTAGGGGATCAAACCCCAGGCCTTGAGCATTCTAGGCAATTACTGTACTGTTGAGCTATATCCTCAGACCCTATATTGAACATTTTAAACACAATTCCAAAAAAGTAATTTTTATATGATACACTATGGTTTTTTCACAGACAAGAATAAAATATCCATCCCTGGAGTGTAACTCAGTAGTGAAATACTTGCCTATCATGCACAAGGTTCTGGATTTGATCCCCAATACCACAAAAAATAAATTTAAAAAAAATTTTTTTCACAGTGCTTGAGATCAAACCCAGAGCCTTATGTACGCTATGCAAACACTCTTGCCATTGAGCTGTGCCCCCAGCCCTAAATATATAAAATTTTTAAAAATGTTAAGAGAGATAAAGCAGGTTGTGGTAGTGCATACCTGGAATCCCAGCTACACAGGAAGACGAGGCAGAGGATCACAAATTTTAAGGCCAAGTTGGACAAATTAGTGAGATTCTTTCTCAAAATAAGTAAAAAGGACTAAGGCTATAGCTCAGTGGAAGAGTGCTTGCTTAGCATGTGGGAAGCCTTGAGTTCTGTTTCCAGTGTTGTGGGGTAATAAATCAGTAGTAGCCTAATGTAGAGCCTAGTTCTCAACCTATAGCAGTGAGAAGAAAGTAGGAGTAGAAGTAAATAATATATTTTTCTTAAATCCCTCTTATTTATATAACCCTTTATAAGAGGCAACAGTTTGTTCAGTGGATATGTTAATTTTTTGTTAGAATAGGTAATATATTTTCTTAGTTCAGAAATCAAAAAGTTTAATATAAAATGGTATGGACAAGTCCTGCTTCCACCTCAGCTCCATGTCTGTTATATTCCTCTTGTCCCCTAAAAGGCATTCAGTTTTATTATTTTCTGGTTTATTATTTTAATGTTTCTTTAGGCAAATATTAGTATATGTTGTTGTTGTTTGTTTGTTTTAGGTGTACACAATATCTTTATTTATTTATTTATTTTTATTTTTGTGTGGTGTTGAGGATCGAACCCAGGGCCCCGCGCATGCCAGGCGAGCATGCTACCGCTTGAGCCACATCCCCAGCCCTAGTATATGTTCTTATTTTCCTTTCTGTATTCACTGATCTATATTTGCTTATTCACCATTCTATTGGATCAGCTCTAAGAAAATACAACAGAATTATATGTTCCACTAAAAAATATATAAGATATTGCTAACTAATCGGTGGCACAGTGGTTACTTATTCCATTGACTCTTAAATTGTATCCCTGTTTTGGAGATGTAAAAAAAAATAGAGGGGGAAATGTCTTATCTTGGCAGTCTCTCTGATCAGTTGTAGAGCTTGTCCTCTTTTTTTTTTTGCTATATAATATTCCATTTTGTAGGTATACTTAATATATTCATCCAACTGAATTTTGCATTTTTTGTAATGTTTTATTACAATACTGTAATGAAGAAGCTTGTATCATGTCAGTTGATACAAATGCAAACGTATCTGAAAGATAGATTTTTTTTTAGGAGTAGATTTGTAGACCAAAGGGTAAATTCACCTGTAATTAGTAAGATATTAGCATATTCCTCTCTGTAGGTGTTCCTCTTCCTTGACAAATTAGCCTATTATCAAACTTTGGGTTTTGCCAATCTGATAATCAGTGGTTTCTCAAAGTTAATGATTTGCTTCTCTTACTATGTATGAATTTGAGCTTTTTGTATGTTTGAAGGGCCACGTTTCTTTTTATAAACCATGTATTCATGAATTTTGCCTATTTTTATATTCTTTTGTTGAACTTTTTCTTATTATGCTGTGATATAAAAGAATATTTTCCCATGATATAACTTGCAAACATTTTTTTCTGTATTTGTCATTTTTCCTTTGAATTGGTTTATGTATGTATCCTTTTTTTTTTTTTTAACCATCTAGAAGCTATTATTTTTAGTATTGAATGTATCTCTCTTTTGTGTAGTTTCTAGATTTTAAGTCATAAGGTCATTCTACTACATTATTGTATAAAGGAATCACCCTGTTTTCTTCTAATACTTCCTAGTCCTCTCCCCACTTATCATTTGACTATTTGATCTATTTGGAGTTTATCCTGGTGTATAGTGTGAGGTATGGACCAATTGTTAACTTTTTTGTTCTGGTTAACAATGTTCTGATTTTCAGTGATCTAAAAAAGCATTATGGGTCATTTATATTCAGTAGTCTTAGTCTCTAGATTTTGTTCATCTTTCACCCTCACCCCTGCTAAGCAGAAAGACCCGGGGTGGGGGGGGGGTGGGGGAACACTTAGAAACCATGTTAAGATTGTGAAATAATTCGCTAATAGTGATATATTGACTCCCTGAAGGCTCTCTTCACAGTATTAAGTGCTTTAACGACAGACATAAGCTAAGGCAGGAAATCAAGAATTTATGTAAATTGATAACTAATTTGAGAACCATTTTCTTGGCAGTTTTTCATACTTTCTCTGACAGCACTTGTAGCACTTACTGTTTTAGAGAAGAAAAGCCTATAAACCATGAAGACAAAAAGAAATACTTTAAAACTTCAACTAAAAATATGTATTTAGTGCCAATTTTGTGTATTTATTGCTGTTAGGTGAAAGTTTTATTTGTAAGAAACTTGGCTACTACTGTGACAGAAGAAATATTGGAAAAATCGTTTTCTGAATTTGGGAAACTTGAAAGAGTAAAGAAGTTGAAAGATTATGCATTTGTTCATTTTGAAGACCGAGGAGCTGCTGTAAAGGTAGAAATTTTGAAATTTTTCTTCTTGATAACTCAAATCTTGTTAAAACTTCCTAAACAGATAAATTGCTTAAAAAAGAAGTAAAGGGCAAGGAACATGGAGTCATGGAGCACTTGCATGAGGTCCTGGGTTCCATTCCAAGTGCCACCAAAAAAGAAAGAAAAAGAAAATTATCTTTTAGCTACTCCACTTCATGCTGAGCATCAAACCCAAGGACTTCATGTTTGTTAGGCAAACACTAACTGAGCTACGTCCCCAGCCATAGTTTAGAATTAATTGGTTTGTTTATTGATGGAATCTAATGAGGGAATATTGCTCATAAAATTCATAGTTTGATTTAGAAATTAATGTTTGTCTTTTTGAAATTTCCAATGGTATAGAACAGATCTAACAAACTTATATAATATTTTCTAAATATTATTTTTTATTTAGTTAGTATTAAATAGTTGACTTAATTGAAAGTATTTATAAGGGGCTGGGTTGTGGCTCATCAGTAGAGTGCTCGCCTCACATGTGCGAGACCCTGGGTTCAATCCTCAGCACCACATAAAAAAATAGATAAAATGAAGGTATTGTGTGCAATTACAACTAAAAAAATAAACATTAAAAAAAATAAAAGAAAGTATTTTTAAGAACTGGTAGGGTGGTTTGCCAGAGAAGCCTATGAAATAAATTTTAAGAACTGGGAAAGTCAGGGAAAAGAGTAGATGCTCCAATCTTTTGTTTACAGCAGGAATCCTTAGTTCCTTTTTATGTGTGGTGGTGATGTTCCAAATGCTGAGGATGCTAAGTTACATCCTCAGTCCCTATACCACAACATTTTTGTGGACTTATTCAATTGCGTTAGCAGGAGCATCCCAAAGCTGACATGGGAAGTGAGGAAAATTGAAATCAAAAGGAAGATTAATGTAATTTTTAATCTAGATACTTGTCACTGGACATTCTCCCCCCCCCCCCCCCGCCCCCAGTACTGGATTGAGCCCAGGGCCTCATACTTGTTGGGTAGGCACTCTACCAACTGAGCTACATCACATCCTCTCCATCTTCTTTTTTAAAAACTGTAAGACAGGGTCTTTCTCAGGTACCCAAGCTGGCCTCAGACTTGCAATCCTTCTGTCTTAGCCTCCCCAGTTGCAGGGATTACAGAAGTGCCTGCCTTGTCAAATTTTTTACGATAGAGCATTTATTATGTATGCCCAGCAGGGGGAAAGGTTGTATAGGAAAATAAAAATTTTTGTTGTAGTGGTTTGTTATTGAGTACCTGAATCTTGAAGTGTGGCAGAGATTGTTAAGTGGAATAGCATAAATAAAGGATTAGAACATAGAATGCGTATTTCTTGTATTCTAGGTGATATTTGAGACTTTATTAGCCTTTTTTGGACTCTTTGCTGTTAACTATTCAAAGTATGTTACAGATTAAGAGGGAAACCTAGGAGTTTATGAGGGAAACCTAGGCTTTTTTTGTTAGTATCGTGTTGAATTTCATTGGTTAACCTCGTTTGTATTTTTAAATCCTTGAAATTTTTGTGTAAGGCCTGTATGTTGAATACTGTATATTTATTTGAAGATTTGAATTCTGAAAAGTTTATTTTTGCCTGGTTTGTATTAATGCTGGCATTTTTCTGTGGTATGGCATTTGCTTCTTGGATAGGGCTAAGCTTTAAAGAGTTACTTGGAACTAAGGAACAGCAACTAGGCATCTTTTTTGTTAAGTGTAACAGGAGGACATTGATCTTGTTCTCAATGTAATTTATATATAAAAAATAAGATGAAGGGAATGGAGTTTTTAAAAATTTTTTTAGTTATACATGGACACAATATCTTTATTTTGTTTATTTTTATGTGGTACTGAGGATTGAACCCAGTGTGCCTCACATGTGCGAGTCAAGGCTTGCCACTGAGCCACAACCCCAGCCTTGGAGTTCTTTTTAAAAAAAACTTCAGGGCTGGGGATGTGGCTCAAGTGGTAGCGCGCTCGCCTGGCATGCGTGCAGTTCGATCTTCAGCACCACATACAAAGAAAGATGTTGTGTCCGCCGATAACTAAAAAATAAATATTAAAATTCTCTCTCTCTCTCTCTCTCCCCCTCCCTCCCTCCCTCTTTCACTCTCTCTTTAAAAAAAAAACAAACTTCAGACTAGACTAAATTGTTTTTTGCAAATTAAAATAATTACAAGATTGTTTACTAAATATATTAAGTAACACTTAGGTTACGTTTAAAAATATTGTTTCTTATAAAATAAATTTATTTTTCTAATTTTGTTTAGGCCATGGATGAAATGAATGGAAAAGAAATAGAAGGGGAAGAAATTGAAATAGTCTTAGCTAAACCTCCAGATAAGAAAAGGAAAGAACGCCAGGCTGCTAGACAGGCCTCCAGAAGCACTGCGTGAGTCTATATTTTAATAAATGTGTCGTTAAACGAGGAATAATTTGATAATGGTTATATAATGATTAATAAAAATTCAGAAAGGGGTTTTTTTTAATTTGTTCTTTGTTATACATGACAATAGAGTGTATCTTTACATGTTATTCATAACATGGTGATCACTTCCCATTCTTGTGGTTGTACATGATGGGGAGTTACACTGGTTATGTATTCATATATGAACATAACAATGTTATGTCCATTTCATTCTACTGTCTGAAAGATTCTTGATGTAAACTGATTGGTTTTTTCCTCTTTTCCCTTCACTTCATTGCTAGGTATGAAGATTATTATTATCACCCTCCCCCTCGAATGCCACCTCCAATTAGAGGTCGAGGTCGTGGTGGAGGGAGAGGTGGATATGGCTACCCTCCAGATTACTATGGCTATGAAGATTACTATGATGATTACTATGGTTATGATTATCACGACTATCGTGGCGGCTATGAAGACCCCTACTACGGCTATGATGATGGCTATGCAGTAAGAGGAAGAGGAGGAGGAAGGGGAGGGCGAGGTGCTCCACCACCACCAAGGGGGCGGGGAGCACCACCTCCAAGAGGTAGAGCTGGCTATTCACAGAGGGGGGCACCTTTGGGACCACCAAGAGGCTCTAGGGGTGGTAGAGGGGGTCCTGCACAACAGCAGAGAGGCCGTGGTTCCCGTGGAGCTCGGGGCAATCGTGGGGGCAATGTAGGAGGCAAGAGAAAGGCAGATGGGTACAACCAACCTGATTCCAAGCGTCGTCAGACCAACAACCAACAGAACTGGGGTTCCCAACCCATCGCTCAGCAACCGCTTCAGCAAGGTGGTGACTATTCTGGTAACTATGGTTACAATAATGACAACCAGGAGTTTTATCAGGATACTTATGGGCAACAGTGGAAATAGACAAGTGAGGGCTTGAAAATGATACTGGCAAGATACGATTGGCTCTAGATCTACATTCTTCAAAAAAAATAATTGGCTTATCGGTTTCATCTTTAAGTAGCAATTTGCTGCCATTTGTATTGGGCTGAAGAAATCACTATTGTGTATATACTCAAGTCTTTTTATTTTTCTTCTTTTCATAAATGCTCTTGGACATTATTGAGCTTGCAGAGTTCCCTTATTCTGGGGATTACAATGCTTTTATCGTTTCAGGCTTCATTTTAGCTTCAGAATAAGCTGTTAAATCATGATTTTACAGAACCTTTGGTTTGGACAGTTTCAATATATTTTTTTTTTTTTTTTTGATTTGGGATAGAATACATAGGAGTATGAAGTATGCTGTAAATAAAAATACAAGCTAGTGCTTTGTCTTAGTAGTTTTAAGAAATTAAAGCAAACAAATTTAAGTTTTCTTGTATTGAAAATAACCTATGATTGTATGTTTTGCATTCCTAGAAGTAGGTTAACTGTGTTTTTAAATTGTTATAACTTCACACTTTTTTGAAATCTGCCCTACAAAATTTGTTTGGCTTAAACGTCAAAGCCGTGACAATTTGTTCTTTGATGTGATTGTATTTCCAATTTCTTGTTCATGTAAGATTTCAATAAAACTCAAAAATCTATTCAAAACATTACCTATTTCAAATTCAATTGTGTCCTAAAACATTATTTTATTCGTAATCCTTGCAAGGAATATTGTTTTCAAATTATAACTGCCTATGTGAGTGATCAAATTCATGCAAAATTTCTTGTCTATTCCAACATGTATTGTGGCTGTCAGACTGAGAGTTAGTCTAAATTCAAGTATTCCAAATAGCATTGATTGATTGGTGTTCTCTCATAATCTTTTCTAATTTTGAAATTCTATTCTTTATTTAAAAAAACAGGTTCGGAAGGTTTTTGAACATTTTTGCAGGCATTGGATAATTCACATTAAAACAAGTAAATGGGGCTGGGAAAGCAGATTGCAATTTACTTTGACCCACATTCTTAGGATAATTTGTGGCTGCAGACCTTATTTGTGCATAAGTAAACATACATACAAAGAAACTTGTTAGTACTGTGGCGTCAATTGCACTGCGCACTAAACTTCAGTTTTAGTATACGTGATTGTGACTACCTCTTCAGTTACTGGTTTAGGAATATAATTTCCTATTGCCATGTAAATTTGCTTTGGGATTCAGTCATGCTTATAAGAGGCTTTTAAATATCTAGTAGTTATACCTCTGACTTTCTGTATTTCTTTTATTTTTATATTTTGACTATCTCTAATGGCTAAATTTTTTGCTAGCCAAGTCAAAACATTTCCCTGTTTCCTTTAAAAATTCCTATTTATTCTAATGACATTTTTGCTTGAGAATGAGAAGAACAAAAGACTGTAAACTTTATAGTGCAGAATATTCTGGGTCACTTTCAAGTTACTATCACATTTTCCCATCCCTTTTAGTCTTAGATGGTTCTAATTTTTTTTTTCTTTTGGAGCTGGGGATGAAAACCCAGGGTTTTGTTCATGCTAAGCAAGCAACTATACCACTGAGCTACATCCTTAGCCCCTCTAAAATATTTTTTTATTAATAAAAATATACTCCATTGGGAAATAATTAAAATGGTTATACCATTATTTTGTTTTGTTCCTGTTTGGTGCCTTTTGTGATAGCAATATTAGATTTCAAAATCATAAGCCACTTAATACCTTGTGAGCTTAGTTAGATCACATTTTGAGTTTCATGACTTCTCTTCATTTTGAATAAAAAATTAGCTTGCTGATGAAAGTCAATATATCTCATTCCTTTTTCAAAGTTCACTCAAAACAGTATAGTAATTTAACAGGCCTTATTATCATTTCTTTTATTTTTTTGGAAACATGGTCTGTTGAGTTCCAAGTTAACATGGGTGTTATTCAGTAAGGTTTAGGTTTAATTGTTTTTCTTATGCCCCTGTCTGCAAGTAAAGACAACAAGCATCTTTAAATGCTGCTATTAAATTTTGAAAATACAAAATGAAGCTGTAAATCTTTAAATTAGACCTTAAACCCTGATTTTTCTACAAATAAAATTTGAGTTGTTTACATTTCTAAAAACTTAGATGTTACAAGCTGCAAAGTTGTCATGAAGAAAATTAGGAATGGAAATAGAAGTAATTCTGAAAAAGTTTATTGTGCTTCTCTTACCCAACCTAAAATATAAACTCTAAGCAAAAACAAGAACTTGGGTTCCATGTCAAAATCTTTAATTGCAAGTTATATTTTGAATTTTAAAGTGACTACTTCCTTGTCTGTCCCTCACCAATTAAAAATCTATCTGCAGAGATGTCCTCTAATATTTTTTTTACTTAATTGACTATAAAACATATGTAAACGTGTCACTTAGAGCTTTTCTTTTTTGATGTCTTATAAATTATTGTAGCAGCATTGAGAGAAAATAAATTCAGAGCGCAATTTTTTACAGAAATAAATCTTAACAATATAATGTATAAACCTGAGGAAAGTCTTTATTTTAGATTTGTGGTAGAGTATTTTTTTGTTTTGTTTTTTAATAGGGGCAAATTGAAAGTTCTGAGTAAATTGGCTTCCTAGTCTACATTTCTGTGTTTTTTCCGCCCCCAACCTAATTGAGTAGGCTGTTGAGCCTGTTATACTAAAGTGTTTATTGGAAACTATAACTATATTGAGGTAGACCTCTTTTTGTAGGAATCCTAATATTGACAAATATACCCCACCCCTATAATGAAAATGCTAATTTTTATTTGATCACTCATTTATAGCAGTTGCTTAAATGTTTGTATTTATATAAAGGTATTTTAATTACTTAAAAGCAAAAAAGTTCTAATAAGTTGCCAGATTTCCAATAAATTCAAGTTTACTTGATCAAAAGATAAGAAAAACGAATTATGGTTCTGTAGTTAGTTTTTTTTAAACAAAGTAGTTAAGTACGATTGTTTTTCAGTTTTCTGAGTTACTGGAGTTATTCTGCAAAAGAAAGCCCAATGCTTTCTGTTAGTAGTAGGTAATTTTTCTCTCACTTGATTTTGAACTCTGATTTAGGAGGTAAACCTCTTATAAAGGTCAGCATGCATCAGAATAAATTATATATTTTAAATTACATAGAGAAAGGATATAAAATTCCACTTCTAGCATAAAGCCATATTAATTCTTGAAACTCATTACATCATTGCCTCCTGCCCATTTGAAAATAATCATACCTATGTTTTATTAATTGTGTAGTATTTGTAAAACCAAACCCTTCCAGTAAATACTTGCTATAAGGCTATTTTTGTTAGTTAAAACAACGTATAATTATGTTAAAAATTGCCAATTTGATTTTCTAGATAGAACGTTATACTGAGCTATCTAGTATTCTTAAAATCAATTACAGTAAATGTTTGTGTTGTCCTTTATTATGTGGAGTCTCTTAAGTGAACAGCTAAGTAAAAGCCTTATAGAAAGAGTACACTGGATTTATAAGTGTGTTTTTGTTTCTCTAAGAATGAGAGCTTCTGTTAACTTAGGAGTTGAGTTGTTACAAGCTAGCCAGTGGATTGGATGACTATTGGAGAATTCAGAATAACAAATCCATTAACCAGATACATTTACTTTTACATTGCAAGTTTGTTGATTAGGTCTTTTGAAATGCAAACATCAGGCTATAAAAATGCTGCCTATTTAATGTATTTGTCATTAACTTAACATGAATAATTAATTTTAAGTAGTTACTGGTAATCTTTATAGAAGATTTTTTTTCTTTTTAAATATATGTATTATATATATATATATATATATATATATATATATACATATTTTTTTTATTTAGAGGTTACCAGAAGCTCTGGTTTTGTTTTGTTTTGTTTTGTTTTTTTAAAATCATTTTCAGATGTTATCCAGAAATCTGCAAGTGTACTTTTCCTGTTTTAACTCCTTCCTTTTATCACCTGACTATCAGGGAAGCGAGGTTGAGGCTGCCCTGACCTGACATGTCATGATGTCGACTTGCTAGGTGGGGTTCGCTGGGGACGATAACCAGTGGAATTATTGGTAAGAACTTTTTTTTTCTATTTTTTTTTTTTAAAATCAGTAGTGGGGCACTAAGTGTGGGAGAATGCCCATATCCTATAAGTGGGCAGTTACCTTGGACTTGTAGAAAAATAGATTATGTAATATTAAATCTGTTCTTATTAGGAACATATAATAAATACTTCACTTATTCTTAGATTAGCAGCTGTTTAGCAAGAAAGGCCTGCAAGTACTGAAGTAATGAAATACTCAGGGTATATTTTAAGCAATCAAGACAGACACCTTACAATCTTAAAAGGAATCTTGGAGAGACCATAAAGTTGACTTATTGTACTATGATTTCTGTCCCTCTAATATATTTACTATATTTTTATTGGGTAGTATATAATGCATCATAATAAATGTCATTGTACACAAATTGTAGTAAAAACAGAAGGTATGATAGACTGGAGGGTTTAAACTAGACGACATATTTGGTTTAAACACAAGAAGATATATATATTTTAAATTCTCCAAAACTTTAACATTGTAAAATTAAACCTAAAAGTTTTAGCAGTTTGACAGACAACAGCTGTGTTACTTTAGAGATACATTGATATAATGACTGTCTGACTGTTGGTCAAGAGGGTATACATTGCCAAAATTTTAAGACCTTGAATATTAACAGAAACAAACTTGGGGCTTAGGATATAGCTCAGTAATAAAGTGCATGCTTAGCTTGTTAGAGGCCCTGAGTTCAATCCCTAGCACACAAAAATATAAGGAACTTATTAACTGGTAAGATTAGTAGATATATGTAGAATTAAGATTCAAAATTTAGATGATTGCTAAAAATTCCTCACATTCTATAAGGTATTTCACGATGGTTAAATATAAATTGACAAAAATTAAATTTAATAACTAGGCATTTCTGTCGATACCATATAAAAATAATTATGATATAAGCACTTATTTAAAGTAATTATGGATTTATATGTCTAAAGAACCTCCTAAGTATAGAGCATTACCTTTATTGGTTGGTGATATTACTGTAGAAAAAGAATTTGTTAGGTGTTAACATGTGCTAGTAAGCATTGTGAATAGAAATCTTTATCTGTAAGTTTGCTGTAGATTAGCTGTACGCACTACAATGAACGTATACTTTTAAGAATTGCAGTGTTGTGTTAAAGTGCTTTGCTTCTCTTCTGGCACATTTTATGCATGTATCAGTAATAGGAAAAAAATCAGAGTATAGAACTTTTAAGATTGAACTAAAGAAAAGCATGCTCCTTGGAAGTTTTACGGTAAGAGATAGAAACGTCAAATAATTCCAATGAGTTTGTATAAGATAAGAAATGCAATACAGCTGGGGATATAGCTCAGTTGGTAAAGTGCTTGCCTGGAATTCACAAGGCCCTGGGTTCCATCCCCAGCACCACAAAAGAAAAAAGAAAAAAAAAAGAGAAATGCAGTTCAGACTTGTTGACTTAATACATTTACAACAAAATACATATGGGACCAAAAACAAAGAAGGCATTTTGTGGGAAAACTTAAATTGCTCAAATAAATAAGGGATGTTTTATGTAGAACTTTGTCAGGATCCTATGAAACATTGCTTATCTTGATTTCTCACTTACGAAAGTTGGGCATAGGGTCTTTTCTAACCTGTTCAATAACATAGGTAGAATTGTACTTACATGTGCTTATTTTGGTATTGAGTACTATGTTTCTACAATTGGACTGAAAGCTCCTGCAAACATTAAATTGCTGGTATGCATACAGTAACATGAGCAATATCCAAATTGGGACATTTACAAGAACTTTTTTCATTTAATCATGATTTTAAGAAAAAACATGCTTTTGGTACAGTGTTCGTGTACCATAACTGTATTGGAATATTTGTACGATGTTAATATTTTTAATAAAATTTAACATGTTCAAAATGTTGTGTTGGTGATTTTGGGTGGGGTGTGATGGGTTCAATTGTGCAAAACAGATGCAGTAGTTGTATAATTGAGGATGTTTTAATCAAATGGAATTCCTGTACTCAAATTCAGTATTACAGATATTGGGTACCTATTAGAAGGAGGGTAGTGATGGAGTAGCATATCAGAAATAAAAGGGCTGAATTCCTGGATTTTTAAATTGTCAGAAAGTACCTTTGCTGGGATTAGTCCTGGGTCTACAGGTGTCAGATAGAAATGTTGGCTTTGGTATGACAGGTTGCCAAAAAGATTTTCTGAGGAAATTGTGGCACAGCCACATTAAATATGATCCTAGAAAACTTTTAGAGGAAGGCAAATAGAATCACTTGTGCAGTACTTTCAGGAGGCTTTTTATTCGAAACCTTGACATGACATGCTACAAGAGAAGAAGTTATAAAGGAGTGAGGGGGAAGATTTGAGGAAGGTTGTTAGAGTTTGGATATATGATTGAGAAATACTACCAGTGTGCATTTTAAGTACCATGCGAGAAGTTCTCTATTTAAAGTAAACATTACAACATTTCTTTTTTCATATTAATACAATTTTCTTGCAGGTCACCTTAATACACTAGTTTTTCAATATCATTTTCCTTGAGGAAGTACTTAATTCCTCATCAGTCAAAAAGGTAGAAGTTCTGCAGCTCAAAATGGAAATTTACTTGAAGTAAGGTGCTCATTCCACAATATACCTATTCCTCCAAATGCTGCATTCATAACAAGACTTAGGAAGATGTTAGGGACCTGATGATCTGTAGACAAATTAAGTAATAATTAAGAAGGAGTAGTGATGTAGTCTGCCTTGTCTTTTTCTCACTCTTTCTTTGCATGGTACTTAGGATCAAACCCAGGGCCTCATATATATTAGGCAGTGTTCTACCACTGAGCCATATCCCCAGCCCTTTTGAATTTTATTTTGAGAGAGGATCTCACTAATTTGTTAGGCTGGCCCTAGAATTGGGGATCCTCCTGATTCAGTCTTCTGAGTAGTACCCTATCTCCTGAATGAAGACTGTCAAATAAATTTGAGTTTGGGGGGAAGCACAGTGATTATCCTGTTGTTTAAGGATCAGAAAGACAAAATATAGGTATTTTCCAGAGTTTTTTGTTTTATAAATTTTCCCTTGTGTCCCAAAATCAAAGTATCACTCACTGAAACAAAGGAATGGTCTAACACCAGAAGTATCTACATTTGAGTAATTTAAATGTTGGCTGAGCCAGAGGAAGGATGGAGATTGATGGGGCAGCTCACTTATTTATGGTATGTTTTTTACAAAAAACGAAAGTTGCTCTTACAAACATTTTGAATTTAACCTGTATTGATGGCTAACCCTGAAATTATTTAGATTATTTTTAGAAGTAAGATTTTATTAGGTATTTTCCTGTAGAGTGTATTATACTTATATAGGGGAATATCTCCTGCCTTAATAGCTATGAAAAAAATGACATTTCTATTGTGTTTAGAAATTTGTGACTGAAATCACAATCATGTGCAGACATTTCCTGAAAGTGGGAAAAATATCTAATAAGTCAGACCTTTTGGCAAACTCCAAAATTCCAGCAACCTGGGAGGCTGAGGCAGAAGGATCTCAAATTAGAGGACAGTCTCACTAATTTATTGAGACCCTGTTTCAAATTTTTAAAAAAATAAGTAAAATGGCTGGGAGTAGTACCTCTGTTAAATCCCCAGTACTGTGAAGTAAGTAAATAAAGTGGGTAGTAAAAATAAATAAAAACTAATGAACAAGAGGAGTGTTTCTTTGAACTATTTCACTTAAAATTACCAACTGGTGACTTTTAGGCTTGCTTGTCAAATTATTAAGAAGGTAGGAAGGGGACAGGGCTGAGGTTGTGGCTCAGTGGTGGAGAGCTTGCCTACCATGTGCAAGGCTCTGGGTTTGATCCTCAGCACCACATAAAAATAAATAAATAAAAGTATTGTGTCCAACTACACCTAAAAAATAAGTATTTAAAAACAACAATAAAAAGAAGTTAGGAAGGGTCTTTGTAGTAGCCTATATTCCTAATTGTTCAGGAACCTAAGATTGGAAGATAACTTTAACCCACAACTTGGGCAACATAGTGAGATCCTTTTAAAATAATGTGGAGTTTAATAATTTTTTAATCATTTTCTACAAGAGTAAATGAAGGTGAGAATCAGTATTGTCAGGTAGAGTAGCATTGATGAAAAAAGAGCTCAGCCTCACATTTTCACATATGCAAAAGAAAAAATATTTCCTTAAATCTGAAACCACTGTTGTCAGAGCTCTCATTTTTCACATAACCTCTTAATAGAATTTATAAACATTTCCATCAGATGTTCTTGGGAGATTAATTTTATACATTTTTAAAATTGTAGATGGACACAATACCTTTATTTATGTGGTGCTAAGGTTTGAACCCAGTGCTTCACACATGCTAGGCAAGTGTTCTACTACTGAGTTACAGCCCCAACCCTGGGAGATTAATTTTATCAGCCAGAAATTCTTTGAATTTTATTTGCCTAGGTATTTTTAAGTAGGTTAAACAGAATATTATTTCAAAAAGCCATTACTATTATCGGCTACATCATTTTGAAAATTTTGTTTTATATTAATTAAAATACTATCACAATGAATTGTCTTTATTTGAACTTACTGATTATAATGGTACTTGCTTATTTGGCTGTTATTCAAGTACCTCAGTTTAGTCAGGAGAATATTTTTTTTCAGTTTAATATTTTATTTATTAATATTTTTTTACTTGTAGTTGGACACAATACCTCTATTTTGTTTATTTATTTTTATGTGGTGCTGAGGATTGAACCCAGGTCCCCGTATGTGTGAGGCAAGCGCTCTACCGCTGAGCCATAACCCCAGCCCCTCAGTTTGGTATTTTAATTTCACTTCCTTCATACAGTTGGTCAGGAGAATTTAGATGTCCTTCTGGCAGGTTATGGTGTAATTAAGTATTTCTGGTTAAGTGGTATGTGTTTAATATTGACTCATTGGAACTTTTCCATGCTTCTGTTAAGAAATAAAATATTTAGCTGGGGATATAGCTGAGTGGTAGAACACTTGCTAGCATTAAAGTGAAGCCCTAGATTCAATCCCTAGTATCATACACACACAAAATAAATTATCACATTTAAATATAATCTGATGTGGTGCACTGTGGCACACAAACAGCTGCACTGAGGCAGGAGAATCATAAGTTCAAACCCAGTCTGGGCAACTTTGTGAAACTGAAAGTAAAATAAAAAGGACTGGGAATGTAGCTCAGTGATAAATGGTCTGCCTAGCATGTATGAGGCTCTGGGTTCACTCCTGAGCAATGCAACCATTTTAAAAATTAAAAAAAAAAAATCTGTTTAGAGTTTTTGTGGAAAACATTTGCTGTAAATACAATCAACAATAAATATTGTTATTTAAACCTATTTTTATATTATTAGTAGTAATATAGATATATGCATTAATCATCATAATGTCATTTCTATTTGGCTGTCCTAAATGTGAAAGAGAAGATAAATGAGATTTTTTTGTTGCACATATAAAATGATTTTGAAGGAATTTCTGGTGTCTATTTTAATTTTGTAGTTAATTGGTTTAGGTCACAATTCATTTAGTAGTGCTGCTAAATGAGGGTAGAAATCCCTGGGGATTTTGTTTTTTAAAATGAAGATTCTGATTATCAGATTGAGGTAGGGGAAGAGTCTGCATTTTTAGCAGACTCCTAGATGATGCCAATGTTCCTGATTACATTTTGAGGAACCCAGTTATAGATTTTTTTTTTTTTTCACATTTTGGGACATTTCAGACAGTGGACTTAAATAGAAAAAAATAAGAACTGGTGTTTACAATGATATACCTGGATCTAGTTGGTCAGGGATTAAAAAAAAAAGACAAAACCAAAACTATAATAAAGGCCACCACAGTTGTTAGTAGTACTAAGACTCCCATGATCTGTAAGAAAATAAAATGAATTTAGAGAAGTTTTAATAGTTTTAGGGAATTGCTAGAACATAGCATAGGAAGGAGAAAGCAAAAAAGATCAGGCTGCTTGAGAAAGTATCATTGTATGTTTATTTAAGAATTAGATCAGAAAATAGTTTACAACAGTAATTATAGCAGATAAAAATATAGCTCAGAAAGGGAAGATGGGTAGGTTAGTAAAAATACCAATGAGGTTTGTTTTATTTGTTTGTTTATTTTGAAGATCTTTAATTTTGCCGCTTAAAAGACATAAACATTAATTAAAGCCAAGTAAACATTGGGTAGTGAACAGCTAAAGCAGACAAAGGAAGAAAATCATTAAAGATGGCTTCTTAAAAACAACTTGCATGGATTCAGAACAACAGGTGGGAAATGTTGTGAAGAATAGAAATGACAGGTGTATCCATCTATATAAAGAGGAGCCAGATAACTGTGATATCTGGTTTTCATTTTTATTTTGAAAAATAAAAATATAGATGAAGTATGGAAAACAAATAACTCTCTGTTTGCTGTTTTTTAAACTGCAAGCTCTTGTTTAATGGTAGGTTATTAAGAGTTAACAATGGTGTGAGTCCTGTATATGGGGCTCTGTGCTAAGGAGGTGTTACATATAATGCACAACCATACAAGGTAGGTTTTATGGTCCCTACTTTAAATATAAGGAACTCAGAGATCCAAGGGTAAGTAGTTTGGTATTTGTAGTTAGTGGCAAACTAAGTACAACTACAAGTAGCAAAGGCAAGATTCAAACCCTTTTCTACATGACTCCAAGTGTACATTCTTTTTTTTTTTTTTTTTTTTTTTTTGGTACCAGAAATTGAACTTACTCAACCACTGAGCCACATCCCAAGCCCTATTTTGTATTTTTAAATTTAGAGACAAGGTCTCAGTTGCTTAGCACTTTGCCATTGCTGAGACTGGCTTTGAACTCAAGGTCCTCCTGCCTCAACCTCCCAAGCCACTGGGATTATTATATTCATGGGCCACCATGTGCAGCCAAGTATACTTGTTTTTGTTTTTGTTTTTTTTTTTTTTTTGTGTGTGTGTGTGTGTGTGTGTGTGTTTGTTTTTGTGGTGCTGGTAATTGAACCCAGGGTCTTGTGCATGCCTTGTGCATGCAAGGCAAGCACTCTATTGAGCTTTATCTCTAGCCCTGTACATTCTTACCTTGATTAGATATAGACATACTGTGAAGTTAAAATTAAATTGTAAATTAACTGTTTTTACTTTAAAATGCATTATGTCTAACATAAAGCAACCTAATTTGAATTTAAAGTAAAAGACTCTAGAGGTATGATTCAATGGTAGAGTGCCAGTTGGGCATCTTGTACAAGATCCTGTGTTCTATCTCCAGCATGCCCCCCCTCCAAAAAAAAAATTAGTTTTGTCCAAGATTAAAAGAGGTATTAAGGATTTTTCTCTTGTGTTTTATGTTGATAGTTGTCATAGTTTTGCTTTTCTTCTGTCATTCATTAAAAAAAATTAGGCCAAAATATCAGTGGATTTTACTTTCTAAGAAAGCAGTTTTGGACTTGGGATGCAGCTCAGTGGTGGAGTGCTTGCCTAGTATGTGTCCTGGGGAATCCCCAGTACCACCATCCAAAAACAAAAAAAAGGGGGGGGCAGGAGGGTGAGCCAGTTTTTATCTAGGTAGACTTAAAATGGATTTGGAAAGGGATACCCCTTTTCAAATGACTTTAAAAAAAAAAACACATTGTGCCTTTAGCTTATGAAACCTGAATTTATCTTTATTCCTGAGTTCTATTTATAATTATTGTTTAAACATTTTAAAGAGCTAGTATAACAGGATAGTAGGAATTACCAAAAATTTCCCTGAATCTTATAAAAGTAACCCCCCCCCCAGAGGTTATAGTAACATCTGGATCAATGCTTAGGAAAGGCTACCATTAAGTGATTTAATCTTGTACATTATCAACCAAAAGTAGACATTCACCTGTTTATTGAAAATCTTAAGTCTAGCTATTCTTTCATTTCACAACCATTGAATATTTGTTTCAGGGGTAGCAATGTAAAGTTTTGTAAGTCATAGTCATTAGATATCATAGGAGGCAACGGTAGACTATAAATATAAGTGATGTGGCTAGGGTGGTGGCTCAGTGATAGAGCACTTGCCTAGCATGTGTGACGCACTGGGTTTGATTCTCAGCACTGCATATAAATAAGTAAAAGGCCCCTTGGCAACTAAAAAAAATTATTTAGAATAAATAAATAGAAGTTATATTTATCAAACTAATCTTCCAGAAACAACATTGGCATTTGAAAGGTGTTCTTTGCTCCTAATAAACTATTCCGCTTATAATTTCAACGCATGAATAATGTGTATGATTTAGATTACTCCAGGATAGAGAAGTTTGTGAAATGTGTGTATTAATGGCTTTTTAGCTAAGATTAATGTCCATTGGATATGATCAAAGTAGCTTGATTTTAAGAATTTTCACCCATGTACTTCTAATTTTTATTTAAAGAAAATATAAAAATTTGATGAGTGACTAAGTGTGTATGAATCAAAAGAAAAAAAACGTGGTTTCCTTGTATATTTTTTGCCATTTATTAAAAACTCAAGCCTTTAAATGAAAAATTCCTGGTCAGGGCTGAATTAATAAACCATTCTCTGAATTATTTCTTAATAGACATATAGATGTTGCTTGACTAAAATGGAATAGGTTTGGGGCTGGAGGTTTATGTCAGTGGTGGAACACTTGTCTAGCATACTCAAGGTTCTGGGTTTGATCCTTAATCCCCTCTCAATCCCCCCTCTCCCACCGAAAAAAAAAAATGCAATAATTTACTAACAATATCTTTTCTCCTTCCCTGTAATCCATAGATTCCCTTAGGATCCAGGTGTTTCATTCTCCATTATGACTCATGAAACTGATTAGTATCCATTAATATGCATTTTTGTCAGCAGTCTTAACCACACTATTACATTTTGACAGGATTGAGTGCTGAGGTGATTTTTTTTTTGAAAGAAAAACATGGATAATAGTTCTTTTTTTTTTTTTTTGAAAAAATAAAATAAAAACATCTCAGGGTTATATATCATCAGGATACATGATGTAACCCGATGACTTTTCAACCTTTTCAGCTCTTCCTTCTCCATTTACTATTTTTCACCTTAAACATTTCCTTTTTAAGTAGTTTTAAGACCTATAACTACCTCTGGAACAGTCAGTATGGGAGAACTGAGGTTAACACACAGTACTGGATATAATTGCAAAGACAATCCTGCTTGAAAAGCTAATATAGAATATTTCCATATAAATCCATATAAAGTATAAATGTGGATACTAAGACAAGAAATATTTTCCTCTAAGGCCTCACAGCTAGAGAAGTAGTCCATCTGATGTTGAATGCAAGTGGGTGTGATACCAGAACTGACATTTTAACCACCATTCTACTGTCTTCTGGATTTACTTGCTCTATGCAGTCTTATTAGGTAAATATCATTGGGCTTCTTTGAAATACTGAAAAACTGGGATATTACTAACTAGGTGGTTAGGCTAACCATTTCTCCAGTTCAGAACTGTAGGGTGGGGCTAATGACTGGTTTTGTATAAAAAAAAGAGCATAAAGATTTTATGTTGTGATATTATAATTGATTTTAGCCTCTAAGTAGCTCAGAAATTTTCTTTTTATAAATAATGTACTATCAATCTAATCTTCATTTAGTGAACAAATGACTTTAAAGTAGTCAGTTTTTCAAATTTTTATTTTTGTACTTGTGACTTGTTTGTTTACTAAACATTTTAAGATTTCCTTTTACCAGTATCAGATTATCTCCTAGAGTTTTTTAGGATTTGTGTTAAATTATTTTTAATAAATGGAGGCAGGCTGTTATATTTTATCTGCAACTATTATGGTTTTACATGGAATTCAATTTTATCATCTTAACTTTTTCTTTCCAGATTGGGAGTTCTTATTCCTTGAAGGTAAAGGCCACTTTATTTCTGTGAATACTTCTTAGTTGCCCTGTTTGTACCTTCCTGCTTTCTTTTATGTCTTCAGAGTGGCTACTTACTAGAAGCTCATGAAGGTTAGGTGTATTTATAACCATGTTTGTCTGTAGTGTTGATTGTCTTTTCTATAATGCCTTCCTGATTAGGAAGTGGTCATTATTATTCCCATTTCACTTTATAACTCATGTGATTTACCTAGGCTAGGGTTATGGAATAAAGATAAAACAGAACTAGAACTTCCTGATAACTATTCACTCACCTTAATTCCTAGAGAAAACCTATAGTGATATGCATAAACAGAGGTAAACAGTACCCTGATGTACTTTGGAAAAATCTGTTCTGTGATAGTAACAGTCTGTATATGTACATGTGTGTATATATATGATTAATAAATATCCAGGATAGCAGAACTGGGACTTAATGACCAGAAAATATTAAAACAGACTGGCACTAATCATAATTAGCAACAAAGATTAACCAGCCAACTTCAGAATTCCAAATAGCTAGCTAACAAGGTATCCACAGTTTTGCAGTTCCATCTAATTGTTTTGCCTAGGAAATTTGTAATTACCGATTCATTGCTATTCAAAGTCAGTGTACTAATAATACCAATAATCTTCAGGCCATTTCAGTTGCCTTTTTGCTCCCAATCACTTGATTTCTGACACAGTAGTAGTAAAGCCCTCAAAACTTCTAGCTTTTGAATTGTTTGAACCACAATTCTATATCTTTCCTTGTCCTGGGTAATGCCTCCTTTCTGTGTAATACTTTTGTCCTACTTTAGGAACTTCTTCCACTTGTAAGGCTCTGTAGATTTTATATCTTCCTAAATCATACCTCTAGCCATAATCTTTTCACTCTCCTATGTACCTCTAGATCATTGAAACTTTGATAAAATTAAAAATAGTTACCAGCATTTGTTCACTTAAATACTTAATGAATACGTATGTTCCTAGCACTGTGGAGGCATGTGGCTACAGGGGGAACATCTGGCAAGGGGGACAAAACCTTCAAAAACAACCATGAAAGAACTGTGTGCTTTTAAAGCATTTTTGTGTGGTGATGAGGATGGAACCCAGGGCTTTGCACATACTGGGCAAGCACTGTAGCCTCTGGGAACACTCTGCATCCCACAGACTGCAATCTTCTATTGGGTTATGCCAGTTCTTGATGATGTCTTTCCCATAATTCCTGCAGTCATTAGTTCAGTATCCTCAGATGGTTGTATTTATATTTTTCTTGTAGGAAAATGACTTGGAACCAATGCAGAAACAAATATAATTATCAACAAACACCAACATGCCCATTATGTCATGATGTCTAATTAAATTCTTGAAATTTTAGACCCTTTATATAGTTTGCTAGGGTCTTCCTTTCAGACCTTTATCTTGTTAAAACTGACTGCAGTTCTGCATAATGCTTTCCTCTTAGGAAGGCTGTACTAACTTACTTGCTCACACCCTTATCCACCTCTTTACTCATTACTTCCTAGCAGTTACTTTGGAGATTATTCCCTTTTCTTTAAACAGGAGGATTGGAAGGTAATGTCATAACAGGAAAATGATATCTAGGCTCCACCCAGTGGCCCTCTTCAAGGAGCATTTGGAAACACTTAAGTGATGGGCAACAAATTTGGACAGAACTTTACTATCTAGATGTTGTGGGTAACAAAATCTGTACGTAGAAAATGTAGAAGGGTCAGCATTTAGTCATAGGGGAGTTTGAGGGATTTTAAGACCCAACCTAATGACTCAAAAGGAACTTGGAAGATTTCTCTGCTCTTCATCAGCGTGGTGTAGTCTTGCTTCCCAGTTTTTCAAAATCCCCATTCCATGGAAGTTGACTGACCAAATGGCAGAAAAAATATCCTAGTTGTCCAGTCCTAGCCTACTCCTAAAAATTAAGTGGTGGGTACATATATGCTGTTAATATACTGAAAGCAAAAGCACTATAAATATTGTGATCTGTCCATATTGCCATAGGTATCCATTACTGTGGGCAGAGTATTGGGTATGGAGCCCTTTCCTTAAATCACAGTGATAAACTCCTTTATAGTGTGTTACAGTTTTTATTTTGTTTTCCAGCTATTTCCTAGGGAAATTAAAGTACAAAAACAGCTTTTTGATATTTTGAACTTGATATCTAGTCAGCCTCCCCATTTATAAAAAGAACTCCCATTCATTGAACTCCTACTGTGTGCTAGGCACATGCTTTATATTGACTTTGACATTCAAAATAACTCTTTGAGTGGGGCTGTGGCTGTGGCTCAGTGGTAGGGCGCCCGCCGAGCACGTGTGAGGCCCTGGGTTCGATCCTCAGCACCACATAAAAATAAATAAAGATATTGTGTCCATCTACAACTAAAAAAATGTTTAAAAAAAATAACCCTTAGTTCGTTAGTAGTATCCCTGTTTGACCAGTGGGAAAATTGATGCCTTATAAAGATTGATACTTATAAAGCTGGGTTGTGACGAAGCAAGTACTGGAACTAAGAATTGACCTTTCTGTCTCCCCCCACCCTTAATCTCAAGTACGCATTAAGTTTTATAGAGGTAGAGACAAAGCATTTTCTTAGGTTAAACTTGTGGGGAGAAGACAAAACTGAAAAAACCCAAAAGGTTCGTGTCTTTTAAATTTAATTTTCTCTTGTATGCTTCTGTTGCCCCTGACCTTTGCATTGTACAATATTTTAACACATTTTGTAATTGATATATGTGTGGTTCTTTGTATGTACAAAAACTTAGTAGTTTTTTAGAGAAAAAGAATTTAAAAAGTTCAAGTAGGGTGGGATTGTAGCTCAACAGTAAAACACTTGCCTAGCTTGAGGCTCTGGGTTTGATCCCCAGCACTGCATAAAAAATACTCTAAAAAAATATTTTTAAAAGCTCAAGTATATATATAGCTTGGTGGATTTGATTGTCCCCTCAGCAAACCTGAATATTCAATTCCCTCCTCAGGATGCAGACACTAAATGAGAGCATAGTGATTCAGTACTAGAGTGCTAGCCTGGTGTGCTCTAGCCTGGGTTTGATGCCCAGCACTGGGGGAATAAAGAACATGTGATCTTTCATTTCTTTTTAGTGTAAACAGTGTCACTTGGTGCCCAAGAGGACCACTACGTTATATTTTAGGTGAGCTATTTCTAGATAAAGAGAGTTTTAAAGCGTTTACCTGAACCTCTGAAAGTTGATTATAATTGGATACATTATCAAAACCCAAACTTAAATTCCAGCCATTCAGGGAGGGAAACTTTCTGAGGGAGACCCCTGTTTTCACCATGAAAAATGAAAACAACCTACAAAGTAATATATAAATAAATATTGCCTAGCACGTGCAAGGCCCTGGGTTCAATCCTCAGCACCACATAAAAATAAATAAATAAAGCCATTGTGTTCAACTACAACTAAATAAATATTTTATAAATAATTTTTAATATTTATTTTTTAGTTTAGGTGGACACAATATATTTATTTATTTATTTTTAAATTTTTATGTGGTGTTGAGGATCGAACCCAGTGCCCTGCACGTGCCAGGCGAGCATGGCTACCGCTTGAGCCACATCCCCAGCCCTAAATAAATATTTTTTAAAAATAAAATAAATAGTATATTTTAAGTTAAATATTATAAATTAAATACATAACTGTTCCATTCTAACAGCATTTGTAAAGTGCTTACTAAGTGCTAAAGTACTGGTCAAAGTACTTCTCAGGTTTTTTTTTCTTTTTTTAGTTATACATGAACACAATATCTTTATTTTGTTTATTTTTATGTGGTGTTGAGGATTGAACCCAGGGTCTCAAATGTGAGAGGTGAGTGCTCTACGGCTGAACCACAACCCCAGACCTCAGGCCCTCAGGTGTTCTTTTTTGATCTTTGCAACTTTCGTTTACAGATCAGGATACTAGGATGCAGGGAAGTCTATTTAACTTCCCTTTTCCCCTAAGTTTATATCACCAGTAGTTAGCAGTTGAGCCATGATTTAGATACTAAATAACAGGTCTATTTAAAAAAAAAAAAAAGGAGTCCCAGAGTATTGTAGATAAAGGGCTTATACTTTGTTGCTTTTGGTATTCTCTATCTCCCTTTCTTCTCAACTGCTTTTATTCCTTTTTAAAGGATTTTTACATTCTTAGCAGAAAACTCTGAAAGTAAGTTTAGACATTTTATGAGGCATGTCAGAATAAGTATATTTCTTTGGCCTATGCCTTGTTTTAGAAACTTTTCATTTTGAACTATGTTATTTATAGGAAGGGCTATTAGTGTTCTCTCTGCCCATTTGTGATAAATTTTAGATTTCTAAATTTTGTCATGTTATAAAGGTTTAGTAAGTAATAAGTTGATTTTGTATGTCTCAAGGGTTTCTCAAATAGACACATATTTGAGTTTATTTTATTCTTGCTTTTTTCTTTCTTTCTTTCTTTTTAATTCCCCCAGTGATTCTGTTTGCAGTATTAACTGAAATTTCTTATGCTGACGCTAATTGTGATCTTTTTTTCCACTAGCATGTATTGGCGAACTCAGACTTGAAGAAGGACATAGGTAAAAAGTACAAAACAGAACATTTTCTAACATTAGGATTGTGACATTTCCTATTGTTTAGTTGAATACTTGCCACATTCTTTCTAAAATTTATTTATAAAACAATTTAAGTAGTTTAGTTTAAGCCAAAACAATTATAGATATTTCATTTCTCTTATTTTTAGAAACATAACATCAGTTCTCAATCCCTAAGGTCTCATGTTACCTTAGGACATGCTTAAGACTTAAAAGTATTTCCTCTCTATGTGAAATTTTATGCAGATTTGAATTATTTAATAAAAAAGTGAATAGCAGGTAAAACATGCTGCATCCAGGAATGCTTTCTTAACTTCCCTAGAACCCTCATTAGTTTTAAACCTACATCACATCTCACATATCTGAGGCAGGTGTGCCACTGTGAAACTACATGTCCTTGTAAATTCTTTTCAATGACTAGGAGTTGCAGAAGACCAAAAAACCTTAGGAGTGACTTACTCCTTCATCATCTTCACAAAAACAGCTTTAAAACAAACAAAAAAACAGTAAAAGAGATTGATGATGTGACTTGTGGTAAAGCACTTGCCTGGCATGCATGAGGCACTGGTTTCAGAAAAGAAACATTAAGATAGGCCTCACATCTTAAAATGATAAGCTAAATTTAGTAACATGAAAAATGTTGATGATGCACGCCTGTAATCCCAGCAACTCAGGAGGCTGAGGCAGGAGGATCAGAAGTTGAAGCCAGCCTTAGCAACTTAGTAAGACCTTGTCTCAAAGTAAATAAATAAATAAAAAGGACTAGTGGTGTAGCTCAGTGGCAAAAGCATCTCTTTCAGTGGCAAAATCATCTCTGGGTTCAATCCCTAGTGCCAAAAAAAAAAAAAAAAAGGTTGACATGTCAACAAATTATTCTGTCAAACGATTATTCTTTGAAAACAAGGTGTCTTCCATGGTATTTACTTTGGAATTACTTGAAGTTTGCTTAAACTCCATTCACTTTGAGTAGAATTGCCTCATTAGTGATTGAAAGTACTAGTACTAGGTTTTTCTTTAGAATCTGAGAACACAAGCTTCTGCATAAGTGTGATATATATTCTCTCTTTTCTAATTTTGTCTTTTTTAAAAAAAATTTTTAAAGAGAGAGAGAGAGAATTTTTTAATATTTGTTATTTTAGTTTTCAGCAGACACAACATGTTTGTTTGTATGTGGTGCTGAGGATCGAACCTGGGCCGCATGCATGCCAGGCGAGCACGCTACCACTTGAGCCACATCCCCAGCCCTCTAATTTTGTCTTGATAATCAGATATTTAAGAGCAAGGCTATAATGGTAATCTAGGAACAGTTGAGAGTAAGAATATATCAGTATTTGATTGGGGGTTGTATTTGTTTTTTAGTGGTATTAGGAATTGAACCCAGGGGCACTCTACCACTAAGCTGCACCCCCCCTAACCCCTTTTTAAAAAAATTTTTTAGAAGTTGATGGATCTTTATTTTATTCATAAATTTACATGTGGTGCTGAGAATTGAACCCAGTGCCTCACACATGCTAGGCAAGTGTTCTACCACTGAGCCACCATCCCAGCCCCCTTTTTGTTTTAGTCAGGATCTCAGTAAGTTGCCCAGGCTGGCCTGGAATATGAATGCCTCCTGCCTCAGTCTCCCAGTAGCTGAAATTATAGGTGTGTATCACTGCACCCAACAAAAATATTCCACCTTGTACATCCTGTGTATAGTAACCCAAGTTGACAAGATAAAATCAAGTATTTCACCCAGGTTTCAGATGAAACCATTAGTCCATTTATCTTACTTTAAAAAAAAAAATATTAATGGGAGAAAGGAGAAGGTGCTAATTTGAGACAATCAGAAATAAAGATGGTAAACATCATTTACATGATAAATATTGACAAGTTTTTATTTGTCAACTTAAAAAATAACTAATGAGGTTGGGGTGTAGCTCAGTGGCAGAGAACTAGACTAGCTTTTGTGAAGCCCTCTAGAAAGAGATGTTGTAAGGCATCTTTTAAATTAGTCTGTAAGTAATTGAGCATGGTGGCACATGCCTGTAATTCAGTTCCTTGGGAGGCTGAGGAAGGAAGCCAGCCCTGGCAACATAGTAAGACCCTGTCTCAAAATAATAAGGACTGGGGATGAACTCAGTGGGCGAACACTTGCCTAATACAGAGGCCATGGGGTCAATCTTCAGCTTTGCCAATAAACAAAGAAGTTAGTCTGTTAGATATTTAATGGATCTTCAGCAATTGACCTGTATCATAAAGAGAAACAATATAAATGACCTGAGCATGGTGGCACACACCTGTAATCCTAGCAATTTAGGCCCTTAGCAACCTAGTGAGACCCTGTCTCAAGTTACTTAAAAGTTCAGTTAGGTTGAAAAATAAGGGCTTGATTAATGGAACTGTATATGTAGTTCAGTTTTAGAGTGCTTAACATGTGTCAAGCCCCAGTTTCAGTCCCTAGAATGACAAAATTAAAAAGATAATGGTGATATTGCCCTTAGAAAGTGTAGGATTTTGACCTTTGTTCCAGGAGTCTGCAGCAGTTTCCACATCTCTCTACCCAAAGAGAGAGTGGGATTACCCTTCTTGAAAGTAACTTCCATTCACTTTGTCCCTGCCAGTGACCATCATTTCTAAGGTTTATTCTTAGGACCAAAAGTAAGCAAGGAGGACAGGTCACTCTGTAATTTCTGGATGATAATTTATGGGTAAGGAATAGTTCCTTTTTCTTTAGATCTGTTTATTATTTCAACAGTAATGTATTTCCCTTAATTTCCAGGAACATGATATGTCTTTTTAATTATTTACTTATCTAAAATTTTTGTCTTTTCTTTTTGCTACTGGGGATTGAACCCAAGGGGTCTTACTACTGAGTTACATCTCCAATCTGCTTTATTTTGAATTTTGAGACAGAGTCTTGCTAAGTTGCTCTGACTAGCCTCAAACTTGTGATCCTCCTGCCTCATTTTCTTACATCACTAGGCTTACAGGTGTATGCCACCACACCAAGTTGCAGTGTCTTTTTAAAGAAAGTGAGAAGAATGCCTACAAATGTTAGGAGAAGGGAATTAAGCAGGGAAAACATTTTCTCAAAAAAAAAAAAAAAAAAAAGAATGAGAACAAGGGACTGAGGATGCAGCTCAGTGGTAGAGCACTTGCTTAACATGCACAAGGCTCTGGGTTCCATCCACAGTACCAGTACCAGGGGCGGAGAAAATGAAAACAAAAAAGGTTGCAGAGAATGAAATGAGTGTCAGCATTGGGGACAGTATAGTTTGTAGTCTGATTGCTTCCTATGTGGATTATTAAAATTAATGGAAAATAAGTGTTTTGTTTCTTAATCATGCAGCTGGGAAAGAATAGGAAGCCAGCCTGGGGGCACAGATTTTCAGCAGATGCTCTGTATCCAGGCAGCAGAAATGATTCTTAGCATTGCTGGTATCTGAGAGCAAAAGCATCTCCAATAGGAGTCTGTGATTTTGAGTCTGATTACCTTCATCCTCATTAGGCTGCTGATAGGATAAGCTTTATAAAGAGAGTTTTGGTGGGTTTAGATTTTGGGGAAATTATGTTAAAAAAGACTGAAATTATGGTCAATATTCCTCCCCCCCCATTTGTTATTCTTCTGATACAGTTAACATTTCACAATAACAACACAATTATTTTTTCTTGGTATTGCAAATGAACCCATGGGTACTCTGCCACTGAGCCACAAGCTGGTCCCTTTTTTTTAAGACTGGATCTAAGTTGCTGAGGCTGGCCTTGAACTTGGACCTCAGTGCCTCAGCCTTTCAAGTCACTAGGAATACTGGTATGCACCACCACACCCAGCTATTCACAGCTAAAATATTCTTAACAGATACTCTGAAGATGCCCTTCATGAACTGAAACTGCCAAAATCACCATTTTCTAGGGCACATTTCACATTTGACCATTTATTTGCTCTCTTCAGACCATCCTCACGTTGAGAGAGATTGCCCTTTTTTTTTTTTTTTTTTTAAAGTCAGTAGTCATTTTACCTCATTATTAACAAGGATCAGCCTGCAGGTTCAGTTTTCCTCTGAGTTTAGAACTGAGTAAGTCCAGGGACAAAACCAGCAGTTGTACCCCAAATATATCTGAGTCTAGTTTGTTTTTTTCAAAAGACAGATTATTAAGCCCACCTCAGGAAGCACTGAATACTGTGTTAATATAATAGTGCTGCTCATGTTGGAAATTAAAATTTTGAAGAACTTTATAATAAACACTTGAAAAGGTAGCTGGGGGCTGGGGATGTTACCTCAGTGGTAATATCCTTGCCTGGCTTATATAAGGCCCTGAGTTCATGCCCCATACTGCATTAAAACAAACAAACAAAAAAGAAAATATATCTGGATTTGTTACAGCCAAGTGAGAAATATGGCTATTAGTGTAAGGACATAGCTTGCATGGTTCTTAATTACTTACCATTAGAGAAGAGCACAAATATGAAAAACTCAAAGGCAAGAGTTTATATGTACCTTTGTGTGAGGGATGGCTGATATCCTTGAAATTCACTTCGAGTAGATAGTGGCAATACCTGTGAAAACTTAGTGCTAGGACTTCTACTTTTTCTCAGGTCCAGTGGACAACTTCTTATCAACCAAGCATGAAGAAAAACAACAAAAAAACCCTTTTGTCCTGATCTTGAGGATGATTCTTCAACCCAGGCACAGGTATAATGGTTACATTTCTCAGAGGTTCTTCTCTGTTTTGAGCCTATAGGGGCATCTGAGATGTCAGTGAAGCTATGATGAAGTGTATTAGATATGGGAAGTTGAAACACCAAGAGAGTGTTTAGTAACATAGGTCTTAACACTGACCTTGATGAAAAAATTAACCCTGGAAATTCATAATGCAAGACTAAAGATGTGATTGGTTTTAAAAATAGCCTTGAAATTCAAGTTATTGACTTTTGTAACAGCAAAATTTCACCAGTCAAGATACATAAGAGCGAAATTCTGTGCTTGACAACTGGCAACTCTCTTCATTTAGCAAGCCTAATCCAGGGTGTATCTCAACCCTGCAACAAACTATTTTATTTTTTCCTCTTTCCAGATACCAATTTTAACACCTATGCTTTGTCCATCCCCCTACCCCACAAGCTTTGAGCAGTCTTTTTTGCTTTGAAAGAAAACTCACGTGTACATTTTTGTCTTCCCCTTAATTTTTTTTTTGGGGGGGGGTACCAGGGATTGAACGGAGGGGCACTTAATCACTGAGCCACATCCCCATCCTTTTTTGTATTTTGTTTAGAGTTAGGGCCTCACTAAGTTGCTGAGGCTGGCTTTGAACTTGAGATCCGCCTGCTTCAGCTTCCCAAGCTGCTGGGATTATAGGTATGCACCACTGCACCCAGCAAATATTTCTTTTTAACTATAAACCAAGAAACTTTGAAGCTCAGCATTCATACAGTTTGTTCTTAAACTTTCTTATTCTGTTTCTTACTATTTTTTTCTGAGGTCTTTCTAAATGTGATTCCATTTATTTTCTTTTTTGAAGGATTTTTTTTATATATATAAAGTGGAGTGTAGGTAATAAGAATCACTCTTGTCCTTTTCTGTTAAAATCTGGTATCCAGGAGCAATGTCTGATTTTCATTGATGAGTTTTTGTCTGGGATAAAAGACCTGTTGAGTCCAGTGTTGATTAACTTGGCAGTGTAAGTAAAGTCACATCCTGCTTAGTGAATAACTAGCCATTATGTTTTATATTCCTTACGCTTCTGGAATGCCAGCCTGGAAACAAACTGGAGAGGAAGGAGAATACTTTGAATGACAGACATTTGAGAGTTTTTGTTTTTTGTGGAAACAAAACTTAGGATCAAATGTCTTCATACTAGTTTTCTTTTTTCATTGCTTCTGATCATTTTGTTTATTATTTAAAATCAGCATTCTGCCTCAGGGTGTTTTTATATACTCTAACTTTTGTTTTGCCTTTCTAGCTGCTAAGGTAGATAATGATTATTGAAAGTGCACATTTTTAAATGATCTCCAGTGTGGATTGCTTCTGAGTCCCTGATGGAATGAGTTCCTAGAGGAGGAATCAGTCATTTGGAATCCAGGACCATTCAGCAAGGATAACTGCCTGCTCATATGGTCAGAATGCTCAGACTCTGGCACACCAACGGCTTTCTCCTTCATTTTCTAAGAAGCGAGTCTTGTCAGGCCCAGTGTTGCCATCTAGCTATTCTCATTTCATTCCCAAAGTAGTGATTCCACCACTTTGAATGTCAAAGGGAGTTGAAGTGTCAGTGAGTCAGTGTAACAAATCTGTTAAGGAAGCAAATAAAAAGAATTTGGTTTGCTAACTGCCTGAAGTTTAGAAAGTTCTGGTTTTCACTTTACAATTTGCAAAGCATAAAGCCATTTCCTTGTTAAATTCAGATGAATTCTTCAGTATTTCTTCTCTTAATGAATTCATTTTGATGCTTATTTCCTATAACCAAGAAGGCAGTAGAACAGAAATAAGTCTTTTAAGTTTGAAGCTTGTGCTAATAATCAGATAAAGTTCACTTTCTTCTGGTTTAAGTGATATATAAATAAAATATCCATTTTAAATTAGATTGGCAACTTAAAAAATCACTTAGAACAATTTGTTAGTATTTTTGGTTCCCTTTGATAGAATTGTTTTTCCTTTACACGTTTTTACTGCAAAATGAAGGATAGACTTGAACTAAATTGGTCAACTTGTATTTGATCTTCACGGGAATTACATCTCTTTTCACTCAACATTTATTAAAGAAGTATGAAAACCAGTTGTGGTGGCATGCGCCTGTAGACCCAGCTACTTAGTCCGAGACAGGAGGATCACTTGAGCCCAAGAGTTCAAGGCTAGCCTGGGCAATATAGTGAGATCCCGTCTTAGAAAGGAACACAGAAAATTCCAGTCTATAGCAAGTTCTTGGCTTGACTAAGAGCTGATTTTCATTAAGGAACAGAACTTGTAATTCATTTCCACACGTTAAGATACAGTTTATCCCTATTAAAATTTGTTTATTCTGAAACTACACCCTTGTCATCTAATGTTATGTCATTCCTAGTTTACTGTGTCTCACCTTCAAGATTTCGTGCCTGCTGCTGAAATGGAAACCAGCCAGTGCAGAAAACTGGGGGAAAATGACATGTGAAGAATGCAAGGGGAAATGGGAACTCATTTCTAGCATTTTCAAATCAGCTTTGTCTACTCCACTACAGTCAGAGGAAAAGAACTGACTTCATGGAATTTACCAGCTAAGCCTTACCACTGTTGTTAGTGTTTTTAGGAAATATACTAAAAGGTAAGTGAATTGTATGTTTTGAAGAATGATTGCTAGGTATTGTAAAACCAGTTGTTCCATTTTAGTAAAGATCAGCAGCTCCTTTATTCTAAACCTCAAATTCTTGCCCATATTTGGTATGTTAACAGTATTGTGGAGAAGGTGAACTTATGCAACATGGACCTTTTTCTCCACTCTCAGCAACTAAGCTGGAACTTAGGTTGAAGTATACATGGTGCTGATTTTTGCTGTTTTGTTGTGCTTAAATTTTTTTTAAATTATTTCAGTTGAGTTTTAGTTTTATCCCTCATTATATAGAAAAAAGCTTTAATGTTTCAAAGGTCCTATCAAGCATTGTATATACATTAGCTTTTGACAAATAAGAGCAACATTAAGGATTTTTATTAACATCCACCAATATATGGTTTTAATAAATAATTTTAAATTACCTGAAATAAATTATTCCACATTTATTATATACCTATGTATGCCAGGCCCTGAATACAAAGATGAACTAATATACCCAATTCATATCCTCACGGAGTTCATTTTTACTGATACACTACAGATAGAAGTTTAGTTTGAGGAATCAAAATCTGATAAAATGAGGCTAATTCCATATTCTCATCAACAATCCACTCTAATAACTAGTATGTTAATCTGAATGTGACATATTCTATAAGAAAACCTCCATTTGTGTGTACATGTGAGCTGAACATTTACCAATACTTTGTATGTGTGGGTACATCACAGGTTTAATCCTCACATCTGTGCTATGAGATAGGTGTTATTTTCTCAGGCAAGCATAAAAGCTAACTAACTTGGCCTAAGTTTGCATAACTGATGAGGACTGATACTTAAACACAGGCAGACTGATAGCAGAACATGTACTCCTAAGTTAGATGTGATATTTATATGCAGTTCTTGGCTATAAAACATTCACAGTTCTTAATAAAATATGCCTCCTTTTAAAAAAGGAAATCACAAATAGCTTAGAAAAATAGAAATATAATAGAATCTGGGGTTTTAGAGAGCCAGAAAATCACAAACTTTTTCTTCCCCAATTCAAAGATAGTTTGTATGCTGACCTTACCTCTTTGCCCCAGACACAAAATTCAGTGGAACAGAAGGAGGATATTTATATTCATGTAATATAAATATAATATTATATAAAATACATTTACACATATAAACTTACAAAACATATTAATATAATTATACAAATATTTATATAATTTAAATATTATATAATAATATTGCATTTAGGATCTTGTCCTTCAGGTCCACCCTCTTTTTTGGAATTTAGACATTTTCTTTAAGTGATAAATTATGAAAAAATACCACTGCTGAGACTTTCCTTAGGACTCTTTTTAAAAAATAGGTTAAGAATTTTTGTGCAAAAGTGAAGAAAAACTTCTGAGAAACCCAGGTAGGTAATTTATCCCCTGTTGTATGCAAAGCCTCTGCACTTCTGTCCTTTATTGTTTTATACTTCTGTAAATCTGATTTTACCTTTAATAAACTGGTTTCTAAAGTGAGTAGGTTCTTTGGTCTCATTTCCCATTAGATTCTGTGTGTTTGTTCACTTTGTGTATGTTATCGCCACTCCCTTCAACACTGGTGGGAAGAGAATGCTCCTCTTAGGAACCTAGTACAGTTGGGGGGTTTAAAGACAGGACCTCAGAGCCTTGCCTCAGCTCAGTGCAGGCTCTACCAAGTACTAAGACTTTGCAGGGAAAGCCAGAAACTGTAAAGTCACTGAACAGTGTTTATCTCAAGCAATTGTGACGGGGAAAATACTACCTTAGTGAAATCAAGCTGGCTATTCTGAAAGTAATGAAAGTGACTGGAGAGGCAATTTTGACCATATTTCTTTTTGATTACTGCTTCTCCAAACATCAGTGTTTTGTGAATTGCCTGGGAATCTTGTTAAAATGCAGTTTTGATTCAGGAGGTCTGAGGTCAACCTGATAATTTGAATATTCTTTTGCATTTAAAATAATAAAGAGTTTTATTGATACATAATTGGTACCATAAAATTCATTCGTCAGGGGCTAGGGTTGTGGGTCGTGGTAGAGTGCTCACCTATCATGGGCGAGGCTCTGGGTTTGATCCTCAGCACCACATAAAAATAAATAAACTAATTAAAGATATTGTATGCAACTACAATTAAAAAATAAACGTTTTTTTTTTTAATTCACTCTTTAGGGTTGGGGTTGTGGCTCAGCGGTAACGTGCTTGCCTAGCATGCGTGAGGCACTGGGTTTGATTCTCAGTACCACGTACAAATAAGTGAAAATAGAAGTCCATCAACAAGTAAAAAATATTTTTTTAAAAAGATAAATTTTAAAAATTCACTCTTTTTAAAAGTATATGACTGGGCTGGGGATGTGGCTCAAGCGGTAGCGCGCTCACCTGACGTGTGCGGCCCGAGTTCGATCCTCAGCACCACATACAAACAAACATGTTGTGTCCGCCGAAAACTAAAAAATAAATATTAAAAAATTCTCTCTCTCTCCTCTCTCTCTCTCTCTCTCTCTCTCTCTCTCTCTCTCTCTCTCTCTCTCTCTCTTTAAAAAAATTTTTTTAAAAAAGTGTGTGACTGGGCTGGGGTTGTGGCTCAGCGGTAGAGCACACGCCTCATATGTGATAGGCCCTGGGTTCGATCTTTAGCACCTCATAGAAAATAAATAAAATAAAGCAATTGTGTCCAACTACAACTAAAAAAGTAAGTATTTTTTTAAAGTATATGACTAAGCCAAGTTTGGTGATACACACCTGTAATTCTAGCTTCTCAGGAAGCTGAGGCAGGAGAATGGCAAATTTGAGGTCATATTCAAGTAATGCCTTTAATCCCAGCTACTCCCAAGCTAAGAGGCAAGAGGATGGCAAGTTGAAAGCCAGCCTGGACAATTTAGTGGGACCCTGTCTCGAAATAGAAAATAAAAAGGGCTTGGGATGTAATTCATTAGGAAGAGCACCTCTGGGCTCAGTCTCTAGTATTGCCAAAAAATCTTCCAAGTGTGGCTTATCTGAGTGATTCTGGCTCAGAGTCTCTTGGAGTTGCAGTCACTGAAGGCTCCACTGGGGTCAGAGGAATTGTTTCTGAAGTAGCACAGTCACTTGCCTGGCAGTTAATATATGTGGTTGGCCAGAAACCTCAGTTCCTAGACAAGTTTTACTGAAATAAAACTTTAGACCAATTAAGTGTTCTCATGATGTTCAGCTAGCTTCCCCCTTAAAGTAAATAATATACCATTTCCAAAATATCCCATTGATCACACAGGTCAGCTCTATACTGTGTAGAAGAGACTAGACTGGGCTAGAGTAATAGAAGGTCAGAATCATTGAGGCCCTCTTGGAGGTTGGCTGTCAAACTTTGAATGAATTTGAGGCTGTTACACTATCTTTTTATGAAGTTTATGAAGCTAGCCTTTGACATGCAGACTTAGTAGTGATTATTTATGATTTCCGCTACATTTCAAGTATAGTGTTCTCCAAAAGTGTTTTGATCTAAATGTAAACAAATTGTTTAGTATGCCTTCAGAACTTTGGCATAGGGGTAGGGGGTAGACATCCTTCTAAAAGGTATGTTAGTAGCTATATCAGTGTGAATTCTAGTATGTTTCAAGTGTACAAAAGGTGCTTAGTAAATATTTGCTCAATTGAACTGACTAGAAGAGAGAAGTCAGCCAGGTGCACACACACCTCTGACCCCAGCTACTTAAAAATTTTAAAAAATCTCAAAAAAATCAAAGAGGCTGAGGATATGCATGGTAAAGTGACCTAGGTTCAATCCCAAGAAGGAAGGCAGGCTTGCTAAGAAAGGAAAGAGAAAACAGGGCTACTCTTTACCGCAAGGGAATACTGGGAGGAGGCCCACTTTTTTTTTTTTTTTTAAAGAGGGATAGCCAGTAGAAAATGGGAAGGTTGAAGATACAAGAGAGGGGTGATAATTGCTGAATCAAGGCTCCAGAGAAGATGGAAGTCTTGGAATAGGTGGCTTGGGACAAGGGAACATCCAGTCCCCTTCTGAGACTGGTAAGAATACTGGAAGCTTACAAGGTGAGAAAGGGCTGTTTTAAAATTTTGAAACTTATTTGGTTTAAATATTTAATTTTTCAGGAATTAACATTCTTTAAAGTCTTTAAGAAGAGGAATGCATTATTAATGATATCTCAGATGTCAAGAAGTTTTTGTTAAACAGACTAAAATTATTATCTTCATGTTCTCAGACTGACTGGATGTGAGGGCTTACACATACCCTTTAACCTCTCTCTCTTGGCTTCAATGTTCTCATGCCTGATACCATAGCATACTTAGTGCTCTTTGCAGGTCCTGCTAGCTCTTGGTTACTGATTAATCCATGTAAGTAATGTTATTCCATGTATGTGCTCCAAGTATTCAGCTGGGCTCATTTACTGCTTTTATGTATGTATTGATGAAACCTTTAGTGGAAGTTGTGCTACATATGCAAAATATACAAGTTTCAATCAACATGAATCTCAGTAGGCAAAGTAACCTGTCTGAGCCTCTGATATCTATAAAAAAATTGCAAAGGCTAATAATACTTCATTTAATCATCATAACCGTCTTGTTATGTACGTAAAATGAATTCATGGTATTGAAAACATTACAATGATTCAGTAAATGGTAGGTTTAGAATCCTATGTGTATATACTATCATTGTGGCCAGATGTGTTGAGCAATTCAGAAATTTGGGGGATTTTAGCAAACAGTCCTGGAATGTAGGTATTTGTGTGTTATGTTATTCTCCAGCCAAGTCTGGAGCAGCATCCATAGTCGAACACATAACTGTTTGCGCAGGAAATGGTAGTAGTGTCGTGTTAGTTCAGTTTTTGTGGCCAAGTGAATTTTTTTTTACCAAACATGGAGAAATTTTGGTTTTCAGCAATGTTTGGATTTTGAATTGCAGGTAAAGACTATAGACTTGCAATTATCAAACCAGCATACATTTATTAAGCCCTAGCCTGGACAGCTGTGTTTAGCACAATGAGTCACAGAAAAAATATCCTTGGCATTTATCTTCTCTGTGCTATCTGCATCATTTATCTAGAACCCCTTGTGAGGCAGAATGGAAGGAAAGCATAAAATAAAAATTTTTTGAAAAGATAAGTCACAAGTTGGTACATTATTATTTTTTTTTTTTTTTAAAGAGAGAGTGAGAGAATTTTTTAGTTTTTAGGCGGACACAACATCTTTGTGGTGCTGAGGATCGAACCCGGGCCGCACACATGCCAGGTGAGCGCGCTACCGCTTGAGCCACATCCCCAGCCCAAGTTAGTACATTATAAAAGGTTGTTCCAGTAAATACAAAGCATGAAAAAGTGCTCAGTCTCAGTAGTAATCAGGGAAATGTATATAAAAATCACACCAAACTGCCAGTCTGATGAGTGGTGGAATAAAAATGTCTTGACAAAGGCAAGTGTTGGTGAGAATGTGAAGCAATGGGAATCTTCACTGCTAGTAGCAGAGTAAACTAGAATGCATACTGCACAGCTGGCAGTACATTTCATACCTAGTACTGGCACACCTTGAGTGTATACCCCAGAGAGACTTGTCACATCCATCAGAATATATAGCTACAGATAAATATAGACATGTAATGGGCATACAAAGTTTATGCTACATACATCATAAATGAATGTTTACCAAAGATGCCAGACAAAATTAATTAGTCTGTTTCAGGTACTTTTCTGTATTGTTTTATAATTAAAAATGGCTTTGGAGTAAAATCTATTAGAATTTAACTTGGTGGTCTTGAGCAAAATAACATCCTTGTAGTGTTGTGAGAGTTATTGAGACAGCCATCACAGTGGCAGTCCATGCTAGTGTACAGCATCTTTCCACATTTCCTGACATTGGGCTAAGGTCTAATTTTTATAACAACCCTGGGACACTGGTGCTCTTCCCTTGTCCAACATGCATGGGGCCCTGGGTTCAATCCCCAGTACCAGAAGGAAGGAGAGGGAGGAAGGGAGAAATGGAAAAACTAACTGGTGCTATTTTATTTTTCCAATTTATAGATCAAGCAAGACCCAAGGAGGTTTTGTCAGAAAAAAATAGCCTATTTGTTTAATGGCCACCTCACCAGATTTACTTCTTTAACTATAAAATTTATTTTATTTATTTTTTTTTTTAAAGAGAGGCGAGAGAGAGAGAGAATTTTTAATATTTATTTTTTTTTTAGTTCTTGGCGGACACAACATCTTTGTTGGTATGTGGTGCTGAGGATCGAACCCCGGGCCGCACACATGCCAGGCGAGCGCGCTACCGCTTGAGCCACATCCCCAGCCCTAACTATAAAATTTATAAAAATTCACATTCAAATCATTTTAATAGCAGTGACTAGATTTACTTGAGCAACTTTCTCTTAGTCTTCTCAGCTTTTTCAGGCCTGTTAGCTTGTTCTTGCAGTCATCCCTGTGAAGCAGCTGGAGGCTGCTGATGTCAGAGGTGGGCGTTACTGGGGGACATGAGGACCCTGTGGAGGAAGGGAGCAAATGATATCTAAGAAAAGCAGACTCAAAGGGAATGAATTCTACAAACCACACAATCAAAGTTAACTTACAGAACATACCAGAACCCAGGCCTTTTCATTTAGGGTATCACTGCCTCCTGTGGGCCCTTCCTATTTCAATTAGAAGACTGTGAGAACTGGAAAATCCTCCAGACTCCAGCAAAGACATTAATGATGATTAATAAATGAAGATCAGGCGGGAGGTGTAACTCAGTGGTAGAACACGTGCCTACTGTGCCTGAGCCCCTGGGTTCCATCCCCAGCACTGCAAAAAAAAAAATAGTGAAAGCACTGGAAGAAAGGTACTTTGGTCCCTGGAGTTGTAGGATAGTGAATGAGCAAATATTGGTGAGAACTCATTCGGCACTATCACCAGGGGTTGGAGGTGTAGAGAGGTGCGATGTGGCCGGCTTGGCCAGCATGAGGACCTGAGAACAACACAAGAAATGCAGGGTGCCTCAGGAGGGGCCGGGGTCAAGCAGTACAGTAACTAGTTCTCCAGGCCTCTAGTCCTTTGTTATTTCTAGAGTGTCACAGGCACTTCATAAATGTTTGCTGAACATCTAGAAATAGTGCGGGGGGGGGGGGGATATTAAAAAGACGGGAGAGGGGACAGTCGGTAGGAAAACCTTGTTAGGGTAGTCCCTACTCTGACCACCAGACGGCGCTGTTTTCACGAATTATAAGTCTTGGTTGCTTTCTAACAGGTTAAAACCATCTGTGCAAGTATGTTTATGAAAAAGAATTTCTATCTTCAGATTTCAAAGGTTTTTGAAAGGTGTTGTTTTTACCTTGACACTCACTTTTTTAAGCACCAAAAGAATGAACATCAAGCTTGAAGTTGTCCAACTGTATTCCACGAGCCCTAGGACTTGAGTGATAGGCCTCAACACTTAAAAACTGCCAGCTTGGCTGGGGATGGGGCCCAGTGGTAGAGGCATACTTTGCATGCACCAGACCCTGGATTCAATCTCCACTCACAAACAACAACAAAAACCAGATTTACTTCCACTTTTGGTATACTGGACTTGATAGCTAAAAGATTTTTGTTTTAATTCTAATCTTTAAATAAAGCATTTATAATCATGTGACTGGAAAAATAGCCAATTCCAAAATACAGATGAGATTAGTAATTTGGTATTCTTAAAAAAGTTCTTTGGGTTCTTGTTGAATCTAAGGCATATTTCAATTATTTCAACTCAATTCAATCAAAATACCTTTAAAAAAGCTCTCAAAGACAGAAGTAAGAAAGAAGGGGAATTGTAGGCATACTTAACTCTCTCATCTCCTCTTTTCCTCCTCCTCCTTTTTTTTCTTACATTATGATATGCCTTTAAGTTTATTTCAACATTTTATTATGAAGTTCTTAAACTCAGAGAAAAGTTAAATAATTTACAGAAACTAACACTACAATGACTACCAAGATTCTACAATTAATACTTTGCTTGCTTTAGCAACTATTTTTCCAGCCCCCATCAATCCACTGTATTCCTGTGATGCATTTCCAAGTAAGTATGGTATTATTAGGAGCATATTTAGGTTTTGCCAGGGTTCTTGGTATAGAACTCCTAAACCCTTGGCTGATTTTTTTTTTTTTTTTTTTGTACTGGAGATTGAATCCAGAGGTGCACATCTGCAGCCCTTTTTTGTTTTGAGACAAATCTCACTAAGTTGCTCAGGGCCTTATTAAGTTGCTGAGTCTCGCTTTGAACTTGTGATCCTCTTGCCTTAGCCTCCTAAGGCTCTGGGATTACAGAGTACCCAGCAGATGGATGGAACTTTTATCCCTAACCCTTCCAAGAAGGAAGCAGGGCTAGAGATTAAGTTCTATCTAAATTTTTTAACAATGAGATTTGATGAAATTCTGGGTTGGTGAACAAACTCATTGAGGTGGTGGGAGGGCAGTGCCCCTGGAGAGCCCTCCCTGCTCCTGGCATGCGCATCTCTTCACCAGGCTTTCTGAGTTGTATCCTGCATAATAAATCAGTGAGCCTAAGGAAGGCAAAACTTCACTGAATTCTATGACCTGTTTCTAGCAAATCATTGACTCTAAGGTATCAGAAGTGGGGTAGTCTTGGACTGAATCCTTGATCTGCACTTACTCAAGGTAGTTAGGGACAGGATTGTACCAAATCATCAGACACCCAGTTGCTGTCCCGAGAGCCGGAGAACCAGTGTAGGGAAAAAAAACCCATAAAGTATCAGAAGTCTTCCTCTAGATTGTGACAGACAGAAGTGCATGATCCCCAAGTAACTCAGCACATGATTGACCTAACATCTACTAACACAACTCTTCTGGGTTTGCAGCATTGTTTGAATGAACAGTCCTTTCGGGGACTTTAGTTCACATTTCTTCCACTCAGTGGAGCTTAAAGTCTTAATTTCTGTCCTTGGTCTTGCCAAGCTTCACAACCCTACATTCAAAGTCTCTTTCTTGGCTGACTTCTGTCTTTGGGGTCCATCCAGGATGATCAAAAAATGTGTTAGTCACTCAGTAGTGACCAAAACATGTCCATTGTCTTCAAAGTCCCCAATGACTGTCCCTATCCCCACCCTCCATGCTCCTGATGTGGCCTCTGCAACCTGCTGCCAGTTTTCTAGGAGAAACTCTTGTTCCTTCCCACTAGATTAGGGAACAATGTCAGTTTCCAAAGCAGTATGTTGCTATGGGAACCTAAAGTTATTTGGAGTTGCAAAGAGATAGCAAGTAATCAGTGACACAATCTGAAACACTCCATAATTGTCCCTCAAGAATAATAGAATAAATGTTTTATTCTTAGGTGAGGGAACTTCTGTGCTCCTGAGAGGATCTGGGAGACAGTGACAACTGCTGAGGGAGAAAGCAGAGGGTTGGGATGAGGACCTTCTGCTGGCAAGACAGACTCCTGGTTCTCCTGCTGTGTGTCTCTTAGACAATTAATCTATTCTTTCTGAGCTGCTTTTCTCTTCTGGAAAATGGGATGGCAGCCTGTAGCTGAAAGGGACCTTGGAGATGATCTGGAAGATGATTCTCTGAAACAGATGGTGCCTGCTTGTTTTACTGGGGAAAACCTACCTTTGAGGAACCAGCAATGTGAGGGCAAGTGTGTACACACAGTGCTGGACTTTGCTTTCCTTGATGTAAGTCACAGTCACACATTACACTTTGACAGTCCTTAACATTTTAATTTATAGGCTGTGACTAGTGCCATCATGTACTGCATAACTATTAACCTGCTATGGCCAGGGTGGGTGATCCTTGTGTTCCAAATGCCTTTTGTAAACAGTAGTGCTGAGGATCAAGCCCAAGTTCTAGGCACTGAGTCACATAGCCCTCAGTGTTTTTTTTTTGTTGTTGTTGTTGTTTTAATTGAGACAGAGTCTTACTATGTTGCTTAGGCTGGCTTCCAACTCCCAGGCTCAAGTGATCCTTCCACCTCAGCCTCCAGAGTAGCTGAGACTATAGGCATATTGCTACCACACCCATTGATAATGCATTTTAAAAATATATATATTTGTGATCCAGCATAGTTAAAGCCAAAATGTTTATGAACTTAAAAGATGAAATTGGAGGGCTGGGGTTGTGGCTCAGCAATAGAGTATTCGCCTAGCACATGCAAGGCCCTGGGTTCAAACCTCAGCACCACATATAAGTAAATAAATAAAAGGTGTTGTGTCCAACTATATATATATATATGAAATTGGAGGGTTGGGGCTGTAGCTCAGTGGCAGAATGCTTGCCTGGCATGCATGAGGCACTGTGTTCAATCCTCAGCACTACATAAAAATAAACAAAATAAAGGCATTCCATCCATCTACAACTACAAAAATTTTTTTTTAAAAAAGATGAAATTGGAAAGGTAATGAGAGCCGGGTGCATTGCTTCGTGCATATAATCCCAATGACTCAGAAGGGTGAAGCTGGAGGATTACAAGCTGAAGAACAGCCTGGGAAATTTAGGGACACCCTGTCTCAAAATAAAAAATGAAAACGACTGGGGATGTGGTTCAGTGGTAGAACACCCAAGGTTCAATCCTTAGTACAAAAAAAAAAAAAAAAAAAAGGCGAGAATCAGATCCATAGACCCTTAAAAACCTGCTGCAAAGGTTTTTGAGTAATAATATTGTTTGAAATTCTCCACTGGATTCCTGTTTCACATTTTCTTGCATTACCACAGTATAATTATTGAAAACAGGAATTTGAACCTGATAGAGTCTTTTTTTGGGGGGAGGGGGTTGCCAGGGATTAAACCCAGTGGGCACTTAACCATTGAGCCACATCCCCAACCTTTTTAAAAATTTTATTTAGAGACAGGGTCTCCCTGAGTTGCTTAGGGCTTGTTAAATTGCTGAGGCTGGCTTTGAACTCCTGATCCTCTTGCCTCAGCCTCCTGTGCCAAGGTGATGCCATAATATCAACTAATATACAGCCCATTTTCGAATTTCATCAATTGTCCTAATAACATCACTTACAACTATTTTTTTCCTGTCTTAGATCCAAGTCCGGGTCACATGTTGCATTTAGTGGTCTCTTTTTGTCTTACATCATTCTTCAGCCTTTCTTTATGTTGATTTCTCAGAGTAAATGCTAGTTATTTTGTAGCTTTGTCTTAATATTTCTTTATGATCAGGTCAAGATTATACATGTGTCTTTGGCAAGAATATCACAGAAGTGGCCTTAGGTCCTCAGTCTGTCATATCAGGAGACTCAGTTGGCACTAGCTTTAATCACCTGGTTAAGAATGGTGCTTGTCAGATTTCTCCACTGTAAAGTTATCATTTTTGCATTTGAAATTGCTAATGCCATTGTAAGGAAGTTCTTCAAGATTACATTTCTCATTAACAGCATTCCTTCCATATCTGTTAGTTGTCAGGCTACCACAAGGAAGAGGGTTAGGGTTAGGGTTAGAAGCCCCTTCTCCCCTTCTTCTATGGTGCTATGAACTCCTGGATTCCTGTTTTATTCTATGGTTTATGATTCACTTCAGTCATTAATTATTCTGATGTTGAAATTGTCCCAGATTTCTGGCCAGCCGTTTGCTCAAAATTCAGTTTACATGAACCATACATAGTCTCCCAGTTGGGCTTGAATAGGTGATGGGTCCAAATTGAAGTGGTAGCATTTAGGTTACTGAAAGCAGGAAGAATTTGGTAACTAAAGTCACTTTAAACGATTTTCAGGAACAAAAACACCCTATACTGAAGTGGGTTTTAAAAAGCAAGAAAAATAGCACAATCACCCAGCAGTGACAAGAAGAATTTGGACGGGGGTAGGTGTGTCCTTATGAGAAGAAGAAATGGCACAGGCAGAGCTGCTGGGTCCTTTCAACCCTGACGCTGAGGTCAGGGGTGGGGAGTGGGGATAGTGCAAGGAGCAACAGCTACTCATAGAACCAAAATGTCTGTCAGAAAGCATCGTTCAATCCATCTGGTTCAGCTGTTCCTAATCTTTGCGAGGACATAGCCTGCTCTGAGGATCTGGTGACAGCTCTGAGCCATTTCTCTTTAAAAAGTACACACTGCATTAGGTGAAAAATTATGGATTTCAAAAATTGATCCTGGGTCTGGAGGTTCAGCTCAATGGTACAGTGTGTGTACACTATGTGTGAGGCTCTGAGCTCCATCCCCAGCACTGCAGAAAAAAAGGAAGAAAGAAAACAAGTTCATCATGGGTCCTTGGTCTACTCAATTAGCCTCAATTGTTTTTAAATTCTGTAGCATTTCAATTAAAGGAGAGCATGGTTTTCCCACACAGAATAAGTACAGGTATGATCTGTTTCACCATGAGGTCATCATCCACAGATTTTTTTTTTTTTTTACTCCCATGCTTCTCTGATAACTCAATAATTAGCTACCAGCAAAAAGTTGTCTTCACCAAAAAAGAACCATTTCAAAGCCTTCCTTCCCCATGCCATGGTAAAGAACCTATATGTACTTTTAAAATTGAATTTAATTAATAATATTAATTTTTGTAGGACTAGGGATTGAACACAAGGGCACTTTACTAATGAGCTACATCTCTAGTCCCTTTTTATTTTTTCTTTTGAGACAGGGTCTTAATAAGTTGCTAAAGGAGCCTAAAGCTTGGAATCCTCCTGCCTCAACCTCCTGAATCTCTGGGATTACAGTTGTGTGCCACCAGGTCTGGCTTTGTTGGTTGGTTGATTGGTTTAACCAGTGTCCCTCTTTACTAGACTATAATTGGAAAAATTGGTTTTGCAATCAAGGCCTTGCCTTGTCCTCTTTGAGACTGATGCCGATTTAATCAGGCATGGCCAACCCTTCTAAGGAAATAAATTTGACTTTCACAGAGCCAAAGTTTTCAAAGCCTTCTCAGGAAAACCCAGCCTATACACAGGTTACAGAGCACCCAGTCTTACAGGTGAGGAAGGAAGGTCACTTCCCAGCAGCTCAAGAATCTTAGGTATTTGAGGGATTCAAGAAAAGAGGAATTCACCCAAGTTGAGATTCCTTATAAAAATTTGCAGCAATTTTCTATAGTGTGTGTGTTAAATTAAAATTCTTCCTATACCTGAGTCTATAATCAAACCAAATGTAAAGAGATCAGCCTTATTTTATGATCAACAGTGATCTTTCTTTTAATCCCAGCAGTTTGGGAGGCTGAGGCAAAAGGATCGCAAGTTCAAAGCCAGCCTTAGCAATAGTGAGGCGCTAAGCAGCTCAGTGAGACCCTGTTTCTAAATAAAATACAAAATAGGGCTGGAAATGTGGCTCAGTGATTCCATGCTTGTGAGTTTAATCCCTGGTATTGTCCCCAAAAAATGATCTTTCTTTGAAGTATTGGAAATATGGCTGAACACTGGCCTAACGTGTGAGGCCCTGGATTCAATCCCCAGGACTGGGGAAAAAAAATTAAAAAGGAAAAGAAAAGGTAATCTTTCTTGGAGATTACTTTTTTGGCCTGGGAACATAGCTAGGTGTCAGAGTGTGTGCTAGGCATGCACAAAAGCTTGGGATTTAATCCCCAGCTCCACCAAAAATATGTGTGCACATGTGTATATATATACACACACACACACACACACACACACACACACACACACACACACGAATTTATTACCCTTCATGTCTGGAGGTTAGAGATCCAAAATGGGTGTCCCTGGATTAGAGGCTGACCACATTTCTAAGTTTGTGGCTCCATCTTCAAAGACAGCAATGGATGGGGAGGTCTTTCTCACTTGCCATCTCTGTTCCAACTCTTGCCTGACTCTTTCCTGTGTAAGAATCCCTGGGATCACACTGGGCCCATCCACATAATCTAGGATACCTTCCCCATGTCCAGGTCATCTGAGTAGCAACCTTAATTCCCCCTGCCAGCTAATGTTACAGATGCACAGGTTCCAAGGACTGGGACTGGAGCACCTTTGGGGAGCCATTTTTCTGCCTTCTATGGGGGAGACTAGGGAAAAAATTGTGCCTTGATGGAAAACTGCAGTGTCTGAGCCAGAGTTTTCAAATTACGGACTATGTGGCAAATGTCACAGCCACTTGTTTTTTTTTGTTTTTTTTTTTTAATATTTATTTTTTAGTTCTCGGCGGACACAACATCAGCTGCATTTTTTTTTTTTAAAAAGAGAGAGTGAGAGAGAGGGGGGCACAGAGAGAGAGAGAGAGAATTTTAACATTTATTTATTTTTTCTTAATTCTCGGCGGACACAACATCATTGTTGGTATGTGGTGCTGCTGGGGATCGAACCCGGGCCGCACGCATGCTAGGCGAGCGCGTTACCGCTTGAGCCACATCCCCAGCCCCGCCACTTGTTTTTTGTATTCAACCTGTGTCAAGAGTCAGCCATGCGCTGTGTGTGAGCTATGTGCATTCAAGCACATGAGGGGACTGGACTGACGCTGCTGCTCTGACTGGGCTGTATGATATACGTGTCCTTTTCCCTCACTCTACCTGTGATCTCCACATAGCACCTGAGATGGGTGTGGCCTTCCAAGATGTCAGTCAATCTGCTGACTGCAAGACATCACCAAGCAACCCCCCAAAACCCAATCTTTTGCCTGCCTCTCTCGTCTCCTTTGTGGGAGCTGAGGTTGAGAAGCTGTCACTGAACCCCCAAAAAGGTATTTTCTGCCTCTGTGTGGTTATTTAGTAGCCAGCCCAATTCACCTGGAGTGACCCTGACTGATTTAGTCGTGTGCTTTGGCAAACCTGAGGATAGATTTTACATTTTTAAAGGATTGAGAAAAATGCAAAGAATAATATTTTGTGATGTGTGAAAATTATACAAAACTCAAATTTCAGTGTCCTTAAGTAAAGTTTTATTGGAACAGAGTTGTTCTCATTTATTTATGTGTAGTCCATAGCTGCTTTCATACTTCAAAGGCACAATTGAATAGCTGAAATGAAGACTATAAGGCCCATGAAACCTAAAATATCTACTCTCTGGCTCTTTACAATGTGAGTTTGTTGATCCCTAGTCAGTACATGCCTTTCTGATCCTAGCCTTATGTCTTTTGAGCTGTTTTTCAAGTCTATAAATTATAGAGAACTGAGGGCAAAGATAAATAATTCTTATCTTTTAGCAGGCAAATTCTGTCTGGCAGATTCTGTTGACTTTCCTCTCTGACTGCCCAATGAGGCAATTTCTCCTCCGTTGCAGATTGCTGTCAATATTCCCGATCTCTATTTCTTTATGAATTTCCCCAAATCAGTCATAACATCTTAACTGGCCTTCCCACTAACTATGAATTAAGTAAGATATTTAACATGTTCTTGCTTTATATTCAAATGAAAATCATGATTTTACCCTTTTTGAAAATCATCCTTTACCAATGGCTAAATCATTCTGCTATGCTTTTGCGGTGATGCTGTGGCACACACCAGGACCCAGTGGCTTCTGTGTGGCACAAGGGACTCAGAACACTGACAGACTGAAACCTATTCAGAGATGCATGGTGATAGTCTGGGGACCCAAATGCACAAAAGATAGGCAAAGTCGATGGGTTTTGAGTCAGATGGCCTAGTTCCTGCCCTAGTTCTGCCATAATGTCATCTCAGAGAAGTGACATGTCTTCTCCATGGACATAATACAAATTACCTACAAAGACTGTGTGAAGGAAACTGCATGTGATCTAAGACCTCTCCCACGGTGAGCCTTCAATAAGCATTAGCTATTATTATTACCAGTGGGGGTAGCAGGTAGCTGAGGCTGACGAGCACATGAATGCTATTTTGAAGTTGTATTAATCATTGCTAACTTTTTGACTGAGTCCTTACTCTGAGGCTCATGCTCCTTTAGTCCTCACAGTGTCACTGGGGAACTGGCACCACCACAGTAGGACACAGTTTTATTGTTTTGGTTTGGTTTGGGGATTCTGGAGATGGAACCCTGGTCTCATGCATACTAAATAAGCACTCTACCACTCAGCCACACCCCAGAACAGAGTTTATCCATCAAGTGTTGCCTTGTGGCGAAGGGGGTTGATTTTTTTCTGAGGACCCTTCAAAGTCCCAACTAACTCTGGTGTAAGTTGCAGGGAGACTCTGATATGGTTAAAGAAAGGACTTTATCCAGGTGCAGTGGTGCACACCTGTAATCCCAGTGGCTCAGGAGGCTGAGGTAGAAGGATCATGAGTTCAAAATCAGCCTCAGCAACTAAGCAAGACCCTAAGCAACTCAGACCCTTTCTCTAAGAAAAATATAAGATAGGGCTGGAGATATGGCTCAGAGGTTAAGCGCTCCTGGGTTCAATCCCTAGTACAAAAATAAAATAAAATAAGGACTTTAACATCTAAAGGTGTCACACAATGGAAAAGTCTGATGTGAGGTAGTGAACTCCCCCTTCCACGCAGTGCTAGAGCAGACAGCGTGCAAGTTTGTGGTAATGCTGAAGAGGGGGAGTCCATGTTCTGTAGAGTGTGGACAGGTGGCCTCCAGTTCCTTTCCATTCACCTTCTCTATCACTGTTACTTCCCACCTTGCTATTGATCCCCAAAACCCTACATGCACCTCTAACCTGGATCATTCTTTGTCACTCAGAAGCTTCTAATCTATATGGTCTTTAAAAAGTATCCCAGTGTTTTTGTCTTCTCTTACAGTAGTCATGAATTGGAGGAAGGACATCTCCACTTCACATGTTCCCAGGTTCCCTGCCCCTGTCTACAGTATCCATTTTCTTAAAACAGATCTCATCCCCGCTCCCACCATGAAGGTAAACTTGTAACCCAAGATAGGCCGCTCATTTCTGTGCCCCTGACCACAGTACACCAGGCCATGTCCCCTGGCATTCCTCTCTAGTCTTTTTCAAACCAAAAGTCAGAAGCAAGTTTTTTCTTCTTTCCTACAAAAATAGGAAGGTGCAATTAATGTTGCTTGTGGCCATGTCCCTAACACGTGGACAAAGTCCAGATGAGTTAGGAAAGAATGAGGCAAAAACATAAACAAAGGAGTAGTGGCCTACACCTGTGATCTCAGCTACTCCCGAGGTGAGGCAGGAGGATCTCAAGTTCAAGGCCAGCCTCAGCAACTTAGGGAGACCCTGACTCAAAATGGAAAGGGCCAGGGATGTGGCTCAGTGGTAGAGCGTCCCTGGATTCAAATCCTGAAGAAAGAAAGAAAAAGAAAGATTGAGTGAACCGAAGATAGGACTTTGCAGGGGCTGAGGCAGAGGCAACCTCTGCAGCAGTCAGGACTCCACAGCCACTTACGAGGTGGTACTGACACTCTGCTGCAGATCCTGCCACTGCCTTGCTGGGTAACTATAGGCAGGTCAGGGCCCTCCCAGGGGCACTGAAGTACATGAACCTACAGTTTCAAGCCCTCACTTACCCAAGTTCCTCAAGGCTTTACCTTATTCTGTGTTTTCATTCATTTTTTTTAAGTAGAATATTCCTTTTTTATTTAAGTTTAACTGATACATAAAAACCTTGCATTGATGTTGTATTTGTAATTTTGCATTCTTTATTTAAAGAGGGCCCTCCACGTTGTCGATGCTTCAAACCCAAACCCTCATCCCCACCCATCTGGGCTCCTCTCTGGGCTTTTGTTTCCAAAGATGTGCAAGGAGGGACTTGTTTTGGACAATGTAGACAGTCCCCTCTGGCTCTCATTTCTCCTGATACTCAGCACCTTGGCCACATGATCAAACTGGAGTGTTCCCTAGAGCATGGACATTGTGGGGAGAAGACTTTGGCATTGAGCATATTATAGCAAAACCATTGCTGCTTAGGCCAAAAGTAAAACATTTTACTTTGGCTCCCGAAGCTATGCCCAGGCTCTCCCTCTCTAGCTTCATCTTCTCCAGAAACTTCCTGTTTTTAATAATTCAACCACTCTGGCCTTCTCTAGCCAGTGCTCCTCAAAACCACAGGGTATTTGCATATGCTATTTCAGCCTGAGATGCTTTTCCTCACTCCCATTAACCCCCCCTGGTTCTCTGCCTAATTAATTAATTCTCCTCCAAGCCTTGGTCCTTTCCTGATCTCTCTAAGCCCAAGAAGAGGGTAACACTGTGTACCTCTCCCATACAGCACTTGTCACTATTATAACTTTATGTTCATTTATCTCTCTCTAGGGAGGATGAAGCTCCTTGAGGGCCCTGAGGCCAGCAACTGCTTCTACACATCCCTGGTTTTAATGCCTAGCTCTGTAGTTCACAGCAAGGGCCAATTTTGCCCCAGGTGACATTTTGGTTGTCAAACTGAAGTGTGCTACTGGTACCTGCGGCCAGGAATGTTGCTAAACATCCTGTGATACACAGTACAGACTCTTGCCACAAAGAATTGTCCTGCCCAAATGTGAGTAGCACATAAGAGGTGAGAAATGCTGGCCAACTCAATACCTGGCCAATGAAAGGGACTTGGAGAATCTGCATTGAGTGAGTGAATAAGAATGAGCCTTCAGGGTTGGGGTCGTGGCTCAGTGGTAGAACGCTTGCCTCACATGTGTGAGGCACTGGGTTCGATTCTCAGCACCACATATAAATAAGTGAAAACAATAAAGGTCCATCAACAACTAAAACAATATTTTTTTAAAAAAGTGAGCCATCTGACCCAGGTGAAGTGGTGCTCATTTTCAGTTCCAGATAGTCAGGGGACTGAGACTGGAGGGTCTCAAAGATATGAGTTGAGGCTTGAGTATTAAGTGGGGAAAAGCCAGTGGGACTGGAACTAGACTAGTGTCTGATGTTTCTATAATATGAGTAGATGTCCTATATTGAGTCTTCCTGGAAAGGGCCTCCTGGGTGTGATGATTCAGGCATCAGCACTGTATTTGTCAGCTTCCATTAATGTAACTAAATACCTGAGATAATCAACTTAAAAAGAAGAAGGGTTTGGATTACGGATGCAGCTCAGTGGTAGAGCATTTGCCTAGCATGCACTAAGGCCCTAGGATCGATCCCTGGCATTGCAAAGAAAAGAAAGAAAGAAAAAAAAAGTAAAGAAGAAAGGTTTACTTTGGTTCAGTTTCCAAGGTTCCAGCTCATGGCCTGTGGGCCCTGTCTGTCTGTGGTGAGGCAGTGTCTCATGTGGGGAGCGCATGGCAGAGGAAGATGCTCACATTGTGGCCGCCAGGAAGTGAAGAGAGAAGGGGGAGAGAACTAGGTCCCAGTAACCCTTCAAGGGCATGCCCTGGGTGACCTAACTTCCTCCCATGAGATGCCACCTCTTAAAGGTTCTCTTATGGCACCTCTCAACAGTCCCAGAGGTGGGAACAAAGGCTTCAACCTGTGAGCCACCAGGGGACCTTTTCAATCCACAGCACACATCTACAGGAAGTCCCTATGCCACTAACATTGGAATTTAAAACCCATGCTCACTGCCAACTGGGACCCTGTCGAGTCCAGAGCTCTGGTGGAAGGTAATGGCAACCAGTGGGAGGAGCAGGAGGTGGAGAGAGGGTCTTCCATTATGGCAGGTGGGACGCTCATTCCCCTGGGGCCGCCCCACCCAGGCCCTTCAGCGGACACATTCTAACCACTATCCCTCTCTACAGAGCATCCCTCAACTCCAGCCTGCCTCCAGCTCAGAGCCTTGCTCCCAAATGTCTTAAAACCAACCGTTCTTCCCACACCCACCACCCTTGGCCCCACCATGTCACCTCTTGCCTATGTCACTGCCTATGTCTCCTTGTCACTGCCTATGTCACCTCTTGCCTATGTCTCCTTGCCTTGGGCCATCCTCTGTCCTGGCAAACAGAGCTACACAGTGGCAAAAGCCTGCAGTGAAAGTCCTCAATGTGACCATGGAAATTGCTGACATTTGTACCTCCTTCTGTTTGTAAGACATGCTGTCGCAGATCAGCTCCTGAGGACGCTTAGAACCCATTTGGCATACAAAAAACAGATCCAGAGGAGGGGGTGGGTCACGGCAGCAACTGGGACAGAACTTATATCCGAATCAAATTCCTAGAATTTGTGATGGCGCCTACCTCTAGATGGGTGTGTGGGTGGGCGGATGGAACAAAAGATGAACACGTGAGAAAAACGCAATTGCTTTTCATCTCTCTCACCCTGCAGATGAGAAATCTGAGGTCTAGGAGGGTTAAGATTGCATTGTCTTGGGCTGGGGATGTGGCTCAAGCGGTAGCGCGCTCACCTGGCATGCCCGGGTTCCACCCTCAGCACCACATACAAAACAAATATGTTGTGTCTGCCGATAACTAAAAAATAAATATTAAAAATTCTCTCTCTCTCTTAAAAAAAAAGGTTAAAAAAAAAAAGATTGCATTGTCTTAAACCAAAACTAGAACTTGAATTGGGGACTTAGCCTAAAAGCTCCATGTCTAGGGAATTTTTTTGACAGCACAGCCAGCTTTTGATTTTAGTGGGGCTGAGCGCTGGGTTCTATCCTCAGCACCACATAAAAATAAAGATGTTGTGTCCACCGAAAACTAAAAAATAAATATTAAAAAATTCTCTCTCTAAAAAAAAAAAAGTGTTGTTGCTGGGGCTGGGGTTGGGGCTCAGTCGTAGAGCACTTGCCTCGAATGTGCGAGACTCTGGGTTCCATCCTCAGCACCACATAAAAATATATAAGTGAAATAAAGGTATTGTGTCCAATTACAACTAAAAAGTAAATATTTTAAAAAAGGTGTTGCTGCTAACACTTAACCCCTAGGCCAGGTGTATCTACTTCTACCATGATTGTGACATTGATGATGGCTTGGGAATTAGGTTACTTTGTTCCTATTGGTAAAAGCCGAGTGGTGTTAACAAATCTTTAAGGAGTTCTCTAATTCACCTCAAGCTCACTTCTGGGCACAGGGGACATGGCTTTCCATGTTTTTAGCATTCCTCAATCTCTTCCTGCAGAGAGACATCTTTTAGGGGTAGAGTATGTCCTTCAACCCTGACCCAGGGTAGATTTTCCCCAAAGCAGTGTTTTGGGGTGCTTAATTCATCCTAAATGCAGTAAAGTCTTCATCACTAGAGACAGAAAAGCTTTGGCATGCTTTTGGTAATGTCACACTTGGGAGACTGCAAGGGAAGGCAGAAGGCTCCCTAAGAGCAGCCTTCAATGGAGCAAGGTGCACTGAAATGCCCGCCCTGCCCCTCCCAGTTGGGGAAGAGACTGGGGGCAGGGAGCTTTTAATGTCTCCTAATTTGAGGAAGCTTCATGATGCAACTCAGGGAAAGGAGGAAGAAAATGCCTTTGGCATAGTAAAATGGGAGCTATTATTTCACAGCAAACATGATGATAAAAGGGTGACAGAAGAACACCAACCTCTCAGAAAGGCCTGCCCTCCCTGAGGAGATCAGTTCTCCGGGTGGAACAGCGTTTTGCTTTCAGCTGTTTACCAGGCCTGAGCTTCAGCCTGGAGTGGAGGTCCCCCACTGCTCCTCTCTTCATCCATGGGACCCTTTGTGCTGGCCAGGATGGAGCCGGTACCACAGCACACGCCTGTAATCCTAGCAACTCTGGAGGCCGAGGCAGGAGGATCGCAACTTCCAGGCCAGCCTGGGCAACTTAGCAAGACCCTACCTTCAAGTAAAAATAAAAAGGGCTGGCATGCCGCCCTGTGGTAAAGCACCCCTGCCCAAAAAAAAAAAAAAAAAAAAAAAAGAGAGAGAGAAAAGAGGGAGCAGAGGTGTATCCTCAGGCCCCCTTTCTTTGCCACCCAGGATGTGCTTGTAATGCTAAGAGCTGAGCAGTCCATACAGAGCTCCTCACTGTCTTTATTTTGGGACCAAAAGAGAATAGATGTGAATGGTCTTTGGGACCACCCAGGAATTCAGATTTTCTCCCTCCAGCTGAGGGTTTATGACCCAGGCACTAGTGACCTTTGGGGCCAAATGATTCTTTGTTTGGAAACCACTGTTCTGGCAGAGATGCAGGTGGACTGTGGAGTTGCTAATGAGGCAGTGGCCCACAGCCCCTCAATTTTATCAGCCCCTTTCAAAGCCCTGAGAGAAATCCTAATAATGTGTTCACAGAACAAACATTTTTGTAATATTTGTGAAAACCAGATTTTTTTTTTTTGTACCAGGAATTAAATCCAGGGGCGCTTAACCACAGAGCCACATCCCCAGGCCCCACCCCCTACCCCCCCCCCCCCCGGCACTTTTTAAAAATATTTTTTTTAGTTGTCAATGAACCTTTGTTTATTTCTATGTGGTGCTGAGAATCGAACCCAGTGCCTCACATGCTAGGCAAGTGCTCTACCACTGAGCCACAAGCCCACAAGCTCAGCCCCCCCAGCCTTTTTTTTTATACTTATTAGAGACAGAGTCTCACTGAGTTGCTTAGGGTCTTGTTAAGTTGCCGAGGCTGGGTTTGAACTCAATTCTCCTGCCTCAGCCTCCCGAATCACTGGGATTACAGGCATGTGCCACTGTATCCAGCTGAAAATCAGATATTTAAACCGCAATTAATCACAGCCATTTTGTCTCCTTTTACTCCCACACTTTTGTGTGTTTATGTGTGTGTGTGTGTGTGTGTGTGTGAGAGAGAGAGAGAGAGAGAGAGAGAGAGAGAGAGGGTCTTGCTAATCTGCTTAGGACCTCACTAAATTGCTGAGGCTGGCCTCTAACTTGCAGCCCTCCTGCCTCAGCCTCCCACAACACTTTTATATCAAACTTTGAGGTTTTTGAGGAGGAGGGTACTAAGAATCAAACCCAGGCTCTCTACCGCTGAGCCATATCCCAGCCCCTTTTATTGTTTGAGACAAGGCCTTGCTAAGTGCTGAGGCTCACCTTGAATTTGCAATCCTCCAGCCTCAGCTTCCCAAGCAGCTGGGATTATAGATATGTGCCACCATGCCCAGCTCAAAATTTGTATTTTTGATCCTTCCCTTCCCTGGGCTGAGGATGGTACCAGGGGCTCATGCATGCTAGGCGGGCACTCTACCACTGAGCTACACCCCAGCACTATCCTTTTCTTAAATATGATACTGGGTGGGGGTGTAACTCAGTGGTAGACCATCTAGCATACCCAGGGCTCTGGATTCAATTCCCAGCACCCCCTGCCCCAAAACACCAAACCAAAAAAAAAAAAAAATACCCACAATGATAAAGGTGTTTGCCCTGCCCTTCCTATGATTTGGGTTTGGCTTGTCCCTAACGTCCACATGTAGGAAGGTTGCTCCTGGAGCAGTGATATTGGATCTCGGTAGAACCTTTAAGAGGTGGGTGCTAGTGGGAAGTCTTCAGGCCGCTGCCCTCCAAAGGAAAGCCCTCACTAGAGAGCTGTTATACAAGGAGCAAGCCCAGATCCTCCCTCTCCGCTTCCTCACTTGAGATGTGACCACTTGCCCCACCATATGGGACCATCCACTGCCCACACCAGAGGTCAAACCAATGGGGCCTGCTTAATATTGAACTTCGAGCTTCCAAAACTGTCAACTAAATAAAACTCTTTTCTTCATAAGTATCCTGCCTCAGTTGCTTCGTTATACCAATGAAAAACTAATACACTAATACACTTCCCCAGTAGCCTAGGATTTAGGCCTCAAAAAACCCAAATCTGACTGTGGACTGAGAAAACCCTGGGTTCAAATCTTGGCTCTACCCCATCCTAACTCACTTAAGATTTTTAAATCTCTTTAGGCCTCAGTTTTCTTATCTGAAAAAATGGGCTAGTTAACCATGGTGCCTTCTAAGATTCTTATGAAAACTGAGAACATTCATGTCAACTGTTCGGCACCTCCGCTGAGAACAGGTGTTAGGAAGATGACGATGTTTTTTTTTCCCTCCTGGTGGAAATCAAATGTGGCGATTGCTTGAGTTGGGGAAAAGGACAAGGAGGTTCCTGAAGGTGGGAGAACAAGGTGACACTGGGGAGCTACCATATTTGGCTAGAACCATTTCCAAGGAAAAATTCTGGCTTTGAAAACAATGACTGGATGTTCAGGTGGAGACCAGGGAGAAAGATGAAGAGCAGACACTCAGAGCCGCCATTGAGGTTTTCTTTCTAGAAGGAGCCCTTGCTAGGAATTCTCTCGGCATTCCATGGGCAGCTGATTCCACCCAAGACACCTGTTTAAATAGATGCAGCCTCAGGGGCTTCACAGGTGCTGGTACCAATTCTGAGTCTCCCTGGATGGCAGGGTCAGAGGGTTCCTTAGCATTCTTTAAACAGTAAGACACACACACACACACACACACACACACACTTTCTTTGTGTGAATGGTATCTTTTCCTTTTTCCCCCAGCCCTTTTTACTTATTGATTATTTTGAGACAGGGTCCCTTTAAGTTGCTTAGGGCCTTGCTCATTTGCTGAGGCTGATTTTGAACTCGTGATCCTCCTACCTCAGCCCAAGGCTCAAGCTCCAGCATGCCCCTCTCCAAAAAAACCAAAAAAAAACCGACAACAAATATTTGCAACCTGGGAGGGTCTCCCTTGTTTCTGCCCCATCTCGGCTTCCACTTGGGCAAAATGGGCCTCTTCAGGGTCCTTTCTGGCTTTAACAGAGTAGGAGCCTCTGAAGGTCTTTGACGAATCGATAAGAACGTAATGAACTTGTCTGACAGCCGGTGTGAACGCCTCCCCACCCTGCAGCAAAAGGTACTTCTGTCCGGACATCTACAGTGGAGGCTTAATGGCTGAGAACTGGTGAAGCCAGATTTAAAGTTAGGTGGTCAGTAGTCAGTGTGGTTAGGTAAATCAGGTCTAATATCGAGTAGGATCCAAAATGGAGGCCATGTTGAGAATGAATTCCGGGAAAAGCAGAACAACTCTTGGAATGTTAATGAAGTCTGGGAAAAGCAGGACAACTCAAGGAATGTTAAAGTCCCCAAGGCCCAGAGCCCATCCCAAAGAAGTGTTAATGAAACAGCTCCCAGCAAACTTGAAGATGCTGACTCAAAAGTCCTTCCTGCCCAGATTACTCCTTTGGCCCACCTGTGCCCCACCCTTAACAGAACAAAGGACAGGAATGTGACAGGAATGCAAGAAGACCCTAGGTATAAAAAAGGGGAGACAACCGCACTTCCACGATTCCATCTCTTGGGTCCCCTTCTTCCTCTGGGAGAAGTCTTTTCTGCTGTCCTTTAATAAACTTCTACTCTCCAGTCTGACCTTGCCTCGGCAGGCTTCTCTGGGGTTATACTTCAGCTTTCGGGGAAGCAAGGACTCGTCACCGGTCAACAGCGTAACACTGGTAAGTGTGTTTGGGGAGAATTAGAAGAACTGGATCGGTCCTGGGCCTCCCTCAGAAGCTCCTCTAGAAAGCTGGGCTTTCAGGGAGGGCAGGAAACCTCAACGGGACCAGGGAACCTGCAGCCCAGCGGTGGCAGATCCACCCTGTGCAGCCCCACAGCAAGAATGACAGCAGAGACAATATGTACCATTTATAGGACACTAATGGTCCCAGGGTACAGTGCCAACTGCTTTAGTGGTCACAGAGTGCTCCTGACAATCCTCCAGTAATGTCTAATGGTGGATATTGTCCATTGAGAATTTAGTATGTACCAAGCTCCACCCAAAGAAAAAGACATAAAATATCTCACCTGGTCTCACAACTCTGTTACCCCCAAATCACAGATGGAGAAACTAAGGCAGAGTTAGGCGCTCAAGACAAATAGTTAATGTATGGTGGACAGGAAACTCATGCAGTCTGGCTCCAGGGCTGAGGCTCTTAATTTCTCTACTGCGCTCTCTTGCAGTATGGTCTGAAGCATGTGCTGTTATTACTTCCACTTCACGGATGACGCAACTGAGGCTTGGTGGGTGAAGTGACGTACCTAAGGCGGCATAGCTTGTATGGCAGAGCCAGGTTTCATCACAAGTTTAGGCACTTTCTTTCTTTTTTTTTTAATTGGTTGTTTAAAACATTACAAAGCTCTTGACATATCATATTTCATACATTAGATTTAAATGGGTTATGAACTCCCATTTTTACCCCAAATACAGATTGCAGAATCACATCAGTTACACATCCACAATTTTACATAATGCCCTAGTAGTAACTGTTATATTCTGCTACCTTTCCTATCCTCTACTATCCCCCCTCCCCTCCCCTCCCATCTTCTCTCTCTACCCCATCTGCTGTAATTCATTTCTCTTCTTGTTTATTTTCCCATTCCCCTCACAACCTCTTATATGTAATTTTGTATAACAATGAGGAGTTTAGGCACTTTCAAAGCCCAGGTTGATTGTCATTCCCTATTGCCACCAAAGTCACCAAAGGCCCACTGTGTACCCAGCACTGTGCACCCAGAACTGTGCAAGGATCTCTTGGGGAGACTCAAAACAGAAGCTGTACAAGTAGCAGTAGGTAGGACGCTCCTGTCTATGCTCTGGATTTCTCACTCATCTCTGTGTGACTTTAGGAAAGTCATGACTCTCTCTGGGCCCCCAAATCCCATCTGTAAATGAGAGGTTGTGTGATCTCCCAGAGGGTGGTGAGGTCCTGCCTAGTGGCATGGGACAAGGAGATGAGGGCATGGTAAAGGGCAGAGAGGGGCCTTTAGATGACTCAGCTGCTGTCCAAGGAGGACAGAATACCTCTAGGATGGAGGGGACGGCCCTGTAGCTTACTTTAGAAAATGCCCCTTTCCACATCTCACCTCTTTCCAGGGGAGAAGGACCAGGAAGAGGGATGATTGATAGAAGATCCTACATCACTATATATTATATTATATTACTATATTATATATTACAGTACCGTATTACTTTCCTGTGACTGTGGTAACCACTGCAAACAGTGGTTTAGAACAACAGAAATTTCTTTTCTCACAATTCTAGAAGCCAGCAGCCCTAAACCAAGGCCTCAGCAGGGTGCTGCTCCCTGAGGCTCTGGAGGCAAATCTTCTATTTGCCTCTTCTGGCTTCTGGTGGCTGTTGGCGTCCCCTGACTTGTGGCTCCTGCTCTCTCTGCTCCGTCTTCACGTCACCTCTCCTCTGTGCATGTGTCCAAGTCCTTCTGCCTTTCTCTTCATCGCTGGTGATTGCATTTAGAACCCACTGGGACAATCTCTCAAGCCCACACACCACACTTAACTAAATGTGTACAGACCCTTCTACAGAACACACTAACGTTCCCAGGTTCTGGGAATCAGGACATGGACATACTTGGGGAACCGGTTTCCAACCTGCCACAGAAAGAGAAGGAAGGGAAAGAGACAGGAATGAAGATGAGCCCTGAGCACGAGCCTGCCAGGCGTGGCCCTCGGCTGCCCCGATCCTCAGTGGGTCTGGGGGAATCTGGGTGAGCCTTCCAGCTGGGGTCTCCACGAGCTATTCTGAGGCTCCGCGGGGCCTCCAACACGCCTGCTGCAGCTGTGAATCCTAGTGGACAGCGTGGCCTGGGTGCGGGGGGTTGGAGACCTGGCTCCTGGGTCTGCTGCACGGCTGGCTGTGGAGCCTGGAGCTAGACCCTGCTCTTCTCTGAGCCTCTCTCCTGCCAACGTGCCTGCGCTCAGGCCTTTCTCTGCACTTGGATCTCCTTTGCGCTCTAGCCCTACTTTTTCTCCAATCAGTTGACAACCAGTATCTCTTCCAAAATCTCTTGCGGAAGCCTTTCCTAAATTCCCAGCGTGGGGCTAGCAACAGATACCCTGAAAACTGATAGGTATATATCTTGAATGGATTAAAGGAACTACATCGTCTTGCCCCTAGAACGGCTCATTTCTTTGTCCATCATTCACACAAACTCACCAGATCCTGAGCACCTCCAGGCATTGAGAGCCTGGAGCCAGACTGCTCGGGTTTGAGTTCAGACTCTGCCACTTAGATCTCTATGGCCTCAGGCAAACTACTTATCTCTTCAGTGCCTCAGTTTTCTTATCTGTAAAATGGGAATAATAGCAGCATCTAGCCCATGGTCCTAACTCATTCAACTGTTACCTGTAAACTACATAGAACAGCGCCTGGCACAGGTCATCGCACATTTCACACCAGTTCTTGTCATTCTCAGTATTCACATCCTCCCTCCCCCAGGGCCTGGCACACAGTGGGCTCTCAGGGACGTGCTGACAGGAACAGGTGATTTACAAGATCTTTTCCAACGTTGGGCCAATGACAAGATGAGGAGGAGAAGCCAGGAGTGGCCACAGTGCGGTGGACAGTAACTGGAACACGTCTGTGCTCCGCATCTGCTGGGAGCTGGCCAGGCCTTTCATCTGCCAGCCTGGATCTTCCTAGAAGGAAGCCAGCCCCTCTGCCTCTCTGTTCAGCCTCAGCCGGCGCCTTTGGGTGCTCACCTAGCAGCCCCCGTCTGAAAGTTGTCATGAGCCTGGCTGGTTCAGCAACTGACCCGTCCAGAAGAGGCCATTTCCTCAACTTCCTTGGGTGGCTGCAGTAGCCAGTGACACGGGAAGAAGGAGGCTGGGCCAGGGAAGTCCTGTGTCTTTGCAGGGAGACCTCGAGTCTGCGGGGATGGAGCGGCGTGTCCTCCTGTAATCCCCGTCTGTGGCCTGTGCTCTCTGTTTTTCTCCCTTGGTGGACCAGACTTGAAACTTAGGACATCACTGGGTGGACAATAAGAAACATGTGATGTGGGACGCCTATGAGATGGTTTCTGTTATTTATTTTTATATGCTGTGCTAAAAATATGTTCTTCTAAAAATCAATTGGATTTGGATTGATTTTTTAAACAACCACAAAGTTGTTCAGAGTGACCCAGCCTAGGCGGGCACCGGGGAGAATTGTGTTTCCATCTTCCTGTCCCCAGGACATGTACCTTCCCAGGCCCCCTTCTCTGCTGATATCACCCAACCCAGCTGAAGGCTGGCTGATCTATCACCTTTCTCAGGAGTGTTTGCATTTGAAAAGCAAGGGAACCCTAGCACCCCAATTCTTCCAAGTCATAGTACCCAGGATGTTGGGGTGTAGCTCAGTAGGGGAGTACAAGGGCCTGGGCTGCATCCCCAGCCCTGGAGAGAGAGAGAGAGAGAGAGAGAGAGAGAGAGAAGTTGAGGACACAGTAAGAGGGCACCAGCTGTGAACAGCTCAATGGAATCTTTTAGTACCTTTATCTTGGACTCCCCAGACTCCAGAACTATGAGAAGAAATACATTTCTGTTGTTTTTAAACTACTCAGTCTATGGCATTTTGTTATAGCAGCACGGATGGAGTAGACTCACCCAGGTTCCAATCCCAGCTTTGGACTTCTAGCTGTGGGGCTGAGTCACTTTCTCTCCCCAACCTCAGTTTTTCCATCCATAGCAGGGGGATAATGCAGCCTCCTAAGCTTGACTTCTTGATTAACTGAGATGATGTAACCAAATCTCCTGATAGTGGGAACATAGGAAATGGCAGCTGGTATTATTATTAAGAGGTACGTGTATGAACATTGCAATTTCAAGTCATTTGGGGACTGAAACATTTTCCCTGAGAGCAGATGCCCAGTGGCTCTAATGACAATCTGTGAGCAAAATCTCTGCAGGATGCAACCAGGATTTTAAAAAATGAGGTAAATGGTGAGTCGTGGATGCAAAGTGCTTAGGCCAGCGTCTAGCACACAGAGAGGATGGCGCTCCAAAAATGAGAGCCCTCCCCGGTGATCACAGTTCCACAGCCTTCTTACGCAGACTTCAAATGCCTTAGCACAATGTGAATAGCTATGAGTTGCAGAGGATTTTTCAGGAATCCATCTCATGCTATCAAAGGACCCCTACCTTGCACAACCACTTCTCTCTCTTTACAAATCATATTCTGTCCTGTGCACATGCTTTAAAGAAAAGTTACTTTTTGACAGGCTTGCATTTGGAACTGGAGAAAGGGACGAGACTGCTTCAAAGTCAGAGAGATGCAGGGTGTGAGGTTGCCATGGAAACAACTGACTGTAAACTTTATTTTACGGCCTGCCCAGCTAAATAATTGGTCAAGAGGGAAGGGGAGAAGCTGCAAGCAATTTCCTCCAAAACAGAAGAGAAAACAATAACCAGGGAAAGGCCAGCCTGTGAAGAGAGAGGTTTTTCTGCTTAGGGAAAAGAGAGTTAAAAGGTTCTTGCTTCTGGTGAGAACAGGAATTGCAGGACTTGGAGCTTGCTTTCCTTCTTTTCCCATTTTCCCTTCGGTTTCTGGATTGAAATATCAGGGAAGAAAATTAAGAGCAGAGAAAGAAAGCAACGTTAATTACACTCCCCCTAAAAGTATAGAGTCCTGGAGGCTGGGGTGTAGCTCCGTGGTAAAGTACTGGGTTCAATCCCCAGTGCCAAAAAAAGAAAGAAAGAAAAAAGAGATGAATGAATCAAGAGATATTTTCTCTTCTAGCCAGAGCCCTAAGTCAAGATTAGGCTACTGCCAGTAAATGATAATAGGTTATCATTGTTCATTATTTAATAATAAGAAGCAAACTACCTATAATAAATAATAGTTAAGAATTAATGAGACTTGGTTATTTGTTTTAAGCTGATGCTTGCTTTAATTGCATATATTTTAGCATATTATTTTATAGAGCATTAACATTTTGCTAGTGCTTCCTTGGTCTTTTAAAAAAGGCTTCTCTCTTCACTACCCATTCCATTTACTAAATCATCTTTTGCTAAGCTTTAGAGCCTTCAGGCCAATTGACAAATATTTCTTGTCTAACATTATCCAGGCCCAGTGGGAGGCTTCCAGCCATAGTAGGAGCTAATCAGGGCCTTTCCCTAAAAGTGTGCTTTCTTTTCTTTTTTTCTTCAGCACTGGGGAAGGAACCCAAGGCCTTGCATGTGCTAGGCAAATGCTCCACCCCTGAGCTACAGCCCCAGTCCCCTGGATATTATGGTCTAGGAAAGTAGGCTCCGTGAAAAACTGCAGAATTGTATTGTAGTTGTGGTAAGTGCTAAAATAAAATAAAATAAAGAGAGAGAGAGAGAGAGAGAGAGAGAGAGAGAGAGAGAGAGAGAGAGAAACCCAGTGATGTCCAATCCTATTTAAGCAGAATATGAGAAGGATGAGCTTCAAAGCAAGTACCAAAATATCATTCAGAACACAAGTCTCAGAATCTCAAAACAGGGACAAGAACCTTCTCTGTCTGTGAGTTCTGCATTTCAGCATATTCAAAATTTATTTATCTATCTTAGTGTCCATATGTGCAAGGCACAAAACAGACATGGTCCTTGCCCTCAGAAAGCTTGCACTCTACGTGAGGAGACAGACAGCTGGAAACTTTCTATGAAAATTCTGTCATTAGCTGAGTCATGGAGCTCTTACAGCTGGTACCAGGTTAAGGACTCACCAGTACCATCTCATTTCAACTTCAGGACAATCTTATCAGATAGGTATTATTATCACCCTGTTTTCCAGATGGGAAATGGAGTCACAGGGTCACATACTTAGTGAAAAGAGTAGGAATTTGAACCCAGACAGTGGAGTCCCAAGGCCTCACTATCCCGCCAGACCATGCTTCAGTTAAGCTGCGTAAGCCCCTGGGTGTAACTGCCCTGGACAGAGTCTGTTGGTCAGGAATGTGGAAACATCTTACTATGGAAATGGTGGGAACAGCCAGGACTCAAGGCTCCGAGGGGCTCCTGAGTAAAAAGAAAATCCCTTCTCTTCCTTCTTGTTGGAGTTCGTCATGCCCCATCCCTTTATTTTTTGCTTGAGTCACCATCGAGGCCTGCTCTGAGAACCTGGAGGAGGCAGAGTGAATCTAAAAGACCTCAAGAGTCAGAGGGAGAGGAGGCTTGTGTGACCCCGGGTTAGCTGGGGGTGGGCCAGGCCTGCTTCCCAGATCACAGGAGGAGAGTCTTACCAAACACCTGCAGCCCTGGGGATGGGCCCAGAAAAAGAGCACTGTAGGACGCCGGGGAAAGAGGACATAGAGGTGATATGTCCTCTATGCTGGCACCCTTGAGGGTCTTCCTTGCCATGACTCACCCTATGTCCCTGGGCCTCAGTTTCTTCTTCTGACTCTTCCTGTTGCTTTTGCAGTTTGATGTTTCCAAATTTCTGACTGGTAACCCAGGGTGAAGAAATGTAGGCAGGGCGCCTGGCCTGGCTCAGTGTCATAGGCTAGGAGGTGGCGCCTGGATGCAAACCCGTGTTCTCTTCCCCACCTCTCTGTCCTTCCCATGGCCAAGGCCCAGCTCCTGTACCGAGTCAGCAGCCCAGAGCACAGGGCCAGCTCACTTTCAGCAGGTCCTTCTCCTACTGGCTGCAGGCACCCCCAGCTCCCTGAGGGCCAGAACTAGGTTCCATCCCACCGGGTCGCCAAACCACTCAGCAGAACAGGCCTGTGATAGAAGGATGCAACTATTTCCCAGAAAAATAATGAAAATCAACCAACTGGGCATTCGCAGCCTCAGCTCTGGGGGCAGCAAGTGCTGCCTTGATTATTTCTCAAATAATTAGTGACTGAGCCTGTCAAATCTCACTTGAGGTGTGAGGAGCAGGAGGAGCCGAGTGGGGTGCTGCCTCTGCCCCATGAGGGACATGGAGGGTTATTTTTATAAACTTGGTCTTGGAGCTTTGTCTGAGACAGTCCCTTTGTGCCCTGCTGGTGTCAAGATGGGCTTTGCTGAACCTGCCAGTCCTGCAGGTCCTCCTGAAGGGACAGCTCTGAGCATGTTTTCCCTCATGCTCAGGCCTACACATTCCCACGTGAAAGCATCTGTGCCCCGACCTTGCCCAGCTCACACCCACAGGGTCACGGTGCAGCTGGAGCCAGAGGCATTGCTATGACCACACACAGCCTCCTCCTCTTGCTGTAATCACTGTGCCTGAGGCCAGCGGCTTTAGATGCCAAACCTGCTGAGTACCAGACCTACCAGCATCTCTGTTCATGACAGCTCATGCAGAGGGGCTTTGCCACCCTTGCCCACATTTTCTGGATGTGGAGACTGAGGCTCAGAGAGCTTCAGTCTCGTGCCCAGAATCCCATAGGTGGTGTGTGAAGGGAGGTTTGAAGACCAGGTCTCTGGGACCCCCAAGCTCTTTTTGTGGCACTGGGGATGGAACCCAGGGCCTCACATATGCTTAAGCAAGTGCTCTGCCCCTGAGCTGCCCCTCTGCCCTACCCTGGTGCTCTTAACCAACAAATTCATCCAGGAGGCCAGCAAGTCAGGGGGCACCCAGCTGGTTGGAAGTTCCACTGGGCCCAACCACGGAAGACTCCGGCAGCCCTTCACACTGTGAGAATGAGGTGTGAGAGGAACCTCACTGAGGACCAAAGCCCACAGTGATCTCCCCACGAAGAATAACAAAAATGTAGAGGCTGGGGTTGTGGCTCAGTGGTGGGCGCTTGCCCAGCACGTGTGAGGCACTGGGTTCCATCCTCAGCACCACATAAAAATAAGTAAAATAAAGATATTGTGTCAATCTATAACTAAAAATATTTTTAGAAAAATAACAAAAATGTGACTCTCAGAGGCCCAAGCAGCCCTCCAGGGACCCTGTGTCCTGGCAGTGATAAGGAGCTGGGAGAACCCCCACCCTGCTTGTCTGCTGAGAGTTGACCTGTGTTCCAGAAGCCTCCACCCCCCACCCTGCCCGTCTCCTTTTCTATTACCTGAAACATGCCCCCAAATTCTTTTCACATATTAAGGAGTCTGCATATTTCCCATCTTTGCAAGGAGGTGTGAAGAGGGCCAAGCCTTTGGGTAAAAACACAGACCTGAGGTTTCTGAGATAAGGAAGACAATATCCACCCCCCACAGCAGGTTCTAGGAAGATGAGAAAAGCTCTTCCTTTGTGTCTGGAGACACTAAGAGTTGACATAAAAATCTCCAGACCAGAGTCCTAGCTCAAAATTAATTCAGCATCATGATAAATAAATAAATGCAATGACAACTTATCTTTTCATACTTTTTAGTACTATTTTTTTAAATTATGGAAGTTATGCATGGTCATGCAAAAGATTTGCTTTTTTAATGCCTAAATAAATACATGTGTGTGAAGGTGGATAGTGCTGGGTTTTTTGTTTGTTACTTTCCTTTGCTTTCTTGCCTTTATCTACAGAGAATCATTCTATGGTTCTATGCCAGGAGTGGTGGTGCATGCCTGTAGTCCTACCCTAGAGGCTGAGGCAGGAGGATCACAGTTCAATTGGTAGAGCACCCCAGCACCCCATCTCCAAACGTAAATCATTCTAGGGGCTGGGATTGTGGCTCAGCGGTAGAGCGCCCGTCTAGTACGGGCAGGACCAGGGTTCGTTCCTCAGCACCACATAAAAAAAAAAAAAAATAGAGACATTGTGTTGTGTCCATCTACACCTAAAAAAGTAAATATTTTTTAAAAAAAGTAAATCATTCTATATGGTTCTGAACAGACTTTTTTTTAAAATTTAACAATATATTATGAACACCTTATATTTAGATCTTTTAATTAATCCACTGTGTGTGTGTGTGTTGCTTTGTCACTGAGCTATACCCCAAGTCCTGTCACTTTTTTAAATTTATTTTTTAATTTTTAAATTTTTTGGTACCATGGATTGAACTCAGGGGCATTTAACCACTGAGCCACATCCTCAGCCTGTTTTTATATTTTATTTAGAGTCAAGGTCTCACAATTGCTTACAGCCTTGCTAAATTGCTGAGGCTGGCTTTAAACTTGCAATCCTGCCTAGCCTCCTAAACCACTGGGATTATAGGCATGAGCCACCTTGCCCAGCCCTGCCATTTTTTAATAAGTATTACATTAGCACGATTCAAGATGCCAGAGGTACACAGACTCATCAGCACCCAGCTATCCCCCTGCAGTTGTCTTTCCTTCCAAAGCCCTGGAAGCACACTGAAGCAAATGTGCATATATATCAGTCCTGCCCTGTCTTACATAACCAGACATAGAATATGCATTGTGCTTTAATAGAGACTTGTTCTCCACCGGCTTTTTTCACTTAATACCAAGTCTTAGAGGCCATTCACAGCCATGTATAGTATTTCATTCTTCTCAGTAGCTGATCTCATCTCTGAGGTATGTAGACTAATACAGTCAGCCTCTCTCCTGACGGCCCTTCAGGTGGCTTCCAGGTTATTGGCTTTTTGCTGTTACAGAGTGCTTGGGTGGGCTCGGCTGTAGCTCAGAGGCAGAGCGCTTGCCTAGCATGCAGAGTGGTTCTGTAGAACTCCTCTTACACATATCTTTATGTCCCAGAAGTGGAATAGCTGAGTCAAAAGTATTCATGTTTTGAATTTTAATAAATAGTGCCAGAGCCAGGTGTGGTGGTGCTCACCTGTAATACTAGCAACTCAGTAGACTGAGGTGGGAGGATGGCAAGTTCAAGGCCAAGTTCAATTGTCCAAGGCCTGGACAATTTAGTAGGACCCTGTCTCAAAATAAAACAAAGACTGGTAGAGTGCCTCTGGGTTCCATTCCCAGGACCACAAAAGTAAATACATAAGTAATGCCAGGAGATTTCCCCAAAGGTTGTAGAAATTTAAGGGCTCTCTAACCCCTTCCCACATACTTTTTTGGGGGGAAGGGGTGGATACTAGGGATTAAACTCGGGTACTCAACCACTGAGCCTCATCCCCAGTGCTATTTTGTACTTTATTTAGAGACAGGGGCTCACGGAGTTGCTTAGTGCCTCGAAGTTGCTGAGGCTGGCTTTGAACTCGTGATTCTCCTTTCTCAGCCTCCCAAGCTGCTTGGATTACAGGCGTGCACCTCCATGCCCAGCCCCGCCACATGCTTTTTATTGTTTACATTTTTCCTGTATATGAGAGAAAAATGGTATGTCCTGGTGCTTAATGATGTGCATCTCCTCCACCAGCCTGAGGCTAAGTGTCCTTTCATAAGTGTCTTGGCCATTTACCGTCAGGTTCTGCGAATTGCCTGTGTCTGCCCATTTTCCTAGGGGTTTTCCTCTTTCTAGTTACTTGACAACTTGTTTGTATTAACCTTTTGTGGACTTTTCTCCCCTTTGCCATGATGGGGACAGAATGAACCCCAGGGCCTGCCTCACACACGCTGGGTGAACGCTCTACCACAGAGCCGCATCCCCAGCCGTAAGCCCTTTGTTTTATGTAGAAATATTTTCCCTTAATCTGTTATTTTTTCTTTGTTTATAATGTCATTTGCCATATAGAGAAAAGTTTATTTTTTGTGCAGTCCAAGCTGTCAAGCATGATAATATTTTAAGGAAAAGAAGTTTATTTTTAACATACACATTTTAATATAGAGTATAATTTTCCTGTGAATGCTGATTTTGCTTGCTTGCCATATGTTTTCCTATTCTAGGTAACGTGAAAAAAATAGAAAATAACACATCAATCGATACATCATGATGGCAGCGAGGAAAAGGATGAAGACCATGGAAGCCCCTTGCCGGGTCTGTGTGCCACCCTCACCCACCATCTCCTTCCAGCCTTACAACAGCCTATGGAGGTACTTTTTTCTTTTTTCTTCTTCTTCTTCTTTTTTTTTTCTTTTTGTTGGTATCAGGGATTGAACCACTGAGCTACATCCCCAGCACCCCTTTTATTTTATTTTATTTAGAGACAGGGTCTTGCTAAGTTGCTTAGGGCCTCACTAAGTTCCTGAGGCTGGCTTTGAACTCACAGTCCTCCTGCCTCAGCCTCCCAAGCCTGGATCTTCTCTTTTCTTTTTAAAATTGAAATACAATTCACAAATCATAAATTCACTTTTTCCCCCCTCAGTGCTGGGGATCTGAACCCAGGGCCTTTCATGTGCTAGGCAAGTGTTTGACCACTAAACTACACCCCTGACCCCAAAATCACTCTTTTAAAGTGAACTTTAAAGCACATTCACAAAGCCGTGTGACCATTACCACTGTTCGAATTCAGAACATTTTCACCATCCCAGAAAGAAAGCCCGTGGGAGGTGCCATTCTCATCTCCATTGTACAAATGAGGAAGCTGAGGCTCAGGGAAGCAGAGGGACCTGGCTGAGACCACACAGCCGGGTCTGGATGTGAACCTAAGCCCCATTGCCTGGGCTGGCATCTTTATCAGTGAGATCCATTGTTTTGCACCAGGGATCTGCAAATGTGTTCAGCAAAGGGTCAGGCAGTAAATGCTCTAGGGTTTGTGAGTCATTCAATGGGACAGTGGGGTTTTTTTTTTTCAGTGGGGACAGAAATCTAGGTTAATAGAATTCTTTTCTTTTGGTCTTTTAAAAATGTTTATTATCCTCTCACTTTGCTTCAGATGCAAAATCTGAAGTCACTCCCCCTACTGTTTTTTCTCTTGTTAGAGATCGAACCGGGACCTTGCACATATTAAACAAGTACCACTGAGCCCCAGCCCCAGCCCTTACTGGATTTTTTCTTTGTTTGTTTTACATTGAATTAAGGGCCTTAATTAAGACACCTCTATCGAGGAAGTTGATATGAATCTCTAAGTGTCTGAACTTGGGTCAGGATCCCATGAAGGGTAATTCGGCAGAGGGCAGGTAACTGGTAACAGTCTTCAAGGGGCGGATTCGACCTGATCTCAAGAAACCAGACAGTCCAGCTCAATGTCACCAGCACCAGACTTGTGAGGCCTCGCCCATCTCAGCAATCCCCACGTCTAAGAGCACACCTGGCACATAGTAGGCCCTTTAGAGGGTATATCATAAGGTCTAAAGTTATGTGAATTTTCTGGCATATTTGAGCCTCGCCAAGCCCTGAGCCCAGTTCTCCTGCTCCATATATTTCCCGACCCTGCCAGAAGGGCTCCCCACATGCTAGACCCCCACCAGCAGGAACAGCTGGACCCAACAGACCCTCAGCCTAGCACCTCCTGCTCCCACCTGCAAAATTATTCACACGAGACAATCCCGTCTTCCCTTGGAACCAGGCATCATGGATCCATTCGGTTCACTACAAAGCCAGCCCTCTACAACCTCTGCTTGCTCCCTGTCTTCCCGAGAGCAACCCTCACATGGCCCCTCCTGTCAGGCTGTTCTCCTCGGGGGCTGTGAGTACATTAGTTTCATAAACTGCTTTGAGCCAGGCGTGGTGGCACATGTCCACAATCCCAGTAGCTCGGGAAGCTGAGGCAGGAGGATCTCAAGTTCAAAGGCAGCCTAAGGAATTGAATGAGGCCCTAACCAACTTAGCCAGTCCCTGTCTCAAATTTGAAAAAGTAAAAAGGGCTAGGGATGTGATTCAGTGGTTAAGCGTCCCTGGGTTCAATCCCTGGTATTAAAAAAAAAAAAAAAAAAGATGAACTTGTTTGATTTCATCTGTCCATTGGAGGGTGTGATGAGTTATACCATATTGAACTAGTTAGTGTGGGATCCAGTGAGATGACTAAGAAGCAAATGGATCAGAAGACATCTGTTGCCCTTTCTCAACATTCAATCCCCCTTTTTTCTGGTAATATAACCTGATATTCCCTTGGGCAGTCCCTCTTCCTCATCCCCTCTCCCACTCATGTCTTATGGTAAGGAAAACAGAGTCTGGATCTAGCTTTACCTGAAGTGGGTTCTATTCTATTCCTAGATTTCTTTAGTTATGTGAGCCAATGTCTTCCTTGGTACAAAATGCAATGAACTCATTCCCAGTACTTACTATACTCCTTGGAACTCAGTCTCCATTTCAGAAAGAAGAAATTTTATCTGTTGGAAACTAAGCCAGGGCTAAGGTAAAAAGTCCAAGGTAGCTAGCTGGGCATGGTGACACATGGTGACAACCCTATTTTGTATTTTATTTCGAAACAAGGTCTCACTGAGTTGCTTAACACCTCGCTCTTGCTGAGGCTGGCTTTGAACTCTCGACCCTCCTGTCTCAGCCTCCCGAGCTGCAAGAATTACAGGCATGCACCACTGTGCCTTGTTTCAAAATATTTTTATGCTTATCACTACTTTTGAACTAGACTCGCCATTAGGCCAGCTGCTAGATCTTGTTATTTAATGCATTAAGAAGCATTTTTATTATTATATCATGGGCTTAAAATTATTTTGACAATTCTATTTCATTAAAATTTGTTTCCTTTGCACTCCTGCATATTTTATTTTATGCACTTAAAACCATGTTCTGGGCGGAGGCTGTGGCTCAGTGGTTGAGCAGTTGCCTTGTATGCATGAGGCACTGGGTTCGATCCTCAGCACCACATACAAAAAAATAAATAAATAAAACAAAGATACTGGTTCCATCTACAAATTAAAAAATATATATTAAAAAAAAAAACACGTTCCTAGGCTGGGATTGTGGCTCAGTGGCAGAGTGCTTGTCTCGCACGTATGTATGAAGCACTGGGGTCAATCCTCAGCACCATATAAAAATAAAAAGTAAAATAAAGGTATTTGTCCATCTACAACTAAAAAGCAACAGCAACAACAGCAACAACAACAACAAAAAACATGTTCCAAAAAAGAGACAGGTCAGAGTTCACAAATTTAAACATATTGTGTTGAATCCAATTCAGTCACTTGATTTTGTTATCTATTTTTTGCAGTACCGAGATTAAACTCAGGGGAGCACTCTACCACTGAGCTACCTCCCCAGCCCTTTTTAATTTTTGAGTCAGGGTCTCCCTAATTGATCCAGATTGGCCTCAAACTTGCCATCCTCCTCCTGCAGGCTCCGGAGTTGCTGGGATTTCAGGCATGTGCCACCACACCCGACTCCCTGACTCCAGTTCTTAGCCTCAGTGAACCTCAGTCTGGCTGTCTATAAAATAGGAGCAATAGGAGCGTTAACACCTATCTCACCAGACTGTTGTAATATTTAAGTGAAGTAAACGTGGTGTCTTGCCTGTCACTCAATATTTAAGAGAAAATCTGTTCCTGCCTATTTCCTTCCCTTCACCTCAAGCAGTTCCTGACTGGTGGTGCTGCATAAAATACAAGGACTCTTAAAAAACGTTTATTTTTTGAGGTACTGAAGATTGAACCCAGAGCTTCATGCACTCTATCACTAAGCCATATCCTCAGCCCTTAATTTTTTATCAACATGCATAAATTGTTCATATTAATAGATTCAGTGTGATATGCATACATGCGTACAATGCAGACTGATTGAATCCAGCCTCCTTTTATCCAGCCTCCTCCCTAGGCACAGGGATTTAATGCCAGACCCCTGGATTCAAATTCATTTCTGTCATTTTATTTGTTGTGTAATTTTAGATAAAGAACTTAACCTCTCTAAAATATAGTTCCTCACCTATGATGATGATGATGATGATGATGATGATGATGATGATGTTGTTGTTGCTGGGGATTGAACCCAGGCCTCACACATGCTAAACAACTGCTCTACTACTGAGCTCCATCCCCAGCCCTTAATTTAAATTTTATTTTGGGACAAGTTCTCACTAAGGCTGACCTTGAATTTGCAATTTTCCTGCTTCAGCCTCCCAGGTAGCTGGGATTATAGATATGTGCCACTGCACCTGTCTTGTTTCCTCATCTTGAAAAGGACATCATTACTTTCTGCCTGTGTAACAAGGATGAAAGACTTTAATATATACAAAGTGCCCCACATCGTGCCTGATCCAGAGTGGGTTCCAAAAATTAGAAGTTGCCATCATCACTGATGATCTCACCAGTGTCTGTACTGGAGGAAAAAAAAAAAAAATGCAGGGCCTGCCAAGCGCATGCCCAAGCTTTCCTTTCTTTTCCAGAGAATAACCCTCCTTCTCAACCCATTCCTTAATGATCCCAGCCACACTCTTTTTAAGCAATAAGCCAGTGTTTGGGGATATTTTTCCTCCCCGACCTGCTGTCCTGTCAGGATGAGCTCTGGACTCAGCCCAGAAGGACAAACTTGGGGCTGTCATATGCATCAAGAAGCAGGTGGCCAGAGTTGAGATGTCCTCTGGACCTTGTGTTATAGATGTCCTGAGAGGGCAAAGGGTCTAACTCAAGGTCGTGCAGGTTTCCTCTGGGAACACAGATGCTTTGGCTGTTCTTTCTACAAATGGCTGCATCTCTTCTCTGCATCATTGTTGCCTGAGTAGCGAGAACAGAGAAAGAAAGACAAGAGAGGCTGGGGTGCAGCTCAGCGGTGGAGTCCTGGAGGTCCTGGGTTCCACCCCCCAGTGTGGAAAAAACGAGAAGAGGGGTGGGGACAAACCTAGGCTTTTCAGGAACGGGTGGGAAAATAAGGAGAATAACACTGGAGCCTAGTGTAAGCATTCAATCATGTAGTCGTGCCTGGCCTGTTAACAGCTGTGCACACATCGCCTCCCTCCCATTTCAACCTGTGACTGTCCCCAGCTTGTCAAGCAGGAAACCCTGGAAAGGGTTACACATCTTGTCTAAGGTCACAAAGCTAGGAAGTGGCAGAGCTCCTTGCACCCGGGGCCTTTTGATCCAGCACATGCGTTCTTTCCATTCTGAATCTTAAAGCCCCTTCTGTTCCTCACCTTCATGGAATTTCAATGATGCTGGGACTTTACAGTTTTGCTGTGGCTTGAGGTTACTCCACACTGCCCCAGCCAGCGACCCTACCTCCGGCAAGCTCCCCAGCTAGCACTGGGGTCTCTACCACCCTTCCCACCCAGGGTCAAAGGTCACTGTCTTGCCAGGTGGCGGTGGTGCACAACTGTAATCCCGGTAGCTCTGAAGGCTGAGGCAGGAGGATCACAAGTTCAAAGCCCATCCCCAGGAATTTAGCGAGGCCCTGTCTCAAAATAAAAATTAAAATGGTTGAGGATGTGGCTCAGTGGTTAAGTAAGCACCCCTGGTACAAAAAAAAAAAAAAAAAAGAAGAAGCCGCCAGCTCTCTGCGGCTGGGACCAGGCTGACGAGGAGCCTTGGCGCTGGCTTACCTGAGGCCCCCACCACGCTCTCCTTCTTTTTCAAGATTGCAGGGCAGCCTGGGCCTGCTAATTGTGTTTGTATTTGGGTTGATTTATATTTGTGCTCAGTATGTGTCCACACCCCCTACCACGAAAGCAGATGGGCATGTTGTGCTTTTTGAAAGAAATATAATTAAGGCAATTTAGCATCATCCTCCAAGGAGGCTCTTCCTCCACACAAGAGGAAATGTTTTTTGCTGCTGCTTTAGAATGTCTGAGGTTGATTCTGTGGTACAGCTGGTCCTTGCTGAAGGAGGCTGAGAGGAAGAGTGGGGAAGCTTGCTTGCTTGCTTGCTTCCTTCCTTCCTTCCTTCCTTCCTTCCTTTCTTTCTTTCTAATGCCTAGGACCTGGGGCAGGAGGGGAGACGTCACCAACTCTGTGGCAGGACCACCTGCTTTGTGACTCTGAGACGGTCTCTTTCCCTTTCAGAGCCTCAGTTAACACATGGGCCTCTCTTGTTTTGTTGCTGTGCTAGGGATTGAACCCAGAGCCATGAGTGTGGTAGGCAAGTGCTCTCCTGTCCCTTGAAGAGGCCCAAGGAGTTCCCGGACAGGAGGTCCTCCACCCAGGACAAGTGGGGTCCGTGGTGGAGGAGAGGGCAAAGCCTTGCAGCGCATGTCAGAGACCCAGGTTTATGTAGGAAAGCAGACCCACACTCCAGGAGAAGCCGGCCATCTCAAGGGAGGGATGTGCTTTGGGGGTTCCTGGTTCTTATTGTGAAGGAGACTTGGTGAGGGGTGGGCTTGGGAAGGTCTGTGACGATGGCCTCAGGCTGGTGACCTCAAGGCTTATGGTGGGTCTGTTTGTTCTCAGGCTCCTTAGGCTGATGAGGTCTCCATGATCTGATCAATAGAAAAGGCCGGAAAATCCCCTAAATGATACATTTCTTCCGATGCTCGCTCTCTCTCTTTGCACAATCTATTTATTGATGGACTAATTAACAGCACACAAGGTAGTTTTTACAAGAGGGTGAGTTTGCAGTAACTCTAAGATTTACAGATTTCCCAGAAATTTGGGAGTGGACAGGACTGGGAGAGGGACGGGCTTGGGGGAGTGACAGACCTGGGACAGGATGCAGAACCTCAAGTTAAAATTATATTTCCTGTCTTTCCGTCTCCTTTCTATTTATTTATTTCTCCTACCTCAGTACTAATGAGCTACACCCCCAGCCCCGTCACATTGTTAAAAAGCACAATTATAAAGCAATCCAGCAATGATTTTAAAAGCAGTTCTACAGACTCAGAATCCTTGGAGGTGTAGAACAAATTTTCGCAAGCGATCCTGACTCAAGCTAGCCTGAGAACCTTTGGTTTAGATGCTTTTAAAAGCATATATATTTGGACTGGAGTTGTGGCTCAGCAGTAGAGCACTTGCCTAGCATGTGCGAGGCCCTGGGTTCGATCCTCAGCACCACACAGAAATAAATAAACAAAATAAAGGTATTGTGTCTAACTACAACTAAAAAATAAATAAAAAAATACATATCTTCAGAATTTTCTAGCTGGAGGTAACATTAGTACTTATCTTAATGTAACGTGGAGCATGAAGATTGCTGATATAAATCAGCTGAGCCACAGGCTTCATAATTACTTTTTCTCTTTCTATTTTATTTATTTAAATCACAAGCATTACATGCCTATTAAAAAATGTCAACAATATACTGTACCTAAGAGAATAAAGGTGAAAATGCTTTGCACCTGTCCGAGCCATCGCTCCCCTTCCCCTCCAGCTGACCACTCTGAGTGATTCCTTCCAGGTAACTTCTAGCATTTATATGTGTGTGTATATTGTTTTATTTTTTAGTTATTGGTGGGCCTTTATTTTATTCATTTATTTATATGCAGTGCTGAGAATTGAACCCAGTGCCTCACATATATGAGCCAAGTGCTCTACCACTGAGCCATGACCCCAGTCCTTTATAGTTTTTTTTTTAAAGAGAGAGTGAGAGGAGAGAGAGAGAGAGAGAGAGAGAGAGAGAGAGAGAGAGAGAGAGAGAGAGAATTTTTAATATTTATTTTTTAGTTCTTGGCAGACACAACATCTTTGTTGGTATGTGGTGCTGAGGATCTAACCCGGGCCGCACGCATGCCAGGCGAACGAGCTACCCCTTGAGCCACATCCCCAGCCCCCTTTATAGTTTTTATAGCTGTGAATATACACAAATGTAGTTCGGGATACCTGAATGGATTATAGCCTATCAACCATCATGTGAGGCAAGCGCTCTACCTCTGAGCTTCTTTTCCAGCCCTTCTGTTATTTTTCATTGCTTTAAGGTAGTGCATAATGTAGATATAATATCATTTATGTCACCAAAAGGAATTCAAGGACCTTAGGTCATCCTCATTTTTTTCACTACGATACAACAATCTGTGTGAGAGTATTTTTATAAGATGGCAGCGCAGGGTGTGGTGTCCCACACCTGTGATCCCAGCTACCTGGGAGGCTGAGGCAGGAGGATGGAAAGTTCAAGGACAGCCCTGCAACTTAGCAAGACCTTGTCTCAAAATAAAACAGGGTTGTTGCTTGGTGGGAGAGCACCCCTGGGTTCCATCCCTAGTGATGCAAAAAAAAGAAAGAAAAGAAAAAGAAAAAAGCCAAGAAGCATATTTGCTTAATATTTTGATGGATGCTGCCAAAAAAATGCTCTCCAAGAAAAGATTGCCCCAATATGCATCTGTCCTGGAAGTGCATCCTGGGGCATTGCCCTACACCCCAACCAGCACTGGGAATCACCAATCTTCTTAAACTTCTTCACTGTGATGAGTGAAGTCTGACATTTTGAAATTGAAATGAATGTTTATTTCTGTATGAAATTTGGAGGCTCTACAGGTTTTGAAAGGAATACCTGAGATTTTTAAAAAGATGTCTAGGAATCTCAAATGCATCTCTTGATTAATTATCCATTCCAGAACTTTCCCTCAGATTCCAGACACTGTTGAAATGTCTCCTCTTCTTCTCTCCATAATATCTGGAGGTTAAATTTGGAAGCAGCACTCGTGCCTTATTATTTTCCTTCCACACCACTCTTTAGAATTAAATCCTGCCTTCAGCTTAGCGGGTCCCGTGGGAGTGTCAGGATGGGCTCATAAAGTAAGGAGGCTGGTAGGTACGTGGGTTTACGGCACCAGCCCTGCTTCTCTGCTCAGCACAACAGAGAGAGAGAGAGAGAGAGCTCCTTCTCAGACGCCCCTCCTTAAATGAGATTCAACACATGTGCACACTGCAGAGAGATCCTTCAGGCACAGGGCCCTGAGAGCTGTAGGGGCACAGAGGTGAGAAAGGCAGGGAAGGGAGGGCTGGTCTCCCACTGGCTACTCTCCCCAGTCTCCTTTGAGCTTGATTCTGGGACAGCAATCCCTCACCTCACGCTTGGTTCTTCCATAACAGTTCCGTGTGAATTGTGATCCCATTTGTTTCCATGGGGTAGACACACTATTCCTATCTTGTAGGCTCAAGCCAATGGCATGGGTCCTGGAGCGCCAGCTTCCCGTGTTAAAATCCCAGCTCTGTCATTTCTCAGCTGTGAGACCTTGAGCAAGTTACTGCCCTCTCTGTGCTGTTTCATCACCTATAAAATGGGGATTATAAAGCGCAGACTCATGAACTAGTTGGGAGTATTCCTTAAGGCAGTGCCTGGAATCCAGTAAACACTTATGAGTAGTGGCTCTTTTCACAGGTTACCCTGGGGAGGGTTATTTCAGCTCTCTGAGCCTCAGGTGGTTCATCCATAAAATGGGAATGACGATTCTCCTTCTTGAAGGCTGTTGTGAAGATTAATCAAGGAATGAATCTGGCACCTGGGAAAGTGCCACAGAGAGCAGTGGGCCTTGTCACCTTTACCTTCCTGGCTCCATCTGTCTCCCAGAAGAACCCAGCTCTTTCTCTTGTTGAAATATTTGGAGGAGTGTTGTTAGGGAATGCCCTGGCAGCCCAACCAAGGGGAGGTGACTTACAAGATTGTGGCGGGTGGCATGGTAAACCAAGGATGCTCTTTGCACCTCTCCCTAAGTCTGGGATGGTCAAGAACCTCCAGACACCTCAGGAGCCTCCTCCTCTTTGTCTCCTCTTTCTCCCCACACTACCGACTGAAGCCAGGCCTGACACTTCCTGCATCAGCCTCTGGGCCTCCCTCATTGCAGATCCACCCACATGTCAGTTTCAGAGTCTCCGCCATATCATGCACAAGCTACTAAAGAACTGGTCTTTGGGGTTTTTGGTGCTGGGGATTGAATTTAGTGCCTTGCACATGGCAAGAATGCATTCTACCACGGAGCTACCCACAGCCCCTTAAATACCTGGTTTTTATTTAGCACTTACTGTGTGCCCATCACTGTGCTGAACACCTTGAAGGCATCATCTTATGAGTTCCTCACCTTAGATTATTTTATTATGCCTCTTTTATAGACCAACAGGGAAGTAACTCACCCAAAGTCATGAAGCAGGGAAGTGGAGACATGGGAGGTGAACACAGGGTCCTGCAAGCAAAATAATAGCGGTGTCTTTATTACTTTCTTCCTTCAAGATATACTTTCTAGCCAGATGGGGTGGCGCACGCCTGTAATCCCAGAGGCTCAGGAGGCTGAGGCAGGAGGATCAAAAGTTTAAAGCTGGCCTCAGCAATTTAGCAAGATCCTAAACAACTCAGTGAGACCCTGTCTCAAAATAAAAAAAATGAAAAGGGCTGGGGATGTGGCTTGGTGGTTAAGCACCACTGGGTTCAATCTTTGTTACAAAAAGAAAAAAGAAAAGAAAATGAAAAAGAAAGAAACACTTCCTGTGTGTCTAGCATGTGCAGGCTTCTATCTCAGAACCCAGATCAGCAAACAAAATAAGACAACAGTGGAGCAGATGGGTGGTCAACAACAACAAAATAACGTCAAGTAAGTGCTAAAACCACAGGTAAGAATTCAGCGTGGAGGGGAGGAGGGCTCTGGGAAGGTTCCTGGGGAGGAGGCCTCGGGAGAAAACTGAACAGAGTGGAGGAAAGGGGATCAGAGAGGAAGGGCCTTGGCCCAGGACACCCAGCTGGAGCTCGCCTGAGCAGGGGAACGAGGACTCGTGCCCAGGTCTGTGCCGTTCTTTTCTGCCCTCACCACTCCACTCTTCCTAAGGGAACCAATAACAGCTCCCTGATGCCAGAGGAAGTGGCTCCGGAGAGGGCCGGAGTAGCAGACCGGTCTCTGTCAGTTACCCCCTTGGCTCAAAGCCTTGCAGGGCAGGGCCAGGGGAGCTCAAGGCCAGAGGATCTTACTCTTGGGCCCCAAATCAGGCCACACTTGGGCAGGACAAGCTGACCTCAGCTGATGATGTTGTATCTGCATGGAACTGCTACCTCTGCTTGGGTTCTGCTCAGAGCTGGGGTGTCCGATAGAGGCCTCCTCCTGGTCATCTGGGGGCAGAAACATCAAAGTCTTTCTCAAATAGCTTTGCCATGAATTAAACACACCAGAAAATCAGTTCTTCTTGGAGGACATCTACTCAATCTTCAGTCCTTTCGGTTGAAAGAACTAATTAGGTTCAGTTGGATGTTGCTTATGGGGTGTGTGTGTGTGTGTGTGTGTGTGTGTGTATAACTGGGAAAGGAATCTGCACTCTACCACTGAGCTCTACCCCCAGTGGTCCCCACTCTCCTTTTAGACAGACCTGATCAGTGGTTTCATAAATGGTTAATCCAACACCAGCTCCATCATACGTGGGTCTATAGGAGGTCAAGGAAAGCGTGTCTTCCTCTTGGCACATCCAGCCCCCAAAAGCCTCCGAGAGTCTAGAGTAGGTTGTTATGCCAAGTAACAAGCAGCCCATGAAAAACCCAGGGCTCTGGTGACAACAGGCAGGCCAGGGATATTCTCATTTGAAACTTAATGAGTGTGCACTGTGGGCCAGACCCCATGATAGGTATTTCCATTTCTTTTTATCATTGAATTCTCACAAAAACAAAACAAAAACCCAACCAACCAAACAAACAACAACAACAACAAAAAAAAAACAGTGAAATAGAATCTAAATCCCCATCTCACAGATGAAAAAACTGTGATCCACAGAGGGGCCTTACCTGCCCAAGGTCATTCAGCCAGGGAATGGCAGAACTGGAATTTTCTCCCAGTCCTGGGCTCCTCTCTCTCTGATACATTATCTCCCTTCTATCTGCCAGGTCCTGTCCCATTTATTCCTCCCCCTAACACCTCTCATTTTATAGATGGGTCATGTGAGTGGGGTTGGTAGAGTTGTCTCCATTTTGCAGAAGAGGATCCTGAGGCTCAGGAAGGTGAACTAGTAGAATTGGAACTCACTGACTTTCCTCCAGTCCCCAGCATCGAGGCAAGACACTTGGAGTGGTGTTAAAGAAAAATTACTCATGGAGAGTGAAATTGATCAGTTTTTGTTTTTATGGTTGCAAATGTGTCACAATGAAACCACCATTCTGTGTAATTAATATGCACCAATTAAAAAAAAAAAGAAGAAAGAAACTAGGGCTGGGGTTGTAGTTCAGTGCTATACTGCTACACTGCTTACCTCGCATGTGGAGGGCGCTGGATTCAATCCTCAGCACCATGTAAAAATAAATAAAATAAAAGTATTATGTCCATCTATAACTAAAAATATTTTTTTAAAAAAAGAACAAAACTAAAATAAGTAAATCTAATTGTACCTAAAGAAAAGAAGTGGCCGACCATGGTGACACATGCCTGTAACCCCAGCAGCTCAGGAGGTTGAGGCAGGAGGATCACAAGTTCCAAGCCAGCCTCAGCAATGGCAAGGCGCTAAGCAACTCAGTGAGACCCTGTCTCTAAATAAAATACAAAATAGGGCTGGGGATGTGGCTCAGTGGTTTAGTGCCCCTGGGTTCAATACTTGGTACAAAAAAAAAAAAAAAGAAAGAAAGAAAGAAAAAGAAAAGAAGCTAAGTAAGGTGGTGCACACCTGTAATCCCAGATCCTCGGGAGGCTGAGGCAGGAAAAATCACAAGTTTGAGGCTAGCAAGAGACCCTTAGAGGTACCCTGTCTCAAAATAAAAATTAAAAAGGGCTGGGATGTGGCCCAGTGGTAAAGTGCCCTGGGTTCAATCTCTAGTACCATTGGGGAAAAAAAAATCAATGATACTTGTTAAAATGACAAAGATTCTCTGCTTGACCAAAACTTAGTCTTTTGAACCACCTCCGAGATCTATCTGTGGACTCCCTTTTAAAATCCTGTTTTTGCAGAGTTCTGTTAAATCACTTTGGCAAGAACCTCTCTGTCTGATCACCCTGAATATCTAGTGGGGTTCCTCATCCCACGCCACCACCTCCAGATGCTGTCCATCATCCTGGCCTGTCTCAGCAAGAATCCTGTCAGGTGGGTTTAGCCAGGTGCCCCTGACCGCTGATGTTTCCTGTTAGTGATTTTCCACTCACTGACCCTCACCCTGCTCTCTGGCTACCAATCCCCACTTGCCAAGTGCTGTATTGGGCATTACAATCTCTCTCCCCCATGCCAAGGCCCACTGCTCTGGGGCCCTGTGTCTGACACAATGAGTCTGGACAAAGTCTTCTTTACCATCCTTTAACCTGTATCACCAAATACTTTTTTCCATAGCAGTGTGGGTGGGAACCCTTGGGAATATCAAGCCTAGCCTTTTTCCTTGGCGGCATTAAACTTCATTTCATTTGCACTACAGAATCTCAAGTCCCAGTGGGGAAGCACTCTTGTCCTGGAGTGGACCAATGTACCCTGTGAGCTGAGGCGCTTGGCTGCAGCTTAAGTCCACAGTGCTGAGAGCAAAGTCAAGAGAGGCCCCCTCCCTTGCTTTCTCATAGCCACCAGCCTCAGCCATCCAGTCCCCTCAGATTTCTGGTCCCCAGGAGAGGCAATTGAGTTCTTAATTAAATTCTCTCACTGCAAGTCCAGCTGGAGGAAAACAAACAGAAAACCCTCTCCTGTGGACGCATCTCTTCTGGCTCGAGGCTGAGAGTCCGTCTGGAGATAGCATCTCTGTCCTCCCCTGTCCATCCCTCGCTGCTGCTCCCGGGGAATATCCTGTTGGCTCCGGCCTGGCTGGGCCCCGCCCTGTCTGGTCCAGAGGAAATTGTGACAGGAGTGCAGGCATGTTATCAGGAGTGTCTGCGCATGTTCCAGTGAGGAGCCAGTCTCTGGGCTCCAGTCCATGGGGGAGAAAAAGGGAGGCTTCAAGGGGGGAAGCTGGGAAGGGGGCATGATGGAGGCACTGAGTTCAGGGACCAGATGGGCACTTGATCACACACACATGCCACCCCTCCTGGGTACCTCCCATGACCATGCTCTAGTGGACCCAGGAACCATGCAGAGCTGGAAAGAGCATTAGAGGGGAGTCAAGAAACGCAGAGTCCAGTCCAGATCTGCTAGCAAGTCATTGTGACTGGTTAGTAATCATCAGAGCAAAATATGTGTGGCACTGGGTTCTGATCATCAGGATATTCCTACTCATGGATGTGCTCACTTCCCACAATGTTATCCCTCTTTTTCAGTCAAGGAGACTGAGATTCAGAAAGGTTAAGTAACCAACCCAGAGTCACCCAGTCCTAAGTGGTCTGGCTCCAGAGCCCAAATTCCTAACCATACTCTCCAGTTCCTCCTTCCAGGGTTCGGTTTTACCAGCTGTAAATTAACAGGATTGCTATACTTGAACTCCAAAGACCAGAACCTTCCAGCTCTGACGACTTGTGACTTATGCAGCACTCACTGGTTTGCCAGACCCTACGCTGGGAACACAAAGATAAGTCAAGCTTCACCTCTGTCCTCAGGTTATGAACTCTGTGAGAGTAGAAATCACAATTTAATGATCCTTGCTGGCCCTACACCACTTACCACAGCACTATGTAAGGACCGAGCGCACAAAAAATTTGGACATCTGATTCCTGGGGAGTCAGATATAATTGAGGTCCTGCCACTATCCTTGCAAGAGACAGTCACTTAATTTCTGTGTCTGTTTCTTCATCCACAGAGCTGAAATACACAATGGTGCTTTCCTCACAGGGTCACAGAGAGGATTAAAGTGGTTGGAACAACACAAGAATCCTGATCAATAAATGCTGGTTCCTGTTCTTGATGGATTCTCTGCCCTTTGCTTAGCCCTTGGCTGTGCTGTACCCCTCTCTGCTGTCCCCAGGCAAAATCTGTGAGGCGATTCCCACTGCAGGAGCAGATGACAAGTGAACGTGCTCAGCCAGGTCTCGAGCTGTGGGGAGGAAGGCAGGAGGGCGCGGGCTGGGCTGCAGGTCCCTGGGAACCCTCCCTGCATTCTGATTCCTATGCAGTCCCTGTTCCTCCCTGGCACTGATGTCCCCTCTGTCTAGACAGTGCTCCCCTGAAGATACTGCAAACCACAGGCTGTCTGGTGACAAGACCTGCCCAGACACAAGTCCCCTGACACAGGAGTCATTCAACATTCTTCAGAAAAGGAAAAGCCCAGTTCCTACCTTTACAGCAGAGGGACTGTAGGGAAGAGGGGTGGCCAGGTGGTTTCTTCTACTAATTTATCCATCCATCTTTGGTTGAACACTTACAACGTGTCAGCTCCAGGACGGGACAGGAGGCACACCTAGTGAATAAGACAACCCTTCCCCTCCAGAAACTCATCATATCGGGGAGGGGGAATAATTGTGGAAGGTATGTGACATCCAACTACAATTACAGTCACAGGGGACAGCCATGGGACCTACTGTGTGGTATTTACTGTTTTATATGTATGTCACACATGTGCCAGATACTGACTTCAATTTGGCTGGCATCAGAGTCCATGAGGCAGGCAGTGTTCACTGTGACACTCAACAGACGGCCAAGGCGAAGTTCACAGAACTGAGAGAACTTGTCCGGAGTTGCACGGCTACTGAGCAGTGAAATCAGAAGTCAGATCCACATGATTGCTGAGCCTGTATCTATCACCCCAAGCTGCTGCTGACCTCTGAGGAGGAAACCACAATCCCAGGCAGGGGAGATGGAGGACCATCCAGAAGTGGGTTTCTGAGCTGGGCCTTGAGGAATGAGTCCTTGTAGGTATGAAAGGAGGTATGAGAGATATGAGGGCCATTCTGGTCAAGGAAAACGGGGCTCAGAGCTTTCCAGATAGAAGATAACCATAAGCCCGAGCTGGCCATGGAGAAGTCAGGAGATGTAGGGCGGGGACAGACTGAAAAGAGCCTGGGATGCCAAGAGAGGAGGAGTGGGGACCTCTCAGGAGGCAGTGGGAAAGCACTGGTGACTTCCAGGTCTTTAGTCAGGGGATCACAGCTGTGTGGTCAGTAAGTCTGCTTTAGTAAAGCCTGGGAGAAGTTCTGCAGGGGACAGGAAGGTGACTGGGAATTGCCCCGTGTGGACCTGCCAGCAATGCCCACATGGTTGTCAGAGTTCAGGCACCAGGGATTGCTGGGCTGCCCAGTCCTGTCAAGCCCTTCCTTGTTCCCAATGGCCCTGGCCAAAGGAACGCTCCCGTCAAGCCTTCAAGTCTCCTCCTGCGCTGGCCTCTTCCTGCCCCACCAGCCCCACCTCCAACCCTATAACTCTCCCTTACCTAAAGACCTGCCGTGTCCTTCCCTGGTTCTCTGTGGCCTCAGTTTCTCTGCACAAGCTACACCTACCGGGGAACTCCTCTGCTTGTCTTGCCAGTCTTTGCCCAGATGCCTTTGACCTATCCTTCAGGGCTCAGTGCCTTTCCTGACTGCCTGCCCACCTCCCAGCTGGGCTGTGCCTCCTCCTCTCCCTGCCCACTCCCTGCTGTTGTGGCTTTTCTCCAGTGACCGACCATGAGCTCCTTGGGTGCATCACACATGCACTGGTCCAGGGTAAAGGCTGAGAAGCTGAGGTCTTCCCTCCTGAAGACCTGGGCTTTTCTTGCAACCAGCTCTTCCATAATGTTTACCATCTTTGGCTGCTTTTAGCTCCTGAGTGTTATAAGCATATGTTTCCTTAGAAAGTGTTGCAAGAGTTTGCCTCTCTTGGCCCTCTGTTGTGGACTAGGGAAGTTTTTGGGGTGTCAGGGTCTCTTTATAAAGTACACACGCTCAGGATAAGTCTCTCTCTACTCCGCTGTGTGGATTTTTCAACTTCAGACCTCCTGCCAGGACCCCAGTAGTAGTGACAATGTTGGGTTGTGTAGGCAGGACCTTTGGTTCCTCTGTGACAGTTCACCTCATGGCATCAGCAGCAGTGCTTATTCGGGGCATGACTACATATGGCACTGCTCAATCTTCTGATTTCCTATGTGGGAAAAGAGCCCAGGGCCCGAGGAGAGTGGAGAAGGCTGAGGTGTGGTTGCCGATAACTCCTGTCTGTTTGCCAGTGATTTATTTGCCTGGGATTTGCTCTAAGACAAAAAGAACTTGTGCATTATTAATGATCATTGATCACAGGCTTCCAAAAAAGAGAGAGATTGAGAGAGATGGAGGCTCCAGGCCAATCATCAAATGATAAACCAGGAAGGTGAGGTGTGGAGAAAGAGGGGAGGGGCCAGGTGGGTAGAGAATTTTGTGCACACAGAAGGACACAGAAGGACACCGAAAAGAGTTTGAATAAACTGCGGAGGTTTTTGGTGAGCTAGATGTCAGAAAGCTCTGTGGGTGCCAATGGGTGCTATGGGCCTCTCCTTAACCCCGGCTCAGGAGACTTCAAGGTGGAACATTATCAGAGACAGAGGGTCACTTCATAATGACAAAAGGGTCAACTCATTAAGATATACAGTCCTAATGATGGATGCTCCTAATAACAAGGCTTCAAAATATAGGAGTAGACAACCCACAAGGACACAGAAGGCCAGTTCTACTGCAGCTGCTCAAAACCTGGGTGCAGCCTGCTCAGTGTTTTTGCCTGTTTGGTTGGTGGAAGTTTCTTGCTGTTTCTGTCTTGGAGCTACAGTCTTCTCTCGCCCCTGGCTCTGCAACCAGGGAGATTGATCTGAGCACCTCCAACACCTACTGGATCCCTGCAGGGGGGGCTGACACTCAGAATCTGTTGCCCCCACCTCTCTGACCTCCACTACTGTTACCCAGCAGGGAAGTGGCTGGACACTGTCCCCCTCTGGATGGGGAGGGGTGTTCTTCCCTTCAGGCATCCCACTGATGCCTCCCTAGCCAGAGCCCTCAACTCCATTCTCTACTTCCCTTCCTTGCTTTAGTTCTCATCCTACCATTAACCGCTATAAACATTTTACACGTTTTGCTTATTAAGTGTATTGCGTCTACCCCAGTAGAATAGAATGTAAGCTCCACGGGATCTAAGCCCGTCTGTTCTCTGCAACATTTCTAGTGCCTCGAGCATGCCGCCATAGAGTAGATGGATAAATATTTGCAAAATGAAAAAAAAAAATCAACTTGTAATGAACACAGGGGATAAGAACAGATGGGGTCTCTGGGCATGACCCACCTCCCTGCGGGCCCTAACCTCAGACGCAGCCTTCTGGTCCTCCAACAGGTGGGGGACCTGGGCGTGCCTGGGTTCTTCTCCACCTGATTCCTCAGTGCCCTAGGTGGGCTGGGGCTGGTAGCTGTGGAGCCTGCAGTCCTGGATCGAAGGGGCCGCGCTCCCTCCTGGCGGGCGGGGGGCCGAGTGGGGAGCGAGCCCGGCAGGGGAGGAGCTGGGGAGCGGAGCGAGGAGGAGCGGCGGGCGCGGGCAGGGAGCGCAGCGCCGGAGCCGCAGGGCGCTGGGAGCGCGGAGGAGGTGGGAGCGCGAAGCGCGGCGGGGCAGAGCCCCGGGGCGGCGGGGCGGCTGCGCCCTGAGCTCCGCGGGGTTGTGGCGGAGGCCGAGCGATCGCTGGCGGAGACGCGGCGCGAGGAGCCCAAGCGGTGAAGGCGAGCCTGGCGTCTGTCCGCACCTGCAGCCGCGGAGCGGGTGAGTGCCGAGCCGCGTGCCGCCGGACAGGGGCAGGGGGCGCGCCGCCGCCGCGCGTGGCAGTGCCCGACCTGGGGTTCCGGAGAGCGCGGGGACCGGGGCACCCTCTTTGGCCCCCGGTGGCCCGCCTCCCCGCGCCTTCAGACGGGAGGGGAGTGTGGCGCCGAGGACCTGCGGCTCCCAAGGGGAACGTCGGGGTCGCCCTCCGGAGCCCCGGGACCGTGGCGTGGGCCGAGGCAGCCGTCGGGGCGGCTGAGGGGTCTCCTGCGCTTTCCGGGTGCCCCCGCTCAAGCCAGACCGGGCGGGGCACGAGGTGTGCCCCCAGGCCGGGCTACGTCGCCCCCAGGTGGTCCCAGGCGGAGGGAAGCCGGGCGCTGCCCCCTGCCGGCCAGGTCTGGGCGCGGTGCCGCGGCGGGGCTGCCCTTTCTGGAGAGGACGCGGAGCATCCAGTGTGGGGGCTCCAGTGTGGGCTTTCGGGTGGGCCCGACTTGCTTGTGACCTTGGGCAGGTCGCGGCATGTCTCGGAGCCTCAACATGCTCATATGTCAACTGGAGGAGATACTTCTCCATCTCTGCTGACTCGTGGGAATACAGGAGGGGCCGGATGGGTGTCTTCATAGACTGTGAAGTTCTGTACAAACCCTCACATAATGTCAGAACTGGAAGAGCACTAAGAAATCTGCTAATTGCAGGTGCAAAATGTGTGGAATAAATCTTGCCCAAGGTCACACTACTTGTAGGAAAAGAGAAAACAAAAATCCTGCCTTGCTATTTCTGGGGAAGTTCAAGGATTAGGAGCCAGACTGTCAGGCTGGCTGCATTAATGAACTGGCCTCAGCTACCTACTAGCTGTGTGATCAGAGAGCCCTTAACTTCTCTGAGCCTTGGTTTTCTCCCTTATGAAACGAGGATAACAACACCCCTCACAGTCTTGCTGTGCAAATCAAACGGGATCATTGCTGAGACGAACACCTGGCCCCAAACAAGAGCTCAGTCATTGGTGGCTGTGATTTGCTCTGATGAGTTGGAGCAATTCCTGTCTCTTCCTTGGAAGCACCTTCTGGTGTTTTCCAGATGAGTGTGCATGGTGGGTCTGTGCCTTTCTCTGGACCACAGGGTCACTGTGGGGTGACAGCCCTCCTCCCCGGGGATATTAAAGGACCCTATAGGAGGGCCACTTAGGCAGCTGGGCCTTTTCCAGCTTGTAACGTTGTCCAGCTGGTGGGCAGAGGTGGGTGGGCTTTGTCCTGTCATGGAGGCATCCAGGAAGCCAGGACTTGGAGGGTGGAGACAGTGCGGGTCCAGACCAGCTGTACATGATTGGAAGGCCTGGGGCATCCTCTCTCCTCCACCTGGTACAGGGTCAGAGCTACAGAGATGCTTCCTGAAGCTTGTCAGCTGCCAGTGGGTAAATAATTGAGGATGGGTCCTGTGGCCACCCCTCTGCTCCTAGGCCACAGATAGATGACTCTTCTTTCTGGCAAGGGTGATGTGAATCTAAGCAGAAGTAGTTTCTCAGAGCTTGGAGCATCCAGACCTGAGAGGTCCCTTTCCTTGCACAGATGGCTCCCTCTGAGGCCCACAGAGCCGAAGGGGTCTGCCCAAGGTCAGCAGCATCTGGGAGCTGAATTCGGCCTTAACTTTCTCTCTCAGCGGCAGTTAACACTTCCACACCTTCCCTCCAGAAGCATTCTCTTGTGACTTAACGCTATTACAGTTTTCCTTGTCTTCTCTGTTGTTTTCACCGAACAGTTTCCTTTTTACAGCCATTAGATGCCCTGCTCTCCAGGGCCCTCCTCTCCTCATAGTCAACCACTCTCTGGGCGAGTGCACCCACCCCACTGGCTTTATTTACCATCTCCATGCACATGACTCATAAATCTCTGTCCCCAGCCCAGATCACTCCTCTGGGCTAGGGACCCACACACATTTACTGTCACCAGGCACTGTTCAGGCCCTGGGAATAGAGCGATGAGCTTGACAGAAGGGGTGTTTGGTAGGGGTCTGTGCGGTGGCGGGTGTGTGGTGCACAGAGACAAGGAATTAACAACCAAGTGGAAAAGATCGGCTGGTGTTGAATGCTGAAAACGAACCAGCCCAGGAGGACACGGCAGAGCAGGAGAGCCACTGTACCTCAAAGCAGTGAGGTTTAAGGGGGGCAGCTGGTAGGAGGTGGGGGTCAAGGAGGTGGCAGGGGTGGAGGCCCGTCATGTAGGGCCTCACAGGCCAGAGTGAGGGTTTGGGGTTTTATTCTGAGTGCTACGGAAGCCCCTGAAAGGTTAAATAGAAGGGGACAGAGATGGGGGCATAGTCGTGGAAGAGTGCTTACCTGCCATGCCTGAGGTCCTGGGTTTGATCCCCAGCACCTCCCACAACTACAAGAAAGAAAGAAAGAAAGAGAGAGAGAGAGAAAGAGAGAGAGAGAGAGAGAGGGGGGGGGGGGAGGGAGGGAGGGAGGGAGGGAGGGAGAAAGGAAGGGAGGGAGGGAGGAAATGCTACTATTTACATTATTATTACTTTGTTGCTGGGACTCAAACCCAGGGCCTCAAATATGCATGTTAGCCACACCCCAGTCCAAATGCTATAATTTCTCCAGGGCCCATTTGAAAGAAGATTCTAGATTGACTGTGAGAGCTCTGGGGGCTGAGTGGGGGACAGAATAGGTAAATTTTCAAGGGGTTTCTAGACAGAGGCAACAAGAGGCACAAACAACCTGGAATCCAGAAAGAGGTGAAAGGCCAGACTGTGCTCTGGGGGCCAGGGAGGGCGTCCTGAGGTCGGGGCTTCCACATTGAAGGGGGATGGGAAGGACTTCTCTTCCACGCAGAGGGAACAGCCGGAACTGAGATGCAGATGCCCCAGAAACAAGTAGAGAAGACAGAGGGAGGAGGCAGAATCTGTAGGGGGTGACAAGTCCGAGGCTCTAGATCTGGCCGTAGATTTGGGTGAGGCTCAGGGTCCTCACCCTTTATATGAAATAAGGGATTAAGTGTTAAGAATCCCAAGTTGTGAGACTAAGCCGGGATCGTGGCTCAGTGGTAGAGCACTTGCCTAGCATGCGCAAGGCCCCGGGTCTGATTCCCAGCACCAAAAGAGAAGACAATTAAGTTTCAGGGCTAGGTAAGTGAGACTAGGGTACAGCCTGTCCGAGGGGCTGGTGTGGCTGAGAAAAGATGGCGGCTGGATTGATGTGGGGGTCCCCTGGGGGATATCCAAGAGGGATGACCAAAAGACATTTAGGGCTAAGGGTTCAGAGAGGGGAGTCAAAGAAAGGTAAAACCTGGGGCTGGGGATGTGGCTCAAGCGGTAGCGCGCTCGCCTAGCATGCGTGCGGCCCGGGTTCGATCCCCAGCAGCACCACATACCAACAATGATGTTGTGTCCGCCGAGAATTAAGAAAAAATAAATAAATGTTAAAATTTAAAAAAAAAAAAAAAAAGAAAGGTAAAACCTTAGAAATGTAATATATTTCTGGACAGGTTTAATAAACTCGAATAATTTTGGAAAAAGAAAGGGCCCAGTGTGGTGGTGCAGTCTTATAATCCTAGCTACGCGGGAGGCTGAGACAGGAGGATCTCAAATTGAAGGCCAGCCTGGGCAATTTAATGAGGCCCTGTTTCAAAATAAATAGTAAAATGGGCTGGGGTTGTTGCTCAGTGGTAGAGCACCCCTGCGTTCAATCCCAGTACCTAGGGCAGGACGGGAGTAGAAAAGAAAAGATAAAAGAAACCTAAAGCTGTCAGCATTCTTCTTTCATTCATTCCTTGAATCAATCTCTATGGAATATCTGTAAATGTTAAGCCCCAAACATGGCACTATGAACAAACTGGGTGGATCGCTCCAGAAACGTCTCTTGTGGAACAGAGACTCACCAACACTGGGCTGCATGACGCAGGGTGTAGATTATGGATCACCAACGCCCCACACCGGTACAAGGAGCAGGACAAGCTTCAGTAAAGAGAACAGTTGACTTTGGTCCTGACAGTGAACTAGAGTTGGGGGCCAGTGGAGGGACAGGCACTGGGCTTCCTGACCCACACGCTCCCCTTTCCTTCTGGAGTTCAAGTCTGGCAGGGAAACAGGATGTTGGCAAGTGAGCCCTGTCCAGGGGAGTGCAGCATGATGCCTACAGAGGAAGCCCCAAGGGGCAGAGAGGAGGGAGTGATCAGTTCCATCCCATCCTAGGGGCCAGGGGAACCTCTAGAGAGGGTAGAGGAGACCAGCAGAAAGGCATTCTGGGTAGAGGGAATAGGCTAGGCAAAGACTCAGAAGTAAGAACCAGTCAGTGTCTTCGCAAGCACAAGGCTCAGCTAAGAGAAGGGTGGAGGCATGATCTTTTGCTGAGTCCAGGTGAAGCAGGGTCACGAGGGGAAGGAGCTGCTCTGTGGGACCTCTGGATGGGTAAACAACAGGAAATGAAAAAGGATTTGGGGTGGATTGCAGACAAGGGCTCTCCAAGGTTCAGTCCTGTGGGATGGGTGTCATCGGCTCCCATTCCTCTTCACTCGCTGCTTCTTGCTGGTTCTGTTCCTTCTGTGGGCAGCCTCAAAACCACTTCCAGACGGGGCGCAGTGGTGCACATCTGTAATCCCAACAGCTTGGGAGACTGAGGCAGGAGGACTGCAAGTTCAAAGCCAGCCTCAGCAATTTCACAAGACCCAGAGCAACTTAGTGAGACCTTCTCACAATAAAAAAAATCAAAAGGGCTGGGGATGTAACTCCATGGTTAAGCACCTTTGGGTTCAATCTCCAGTATCACAAAAAAAACAAAACACTTCCGGAGTGGGATCTCAGGGTTGCAGCTGGTTACCTACTCTGTTGTCCTGCACAATCCACTGTCATCCTCATCGCATCTGTGGTCCCGGGTACCTAGAATGTTTCCCCAGGGCCACTCTGTCTTCCTAAGAGCAGTGTTCACATCTGTATTGCTCATGCCAACACCTGGTAGGCTTTACTACTTATTGAATGTAGGAGGAAACAGGCTCAGAGAGGTTGAATAACCTACCCAAAGTCCCACAGCTAGTATATGGAGCTGGTAAAGTGCGTTGTCCACCTGACTCTGTAGCTCTACCTAACTCTGAAGCCTGTGCTCCTAATCATTGCCGCATTGTGCCTCTCAGCAGGGAAAGCAGATGGTGAATGGTGGGATTGGATCCTGTAAACACTAACATATTCCGTGTTTGACTTCTAGGAAATGAATTCCTGCTGTCAGTACCTTGTTCTTCCAGACTGGAGAAGACAGCTTCTCCTCTGTCCTGAAAATGGTTTCCATCCATCAGCTCAAGTGCTCTCTGGGAATCCAGATGTACAACATCTGGGGTGGGGAGAGGAGGCAGGTTCAACTCCAGGGGCAGGGAGTGCAGTTTTAAAGGCTTCTTGAAGAGTGTGGTCAGGCCGACAGTCTCCTCCCAGGGTTACTCCCCTGCTGTGTTGGGGAGACTTGAAAATGCCAACAGCGCATGGCATGAACCTCTGGCTACTTTTGTCCTTCATCTCAATTTCCTGTTGCCAGTTGGAGGCAGTGGAAGGAGCCTGGATGGGATTCTGGAGATTTGGTCTCTGTCTGTAACTCCCTGTGTGACTTTGAGAAACAGTTTGACCCTCTCTGAGCTCATCTCCCCGTTAGCAGCATGAGGGAATTGTACTAGATGATTCCTAAGAGTCCTTCCCACTCTGATGCTGAGATCCTTGGTGAGCCCCGGGCTGCCTTCTCATTACCTTCGCTACTCAGTCTGGGCTGGGAGGCTGCAGCAGCACCAGCCTCACCTGGACCTTCCCAGACCCTCAGACTCTTAGGCCCCGCTCCAGGCCACAGAATCTGCATTTTTAACAAGAGCCCCCGGTAATGCCTACGCACAGCCAATGTGAGAAGCTTGCACAATTCCTACCCTTTCTTTTGGGCCATGCCAAGTGCTGGAGGCCTGGCAGAGGGAGGCTCTGTTCAGGCAGGTGAGCTGACTTTGCCTTGTGCCTCCTATGAGTAGGGCCCTGTGGAGTCTGGCAAGCCCAGATTCCAATCCTAAGTCCTCTGAGTCCCAGCTTTGGGACCTCAGTTCGGCCATTTCTCTGAGCCTCGGTTTTCTCTCCTGAGGAGTGGGAAGATAATTCCAGGACTCATTTCAGAGTAGTGGTTAGACTTCACCAGGTAACAGGAGTCACTGAGACACCAGCTCCTGGCAGGAAGTCAACTCTCAGTAGATGTTGACCAGGACTTTACTACCACCCTTTTTCAGCTGGGCCTGCTCCCTTGATGACATGGCTCCCGTGTTGTCCCTGTCCCAGGAATGCACCGAGCTCCCAGAGGAGTGTGATATCACCCCTGTTGAGCATCCTGGGTCTGGGACAGCACTGTCCAACAGAAACATAATGCAGGGGGGACAGGCTTGTAGCCTAGCAGCAGAGCACTTGTCTATCTAGCAGGACAAGGTCCTGGTTCCATCCCAGCACACACCAAAAAAAAAAAAAAGTATATATACATATGTGTGTGAATGTGTATGTGTGTGTGTGTGTGTGTGAGTGTGTGTATAACACAGTTGACAAACATGGTTTTTTTAGATTTAGAAAATTTAGATCACTGGGCATGGTGGCACATACCTGTAATCCCAGCAACTCAAGAGACTGAGGTAGGAAGATTACAAGTTCAAGGCCAGCCTCAGCAACTTAGCAAGACCCTATCTCAAAGTAAAAAAATAAAAAGGTCTGGGGATGTAGCTCAGTGGTAAAGTGCCCCTAGGTTCAATCTCCAGAACCTCCCCCCGCCCCCCCAAAAAAAATTAGATTTAGAAAATTTAGGAATAGCCATGTTAAAGTGAAATTAATTTTAATTGTTTTATTAACTTACTCTATCCAAATAGTAACATTTTCAACACATAACATATAAAAAATTGTTTCATTCTTCTTATGACTTGTCTTTGAAATCCGGTGCTTTGTTACACTTACAGCAGGTCTCAGTGGCTACAGTTCAAGCACTCAGTGGCCAGAGGTCGCCACTAGGGGCTATTCTGGTTCCTCAGCTTTGGCTTTCCATCCAGGCTGTGCGTGTGTGACCTTGAGCGAGTCAGTTTACCCCATCTGGAGCTCAGTTTCTTCATCTGGGAAATGGGTATGCTGATTCTGCCCCAAGGGGTATCGTTAGGGGCAGTTGGTGGGAGTTTAAAATCTCAGTGCTCATTTCCCACAGGCATGGGGGAGTCCACTGAGCGGGCAGCTCTTGCCTTTTGGCAGATGTGTGATTGTTCAGGATGGTCCCTTGCCTGTGACAAGGCTGGAGGTAGGAGGGGGTTAGCTTCTCCTACTTTCTACCCATTGCAAAGGCCTTGAGAACAGGGTTCACCTGTGTTTGATTTTCTAAAAATAACCAGTTGTCATGACGGAGCTAACTGGATGTGATCCAGGCTGGTGGGTTTCTATCCTGGCTACCCCTAGAGGTGCTTGGAGAGATTTCAGAGATCACAGTGCCTGGGCGCTACACCCTGGGAATGAGGTCTAGATATCTGGATTTTGGGGTGTGTGTGTTTAACAAATTGATATGTTTAAAGCTCCCCTAGGAGTTCAAATAGTCACCAGGAGAATCTGATTTGGTCCAATGGTCTCATTTTCAAGTTAGGGAAACTGAGGCCCATAGGAGGAGCTGACTCATCCAGGATGACTCAGAGTCGCCAGCGGAGCCGGGCTAGAGCCCAAGACCCTGCTCTCAGGCCCTGTTATATCCTTGGCCTGAAAAGTGACCTCTCCCCAGTGTCACCCTTCAGGACTAGCCTGTGGCATCTCTGCAGGAAGTGCCCCCTGACCTTCCTGAAGCCCCTCTAGGCTCAGGTGCCCCTCTCCTGAGTGCCTACCACCATGACTCCCACCATGCTAGCTGTCTCTGTCACTGGACCATGTGTTCCTTAAATGCAGGGACTGTTTCTTCCTCACACTGGCCCAATACAAGGGATCAAGCAATATCTGCCTGTTTTAGTACCAGTATATTTCCTGCTCTGATTCTTTGTCCCTGTTATATCCTTGGCCTGAAAAGTGACCTCTCCCCAGTGTCTTCCTCCAGGGCCAGTGCGCCGGCCTGGTCCTGTTCTCATGGCAGTGGCAGAGTGCAAATGGAAGAATGCACAGCCCTTTGGGGACAAATTTTGGAGCTGGCTCACTGTTGATTCTGCTTTACTCTGTTGGTCATAGCTAGACAATACTGGCCCAGACCTGAGGGACAAGAAAATACCCTCTGTTTAGTAGGGCAAGATGGAGATAGTACAGGGTGGAAGTACTGAGCTGACCTGGAGGGCTGCCGAGCTTGCCTTGTGATCTTGGGCAAGTCACACACCTCTCTGGGCATCAGCAATGTCAGCTGTTTGAAATAGAAGAACATTTTAAAAGTCTCTTCTAAATCATGTTTGCCAGGGAGGACCATCGGTTACAACTCCAGGAGACCTTCTTATCCAGGGTGGGTACATTCTGAGATCCTCTGTGATGCCTGAGACCGAAGCTAGAGCTGAACCCCATATAATGGTTTATTCTTGTACATCTGTATTTATATAAAGTCTGTGTTGGTTTTTTGTTGTTGTTGTTGTTTTGTTTTGTTTTTTGCTACTGGGGACTGAACCCAAGGCAGTTTACCACTAAGCCACATCCCCAGGCCTTTTTATTTTTTATTTAGAGACAGGGTCTCGGGAAGTTGCTTAGGGCCTTGCTAAATTGCTGAGGCTGGCTTTGAACTTGGGATCCTCCTGTCTCAGCCTCTGCATCTGCTGGCACTACAGGCATGCACCACCATGCCTGGACTATAATAAAGTTTGATTTATAAGCTGAGCACAATATGAGATTAACAAATAGCTGGCAATCTTCTGCAGTTGAGCTCTTGCCTAGCAAGAGAGAAGCCCTTGGTTTGATCCCCAGCACAGCAAAAAATAAAAGCTATGTGAATATGATCATGCTCGCTTTGTCGGAATATCTTGTTGCCCTGTCCTCACCTTTCTCATGATGATGCCTGCACTGTGAGGTGAATGACGTAGCTCTTGGCGTAGCGTTAACTCCTACCTAAGTGTTATTTGAACACAAACACTGCGATTCCAGGACACTTGATCTTATAGCAGCTGTTAAGTGACTAACGTGCAAGTAGCGTCCATGTGTATACACACAGACATGTGTGTATTTGTAGGATGGTTACACTGGACAAAGGGATGATTCACATCCTGGGCGAGACTGAACAGGACACTGTGAGATTTTATCACACTGCTCAGAATGGTGCATACTTTAAAACCTATGAATTGCTTGTTTCTGAAACTTCCCTGTAATATTTTCAGTTGATTGTGGGCAACTGAAACTGTGAAAAGCAAAACCACAGAAAGAGGGGGGCAGGTACTGCTGGAACTGGAATTTATGGAGCATTTACTATGTGCCTGTCACTTTCCACCCAGCCCACTGAAACCTAACAGAGTTAGGTTTCATGAACCTCACAGAGTTCCATCTCACATGGCATCTGGCTTCTTCTGCCCAATTTTGTGATTCATCTGTGTGGTTGTATACATCTAGGGTCCCTTCTCACTGAGGCACAGTATTCTACTGTCTGGGTTGGGTGCTATTACACTCCCCATTTTCCATATGCAGAGCCTGAGCACAGAGTGTCAGTGATGAGCCCAGACTTTGCTGTAACCTACAGAACTGGTGCATAAAAGCTAGGTATGGTAGCCTGGTGTGGTGGTACATGCCTGTAATCCCAGCAGCTTGGGAGGCTGAGGCAGGAGAATCATGAGTTCAAAGCCAGCCTCACCAAAAGTGAGGCTCTAAGCAACTTAGTGAGTTTCTGTCTCTAAAAAATAAAATGCAGGCTAGGCACAGTGGTGCATACCTATAATCCCAGGAGCTCTGAAGGCTGAGACAGGAGGATCTCAAGATCAAAAGCCAGCCTCAGCAATGGCAAGGCACTAAGTAACTCAGTGAGACCCTGTCTCCAATAAGATATAAAAATTGGGCTGGTGATGTGGCTCAATGGTTGAGTAACCCTGAGTTTAATCCCTGGTACCCCACCCCCCGAAAAAACCCTGGGCACGGTGGTGCACACCTGTAATCCCTGAAGCTTGGGAGGCTGAGGCAGGAGGATCTCAAGTTCAAAGCCAGCCTCAGTGACTTAGCAATGCCCTGAGCAATTAGCAAGACCCTGACTCTAAATAAAAAATTAAAAGGCCTGGGGATGTGGCTAAGTGGTTAAGCACCCCTTGGATTCAATTCCTGGCACACACACACACACACACACACACACACACACACACACACAAATCAGTGCATAAAGTTCTTAGGTACTTGGGCATTTAATCACTACTTTTTCGTTTTTTGGGGGGTAAAGTTTTTATAAAAGCGAAAGTGTTCAAAACACAACTGTTCATGCAGACTGATGAATTATCACAAGATGAAATGTGCAGTTCAAGAAAACATGACCTGCCCTGGGAAGCCCTCCTACTCCCTCCACCCCTCGCCCCTCCCTCAGGAGTCACACTGTACCCTGACTTCCACGTGTGGGGCTCAGTTTTGCCTGATCATGAACCTCACAGAGTTCCATCTCTCATGGCATCTGGCTTCTTCTGCCCAATTTTGTGATTCATCTGTGTGGTTGTATACATCTGGGGTCCATTCTCACTGAGGCACAGTATTCTACTGTTTGAAACTGCCACCCTTACTTATCCATTGAACTGTCGATGGTAGTTTAGTTCGTCTCCAGTTTGGGGTTGTCACAAAGAGTGCTGTTGTGGACAATTCTTGTGTACATATTTGGTAGATCTAATGGCTTCCCCACCCCCACCGCGTGGTGCTGGGGCTGGAACCGGGATCTGACTTGTGGTAGGCAAGTACTCTACCTCTGAGCCACATGCCCAGTCCCGAGGGTGGGGTGGGTGTACAGCGCGGGGTGGAAGTGCTGGGTCAGAAGTTGGCCTGCTGCACATTTTCTGCATTCTCCCGATTTTGTAATTAGAGAAACTGAAGCGCAAGAGGGATTTGTGTGCACCTCAAGACACCGATCAGAGTTCAAAACTTGCACCCAGAGAAATGCACGCACACACACACACACACACACACACACGTGCCCACACACCCATACCCATGTGAAGATTTTTTAGTCATCATCTATTTTATGTTTAACCCTCCTGACGTCGCTGGGAGGGCATACTTCATTCTTTGATTTTCTAGAGGGAAAAACTGAGGCTGCAAGATGACCTCCCTCTGGACTTGTGGAATGACCCCCCAGGGCCCTCAGCCCTACCACACAGCTTCTAGAGAGCTCACCGGAATTCCTCTGTGTGTGTGTGTGGGGGGGTCACTGGGTCTGTTTTACTGCAACAAATCTTTTATCACAGGCCTCTGGGCCTTTTTCCACCCCCTCTGAAAGGACAAGAATAGCTTCTGAGGACCCATTAACGGCATGCATCCTCTTTGTTTTTGGCAGGGTTTTATGACTCAGTTAAAGACCCTTCACAGAGGAGAGGCAACTGATCTTCCGGCCAGCCCAGTGAGCCCTGGGGAGCAAGCTCAGGTTTAGAGGAATAAAAAGGACACCTGCTGGGTGCCAGCCGCTCTGCCACTGTTGTCCCAGCTTAGCTGAAGCCACAGAACAATTCTTGGAGAAAGGTGTTGTTACCCTAATTTACAGATGAGGAAGAAGGGCCCAGGAGGTGAATGGACTTGGCTGGGATCCCACGGTAGGGATTGTTTGGTGGGAAAGAACTGAAATTCCTCTGCCTTACAGTGATTCCCAGGGCCTGCTGTGTCCATTGGAACTGGCGCAGCTGGAAAAAGATTGAAATGGGGTTTTTTTCATCCCCCCTTTTGAATCTTCTTTGCTGGGGATGGAACCTAGGGCCTCACAGGTGTGAGGCAAGCACTCTACCCCTGAGCCACATCCCAGCCCGGAAAGACTGACTTAGTACAAATGAGGCTTCCTGGGTAGAAGGTCACTCATAGGCATCTACATGTCCCTGGAAGAGGCCCAAGGAGTTCCCGGACAGGAGGTCCTCCACCCAGGACAAGTGGGGTCCGTGGTGGAGGAGAGGGAAAAGCCTTGCATCGCGTGTCAGAGACCCAGGTTTATGTAGGAAAGCAGACCCACATTCCAGGAGAAGCCAGCCATCTCAAGGGAGGGATGTGCTTTGGGGGTTCCTGGTTCTTGTTTTGAAGGAGACTTGGTGAGGGGTGGGCTTGGGAAGGTCTGTGACGATGGCCTCAGGCTGGTGACCTCAAGGCTTATGGTGGTCTGTTTGTTCTCAGGCTCCTTAGGCTGATGAGGTCTTCATGATCTGATCAATAGAAAAGGCCGGAAAATCCCCTAAATGATACATTTCTTCCGATGCTCGCTCTCTCTTTGCACAATCTATTTATTGATGGACTAATTAACAGCACACAAGGTAGTTTTTACAAGAGGGTGAGTTTGCAGTAACTCTAAGATTTACAGATTTCCCAGAAATTTGGGAGTGGACAGGCCCGGGAGAGGGACTGGCTTGGGGGAGTGACAGACCTGGGACAGGATGCAGAACCTCAAGTTAAAATTATTTCCTCATCCTTTCTATCTATTTGAACTCCTTTATGTCTCCTTCCTACCTGTTTGTTTTGTTTGTTTTTTCTTTGTTTCATACTAGGGATTGAACTCAGGGGTGCTTAACCACTAGTCTCATCCTTGACTCCTTTTTATGTTTTATTTAGAAACAGGGTCTTGGGCTGAGGATGTGGCTCAAGCGGTAGCACGCTCGCCTCACATGTGTGTGGCCCGGGTTTGATCCTCAGCACCACATACAAACAAAGAAGTTTGTGTCCGCTGAAAACTAAAAAATAAATATTAAAAAAAAATTTCTCTCTCTCTCTCTCTTAAAAAAAAAAAAAAGAATGAAAAAAGAAACAGGGTCTCCCTAGATTGCTCAGGTCTTGCTAAGTTTCTGAGGCTGCCTTTGAACTTGAGATCCTCCTGCTTCAGCCTCCTGAGCTTCTAGGGTTACGGGTGTGACCCACTGTGCCCGGCCCTCTACCTGTTTCTGATTTCTTGTATCCTGCCTCACAGGGAAGGCTGCAAGGTGCCTTCCTTCTCTGAGTCAGGTGGTTCTTCTCTCTGTTTCTTCGCCTGCCCCACTCTCCTGCTGATCTCCGATCTCTGAAGATCTGTTTTCACTTACAAACATATCATTCCCTACATACGTATGTCTGCTTGTAGTATGTGTGTGTATATGTATGCATGTATGTAGTGTGTACACACACACATAAGTATATATTATATGTAAAGATTGGAGAATAATAATAAATACCCATTTACCCACCACCACTTTTAAAAAATAGAACATTGGGGCTGGGAATGTAGCATGTTGGTTGAGTGCTTCCCTAATGTGTAAGGGACCTGGGTTCCATCCCAAGCACCACACATACACACACACACACACATACACACACGTGTGTGCACACACAATCATTCAAACATTATTGACAGCCTTAAGACCCTTCATGATTACATTCTCACATCCTTTTCCGTCCAGGGGTAACCAATATCAGTTTATCACTTGCTTTTCCTGTGGTCTTGCCACATGTATTTCTCCTTTGAAAAAGTCTATTTCTTCTTTTTGGTAATACTGGAGATTGAACCAGGGGGGCCCAGCTACATGACCCGTCCTTTTTATTTTTATTTTTAAAATTTTGAGTCTTGCTAAATGGCTAAGGCTGGCTTCCTGTGATCCTCCTGCTTCAGCCTCCTGAGTTACTAGGATTGTAGGAGTGCGTTACCACTCCCTGCGGTTTCTTTTCTTTTTGACTTTGGCACTCAGTCTTGTTTGTGAAAATCCCCATTTGATGGGTTTAGCTTTGTCTATGCTGTTTGGCTTCTCATAGCCCTCCATCATAGGGATGTGCCACATTGTACCATGCTGCTGTTGCTGGGTGCCTGTGCTGTTTCTGACTTGCTTACAGTCAGTGCTACCAAGATCCTCCTGTTTCTGTCTGATGCACAGAAGCTTCTCTGCCGTGCATTACCCAGGAGTGCAAGTACTGGGTCATGAGTTAGTTATCACAACTCTAGTTTTATAATTGTTTGCTAACAGGGCTTCCCCGGTTTATACTCAACTCTTGGCAGGGGACAGTTCCTCTCGCTCCCCACTCTTTAATCATCAGATTAAAAATCGCTTGCCTACCTGCTGTGTGGAAATGGTTCTCGCTGTCACGTGAATTTTCTAGGGAAAGAGAGAGAGAGTTGCTCACAGAGCCGAGGCATCTGTCTCCACGGGCAGCATAATGGCAGGACCCCCAGCTTTGTTCAGGATGGGGAAGGACAGCAGCAGGAAAGGAGGGGGACAGCCTCAGAATCCCTCCGCTTCCTGCGAAGCTCCAGCCCAAGTGTCCTCACCACTCTGCTCCTGTCCTTCCTCCCAGGATGTCACCAGGGCTTGCTCATCGGCCAGCCTCTCAGGCCTCTCTGAGCCCACGCCTTGCCCTGAGATGAGCTCACTGGAATGCCCGGAGCCCATGACCGCATGAGCTTGTGGGCAGGCCCAGCAGCCTCCGTGGGAAATGCCGGCACCTCGCTCGCCCAGGCTGTCTGGAGGGAAGAAAATTCCACACAGTCCAACTGGACTTCACATCTTCTCTGTGAACCAAAGTGGGAGGGACAACAGCCAGAGGCTTTGGAGGAGAGCCTGGGATGTTTGAGGGCAGGAGGACCATGTTGTCCCCTATCACCACGGGGACCCAAAACCATTCCTGGAGGCTTGTCTGCCTGAATTGCAGCTCTGTGGAGAAAGGTGGGGGTTTTGAGAGCTCAGGACCCAGTTCTTCCACTTCCAGCTGGGTGACTTTGGATAGGTGACATCACCTCTCTGAGCATCCATTGGTCCATTTATAAGTTGGGGACCATTTTGCCCCCTTGACAGGTTGGGTGACTCTTCGTCCCAGGACTGACTCAGTGCCTGGACCCATAGCAAGAGTTTCACAAAAAAGTATATTATATTTCAAATTTTGGGATATGTTTTGGGGTTGATAGCTAAGAATGAGTTTTCTTACATTGAAGCTGTATCCCTTCTCCAGGAGGATATATCTTTAAGATGAAGCACCCACAAGATTGAGAAATGGGACAGAATATCACATTGCAGATTTAGCTTCTGAATGTTTTCAAATCAATCCATCCAGACAGACTGACCTTCCTAACAAAGCCCTGAGCTGAGCTCAGGGGGTACAACAGTAATGATTCTTGACATTGCTCAGCTCTTTACTGGGTACCCAGGACCGGCCTTGCCAGGAGCAGTGTAAGTTCCCAGCATCCCTGGGAGGCAGGTTGGATGGCCACTGTTTGGCCATTGTTCAGGGAAGGAAACCTGAGACTCAGAGAGGAGAAGGGATTTTCCCAAGGCTGCACAGTAAGTCTGGAGAGCAGAGATTAGAGCCCAGGTGGTCCCAGCCCAAAGCAGACTTTCCCTGTGCCCTGCCGCCTCCCCAGCCCCTCCCTGCCCCTTCCCTGCACCAGCTGAGTCCTGAGTCTCAGCTCGTTTGGCTTCTCTGCTCTTTACACTTCAGCCAGCTTGGTCATTTGGCCAGACCTGGCCCTTTCTGACTTCTGGGGCTTTGCTCTTGCCCCTTTAACTATCAGGAATGCCAGCCTTCCCAACTCTGACTACCAGACTTTTCCTGAATTTAGCCAGGAACAAGATGTTGTTCTTAAGAATGAGGTGAGGCTGGACATGGTGGCGCATGACTGCAATCCCAGCAATTTAGGAGGCTGAGGCAGGAGATTCCAAGTTCAAGGGCAGCCTGGGCAATTTAGGAAGACTGTCTAAAAATTTTTTAAAAATATAAAAATAAAAAATAAAAACATCTGGAAATGTAGCTCAGTGGTAAAGTGCCTCTGTTCAATCCCCATTATCAGGGGGTAAAAAAGAAAAGGATGATGTGGTGGGTGGGAGTGGGTGATGGATGGAATCTTTGAGATACGTTGTTGAAAAATATTCAAACCATGAAACAAATTCATATATAATCCTAATGATCAAATGTTTTCAAGCGTGTGTACATAAATTCTAAAGTGGTCAAGCATTCCTGGGTTAAATCCCTAGTACCCAACCGGCCCAAAAAAAAATTCAAATGTATTTTCTGGAATTGAACTTTCATCACAAAAATGCCCAGGGATTTAAATGTTTGCAATTCACGTCTTTGCTTAACAAAAAAATATTCTGTTATTTTTTTGACTGTTTATTTGTTTGTTCTAAGGGTCATTCATGCTCCTCCAGAAAATTTGGAAAATTCAAATGAATATAAAAAATGTCACCCCCCCCACACACACACACACACATACACTCCCTTGAGAAATACATTGTGGCGAGCTGGTGTTTTTTCTGGTGGCTTTTGTTTCTCTCCCTGTCACAATTTGGTTTGGCTTGTTTTCATTGCTGAGTAAATAGAAGGATGTTTTCTGATTCTTTCTGATTCATGATTTAGAGAACTGATTTCTCATACTTGCAACAAGCCTGTGATACTTCCAGCTCTGTGATACCTTGTCCCCTGTGGGAATCCTGGGGGTGGGCCTATCACCCTCTGCTCTGACACCTTTGAAAAGGCAGTTTCAGGTCACTGTTGCCAGCCTTAGAGACAGTGTCCTTCTACCTGATAATTTCAGCCTTCAGAATTGTCCTTCTAGAACCTAACTCTTCACTTCTTTCTTTTTTAAAGCCCAGAGCTCCTGAACGTGCGGCCCTCCGGATGAACCCACAGCGATCCGATCCGTGTGTTTCGCCACTTCCTGCTCCTGCATTCTTCTGTCCTGGTAACCGGAATGTTCTGTCTGTTCAGGCTCAAAACATTCAGTGGAACCAGAACCAAAGCTAAGCGTCCCTCAGGATGTGTCAAGATCAATCTGGGGGAACTGAGCGGCTGATTTACTGTCTCTCTGACTCAGCGGGTGCTTCTTTTTGAGTCTAGTTTTAAAAACTCCTGGCAACAACCTGAAATCCAGAACCTTCTCTGATCAGGGATGGGGACATTTTGAAGCTTTTATTCAACACATTGATGTCTCCAGCTTTGCAAAGAGCCAAAATGCCAAAAGCTAGAATCCCAGAGCCCTGCCCACACTTCTGTGAGACCCTGATCATTGTCTAACAAATTCAGCATGTGTCCACTGGGCTGTACCATCTGCTAGGCAAGGTTCCAGAATGGCCAGACATGTCGGGATTCATCTGTTTTAGGAAAAACCTATAACTACCAGCTGGGAGTCGATTTGGTTTTTCTTTCTTTCTTTTTTGGTTCTGGGGTTGAAGCCAGGGGTGCTTAACCACTGAGCCACACTCCCAGCCCTTTTTATTTATTTTTTTTTATTTTGAGACAGGATATCACTCAGTTGTATAGGGCCTCACTAAGTTACTGAGGTTGGCTGTGAACTTGCGATCCTCCTTCCTCAGCCTCCCAAGCTGCTGGGATTACAGGGGTGCACCCCTGCACCTGGCCTTGGTGTTCTAGCCAAGTCTGCAGGTCCTTTCAAGGTGGTCTGTTCTGATGGATGGCCCCTACCAGCATGAAGCCAAAAGATGACCTTACTCTGTAGGCCAGGCGACTGGGAAAGAAGGAGCCTTGTGTGTGGAAGTCTGCAAGGAGAGCGAGCCACCTAGCATGGCCCCGCCCAACCAGTCAGTAGAAGGCTTTCCCCAGGAGGCCTCCAACAGATCCCTGAACACTACGGAAACCTCGGAGGCCTGGGATCCAGGGATCCTCCAGGTGCTCAAGATCTCCCTGGCCGTGGTCCTTTCCATCATCACGCTGGCCACCCTGCTGTCCAACGCCTTTGTACTGGCCACCATCCTGCACACCAGAAAGCTGCACACCCCGGCCAACTATCTCATTGGCTCCCTGGCCACCACCGACCTCCTGGTTTCCATCTTGGTCATGCCCATCAGCATCGCCTATACCATTACCCGCACTTGGAACTTTGGCCAAATCCTGTGTGACATCTGGGTGTCTTCTGACATCACGTGCTGCACCGCCTCCATCCTGCACCTCTGCGTCATCGCTCTGGACCGGTACTGGGCCATCACCGACGCCCTGGAGTACAGTAAGCGCCGGACGGCTGGCCACGCGGCTGCGATGATCGCCGTGGTCTGGGTCATCTCCATCTGCATCTCCATCCCACCCCTCTTCTGGCGGCAGGCCAAGGCTCAGGAGGAGATGTCCGACTGCCTGGTGAACACGTCTCAGATCTCCTACACCATCTACTCCACCTGCGGCGCCTTCTACATCCCGTCCGTCTTGCTCATCATCCTCTACGGCCGCATCTACCTGGCCGCCCGGAGCCGCATCCTGAACCCGCCCTCGCTCCACGGCAAGCGCTTCACCACGGCGCAGCTCATCGCGGGCTCCGCGGGCTCCTCGCTCTGCTCGCTCAACCCCAGTCTCCACGAGGGCCACTCGCACGCGGCCGGCTCCCCGCTCTTCTTCAACCACGTGAAGGTCAGGCTCGCCGACAGCGTCCTGGAGCGCAAGAGGATTTCTGCTGCTCGGGAGAGGAAAGCCACCAAGACGCTGGGGATCATTCTGGGGGCCTTCATCGTCTGCTGGCTGCCCTTCTTCGTGGCCTCCTTGGTCCTCCCCATCTGCCGGGACGCCTGCTGGCTCCACCCGGCCCTCTTTGACTTCTTCACCTGGCTGGGCTATTTAAACTCGCTCATCAACCCCATCGTCTACACCGTGTTCAATGAAGACTTCCGCCACGCGTTCCAGAAAGTGGTCCATGTCCGAAGGGCCTCCGAGTCTCATTAGGTGGCGACTCTTGTTCAGTCTTTTGGGTCCTGTGACTCCGTTGGGATTGTCTTTTAAACTTTTCTTTTTTTGTCCCTCCTCCCCTGGGAACTGGGTTGATTCATGATCTCTTGGGTCAATCAATAGAATTATTCTATTTCCTGAGTCTTGACTTCTGAGCCACCCAAAGCTGGGCCACTGGGTGAAAGGCGAGAGGACTGAATGAAGACTTCCCCTGACCTCATATTTTCGTGGTTCTTCCCGGGGTTGAAAGACACATGACCCACCGGATTCAGGTGAGAAACTCTCTGACTCTGTAGAAAAGACCCTGGGCCCAGAGGGAAGGCTTCCGCGTCTATCTGAAATTTGTTATGGGGGCTCAGTGAAGGATAAGATTAATGGCCTGAATTGAAAGAGAATTTGGAGCCAGGATGGAGGAGTCTCCATCCCCTGTAGCTTCTTGATTAGAAAACCATACCCAGGCTGGGCACGGTGATGACGTACACCTGTAGTCCCACCACTGGGGAGGCTGAGGCAGGAGGATCACAAGTTCAAAGTCAGCCTCAGCAATTTTAGTGATGCCCTGAGCAACATAGTGAGATCCTGTCTCAAAAAAAAAAAAAAAAAAAATTAAAGGGCTGGGGATGCAGCTTAGTGGTAAAGCACACCTAGGTTCAACCCCCACTGCCAAAAAGAAAATAATACCCAAGAATGTCTTCTACCACATCCTCCTTTCCCTGTCATCCATGAGTAGTCCAGTGACTTGGAGAGAAACTCAGAAGGTAGGGATAAGGGAATGGGATGGTGGGGACTGGATTGACTACCCCGCAGCCTTCTTTCTCCCCCAATATCCCTGCCCCATGTTAATGTTCTGAGGTTGAAACTCCTGATCACTCCACTCACGCAGATCGACAGGCTTTGGACCCACCACCATTCTCTGAGTAGAACAGCATTCTCATTTTTTTTTCTGGATTTTTTTTTTTTTTTACATCCTGTTCTCAATAGAGACCTTAAGATGTTGAGTCTTATTAAATAAAGAGCATGAGACATCGTGACGTGTCAAGTCTTTGGATAATTTTCCCCACTCTGGATATAGAAACTGTCAACTCAATTCAGTTTCCAGCATTTACTGAACACCCACCACATGCCAGGCCCTGTGCGCTGGTCTTGATATTTGGTCTATGAGTCTCATGGCAATGAGCAGCAGTATGGCATGACAACTGAGAACTCTGGATCTGGGGCTGGTGATGTGGCTCAGGGGTACAGCACTTGACTAGCATGTGTGAGGTCCTGGGTCCAATTCTCAGTAGCTACACACACACACACCCCTCAGAACCTGAGGCCTCAGTTCAAATCCAAGTGCTGGCAATTTCTAGCTGGGCAAACCTGGACCCATTTCTTAATCCCTCTTTACCTCATTTTCTGAAACTATAAAATAGGGATACTAATAGTATGCATAAATTAATACGGTGCCTGGCGTGAGAGTGCTTGTCATTTTAGAGATATAGGAATCCACCTGCTCAAGGTCAGGCAGCAATGAAAGATAAGGTGGGGAAGAGGCCGTGAGGCCTCTGCCGGGACAGGGGACAAGGGGACAAGAAAACCAGGGATGGAGAGAAGAGCAGGAGCAGAGCTTGGAGACCTGTCACACTTGCTGGGACCCTGGGAGAAGGGTAAGAGGAACAACATGGATGTCAGGAAGGGAGTGGCAGGCCTGGTGGGGAGCAGGTGTCTGCCCAGAGGACTCTTGTGCTGGCCTGAAGTTATGCTGGACAGGTCACAGTGTGTCCCTGGACCATCTGTCTGTTCCAGAATCTCCCACAGAGCTTGTTGACACTGGATTCCTGAATCAGAACCTCTGGCAGTGAGGCCCAAGAGTCCGCTGTTGATTTTTGAGACAGGGGTCTTGCTGTGTTTCCCAGGCTGGTCTTGAACTCCTGGGCTCAAGCAATCCTCCTACCTCAACCTCTCAGGTAGCTGGACCACAGGCACATGCCACCATGCATGCTAAGAGTCTGCTTTTAAATAAGCCTCTCCCACTTCCTGAGCTAGGTGACTGCTGTTAGGGAACAACCGAGTTAGTGTGTTGGCCACCCTAAGGCCAGAGACACCTCTCAGCCCACTCTTCTCTATACCTGGCCTGGCTTCCCTACCTTCCTCTAAGCTTGGCTGGTCCCTTCCATTCTGCTTTAGGTCACCCTCCTAATCTGAGAAAGATCAGGAATTCAGAGAACAGACAGGTAATGGTTCACAGGATGGCTCAGTGGCAAAGGGCGCCTGCTTTGATGTCAGGCATACCTGGGATTGCATACCAGTTCTGGAACTTATCGGCCTTGTGACCTAGGGAAAATCACCTAACTTCTCTGTGTGCTTGGGTTTCTTCATCTATTAAATGTGATTGTCGGTACATAACCCATCAGGCTTTTATGAAGATTCAATGAGGTAGTGGTTGCAAAGTTCTTTGTTCAGTAAAATGTCACCAGTTACTGTTTGAGACCTTTGAGCCAATTATAAAAAGAGAAGCTCAAATATCACCTCCTCAGAAGCTCTTCCTGACTAGACCAAAGGTTAAGAAAACAACTTCATCAAGATATAATTCACATGCCATACAGTCCATGAATTTAAAGTGCATTTAATGAGCTGGGTGTGGTAGTGCATACCTGTAATCCCAGTGACTTGGGAAGCTGAGGCAGGAGGATTGCAAGTTCTAGGCCAGCCTCAGCAACTTAGTGAGGCCCCAAGCAACTTAGCAAGATCTTGTCTCAAAAGCAAAAATAAAAAAGAGCTGGGGATGTGGCTCAATGGGAAAGCACCCCTGGGTTCAATCCCCAGTGCTTAAAAAAAAAAAAAGTACATTTAATTGTTGTGAGTGAATTCACAGAATTCTGCGACCATCATTACAGTTACCAATAGAACATTTTCATCAGCCATAAAGAAACCCTGCACTCTCCCAGCTATCACCCCCAGCCCTCCACACTCCCAGCCCCAGCAGTCTTACCCATTTTCAGTCTCTGTAGATTTCCCTAAGCTGGATATTCCCTATAAATGGACTCCTACAGTGAGTGATTTTTGTGTCTTGGCTTTCTTTACACCAGTGGCTCATCCATAGTGTAGCACCTATCAGTATTACATTCCTTTTTAATGCTGTATAATATTCCACTGTATGGCCATACCACATTTTATTTATCCATTCGTCATTTATGGACATTTGGATTGTTTCCACTTTTGGGCTACTATAAACAAGGCTATGAACATTCATGTACAACTTTTCATGTGGACATAAGTTTTTGTTCTCTTGGGTGTCTACTTAGGAATGGAATTGCTAGAACATACAACTCTATTTGCCCTTCTGGGGAAATGCCAGACTGCTTTCCAAAGTGTCTGTACCAATTTGCCTTCCTATTAGCAGTATGTAAGGATTCCAATCTGTCACCTCCTTACTGGAACTTGTCATCACCTACTTATTTATTTATTTATTTATTTTTGGTACTGGGGATTGAATTCAAGGGCACTTCACCCTGAGCTGCATCCGCACCCCAGCCATTTTGAGACAGGGTCCTGCTAAGTTGCCCAGGATGGCCTCCAACTTGCCTCAGCCTCCCGAGTCACTTAGTTTACAGACATGCACCACTGTACCCAGCTTGTCTTTAGAAATTTAAGAGCCGATGAACTGACCCTAGGGCTGGAGCCTCACATGTCATGAGATTGGTCAGGTAGGACTGGGCCAGGCAGGTGAGAGTGCGAGAGGCAAGAGGCTAGTGGCTGGCCAGCCCCAGTGTCCCAGAGGAATCAGCTGGGCTGGCCCCTTAGCCTGTCCTCAGCCCAGTCCTCTGTCCTTCAGATACCCTCCTCCTCCAGGCACTACACTCTGAGAGTCCAAGGAGAAGGACACTTTCTGGTCTTGGTCATTATTACCATTCAACTGCAGGCTCGGCTGTCACTTCTGGAGAATGGCACTCATTAGGTCACATGAAGGTCAACTTAGAAATAAGTGTGTGGGATTGCGGACGTGGCTCAGTGGCAAAGAGCTTGCCTGGCACGTGTGAGGCCCTGGGTTCCAGCCCCAGTACTGCAAAAACAAAACAAAACAAAACAAAATTTCCCAAAACATGTTTCCCAGGGTCATAGAGGAAGCCTGAGTTGGGGACCTTTCTCTTCTTTGCACTCCATCCCTGTGTCACAGATACACTCAGAGCTTGCCCATGGTGATGCTGGGGGAGATAGGAACTCAGGACTCAGGACTCGGCTAATTTCTGTTATTGGCAAATATAGCAGACCTGCAGGGTACCCACCTCGCAGCCAATTCTATTCTTTGCTCACAGTTTATTTACTGGAAAAATTATTTATATATACTTTTTTTTTTCTTTGAGATGGGCTCTCACTGTGTGGCCTAGGTTGGCCTTGAACTCCTGGGTTCAAGTGGGCTTCAACCTCCTTGAAGTAGCTGGGTACGTAGCCCTGTCTCCAGCTTCCCAGGCCAGTTGAAATGGCAATGAGGCTGGGCATGGTGGGGCATTCCTGTAATCCCAGCAACTCAGGAGGCTGAGACAGGAGGATCACAAGTTTGAGGCCAGCCTCAGCCACATAGCAAGACCCAGTCTCAAAATAAAAAATAAAAAGAGCTGAAAATGTGGCTCTATGGTAAAACCCCTCTGGGTTCAATCCCCAGTACCAAAAAATAATAAAGAAATAGCAATGGGCTCTGCCTTCCAGAATGTGAATCCTGGAGTTTGAATATCTGGGCACCACTGACACCGCCCTCCTGCTCTCACCACAGTCTCACGTGCCACTCTGCCCTGTAATCCCGCAGCAGACTATGAACCCTGCTGGGGTTCTCATCGACGATCTTTGTACTCTTAGTACCTGGAACACAGCCAGCATTTATTGAGTTCTGACTGTGTACCCAGGTATGCCCTAAGCATTTTATGAGCATTAACTTGCGTGAAGCTGCTCCTTTTATTAAATCTCCAGATGAGGAACTGGAAGCCCTAGAAGATCAATAATTTCCTGTGTCACTGATAGTTAAGTGTGGAGCCCGAATTCAGCCAGACAGTGGCACCCCAGAATCCATGCTTTTAGCCCCAAGAGGATGTGACCAGGGCCAAATGGCTGTGAGGGGCAAGGAAGAAGTGTAGGTTTGTGAATCAGTCTGAAGCAGCTGTCTGTCGCAGTTTTTCCATTTGCTTGATGTCTGTCTGCCTCAGTTTGTTCTTCTGGCTAACAATTGAGCCGACCTCACAGGCAGGCGGCTGGGACTGGTACTGTACCTGACACTGCAGCCTTCAAATCCAAATGTGACTAGGCCACAGTTTACTCACAAGGAACTAATTAATTTTAAAAACCAAACAAACTCGATGTAACCTTGCAAACCACAAAACAAGTTGTGAGCCAGGTTTGGCCCTTGGGCTACCAGTTGGCACCCTCTGCTCTTGGCTCATTTCTGTCCTCCATATGGCCGCTGGATCCTTCACGGAGCTCCCAGTTCATCCCGGGACCAAAGGGCAAGAAACAGGTTCCAGCCAGACAGCGGGTCCTCCACCATGCCTGGCCCTGCCCCACCCCCTCAGTTCTCTCTGGTGCTATTCCAGCTCATCATCCTGTTAAAGGAAGATGGATTGGGAGGGACAGAGGGGACAGTGTTTGGTTTACAGTCACTGGGAAGACCAAATGCAAGCAGTCCCCCCATCTGGGGGTCTTAGTGTATTGATGTGCTTTTCCAGGACCCCTGAATTTTGCTTCCAAGGGCAGGAGCAGGGGTTCCAGACATGGTGGATATCGGTCAGGAGGGGATCTCCAAGATCATCCAGGACAACCCCAATCAGATCACCAACATCAGAGCAGCGGCACATACATTCCGATTGTTTGACTCCCTGATCCCCCAACAACTTTGTATAGCAAGAACTGCTGTGATTCTCCATTTTACAGATGGGTAGAAGGAGGCTCAGAGTGGCTACTAATCTGCTCAAAGTATCACTGCAACTAAATAGCAAAGCCAGGATTCATGTCTGAGCAGTGGCATCCGAGAGCCAGCACCCCTAGCTATTCGCTTACACCATTTAGTCACATAGGTGCCAAGTGTTTGACCCCTCAGTGTTCCCACCAAGTATCCTTGAATGTCTGTTCACACTCTGTCATTTACCCATAGTTAACCCAGAACGATCCAGACACTAGGGTTTGCACTAAGCACTATTCCCCCCGCCCCCTATTGGCCCCTGGTACTGGGTATTGAGCCCAGGGGCCCCCTGCTACTGAGTTACATCCCCAGCTCTTTTTATTTTGGGACAGGGTCTTGCTAAGTTTCCCAGGCTGGCCATGAACTTGTGATCCTTCTGCTTCAGCTTCCCAAGTTCATGGGATTAAAGGCATGAGTCATCACACCTGGCTGCGCTCAGCATTTTAAAAATACTTTTAGGGATTGAACCCAGGGTTGCTCTACCACGGAGCTACATCCCCCAGCCTTTTTTATTTTATTTTATTTTTTATTTTTGAGATAGGATCTCGCTAAATTAACCAGGCTGGCCCTGAGTTTGTGATCTTCCTGCCTCAGCCTCTCAAGTAGCTGGGATTATAAGTGTCCACCACTGTGTTCCATGTCATACCCACTTTATGCATGACAAAACTGAGGCTTAGAGTGGTGAAGGCAATTGCCAAGGTTACAGAGCTATAGGGGACAGACCGAGATTAAATGCAGGTCTGTTCTTTATCCTGTTCAGACTAAAATCTCCCTGAGGATTGGGAGGAAGGAAAATCTCTCTCCGTGATGACCAGCCCTTGGCACCTAGTTTTTCAAACCCTTTTCCCCAGATGCTCTCTTCAGATATTTAAATGTCGATATACATACCCCTTGAGACATATCAGAGTCAATATTCTGGCTCCTTCAAATGTTCCCCATAAAAAGTAATTTTGAGGTCCTCCTCCCCAGCCATCTTGTTCATGCTGCTATGAATGAATTATGCTTCCTTCATATCCCATTCAATGTTTTGGTTTAAAAATGGGGCACAGCACTCCAGATATGAGCAGAAAGACTGTCACCTCCTCCATTAATTAACTCAATTAATACAGTTCCTAAACACAATAAAGCATCTCCTTTGTACAAATCACTGCCTCATCTCAGGAGGGATAGTGATTGAGCCAGCAACTCCTGCCCTCCTGGACGTTTTTTTGGGGTATTGGGGATTGAACATTTAACCACTGAGCTAAGCCCCACTCTTTATTTTGAGAAAGGGTCTTGCTAAGTTGCTTAGGGCCTTACTAAGTTGCTGAGGCTGGCTTTGAACTTGGGATCCTCGGCCTCAGCCTCCTGAGTTGCTGGCATTACAGGCATGTGCCACCATACCTGGCCCTCCTGGACCTCATATTCTGCTCATTCAGCTAAGGGAGTCATTTTAGATCCTACAGTGTCAGAGCTGGCAAAACCCATTCCCTTCCTGCCCTTTTTATATAGTAAGAACCTGATCCCAGAGGGACCTTAGAGAGGGTTGTAGACTTGGATGAGAATTTTGCCACTGAGAATTTTGCTAAATCCCCTAGACCTTCAGTTGGTCTCAGAGCTGTCGTAAATCCTGATCCATTCCAGGTGTGTCCACCAGGTGGCGCAGAGGCATTGGGAAAAGGGACAAATTTAAGTGGGTGAACACCTTCCTCATTCAGGGAAATTGTCACTAGTGGGTGGAGACCATTGGGTGGGAAGTCTGTGCGAGCTCTGGGCTAGCACTGGGACAACTGTATACATTATAGACATATACAGAGGTGAATTCTACCTCATTCAAGGAGATAGCATGGGGGTAGTGGTTAAAAGATAGAACACAGGCTTTGACAGCTGGGCACCTCCCTGACACCTTGCTCATACCTGTTGCAACTGGCATGTAGAATTGGGTGCAAGATAGGCTCCTCATTTCCCAGTCATCTGCACAGAACTAGAGGTTGCTGGCGTTCTCTTCTTAGAGGGATGGTGGGCAGATAGCAGGGAGGTGATTTCTGTCACCACCCCAGAAGGTGTGGCTACTGGAGTCACAATCTCCCAGCTCAGTTTAGGCCCCAAAATTGATTCACACCACACAGGGAAGTGAAGCTCAAAGGTTCTGAGGCTGGAAACTATGAACAGTTTTGGGTGCTGGGGACCAAGAGGGCCTGAGAGGACAGAGGGTTGGAGAAGAGGTAGGCTGGGCCTTGGGGACTCATCCAAGCTGTCTACTCTGAACTTTAACCTGGGAGCAACAGGGAGCTATTGAAGATTGAGAGGCATGGGGTGGTGTTGAAGGGAGGGGTGGAGGGAGAGGCCCAGAGGCCCAGAGGCCAACCAGGAGGCTGTGCGAAGATGAGGCGCAGGCTGGACGGGGGAATGACGGTGGAGGCTGGTTTTCCACCCACCGCGGCTTCTCATCAGCCGCGGGCACCCCCCTGAAACTTGTTTGGCTGTGAGACAGCTCCCACAGGGTAAGGGGCTGCCCTGGAGCCAGGGAGGAGGGTTGGATCGTCCCAGCAGCAGGTGTGTCCCAGCAGCAGGTGTGTCCCGGACCATCTTTGATATGAACAGCCTAGGAAGAGGGAAACGGGATCCTGGGTCAGGTTAGAGGGTGTAGTCCAGTGGTCAGGAGCACATGAGGCTGCCAGGTCCCAGCTCTGCTCAATCTCGGCTGTGTGACCACAGCCAGGTCACTTTGCCAATCTGAGCCTTAGTTTTCTTTCTTTCTTTTCTTTTTCTTTTTTTTTTTTTTTTTTGGTGTGTGTGTGTGGTGCTGGGGATTGAACCCAGGGCTTTGTGCATGCAAGGCAAGCCCTCCACCAACTGAGCTGTATCCCCCGTCCTGAGCCTTAGTTTTCATGTATGTAAAGTGCAATTAAGAAGGAGGATCCCCTGCTGAGGCTCTGGTGGGGCTGCAGAAGTTCATGTGTATAAAGCTGTGCCAGCACTAGGTGCCTAGGGAGCACCCAACGAAGCAGCAATTCAGGCTCTTGGTGCTCCTCAGGGGCAGTCTGGGGCTGTGGCAGGTCACTCTGGGGCTGCAGTACCTCTTCAGGCCAGGGTGACTCCAAAACCCAGCCAGCCTGGGCTGGCACCACACTGAATGGCCAAGGGAATTCCAGTCAGAAGCAAAGAAGTGATGCTTTGCTCAGCCCAGGGCCGTGTTCTGCTGGAAGTGTTCCGTGACTTCTCCCAGCTTTTTAAACATTGGAAACTAGTCTTACTCCAGGGATTCTCGGTGAGGGTCCCTGTTTTATTTTGTTATTTTTTCCCCTTCTTTTGTGGGTGTGTGTACCAAAGGCTTCCTATAATTTCAATTATTGTAATATATTTAGAGACAGGGTCTCACTGAGTTGCTTAGCACCTCATTGTTACTGAGGCTGGCTTTGATCCTCCTGCCTCAGCCTATTGGAGCTGCTGGGATTACAGGTGTGCACTGCTGTACCCAGCTGGGATAAATGTTTTGTGTGCATCATTTCATGTAGTCTTTTTTTTTTTTTTTTTTTTTTTTTTTTTTTTTTTTTTTTTTTAAAGAGAGAGTGAGAGAGGGGGACAGAGAGAGAGAGAATTTTAACATTTATTTATTTATTTATTTTTTCTTAGTTCTCGGCGGACACAACATCTTTGTTGGTATGTGGGCTGCTGAGGATCGAACCTGGGCCGCATGCATGCTAGGCGAGCGCGCAGCCGCTTGAGCCACATCCCCAGCCCTCATGTAGTCTTTATGACAACTCTCTTAGATAAGTCCTATTTGTTATTTTAAATTTTTACTTTTTATTTTTTTATTTTTTTGAAATCTATAAGAACAAGTTTCAATTAGAACCAGTCAGTGTGGACCAAAGTGACACAGAGTTGAGAGAGATAGGGGGACAGAGAGAGAGAATTTTTAACATTTATTTATTTTTTCTTAGTTCTCGGCGGACACAACATCTTTGTTGGTATGTGGTGCTGCTGAGGATCGAACCCGGGCCGCACGCATGCTAGGCGAGCGCGCTACCGCTTGAGCCACATCCCCAGCCCGAGAGAGAGAATTTTTAATATTTATTTTTCAGTTTTCGGCGGACACAACATCTTTGTTGGTATGTGGTGCTGAGGATCGAACCCGGGCCGCACGCATGCTAGGCGAGCGCGCTACCGCTTGAGCCACATCCCCAGCCCGAGAGAGAGAATTTTTAATATTTATTTTTCAGTTTTCGGCGGACACAACATCTTTGTTGGTATGTGGTGCTGAGGATCGAACCCGGGCCGCACGCATGCCAGGCGAGCGCGCTACCGCTTGAGCCACATCCCCAGCCCATTAAATTTTTATTTTTGTACTGGGGATTGAACTCAGGGGCACTTAATACTGAGCCACATCTACAGCCCTTTTTATTTTTTATTATGAGACAGAGTCTTGCTAAATTGCTTAGGGCCTTGCTAAATTGCTGAAGCTGACCTTGAACTTGTGATACTCCTGTGCCAGCCTCCTGAGCCGCTGGGATTACAGGTGTATGCCACTGCACCTGGACCAATTTGTTATTATTGTCACTGTATGGATGACAAAACTGAGGCTGTAGGAAGTTAAAAAATGTACCTGGATCTGTCCAGTACCAACTCCTTCACCCCTTACCACTACATTTTCCTGGCCTATGGACAGGTCATCACAAAGACGCTAGTGCCCTAGGTTACCCCAGCACCCTGCCCCTGCAGATTACCCAGTGAATACAATACCAATATCTGTCTGTATTACAAGGCAATAAAAGAAGAATGTAACATGGTCCAGCATTAGTCACAACACTCTGACTGAGGCACTTTCCATTTTCTAGTGAGGGCTCCTTATAGAATACACTCCTCTGAGAGTTTAGTGCAGGGAAAACTTGTCTCTCAAATCACTGGCCTGGTCCTTCCAATCACATCACAATAGTTAATTCACCCTTTCTTGTACTGGAGATTGAACCCAGGGCCTCACCCATGCACATGCTAAGCACACTCTCTACCACTGAGCTACAACCCCAGCCCCGAGAGTTAATTCTTATATACAATTTACCACATGCCAGGTCTGTTATCGGAACTGAAGGTGGTCAGGTGCAGGGGCACACTGCGTAATCCCAGTAACTCTGGAGGCTGAGGCAGGAGGATTGCATGTTCCAGGTCAGCCTAGGCAACTCAGTAAGATGCAGTCTCAGAATAAAAAATAAAAAGAGAAAGGGGGATGTAACTCAGTGGTAGAGCACCCTGGGCTCAAAACCTAATATCACCCAAAACAAGCTAACAAACAAACTGAACATGTTTTGATTCATTTATTCCTCCCAATGATCCAAAATTTTATTATTATACCATTGCCATTTTTCAGAGGAAGGAACAGAAGCACAGATAAATTCATTAACTGCTTAAGGTCATGTGACAAGTAACTGGTCTGACACGGCGGACTCCAGGGTCTGTATGCTCTACACATGTTTAGTACTTTCTATGCAATTGGAAACACATCCTGTTTCCTTCTTCACTTGGACTGCCAGGGAACTCAGAGCCAAGGCTTTTGCTCTATCACAGTTGCTATCCTTAGAAAACCCAGCCTAGCATTTCTGCTGTATTTAGTCAATTTTTCATTTCCTTTCCTTCTTTCTTCATTGGCGTTCTGCCCAGGCTTTCAACACTCCTTGATTCTTGCTCTTTATTGATAAATGATCTTGAGGCTACAGTGGAAACCACCTCAAAACCCTTTTTGGAATAGGAGGACATAATACATTAATGAGATGAACAGACTTTCTGATCCGCTGAGCCAGCTGGACACAGTCGGCACTAGATGGGTGTCTTTGAGCGTCTTCCATGTGAACAACACAATGTTCCCTTACATGGTGGATAACGGTGAACTTAAGCTGATCCTGCATCAATGAAGTTATATTAACTCCTGTCAGAGACAAATCCTCAAGTCTCAATGCCTGAATATCATACAAGTTAGTTCAATGTGTGCCCCATGCAGTTGAGTGACTAAGAGAGTCGCAAGTTGACTAAGGCCTTGCCACGTTCTATATGTGGCTTCCAAGGTCACCCTGATGTTGGCATCCGGTAGGAGATGGGAGGGAAAAGAGAAAGTATGCATATTTGTAACCACGTTGGCTTGAAGGCGGCACCCATCATCTCTGCCTATATCCTGTTGGTGAAAACTAGTCACACACCTAATTGCAAATTGGAAAAAATGTAGTTTGAGTTGCTTCTCTCTAAAACAATTCTATCCATGGAAGGGGACATCTTTGGAGAATAGTTGACATTGTTCCAGTGCACTAAGAACTTAAAATTATTGAACTATTCATGCTTATAAAATGGCTAAAAATAATGCGGGGATATATGTAGTGGCCTGCGGTAGGAAAGGAAATGATCTTGCCTTACTTTCAAGGAACCAGGGACCAAAGGGAGCACTTAGAGTTTAAACCAAATTTATTTGTCCACAGGGATATTATGGGAGAGGGAGGGAGTTCTTCGTGATGGGGAATAGTCAACCAGAGGTTGGATTTTCACTTGGCTGAAGATTCTAGAAGTCAGGTTAGATGCCCCCATACCCAGCCTTCTGAGTTTGAGTTTCTGTGCTGGGTTGCATAGTCATCCCTGTGTACCTACTTTGGACCAAAGTCAAGGTCTTGGCCCACAGGTTACTCAGTTATAGAGGGGAAACTACATAGTGCCATGGGCTGAGCTCTGGAAGCAGGGGACAGGAAAAAGATTCCTAGCTCCTTTACTTTGTAGCTGTGTGATGTTAAAGAAGCCAGTCGGCCTCTCTGGTTCTCATTTTCCTCACTTAGAAAACAGGAACCATAGTTATGTTCATACAAAACATATAGCGCAGTGCCCGTGGACGGTAGGCGCTCTATCTGACTGGCAGTAAGGTGTCCAGGATGACTTTGGGTAGGTGCCCTCATTCTGTGCAGCCTCGGTTTTCTCGTCCGTCGGATGGAGTCGAGGAACTTACATCACGGGGTTGGAATCCCGCTGTGGTGTGGGGTCTGGAGCCTGCCATTTGGTCTCGGGCTTGGCTTGCTCGTGGGATAAGTGGGTCGCCCCACGCCCAGCGGGGAGGGCTGAGCCGCGAGGCGCGGCCTTCGCGCGGTTCCCGGCACCGAGCAGGAACCGGGGTTCCCAAGGACGCGATTTCCTGGCGGCGCTCCCGGGGAAGGAGGTCTGCGCAGGGTCCCAGCCCCCGGCGGGTCCCGCTCAGGAAACGCCGAGAGAAAGCCAGGAACCAGGCCGGCCAGGCCCGCGGCCCCGCCGCGCCGTCCCTCCTCCCGGCCTTGGGCTGCAGGAAGCCGGCTGGCGGGAACGCCCTGCCCGGGCTGGAAGGGCCGAGCGCGCCGCCCGCCGCTCCCAGGCCGCGGCGCGGAGCTGTCACTGCGGCAGACGCGCCCGCCGCGCCGCGCCGCAGTCCGCGCAGCGCTGCACCAAGTGCAGGGCCCCGGCGGCGGCCGCGCAGGGCCGAGTCCTCTGCGCCCTCGGCCGCCGGCAGGGCCCCCAGCTGGGGCTGGGGAGGGAGGACCGCGGGGGCGTGCAGCGCTCTGGGGGGAGGTGAGACGCGAGGCCCCGGGTAGGTGAGTGTCCAAGGTCATGGCTAGGAGACGGTACAGCCCGGACCCCACGCGCGCGGTCTGTTGGACTCACGAGTTTGTGCCTGGAGTCTGTGGTTCGGGCCCAGTTTCTTCAGAGTTTGGGGTGGGGGTTCAGGTTCTTAGGGAACCTCAACGACAGATAAAAAACTGGAGACTACCGAGCTGGACAGACCTTCCTCCCTTCTCACCAATAAGAGCCAAGGAAGAAAAAGACAGGGGGGAGGTAAAAGGCAGGACTTTCTAGAAGGCTCCGAGGCATTAGAGTCAGGCATTCCTGGGCTAAAATCCTAGCTTTTCCATTTACCAGCTCTGTGACCTTGAGCAGTTTCCTTACCCTCTCTGAGCCTCTAGGCCACCTCCTTCTGGAAGCTTTCCCTGCCTACTAGATTCAGTTAGGTCCCCACCCTGCATTTCTCAATTTCTCGTAGAACATGGCCTGATCCCTTGTGGTACTTAGTACAACTGTTATAAAGTCATTCTGTTTAAAGTTGTCGGGTCTCTCCGCTTAACCAGGCCCAAGATCCAGGTCTGTGTAGTGTGCCTGGCACATGTTGGGCCCTTGGCCATTTGTTGTGAAACAAATGACAGTGAAGGAATAGAGGGATGCAAGCCAGATCCTGCACTGGGGGCTGAAAGGCATCAGAAATGAATAGGCATCATTCCTGTATTTGAGGAGGTCCCGGGCTAGTGGAGGAAATGAAGTGGATTTGGAGCAAAGGAGATTGACCCGAGTGCACTAAGGAGGTTAAACAGTAATGGAGAGAAACACCAACGTGGAGGGCAATAAGAGATCCAAGGAGGAGTGAGACCCAGTTTCCAAAGAAACAATGGCTTTCCTTTTTATTATGGGTTTCAACCTGCAGAATGCTGAATTTGCATAAAATATCTGTGTTATACCTTTTTCCTTCAGGGGTGGGGAAACTGCTGCTAAGAGAGTTCAGTGACTTGCCCAGGGCTACCAGGCCAATAATGACCTCCTGATCTAATTAGCACAGCTCATTAGCTTTGGAATACAGGCCACTTCCTCCAGGACTTGGGCTTTGATGTTGCTGCAGGTCTTGGTTTAGATCCCACTAGATTTGTGGCTTTGGGCAAGTTACTTTACTTCTCAGAAACTTGTTTTCCTAATCTGCAAGATAACAGTAATGATCCCCTATAACCTAAGAGATAGTACATGGAAATTACTCATCATGATTCTCTGTATATGGTAGAGACTTCATAAATGTTTGTGGAATGAATAAATGAAATGCATGTAAGGTTGGGTGCCCGGATATGTGAGGGGACTTAAAATCATGCCATTTGGGGGTTAGCAAAGGAAGGGAGGGTGATTTTATCCCTTCCTACTCTCACTTTTTACGATGCCTATGAGACTTTGCTACTGGCCTCGACCATGTTGTGTTATTATTTATTGTTTGCAGACCAACAAAAGTGAACCAATCCTAGCATGGTTAGCATTCTTTTTTTATATATGATTTTCTGCCTTTTTTTTTTTTTCTGATGACGAAGAAATGCATGCTGCTTTTAATACATTTAAATTGCAGAAATACGTCGAGGGAAAAATGAAAGTGCAAGATTAGGCACAGTAGACACAAGATGCTGACCTATTGTTATTCTTTGTGAGGGAAGGGAAAGGGCTAATTTTATGTGTCAGTGTAACTGGGCTCAGGGATGCCTACATCCCTGCTGGTGTGTCTGTGAGGGAGTTTCCAGAATAGATTAGTATTTAAATAGGTAGACTGAGTAAGTGGTAAATGGTGTAGCTGAGATTTGAATAGTAATCTTACTATTATTTTTTGCTGCTGGAAATTGAACCCAGGGCCTTGCACATACTAAGCATCTGCTCCACCACTGATCTACACTCTTCTAGTCCCTGGGATTTGAAACTTGGTTTGCCAAAACTTTTGCTGTGAATGAATAAGTTGTTGATAGGGTCCTGCATCCTGGGGGTGGGGGATGAGGAAGAGTTCTGTTTTCAGAATCTTTCCCTGGAACCCCACAAAGAATGAGTTGGAACCCACAGAACTTTCTGTGGCAGTGTGCACAGTTGCCCTGTAGCTGTATTTTTATTCCTTTTACTCCCTTTTAGCATTCGGAAAAGTCTTTCAAAGTTCTTACTATACACACCCATAGAAAAACAGCAAAAGGAAACAAAGTGAAAGCTCTCTATTTTGTTCTTTATAGTTTCCACATTTTTCTATGTATAGACTAAGCATATATTATAAATTACAACAATGGAATCCTGTTACACCTGAGAGCCCTGCAAACTTTCTCTTTTCCCTTAGAAATATCCAGTAGATATCTTTTTTTTTCATGCAAAGTTCCTTTAATTTTTTTGGTTGTAAATGGACAGAATAATTTTATTTATTTAAAAAAAAATTTTTATGTGGTACTGCTGAGAATCGAACCCAGTGCCTCACATGTGCTATGCAAGTACTGTGCCACTGAGCAGCCCCCTCTACTGATCCCTTTACTGATGGGTCTCTTGAGGGCAGGACTATTATTTAGCCCAACTTCCAGCCTAGAGGCCTACACATGGGGGACTTACTGGGAGGACATGTGGAAATTCTAACAGCAATCACCATGTCTTGGCATGAACTGGGTGCTTGGGTCTGAACTAAGTTCTTCCATATGTTATTTCATTCAGTCTTCAACAACCATTGTGTGAGATAGGTACATAATTATTCCCATTTTGCAGATGAGAAACTGAGATGCAGAGACTTGAAAGCTCAAGGTTAAACAATGGGTCAGTAGTAAAGCTACAATTGGGTTCCTGATCTGTCCTGTGCCAACTCTTTTTTTTTTTAATTTTTTATTTAGGTGGACACAATATCTTTATTTTACATTTATGTGGTGCTGAGGATTGAACCTAGTGCCTTGTGGGTGCTAAGCGAGCACTCTATCACTGAGCCACGACCCCAGCCCACTGTGCCAACTCTTTTGCTGTGAATTAATGAACAAATAGTTGATGGAGTCCTGTGTGGGTGAAGTGGGGGGGGCAGGTTCTCTCTTCTGAGGGTTTGCAGTTCTTGGAGTCAGTGTCAGAAGGGACTCAGGAAAGGCTTTCTGTGTCTGCAGCAATTCTGTGGTCATGCTCCTTTTTCATGGGGAGTAGAATTTTTGAATCTCCTATTCTAAAAATAAGCCACAATTTGTAGGGGCCTTTGAGGACTAGCCCAGGCATTTCAGGGCGGCTATTTGCCTGTCCGCAGCGCAGGAAATTAATCAGAACCCCAAAGCTCTTCCCTTCTTTCCACAGCCCAGTGCTCTGGAAACGCCCAATGCTTTGCCGCAGCTCTCCTGGAGGACTGCAGAGATGCCAAGGGCAGTTTAACACAGATCCGTCTTTCTGTAAAGCACGTGAGAGGAGAAAGGCACCAGGCAGAAAAGGGTCAGCTCTGCCGCAAAGAACCTTCAGAGAGAACTCGCAGCTGTCCTCCACTTGGAGGGGTGCTGAGTGACAGATGCCCTGGGGCCTCAGATGTGACTGCAGAATCCACCTGGTGCTGGTTCCTGTTCCAATGGCAATGCTTTGTAGGGCTACTTTAAGCAAGTCTCTCCTAGTTTAGGCCCTTAAAGTCTTCCACTATGAAATGATTGGGTGGATTAACATAGGTGTGGTGTGTGAGGAGCAGGAAATAGTATTGATGATAGTGATAACACTGAAAATAGGAATGACATCTGCATCAACTGTGGAGTACTGTGCCTGGTGCTTTCCGTAGTATTACCTGTAATTTGAAAACAAACACGACCAGGACCATATTATTATTTCCATTTTACACAGGAGGAGACTGAGGCTGAGAACAGGTATGCACAAGAACATGGGTATGTGACCCCAGGGTTTTCTGGCAACAGATCTTGAGCTCCACAAACAAGTGTGGTTTCTGACCTTCAGAAAGTGCTAAGAAACAAAGGGGAGGTTCCTTTGATACAAGTTGTAATGTGCCCATGCCCATGTGAGAGTTCAACTCAATGCCACTGAATATTCAGAGCAGGGAAGACTGGCTTCTCGCTGAAAGAAACTTGGAGGGCTGTGTGTTGAGATGAGACAGCAAGGGAAGAGTTATGAGCAAAGGGGCAGATGTGGGAAAACAGTGGGTGTGCTACGGGAAGTTTAGATAAACTTTAGAGAGGCTGTGAGTGTGTGTGTGCGTATGTGCACCTAAAGGTAGGAAGTGATCATACCAGTCCAGGGTTTTGGCCTTTATTCCACAGGCAATAAAGAGCTTACACAAGAGATGTCTTAAGAGACCAACCATGCTGCTGTACTAAGAGAGGAAACCGCTCTCAGTGCATCTGTGTCCCAGCTTGTGGATGCCACTGCCTGCCAGTGCGTGGGAGGGCATCTGCAGGAAGAGGGTGTCTTTGGCCTGTGTTGTGCTGGGTGTGGGTCCTTAGCTCTTTCAAAGTCCTCCTCTCACCTTCTCTGGGCCCTAGGTGCTTTGCACATAGTAGGCCCACAGAAAGTATGTCATAAAATCCTTGGAGGGATTTCTAAGATCATAAAGTCTTTGCTTCTTCCCATTTTAAAGAAGGTTAAAGTAGGGAACATAGATGGGAAAGGACTTTTCTAGGCTCACATAATGAATTAGAGCTGGGGGACTGGAATTCATGCCCTCTGAGTCTACCTAGGGTTCCTTTTCTACATTTCCTGAGTAACAGAAGCAGTATTTGTTGAGTGATTACTCCATACCAGGGCCTGGGCTAAGCACTTTCCATGGATCATCTCATTTAATCCTCACAATCCCCTGAATGCTTCTTGAGAGCTGGGAATCTTGCCTTTCATTTGGATTTCCCAAGGGGCCTAGCACCTGCCCTGGGCACCTACCTAGGGAGGCAATAAAAACTTGGGAGGGTGGAGTCCTGTGCTAAGGGAAAAGCAGGAGGGGAGGGCGGGGCCTGAAGACAACCCGCCCCCACGACATGCCCCGCCTCCCGGAACGTGACGTCACCATCGCCCCGCCCCTCATTGTCAGTCCCCGGGAGCCCGAGGAGGCGCCGGCCGCTGGGAGCCTAACGCGGAGCCCCGAGAGGGCGGGAGCGCGGGCCGGAGTCGCGGAGGTGAGGGGTCCGTGGGGGAGGTGGCGGGAACGCGGCGCCGGGCCGGAGCGAGGAGGGCGGCCGGAGGGGGCAGCCGGCCCGCGGAGGGGTCGGGACTGCGGGGCGACGGGGCAGAGCCGGCGGCGCACCGGGGAGGGATGGGGTGTGGGGCGGGAGAGTTTGGGTGGCTTTGGGAGGACGCGCTCGGGAGGGGAGGTCTTCTGGGGCGAGACTGGAGAGTGTTTTCGGAGTTGGAGGAAGAGAATCTGAGGAGATTTTTCCCCCGGAGGGGGAGGGAAGGGTCCGAGGAGACTTCTTGGTGTGAGCGGGAAACTGAGGAGAGGCGTTGGGGGCCGCGGCGGCGGAGAGGTCCTCGGGCCCGGGGAGAGTTTCGGGCCGGGTGGCCGGCGGGGAGGCGCGGGGCGCGGGTCTGTGGGGGCGGGGAGGCGCGCGGGTCGGGGCCGGCCCGGCCGCCGGGGAGGGGGCTGCGCGGGGCCCGCGGGCACCGGGAGGAAGGAAGTGATCAGACAGGAAGGGCCGGAGCTCGGCCGGGAGGCGGAGGGCGGCCTGGGAGCGCGGCGGCCGGCGTGCGGGACCCGGCTGCGGGCCGCCGGGGAGGGGTCCCGCGCCGCAGCTGTTGACCGCGCCGCGGCGTCCCGGGCGCTGCTGGTCTCGCGGCCAGACCGCCGGGCCGGGAAGGAATTCGAGGCATTCGCTTTGTTTAAGTTGCCAGTAGACAGTCCTTAGGACTAATTAATGGTGGAATCTGCAGGGGGACGCGGCAAAGCGGGCCGCCCCCCGCCCGCAGCCGCCGCCGGCGCGGTGAACTTTCCGCAGCGCGCGGCCCGCCTCCCTGCGCACCCCCGCCCGGCCGCCCGCGGGAGGGAGCCATGGCTTCCCGAAGCGCAGGAATGAAGTGCGGTTTCTGGGCCGGTGGCCTCTGGCTGCCGAGGCTGCGGGCAGGGAAGCCGGCGTCCCGGGGCGGCGGGGCGGGGGCTTCGCCGAGCCACCCGGCAGAGACCTCTCTGAGGTGCCTGCGGTTTCTGCTAATTACCTCCGAGGAGGATTTGCCAGCCGAGAAAGACCATCTTGCTTTGGAGCATCTGTTTCTTCATCGCGTCAGCCCCTTTCCTAACACTGCAGAGCTTGTTGTGGCTTGTTTCGGAAATGCCGAGGCCAGTGCTCACACTTGAGGGTGGGAGAAGGGAAGAGAATAGGCACCCCCCCCCCCAAAAAAAAATCTCTACAGTGTTAATTGCAGAAGGCCGGGGGTTGTTTGCAGAGTCTCCGTCGCGCCTTCACTGACTTGAATGACCTTGGGGAAAAGGATTGTGCTTCTGAGCGCCTGGTGGCTTATCTATCCATTGAGGAGAAAATTCTCTGGACCTCCCTGCCTTTTGGGGATATTTCGAGAGGTGGGGTTTGTTCAGGATATTTCTTTTGCCAACTGCTGCAGTTCTGGCCTCAGGAGCTGGACTAGTGTCAGAGCCAGGAAGAATTCAGATCACCTAGGAAGATTTCACTACCCCAAATTAGGAATGGAGAGTTTGGATTTTAGGAGGATATTTTCTTTCAGAGAATCTGTACACTGCGTTCCAGATTGCCTTCTGTCACTTCTTATGCAGCTTTGGTGGCATTTGTGTGGTTAAATTGAATAACCCCAATAGAAAAATCTTTTCTTGTTCGAAATAATTGTTTTGCTCAGAATTTCCCTTGGGGCAGATTAAGGTTTTGCTCAATTTACTCAGAAGAATTTTCCAGCTTTCTAAAATTAAATCGCTTTTCTAAACATAGTAACTAAAGTTTGAAAAACTGGAAATAGTGGGATGGGGAGGGAATGGGTTGGAGTATGAATAAGGCAGAAAGTATAGGTTCATTATTGATCAGAGATAATGTGGATTGATAATTAGCCTTCCTTGATTATTTGATGTTTAAAAAATTATAATTTAAGATTGAGAAAGGGGGGCTGTGGCTCAGTGGTAGGGTGCTTGCCTAGCACTTGTGAGGCACTGGGTTCAATCCTCAATACTGCATAAAGATAAAATAATGGTATTGTGTCCATCAACAACTAAAAAAAAAAAGATTGAGAAAGGGAACTAATATTGTTTAGTTGCCTACTCTATTGCCCAGTAATTTTGATAGGTGGTGGGTAGATAGCTTACCTAGTTTTCCCAAGAGTTTTGTGAGGTGGTAGTTGACATCACTGTTTTATAGATGAACAGACTGAAGGTCAGAAGGTAAAGTGACTGTCCCAAGTTCTCACATATAACCAGTAAGAAGTATAGCTGAAATTCAGACCCCCAGGTCTGTTTCTAAAGTTGATGATTATTTTCATGATGCATGCTACCTTGGGAACCAAGAAGCCTGGTTTTCATGTCTTTTACTCAGCCACTGGGTCATTGTGGACCCTAGAATAAGTCATTTAAAATCTACTTTCCCATTCTTACAGCAATGTTAGTAAACATTTGAGATGTGCTAGTTTTTTGGTAGAAAGATGTGTAAGGTTTGGTAGTGGTATGTCTTATTTACAGTAGATACTTTATTTTTTGTTTATATTGGAAGCATTTGTATTAAAATATAGAGTACCCAAGTGAGCTTATATTCCATTTGTATAATTTCATCATGTCATGGAAGGTAGCTAGTGGTCCTTTCACTGTAAAAATCATTATTAAGGGGCTGCAGTTGTAGCTCAGTGAAGAGTGCATGTCTAGCATGTGTGAGGCACTGGGTGATCCTCAGCACCACATAAAAAAATAAATAAATAAAGGTATTGTGTCCATCTACAACTTAAAAAAAAAATAAACCACCATTAAGTTGACTTTCATGATCAGAAACTAAACCATTTTTCTTGCAGCATGACTTTTGGTGACAGTGTTGCAGAGTAATGCACAATACAGGTAGGACCCAGGTATTCCAAATGGAAAGATCTGGTATAAATTTTGATGCACAAAGTAGATAGTAAACATTTGCCAAATGAATGAATGTATACATTATTTTTTTAAAAATGAACTTTATGGGGGCTGGGGTTGTGGCTCAGCGGTAGAGCGCTCGCCTCGCACGTGCGAGACCCTGGGTTCAATCCTCAGCACCACATAAAAATAAATAAGCGAAATAAAGGTATTGTGTCCAACTACAACTAAAAAATAAATTTGAAAAAAAATGAACTTTATGAGGGAATACTTTATATAAAGTATAATATAATCCACCAATTTTAAATGTTTTGTGAGTTTGATAAGCTTTGACAGATATATACATTTGGGCTGGGGATGTAGCTCAGTGATAGGTTGCTTGCTTAGCATGAGAGAAGCCTTGGGTTCTATTCCCCATACTGTCCCCCTCAAATGTATACAATTGTGTAACCATTACCATTGCCTTTATTTTTTTGATACTGAGGATTGAACCCAGGAGCACTCTACCACTAAAATACGTTCCGTCCTTTAAAAAAATTTGCTTAACATTGTGAGCTGAATTGTTGAATAGTCTTTGAACTTTTAATCTTCCTGTCTTAGTCTCCTGCCATTACCTTCATTTCAAATCATTTTAGGTATTAGGTGATATCTATGCTCAGATTTAATACTGTGAAATCAGAGTGAATACTAGAGAGTCAGAGTGCCAACTTGGTAGGAAATAGGGAAACCTTAGATATTTAGTGGTGAGGTGAATTGGAAGAATAAGAGAGGGAGAGGTAACTTGTTTGATCAGGGGAAAGATGAATAAATTCAGAAAGAAGTAGATTTTAGATACTTTTAGGCTGCAGGATTTATATTTTTGGAAAACATTACCCAAAGATTTTTTAAAGGAATAGAACTTTTTGTTTCCCTTTGAAATGCTAGTGCCTATACTTAAGAATTGCTTAACATGTTATGTTAATGTTACATGTCCAGATAAGACTTAAGGGTGGGGATGCTATAAAGTGATTGAAAGCCTTCTCTTACCACCTATGATAGAATATCCTTAGTGTTGATCTCTAACTTGTTTTAGCTAATTTTCTACAAAGAGAAGAATACATTAAGTATTAGGTAGAAATTGTGGCTTGTTGGGAAGACATAAGATTAATTTTTCTTTATAATTTCTTTAGTTACCAAATCTGACCCAATTTGACTTAGCTCAAGTTTCTTTATCTTAGGAAATGTTTGAAACCTCTGCTACTGAACATGTATTTTCATCCTTCTATTTTGTTTTTATTTAGTTTCTATGATAAGTGTTTCATAAAATTCCTCTCCCACCTATGAATTCCTCTGAGAATGGAAACTCTTGTTAATATCAAGTACTGGCCCTCCATATACCATCAGGAAATAAAATACCTTCCAGACTACCTGTTCAACATTTTGGGTGACTGTGGGGAGCAAACAATCACTCTATGAGGTAGTCATTATCCTCATTTTATTCATGAGGAAGCTAAGCTCAGAGCAGTTACTGCTACAGTAGGGAGCAGAGCACTGATTGAAGCTCAAGTATGGTTGATGCTCAGGTTTAGGTTCTTTTATTTAATTTTACACTCTGTTGTATTGGGGTGGGGAAAGGTCAAGGGAAGATTTTGAAATTACCATATTAAAACCTGAACCATAACATAAACAAGTATTGTTAATATTTTGTAGTGCTGCTTTTATCTGTTCATTTCTTAATTTCTAGAGATACCTCCTTACAAGTCTATGGAATTTATAGTTCATCTTTTATTGCACAGTTCCCTCCCCAGAACCAGCGTTCTGTTCTATTTATTTATTTATTTATTTATTTAACTTTTTCAAACCCAGAGATGCTCTACCATTCGAGTTACATCCCAACTCTGCTTATTTATTTATTTATTTATTTATTTACTTACTTACTTTTAAAATATTTATTTTTTAGTTGTAGTTGAACACAATGCCTTTATTTTATTGATTTATATGTGGTGTTGAGGATGGAACCCAGGGCCGCGCAGGTGCTAGGCAAATGCTCTACCGCTGAGCCACAACCACAGCCCCAGTTCTGTTTATTTTTAATTTGGAAAAAGGACATAGCTCAGTTGCTGATGCTGACCTGTAGTTTGGAATCTTCCTGCCTCAGCCTCTGGAGTAGCTAGGATTACAGGCATGTCAGGCTCAGCATTTATTCTTTATAAGTATGGTACTTTGTATTCACTGGCTTTGAATTGCCCCTCCTATTTTACATGTATCTGAAAGTTTCTGTCAGGTTTGTTATTAAAGAGACTTTATGTGTCCACGTGCCTCTCTAATCCTGTTTTATCTGGACAGAGGTATATTTTTAAAATATGTTATTAAAACTTGCATAAAACTTAAAAAAGTAACATACCTGTTATTGAAGTACATAATATATGTACAGAAAACTGCACATAAAAATTCAATGATTTTTTTTTTCCCCCTGTAAATTGAATGTAACCAGTACCCAGATCAAGAAAAAGCCTTATTGGTACCTAGAAAACCCCATTAAATTCCCTTTCAGTGCCTCTCTCCTTCTACCATCTGGGATAATCAACCATCTTAATATCTAATAGCCTAGATTAATTTTGCCCTTTTTGTAAAAATGGAATCATTTTTTGGTCTGGCTTCTTTTATTTAATGAATACATAAAAAAATTAAGTGGTTTTTAAAAAAGATTTTTTAAAAAATATTTGTTTATGTATCTTTAGTTTTAGGTGGATACATTTGTTTGTTTTTATGTGGTGCCGAGGATCGAACCCAGTGCCTCATGCAAACTAGGCGAGCACTCTACCACTGAGCCACCACCCCAGCCCCTTAAAAGATGTTTTTTTTTTTTTTAAAGATGGACACAATATCTTTATTTTATTTATTTTTATGTGGTACTGAGAATCGAACTCAGTGCCTCACATGTGTGAGGCAAGCGCTCTACCACTGAGCTATAACCCCAGCCGCAAATTTAGTGTTTTTAAACTTTTTACTTGTAATCCAAATTCAGACATTTTATTTTAGCCCTATAATGCATTGCTATATCATAGCAATCTTTTTTTTTTTTTTAAATCTGAGAGTGGAGTATTTTTTTTTTTTTTGAGAGAGAGAGAGAGAGAGAGAGAGAGAGAGAGAATTTTAATATTTATTTTTTAGTTTTCGGCGGACACAGCATCTTTGTTTGTATGTGGTGCTGAGGATCGAACCTGGGCCGCATGCATGCCAGGTGAGCGCGCTACGCTTGAGCCACATCCCCAGCCCCATATTATAGCAATCTTATTGCCCATTATACTATAGTCACACTAACTTCTTATTTTTAAATTCAATAAGCTCTTTCTGCCTCTGGACCTTTGTATGTATGGCTGTTTCTTTCTTTAATTCTTTCTCCTCTTTGCATTGCTTCCTCCTTCATACCTGAGATAGCTTCTTTCATCATCCTGTCTTGCTCATCTTTTCCCGTTATTCCCCGTTACTACCTTCTATTGCCTCTCTTCATAGGATAGGATGTATTATGATTTATAATGACATATCTGCTTACATGATTATTATCTGTCTTCCCCACTAGACTCCAGAAGAGCAAAGAACTCATTTATATTTTTCTCCAATGTATACTCAGAACTTTACACAGTGACTGACATGGTGGTGTTTAGTAATACTTAGTGGCATATCCCAATTCAGTACCTTTGGTCCCATTATCTTTTGTCTTTTTCTTCTTTCTAAAGCTGTTTAACTACTTAAATCTTTTCTATTCTTCACCAAGATTCAGCTCACTGTTTTCCCTCTTTGAAATCTGATTTTGCAATAGTAAATCTCTCTTCTCTAAATTGTGTGGCATTCTTTGTTGATATTCCTCATGTTCTTGGTAAGTCACACTAGTATTCTCAGTTTCTTTCTCTGAGCTTTGCAATAGGTCCTCACTGGAGTTTTAGGTGATTGATTATAGTAATGCTTTTATACAGCTAGCAATTTTAATTTCTTAGGCTTACTAACAGGATTCTCATTACTGAGATTCTGTTTAATGTATTCTTTAATCCAGAGGCTAGGAATGCACTAACTGCTTCAGGTGATAGAGAGACTATTAGGGTGTGAAAATACAACAGTCCAGTCCTAGTGCCATAAAGCACATACTTCTTTGGAACCCATCACTGGCAAATAACTAACTCTGCAGATTTTTCTGGGAAAGTTCTTAATCTCTGCTTCTTTATTGTTCCATGATTGAGTTAGTAACTGAAATGAGACACTAGGTAGTACCTCACTTTAACTAATATTTTATTTTGGTGTCAGTAGCAAAAATCTTGAGCCAATTAGATGTTTAAATCCACTTTAAACATGTCAGTAAACTCTCTATACTTATTCTCCTATGTTAAAGGCAAAATAATGTATATAAGTTACCGCAGATTAACAGTATATATTCATAATTGATTGGTCAAATGTAGATCTGTTTTTTAAGAGGGGCTATTATATATTTTAAATATGATTTTTAAATTTTTATGATGGAAAAGTGTATCACAAGATTGCAGGGTAGGTTAGTAATTGTTTTTGTGAAAACACTGAAGCAGAGGTACTGGTGAAGTTTCTGAGGGACATTTAGATAAATTTTGTTTACTTTCATAATCTCACTGATATCTTTTTCTTTAGCATCTTAGAAGTTTTTTACTCTAAGTTAAAAGAAAAAAGGTAGAACACGTGTGCATTCCATCACACTTCAAACCATCAATAAATTGACATTTAAAAAAACTAGGAGACAAATGATAAATTGTGGGAAATCTATTACAAAAAGTAGTTTTCAGGGTTGAATACAAAGTTAATGTATACTCAGTCTCCTGTATTTTATACATTTATGTGGACAGAATTGTCCATAACCTGGGAGTCCTTTTCTTTTATCTTTTTCCAAGTACTGGGAATTGAACCTAGGGGTGTTTTACTACTGAGCTACATCCCCAGTATCTTTTATTTTGAGACAGTGTCCCACTAAATTGCTCAGGGTCTTGCTAAATTGCTGAGGCTGCCCTGGAAATTGGTGATCTTTCTGCTTCTAGCCTCCTGAGTCACTGGGATTATAGGTGTCCACCATTGTGCCCATCTAGTCTTTTTCTCAGTCATTAATTTTTTTTATTTTTAATTTTTTTTAGTTGTAGATAGACATGATGTCTTTATTTGATTAATTAATTAATTAATTAATTTATATGGTGCTGAGGATTGAGCCCAGTGCCTCATGCATTCGAGACAAGTGTTTAACCACTGAGCCACAACTCTAGCCTCTCTGTCATTAAATTTTATTCAAATAAAACAAGTAAATGTGGTTTACTGTATTCTGATACATTTATTTGTACATTTGTGGCTTTGTTTGATAATTGTCCATTTGTGACTCATTTTTTATGTTAGTTAAATAATGCTTTTATTAAAGCTATAAAATTCCAGTTATTGGGCTCAGAAAGCCTCAATTTTTCCTGAAAACAGTGAGGATTAAAAATATTAAACATGCAAGATGGGTACGGTTGGTACACACCTGTGATCCCAGCTACTCTGGAGGCAGAGGCAGGAGGATACCAAGTTTGAGGCCAGCCCCGGTAATTCAGTGAAACCCTGTGTGAGATATAATATGGGCTGGCCAGGCATGGTGGCTCAGGCTTGTAATTCCAGTGGCTCTGGGGGATAAGACAGGAGGATCTTAAGTTCAAGGTTAGCCTCAGAAATTTAGCCAGATCCTAAGCATCTCAGTGAGTCCCTGTCTCTAAAATACAAAAAAGCTGGAGTTGTGGCTGAATGGGTAAGCGCCTCTGGGTTCAAACTCTGCTCACCCCAACATGCCAAATAATAATAATAGGGGTTGGAGACACAACACAGCTCAGTGTTAGAATGCCCCTGGGTTCAATTCCTAGTACTGTTTAAAACACACACACACACACACACACACACAAAAAAGGCACTTAAGTTCTAATGCTAGTTCATTAGTATTAGTCATTTCAGTTTCACTTTTACATTTTTGTTTATCCAAAGAATAGAAGAAAAATTCCTCTATTTTTGTTATTTTTAAATTTTAGTATGAGTTAGTCTAAAGTCAGATATTCTTTATGTACTTTCAGAGTAGAAGAAACTCAAGAATTTTTAAATGCTGAATTTTAACTTTATTGATTTTTGATTATGCTAAGCAACTTTCTCAGTGACTAGTTTGATTTCCTTTGTAGAAATTTGTTTTTTTTTTAAATTAAAAAAGTTTTTTTAAGTTATGGACACAATACCTATTTATTTATTTATTTATTTGTTTTTATGTGGTGCTGAGGATTGAACCCAAGTCTCACATGTGCTAGGCAAGTGCTCTACCACTGAGCTACAAACCCAGCCCAACTTCGTTTTCTTGAATGGCTTATCTTTACCAGTATTGGCTATGTGGTTATAATTAGTACTGGGGAGAGGTGATTTTTGGATGCTTTAGCCAGCGCTTTCTCATCAAAGAAGGATTCTGCAGTTGGAAATTGAGGTGCTTGGTGAGATAATATATGAGTGTTTCCAACCATTATAATTTTTGAAAATTAATTAAGTAATTGAATTTATAAATTCTTTTAAAGTAAGAAGTCTGGTTATAGTTTTGGGATAGGATATTAATATTGTTAGCTATTGACTCCTGCTTACCCCAGGTACAGATCTCATGCATGCTAGGCAAATGCTCTACCCATTCAGAAATGCCCCCAGCCTCAGGTATAGATCTCATGTAATTATTATAACATTAGCTATGTATCAGAGACTATCCTAAGAATTTTGTATATTTTAATTCATCTACTCATTAATTCAGATATTTATTGAATACCTACCATGTTTCAAGCACATAATCTCATTTAATCCTCACTGTATCTATAATGTGTTAATGGTTTATTATCTCACACATTTCACAGGTAAGAAGCTGGGACACAGAGAAACTAAGTGTCTTGTCCAATGTCAAAAAGCTTTGAGAGTCAGAATTTTCTTTCTTTCTTTTTATTCATTTGTTCCATCCTTCTTTCTTTCTTTCTTTCTCTTTTCTTTTTTTTAATTTTTGTGGCGCTGGGGATTAAACCCAGGAATTTATGCATGCTAGGCAGGCACTTTACCACCGAGCTATACCCTAGCCCTCAAATTAGACAACTTCATTTCTCATGACTTCACTATCCTTTTGCTGCTTGATATTTTAGATTTCTAGTTTTACTGTGTAATTTTATGGTCCTCTTTGAGGGTTATCTGTAGGGTATCATGATAACTTTATAAATACAAACATCAGAATTTTCCAAAATGGAAAGTTATTTATTTATTTTAATGAAATTCTAAACTGTGGATTTAGCATAAAGTAGTAGTGTTCCTTTATCCAGGGTTTCACTTTTTAAAGTTTTAATTACCTGTATTTAGTTGTGGTCCAAAAATATTAATCTTTGTCTTGTGGCTGAGGGTATATATGACTTAGTGTGTTTGGCATGTGCAGGGCCCTGGGTTTGGTCCCCAGCACCAAAAGAACAAAAAAACAAAAACCCCCAAATACCCCAGGCAAAATGACAAAATTTTTTGTCTTAACTTTCTAAAGAGATCACTTTCACATTACTTTTATTATGGTATTTTAATTGTTCATTTTATTATTAGTTTTTATTTGTTAATCTTTTATTTGCCTTATTTATAAATTAAACTTTATCATAGGTGTGTATCAGGAGAAAAAAAAACATACTATATATAAGGGTTCAGTACTACCCATGGTTTCAGGTACCTATTGGGTGTCTTGCAATAAATCCCCTAGGGATGACATGTAGGCTACTTTTTTTTTTTTAATGTGATTCTGGAAATTGAACCTAGGGGTACTTTACCACTGATTGACATCCCCAGCCCTTTTTAATTTTGAGACAGGGTCTTGATAAAGTTGCTCAGGTTGGTCTCAGTCTCCTAAGCAGCTGGGATTTTACAGGCATATGCCAACTGTGCTCAGTCTGTATTTACTGTAGAATATATTGCATTTTCTCAATCCTGCTAAATCTTCAGTTTTAGGGGGCTTATTTAACTTTGGCTATAGGCAATTTGGGTGAGTGAAGTGAATAATCAACATTATTTTGGGTTACAAGAGGCATGTAATTCTAAAGGGTGGAGACTAGGTTTTTGGTGTATGCAAGGTTTTTCTTTGAGAATCTTAGAAATAGTTTCAAAAAGGTTTTGAGCTTTGGCCACATGATTGAGAGAGTGTTGCTTCTTCTTTTTTTTTTTTTTTTTAAACCATGTCTAGGTTTCTTTCTTTTCTTTTTTTTTTTTTTAAAGAGAGTGAGAGAGAATTTTTTTTTAATATTTATTTTTTTGTTTTTGGCGGACACAACATCTTTGTTTTTATGTGGTGCTAAGGATCGAACCCGGGCCGCACGCATGCCAGGTGAGCGCGCTACCGCTTGAGCCACATCCCCAGCCCAGTGTTGCTTCTTAAGATGATGCCCTTTGAATAGTATCCCTTTTTTTTGGATCTCTATAAATAAAAAGTCATTGCTTAAATATAACTTGTTTAAGTTTTATTATGATTGAATTAGAATTCTCTTAATGAATCATTAGCTTATTAATATCAACATGATTTTATTTATAGCCTTTAAAAAATTACAGCCATTTTTGGGGATTTAAGAAATATTTTTTAGTATGCTGATAGGCAAATCTGCATAGGAGCAGATTTGAACTTAATTATAATCAAAGGATAAAATGTATTTCCTGAGCCCTTTACCAACACTTTATTTGTATAGGCTTTTTGCAGAAGCTAAAGATTTCAGATAAAAAAATGGTATCATTCACTTTGCTCTGATAGCATTTTCCTGTTTATAAGCTTAAAGAAATCTCTGATTTTATCCAGTTCCAAGTTAACTGGAAATGTTAAATCCTCATCAAGATAAAAGTTAATTTTTCACTCTTTACGCTCTGGAACAGCTTTATCACATATGTGCCGTATTTCTAATTACTTGGGGGGGGGAGGTATTTATCTTATTTAGGTCATTTTAATTATTTATATTTAATACCTGAGCTATGGTTTGGATTGAACTCATAGCCCCATACATGCACTGTACTGCTGCAGTAGAACCCATACCTCATTTAAGTTTTTTTTTTTTTTTGTATTGTTGATTAAACCCATGGGTGCCTTACCACTGAGCTTCATGAGCTTTGTTCACTCCAAGCCGTTTTTATTCTTTATGTTTGAGACAGGGGCTTGCCAAGTGGCTGAGACAGGCCTTGAACTTGTGATCCTCCTACCTTAACCTCCCAAGTTGCAAGAATTACAGGTATGTGCCACATTGCCTGGCTCATTCAAGTTTTATTATTTTTATTTTTATTTTTTTGTGGTACTGGGGTTTGAACCCAGGGCCTTGCACATACTAGGCAAGCACTCTACTGCTGAGCCACATCCCTAGCCCCTCATTAAAGTTTTATAAGTAAAATTTCTCTATTAGTCTTGAGGACTAATATTATAACCCAATATTTACTAAATTCTATGTATCAGTAGCCACAAGTTTTAATTTTCTTCCAATAACCCTTTGGGGTAGATAATATTATCTCCATTTTATAGGTGACAGAACTGAGTTCTTAAGATGTGAGATCAGTTTTTCAGAGGTTAGTTCCAAGCAAGGATTCGACTCAAGTCTTACTCTTAGTATTGTTCAGACCAGAACATAGGAAAGTTTTGTGAACTGTGTATATTTCAGACCATTACTCCCTAAGTAAACAAGATCAACATTTTCTCATGCTTCCCTTTGGAAGGAAGAGAATACCATTTTTAGATTTTTGTGGACTTAAAACATTCATTAAATGTCCTTGAAATGGAAGACCCGATGTAGAAACTGGTTCAATATAGAAGATATTTAATGGAGATTCTTAGAGATGTTAGTTAGACTTTGTAACAAAGTACTTGTGATCCTCTTGCCTCAACTTTTTGAGTAGCTGGGAATATGAGATATTCTTTTTTTTTTTTTTTTGGTAGTTATAGATGGACATAGTGTCTTTATTATTTGTTTATTTTTATGTGGTTCTGAGGATTGAACACAGTGCCTTATGCATGCTAGGCAAGGGCTCTGCCGCTGACCTACAGACCCAGTCCCCGAGATATTTAATATAATTTGATAAAATTAGACACTTTCAAAATATTTTCTGTAGGAACTTTTCTGGTGATCAAGTTAAGACTTTTTTTTTTTTTTTGAGAATTTTAATATTTATTCTTTAGTTTTCGGCAGACACAACATCTTTGTAAGTGATGCTGAGGATCGAATCCGGGCCACCCGCACACATGCCAGGTGAGTGCGCTACTGCTTGAGCCACATCCCCAGCCCAATCAAGTTAAGACTTTTGAGACTAGATCCTAAGGCAATTTGAAAGAGATGATCAAAATCTTAAAAGAGAAATGGGTATAGCTCAAGTGGTAGCTTGTTTTTAGCATGCAGGAGTCCCAGAGTTTCCAGTTGTCCTTGTGTGCTTGCGCACACACCCTGGGCTGGGGTGTAGCTTGGTGGTAGAACACCTGCTTCCATGTGGGAAGCCCTAGGTTTAATACGCATTACCCCACCCCAAAAAAAGCTTTTAAAAAATTGTGAAGGAAAAATAGGTGGGAGGATAGTGAGTTAATGGGGCAGGGAAAAATATTAAGGGACTAAGAAGGTAACTGAAGGATAAAATTTCAGATCATAAATAGAGGCCAGTAGAGTGGAATTAGAGATATTGGGAGGTAGGTGATTGTTTATTAAGTGGGTACAATCCAGAAAATTGCAAAGAATCTGTTGAGAGATGACAAGTGGAGAGGAGACAAGGCATACTGGCCTGAGTTACATTTTGGTCAGTTTCGCATTAGATTTAAAAGCCATGAATTTCATTAATTCTATTTAGTTTATAGTACTTGTTTTGTATTCAACCCAGGGCTAGTTAATATGGAGAAAACAAAAAGATGAAGGATGTGCCGTATTTAGCCTTGTTCATAAGAAATTTAAAATTCTATTTGGGGAGACAGTACTTAGTTTTTGCAACAGTTCCATAACAATATTGAACCATATAAGCCAAAACAAGAGATGAAGACTAGCATACTGTTCCTGTGCTTGGGTTTTCTAAACCAGATATATTTCAAGAACTTTTTATTTTCCATGAAAATGAAGAACAACTCTCATCTAATATCACCATTTTATAAAAGACAGAACATTTAAAAACAGATAAAGGATATCATGTCAGATTAAAGGAGTTTTTAATTTTGAATCATTGAGCCTCATGAAAAATGCTGGTATTCTTTAGTGAAAACGCCTTGGACTAGAGTGACTGCTTTAAGAGGTCTTGTTTCACGGTACTAGTTTATGACAAAATGACAGTTTATAGTTTACTAAGATTAGTCTGGGCTGAAGTGTGTGAGGGCTTCATGGAGGCAGACTGTTTTACAATGATGAATGGATAGGATATGAATAGACGGAAAGGAAAAGGATGGTTTTTCAGGCCAGGGCAAAGATTGGAATAAGTCTGTGTTAGTGATTGAGTGAGAATGCAGTTTAGGTTATGTTCTAGCAGGAGATAAAATTAATGAGGTGATGTTCACTTAGGCTGTAAACAGCATTAATAATTACACTAAAGATGGGCTGGGGTTGTGGCTCAGCAGTAGAGCACTCACCTCGCACATGTGAGGCCCTGGGGTCGATCCTCAGCACCATATAAACATAAATAAATAAAATAAAGGTATCATGTTCAACTACAACTAAAAAATAAATATTTAAAAAATATTTACACTAAAGAATTTAGACTTGATCTTGCCAACATTTGGGGACCATTGAAGGTTTATAAATTGGGCAATGACTTGATATGATATACTTGGAATTATAGTCTGATTAATCAAGAGGTGTTATGTAGATTATTGGAAAGGGGGCCAGGTAAGGAATTTTTTAGAAATTCAGATGTGAATACTGTCAGGGTATGATTAGGGAATGGAGTGGGGAAAAAAAAATCAAACTGGGGGAATATATTGGATATTTTGAAGAAGGAAGAGATTAATGATGATATAGAGAAAGAAGGTAACTTTAAGATTTTTATGAGATTGGTAAAACTGGGAATTATTTGTGATACTAGTTAACTGAAATTAGGGAAGGTGAGGGTGAGGACATAACTTCTATTATCCTTATTCTCTGCCAACTACATTACTCTACATCCAAGTGTTTTTTCTTTTCTTTTTTAAACACCATTTATTTGAGAAATGTTGAAATTGTCTGAAATTGCCCTGGAATTGATCTGGAAATTAAAAGGTTTTATTTATTTTGGAAACACTCAATTGGGAAAAAAATACTACATTTCAAACCGCTAAACATTATATATAAAATTATACTGTAATTAATATCATCATTGTTTGTTAGATTAACTGTTAAGTGGAGTGAAATTTTGGGGATATTTTTGTTACTTTAGGATTTTTTTAAACAGAATTTTTCCTATGTCTATTAGTACACTTATTACAAGTGTAGCAATAAATTGTGGTTCAGGGGCTGGGATTGTGGCTGAGCAGTAGAGCACTTGCCTAGCATGTGCGAGGCCCTGGGTTTGATCCTCAGCACCACATAAAATAAATAAATAAAAGAACGATACTATGTCCAACTACAACTAAAAAATAAATATTTAAAAACTTGATGGCAGGGCTGGGGATGTGGCTCAAGCGGTAGCGTGCTCGCCTGGCATGTGCGTGTAGTGCTGAGGATCGAACTCAGCTGAGTTCCATCCTCAGCACCACATACAAATAAAGATGTTGTGTCCGCCAAAAACTAAACCCCCCCCCCTTTCTTTTTTTTTTTTTTAAAAAAAAAACTTGGTGGCTTAGTTTATGTTAATGTTAATTAAGTAAATCTTCCATTTTTCTCTGTCATTGCTGTATGTTACAGTAGAATATATTATCTACCATTTCTTTAGCATCTACTGTGGAGTAGGTCCTTGATATGTATTAACACTTCAGTCTTTACAAGTGCCTCATAAATAGGTTCTATTATTCCTGCTTTATAGATAAGAAAAGTGAAGCTCATCTTAGACATTTAAGAAATATTCCTGGGAGGAATGGTAGAGGTAAGATTCTAGATTTTTCTTTCAGAGCCTACGTTCTTTCTAGTACTCTATCCTTGGATTAGACATCATCATAATAGGAATAAACGATGAGTCAGTTGAGATAACGGATTAGAAAGCAATTCAAGTCAGTGAAGTGCTACCCAGATATAACTTGGTGCTCTCGTTTTTGTATACTATGTATGAAAAGAGGGGCTTAAAAAGACCAAGTTTGATCTATAGACTAGTTCTAGTCATATAGTATTCATTTATTAGTCAGATAAAGTCCCTTCTATCCTTTTGTATTTATCCTTTTTATTTAAAAACAAATGTCCAATGTGCAAGGCCCTGGGTTCAATCCCTAGCACTGTCCCCCCTGCCCCCTAAAAAAAGTCCAGTGGTGCACCTCTGTAATCCCAGCAACTCAGAGGCTGAGGCAAGAGGATCACAATTTCTTTTTTTTTTGAGAGAGAGAATTTTTTTTTAATATTTATTTTTCAGTTTTTGGCGGACACAATATCTTTGTATGTGGTGCTGAGGATCGAACCCGGGCGGCATGCATGCTAGGCGATTGCGCTACCGCTTGAGCCACATCCCCAGCCGGAGGATCACAATTTCAAGGCCAGCCTCAGCAATTTAGTGAGACTCTAAGCAACTTAATGAGACCCTGTCTCAAAAAAAAAAAAAAAAAAAAAAAAAAAAAAAGGGCTGGGATGTTATTCAGTGGTAAAAGTGCTTCGGGGTTACATCCTCAGCACCAATAATAATAATAATAATAATATCATCCAGTTCAAAAAACAAACTGTTGGCAGTTCAGCAAATTTCTAGTCTTCACAAATGAAAATAAAGGATGTTTCAGGGTTCAACTTCTGAAAAAGTGAATTTTGAAGATCATTTCACTTGAAAATGTTGGATTCGTAAGTGCCAAATACTCATTGTTACAGCATCTAATACTGTTTTGGTATGCCTCCTTTAGTTATCCCTGTCCTCTGCAACAATATAGCTCTTTAGTTTACTCTTCTTCATCTTTGCTGTTTAAAATTACTTCAAAGTTCTGTCTACTGTAATTACCTCCTTATTATAAACCTCAGCCCCACCCACTTCCACCTCATTCCTGATGTCCCTTTACCTTACCAGCTGTTTCTACTGTGTCTGGTAGAATCTGTGTATAAGTGTGAGCAAAGTCCTAGGTTCAAATCTTTTCTTCCAACATTTCCTTCATCTTCTAACTAGTAACTTACAGTAAGGGTTTTCTGTAATGAAACTATTCTATTTTTGCTATATGAATACTCCTTAACTCCTTGGATAAGAAAGGAGTTGTGCTTTTTTTTGGGTACAGCTTCTAATATTTCAAAGTTTTTAACCATCTACTGTCCCCCATTTCTGATGCTTTGATGACTTCCATGACCCACATGGATCAGTTTTATTTATTGTATTCCCTTCCCTAGTATTCACTTTGTTTAGTATCTCACACTCTCTTTTTAAAATATTTATTTTTTTAGTTTTAACTGGACACAGTACCTTTACTTTATTTATTTATTTTTATGTAGTGCTGAAGTTCGAACCCAGGGCCTTGCATGTGCAAGGCTTGTGCTCTATCGCTGAGCCACAACCCCAGCCCCAGTATTTCACTCTTAATCAATTACTATCTTTTCTCTTGTATATGTAGCTTCATTCTTTGAGTCCTTCCTTTCTTTTTTTTTTTTTAACATTTTGTTTTTAGTTGTAGTTGGACATAATATCTCTAATTAATTTATTTTTATGTGGTGCTGAGGATTGAATCTAGCACCTCGAACGTGCTGGACAAGCACTCTACCGCTGAGCCATAACCCCAGGTGCGCCACCCCCCCCCCAGCTTTCCTGAGGTCTCTTCTATTCTCAAATAAATCAATAAAAGCCCTCTACCATTAAGAACATTCAGTATGTAGCTTTTTCTTTTACTTTCTTCTCATTCTTCAACATTTCTCCTGTCTTGTTTCTGTGCCCGATACTTTACTGTAAATGCACTTTCAGAAGATCCACAGTCCATGTACTTAGGCACTTTCATAGTCCTTAATGTCTGTGCAATATTTAAGCTGTTGATCCTCCTCCTCCTTAAACTTCTGTTCTTTAACTAGGAGTTAGAAATGTTTGAGCCAGGTAAGGTGGGGCATGCCTTTAATCCCAGTGACTTGGGAGGCTGAGGCAGGAGGATCACAAGTTTGAGACTAGCCTCAGCACTTTAGCAAGACCCTGTCTCAAAAAAATAATGGGGGCTGGGGGTATAGCTCAGTAATAGAGCTTGCCTGGGTTGTTCAATCTCCAGTTTGGAAAAAGAAAGAAAAATAATAAAAAAAATGTATGTGGCTCTATCTAGCTTGGTAAGGCCCTTTTGCCTAGCACTTTGCTATTTGTTGGACTCTGGTCCTCATCTCGTGGCCTGTACTAACTAGGAGGGAAGGGGTGGAACAGGTTGGCACTGTGCATCTTATAGAGCTCTGTACCCTGTGGACTTTTAAGTAAATAATTGATTTGACTTGCCAGTCTTCCTGTTCTCTCTCTTCCTGTCTGTTCTTGTTGTGGCTTGAATATAAAATAGATTTCATGCTTATGTTTGATTATGATTAAAAACTATGAAATATAAAAAATAGTCTGTTTTTCAGTTCAGACTTGAAAGAATGATGTGAGTTTTTGCTAAACTCCAGTTAGAATTGAAATGCTCTAAAAATTTTTGGGAAAGCTTAATGTCAGTGGTCTTACTGAGAAAAATTTTGTTGTCTTTTATTTTAGTATAGTTTTTGTGGAAAGCTGTTTCTGAAAAAAGATTAGATTCTATCACAGCAAAAATAACAATGAAAATCTCAATATCATAGAATTTCTAAGTTTATTTTCAGGTGCGTTTGCTATAGTAGCATTGTGTTATAATAGCATTGTACTATGACAGTCCTTGAAGTTTGTTTATTAAGATGATTTTTTTTGGAGAGGAGTACTGGGGATTGAAACTAGGGGTACTCTACCACTGAGCTACATTCCCAGCTCTGCCCCTTTAATTTTTTTTTAAATCTTGAAACAGGGTCTTGCTAAATTTCTGAAGCTTGCCTCAAACTTGTGATCCTTCTGTCTCAGCATCCCAAGTTGCTGGGATTATAGGTGGTGCCATGCCCAGCTGTTATTAATGTTTAAGGTTGTTTTTTTTTAAGTTGTAGATGGACATAATACCTTTATTTTATTCATTTAGTTTTTATGTGTTGCTGAGGATTGAACCCAGTGCCTCACCCAGTGCTAGGCAAGCACTGTACCACTAAGCTACAGCCCCAGCCCAAGAGCAAGTTTTTGAGTTGACATGAGTTTTCAAAAAGGAAACAGTATTGAGTAAGGCCATATTTTTTTTATTGTTGTTGTTGTGCCACATTAATGATCTTTGAAGACTTGCTTCCTGAATTTTTTTTCTAACCTTTAGAGATTTGAGTTATTTTTGTCCTCAGATGTTTATTCTCTCCTCTGATAAGAAATGGAATTATCCAGTCTAGTGAGATGATAAAGAGCTTTGGGCTCAGTATGAAGATTCTGGTTCAGTTCTTTGTCATTATCTACCTATACAAACTTTAGCAAGTCACTTTACCTTTTGGCCTTGAGATTTTTTAGTTGAGAAAGTAAATAATTTCTAAGAAAATAACTATCACTTTAGCTAGAGGTATTTTGATAAAATGTTGTACACAGTGACTTTAAAACTTACTTTACTAGTGCAATCAGAAATGTGACAATTTGGGAGTGCGGCTCAGTGATAGAATGTCTCCTTAGCATTGTGGAGGTTCTACTTACCATCCCTATTTGGAATGGGGTGGAGGAAGGAGGAGAAGAAATGTGACAGTTTGTATTAAGAGTTAAGGGTTTGCAATATTACAGTTACATGTAAGAAATACAATGTAGCTATGTGTTTAAATTGATAGAATAGTTGCTCACTTCAGTGGCAGTGTTACATATATCATAAAATTACTGGAAATTTTTCAAAAAAGGAGGACACTAAAACGTGAAATCCAGTGTACATAAGCCCATGTCAATATTACATGATGTCTTTGGGGCAAAATTTTTTATATATTTGTTTACATGGAAATGGGCAAAATAGCAAAGAAGCTGGGTGCCTATAATTCCAGTGACTCAGGAGGCTGAGGCAAGAGGATCCCAAGTTTGAGACCAGCCTCAGTAATTTTCTTTTCTTTTTTTTTTTTTTAAAGAAAGAGAGAGAGAAAGAGAATTTTATTATTTATTTTTTAGTTTTCGGCAGACACAACATCTTTGTTTGTATGTGGTGCTGAGGATCGAACCCGGGCCACACGCATGCCAGGCGAGCGCACTACTGCTTGAGCCACATCCCCAGCCCAGCCTCAGTAATTTTCAAGGCCCTCAACAACTTAGCCAAATTGTCCAAAAAAAAAAAAAAAAGGTAGTAACTAATGATGTTTGTTTATCACCTTACTGTATGCCAACTGCTATTCTGAGATAAGTTTATGATGTATTTAGTTTTAAATTCTGTGTGGTGGGTATTAATCCTGTTTTATACATGCATATTGAAATATTTCAAAAACTTACCCATCCTGTTATTAAATGACATTGTGTGACTAGGTCTGTGTGACTTCAGAGTTCTTACCCATAAATTATCTGTCACATTTTAATCTTAGAATGCATAAAGATGATGGAATATGATATAATTAACTACGAGAATATTTAATTAGAATGGGATATCATAGGAATAAAGTAGAATTTAAATATTTTTTGAATGTTCAATTAGGTTATTGGGGGTTTTTTTGTTTCCTTAAGCCATGTGCTGTAATAGTCTAATACAATTTTCACTACATATTACATATACATCAATTTAGTAACATATACTGAAATTGATTGACCCAAGTGCCCTGTGTTTTAAATTCTAATTGTACAATATTTGTGTAAACTTGGGAAAGGAACTTTATTTCTTTGGGCCTCAGTTTACTCATCTGAAAAAATTATTTTAATAGTATCAGTCTCATGGAGTTGTGAGGCATTAACAAATTAGTTGGAGCAAAGAGCTTAGAATGACACAGTGTTACCTATCATTGTGCTTTTGGGTTTTTCAGGTACTTTAACATGTTCTTCAGATAACATTCCTGTGAAAAAGATAGATTCTAGAGTCTTTTACAAAAAAGAAATCCATGAAGGAACTTGTGTAAGGACACAAGAACAAAATTAAAAGGAATAAAATTTAAAAGATTACTTAACCCTAAGCTGAAAGAGGGGAGGGGAAAAAAAAGAGTTTGGGATGAGTATTATAGTAGTCACCTCTTATAATCTATGCTATTTTAAATGAGAGAGATCACTCCCTACTACTCTTTTCTTCTGGTCTTTGATTCTCCTCTTGCTGTTGGAGGGAAGGTAGGGAGGATGTTTCTGTGTCATTTCTGTGTTCTAGTCTAGCAACCTAGAAAGCTGAGAAGATATTACATTTGAAGGATATTACATTTGTTGGGAACTGGGAAAACAGCTTAGCTTTTTTACTTGGGAGTTGGGGGAAGGCAAAATGTCGGGAGAGGCAATGAAATACCAGTATGATTTATTTGTTAAATCATAAAGTTTTTCCATGGCTTTAGCTCTTGAAGTGCTTCAGCTGAACCCCATTCTTTTCTGCTATGTTAGTTTCCTGCAGTCCTTTAGAAGCATTTTTAGAATGTAAGTGCTTCTAGGCTAAAAAAAAAAAAAAAAAAAAAAAAGCAAGCCTATGCTGCTTGATACCTTTTAGCTGTTGGCATCAGATTTTACTGCAGTGTGTACTGCATGATTTCTGCATTGCTGTAACTAGAACTTGGCTAGATTTACTCTTTACATTTCTGAAGATATTTTTTCTTTGTATTTCTCCTATAGGCTAGTACACTGTAGCACTGGAGGCTCTTCCATAGCCCTTGGAAAACCTGAAGAGGAAAAGAGGCTTATTTTATTTATTTATTTATTTTTGCTTGCTCATTATTGCTCATTATTTATTGTTTTCATCTGAAAGTCTTCCTAAAAAAACTGTTATGATTTAGTTTTCAGCAGCCTGTTCTTGAGTTCTGAAGAAGTTTGCGTTCTTTTGATATATCCAATCTTTCTTTTGGGCAAGGGACATTTCAGGATGGTTCCCCCTCTTCTTTTTTAACATTTTTTTAAAATATTTATTTTTAGTTGTAGTTGGACACAATACCTTGAGTTTATTTATTTATTTTTTATGTGGTGCTGAGGATCGAACCCAGAGCCTCGCATGTGCTAGGTGAGCGCTCTACCACTGAGCTACAGCCCTCTTTTTAACTTCTTAAAGAGGGCTATTTTTTTTTTTTTTTTAAGAAAGAGGGCTATTTTTGTGGTACTAGGGATTGAACTCAGTGATGTTTTACCACAGTCCTACATCCCCAATCCTGTTTTTGTTTTTAAAATTTTTTAAAAGACATTTTTTAGTTGTCAATGGATCTCTTATTTTTTTATATGCAGTGCTAAGGATTGAACCCAGGGCATGTGTGAGGCATGTGTGAGGCCTTGGGTTCAATGTTTTTAAATTTTTAATTTTGAGACAGGGTCTCGCTAAGTTGCTAACGCTGGCCTTGAATTTGTGATCCTTCTGCCTTAGCCTCCCTAGTCAATTATAGTTGTGCACTGTGCCTGGTGAGAGTTTTTGAGGAGTCACCTTGTGTTGGGGTTTCTTTTGGCTTGCATTTCTCCAACTGTAACCTTTCCTTCCTTATGTCCAGTACATAGAAACAGTGTCTTCACTAAATGTGTATTTGTTATGGTTTAGATTCAGGGTATCTCCCAAAAGCTCATGTATGAGACAATGTCAGAAAGCATAAATTTGAAAGGATTGGTTATGAGAGCCTTAACTTAATCAGTGCATCAGTCCTCTGATAAGGCAGGTAGGGTGTAGCTGGAGGAGGTGGGTCATCAAGGACATGCCTTTGGGATATATACTTTCTCTGTGATGAGGGGAATCTTTCTGATACTGTGTGGTCATGTCCTGTGCCACTTACCTCTGCCACGCTTTTACCCCCATGATGTTCTATTTCTCTTTGGGCCCCAAACAATGGAGCTAGCTGTCTGTGGACTGAGACCTCTGGAATTGTGAGCCCCAAAATAAACTTTTCTTCTTAAAATTAAATTCCTCTAAATATCATACCTCTCCATGCAAGGGACTATTATGGTACTAGCCGTTGGCTATTACAGGGACTGCAAGAATTGAAGTCTTATTTTATTAGATTAAATAAGATTGAAGAGAGACAAAGTAATATATTTTAGTGGAAAGAGTTTTAGGATTGGCAGCTCTGGATTTGATTCCAGTTCTGCCTTTTAATAACTAGTGCAACCCTGAGCAAACTGCTTAGTTTCTGCTGGATGTAGTGGCGCACACCTGTAATTCCAGTGGCTCCGGAGGCTGAGGATCATGATTTCAAAGCCAGCCACAGCAAAAGCGAGGTGCTAAGCAACTCAGTGAGATCCTGACTCTAAATAAAATTCAAAATAGGGCTGGGGATGTGGCTCAATGGTTGATGTCCCTGAGTTCAATTCCCAGTAGCCTCCCCTACACACAAAAAAATTGGCTTAGCTTCCCTGAGTGTTTTCTAGAAAGACTAATAAATACCTAGTTCTTCGGGTTTTTGGAAGGATTAAATGAGACGACAAATTTATAATACTTAACAATGCATGGATGTAGTATTGTGAATTGTTACATTAACCTTTTGGAAGTGGAGTTGGAATATTTGTATTTATCTCAGGTTTGTTGTAAAATATTAATAATAGTCTAGCGCATGAACCTAGGGTTTCTTTTTTTGGTGTGTTTGTGTGTGTGTGTGTGTGTGTGTGTGTGTGTGTGTGTGTGTGTCTGTATGTGTGTGTGTGTGTGTATAACTGGAGGTTTAACTCAGGGGTGCTCTTTTTTATTTTGAGACACAGTTTTGTTAAGTAGGTGGGGCTGGGCTCAAGTAGCTGGGGTTACAAGTATGCCTCCATGTCCTGCTCCTAATCTGAGGATTTTTTTTAAGTTGTAGATGTACACTATTTTATGTGGTGCTGAGGATCAAACCCAGTGCCTCACACATGTAAAACAAGCTTTCTACCACTGAGCTATAACCCCAGCCCCTAATCTGAGGATTTTTATGGTAAAGAATATGTGAAATAATAACTGAAGCAAGAGAAATACTATAGGTAGTATTTAAAATCTTGCCCAAGTCATACCATTACCAGCAAGTAGTCGATGCTATTTCAGCAGTCTATTGGGGTTTTTCTAACTACTGAACTAAATATGAACATTTCCAATTGTATTTTACCTGCTATTATTTAGTTTATCCCAAAGTCTAGTTACTTTCTATTTATACAACGTTAGGTTCTACTCATTCTCAAATCAGCTAAAATTTCACCATGAAGCTTTCTCAGGTTATTCTGGAGAAATGATTTGTCCCACTTTTTAATGCCATTTTTAAAGCCATTGTCAGCAGTCCATAAACTGATATATAGCATCTTTTGCTCTCATTATCTGCCTGGAGAAAACGTCTTATTTTTAAAGATTTAGTTTAGAAATCTTTTCTATGAAACTTTTCTTGATTCATAATATTTTTTTCTATTCTTTGTACATATGAAACTTTTCTTGATTCATAATATTTTTTTTCTATTCTTTGTACATCTCTTGTGGTGCTTAACACATTATATTCTAATTATTTGCCTATGTTTGTCTATTTACAATATACTATGAGGATCATAAAAACAGTATTTATTTCTGTATACCCACTTTTGAGCCTGTCTTGCTCAGTAGATATTGAATTGAGACATTTTTCTTTTTTCTAATCTTAGAGGTCATGAGTGGGAAATGCACTTTGGAGTCTGTGTATTTGAAACAAAACAAAACAAAATAAAGCTGTGTGCGGTGGCATATACCTGTAGTCTCAGCTATTTGGAAAGCTGAGGTGGGAGGACTATTTGAGCCCAGGAATTCCAGACCAGACTGGGCAACATGTTGACACCCCATTTCAAAAATGAATAAAGCCTGGCATTATGGTGCATGCCTATAATCTCAGAGACTCTGGAAGCTGAGGCAGGAGGATTGCAATTTCAAGACCAACTTCGGCAGCTTCGTGAGACCTTGTGTCAAAATAATATTTTCATCACCTCAAAAAGAAACCACATAACCATTAGTAGTAACTCTCCATTCTCCATACCTGTAGTACCTACCAACCATAATCCACTTTCTGTCTGTATGGATTTTTCTATTTGGGACTTTTTATAGAAATGTCTGAATTTTTATCAACTCAGTAGATTTGTGTCTGACTTCTTTTACTTTCCAAAGTGTTTTCAAGATTATCCATATTTTAGTATGTATTAATACTTTATTTCTTTTTACAGCTGAGTAATATGCCATTGTATGATAATACCAGTTTTATTTTACTCATTAGTTGGTAGAAATTTGCATTGTTTCCACTTCTGGATGTTAGGAATAATACATGGTTTAAAGTTTTGGTACAGACATAAATTTTCATGTCTTTTGGTTATGTATCTACAGAGAATTGCTGGGTCATATGGTAACTCTGTATTTAACATTTTGAGGAACTGCTACCAAAATTTTTTCCACAGTATCTGCGCCATTTTGCATTCCCAACAGCAATGTATAAGTGTTCCAGTTTTTCCACATTCTTGCAACATTTTTTTTTTTTTTTTGTAGCCATGCTAGTGGATATGAAATGGAGAAGTGCCTGTTCATTCTGTATTTTATTAATTGGTTATTTGTCTTTTTGTTAGTTTTGGTTTTAGAATTTTATTTTTTCTACATTTTTTATTTTGATACATTATAGTTATATATAATGATGGAATTTGTTGTTACATATTCATTCATACAAGCACACAATATAACACTGTAATTTGGTTGATATCACTTCCCCCATCCCTCTTTACCTCCTGTCCCCTGGTCCATTTCTTCTATTGATCTCCCTTTGATTTTCATGAGATCCCACCCTCCCTTCTTTTTGTTTTTCCTCTCTAGCTTTCACACACGAGAGAAGCCATATGACCTTTGACCTTCACAGTTTGGCTATTTATGCTTATAATAATGATCTAATTCCATTAATTTCCCTGAAAATGACATAATTTCATTTTTTTAATGGCTGAATAGAACTCGTGTGTGTGTGTGTGTGTGTGTGTGTGTGTGTGTGTGTGTAATCATTATCCATTTATTCATTGATAGACACCTAGGCTGGTTCTGTAGTTTGGCTTTGTGAATTGTGGTGTAATAAACATGGGTATCACTATAGTATGACCATGTTAATTCTTTAGGATAAATACCGAGGAGTCGTATAGCTGGGGTCATATGTTGGTTCTATGCCTAATCTTTAATTTTTTTTTAAAGTTGTAGGTGGACACAATATTTTTATTTTACATTTATGTGGTGCTGAGGATCGAACCCAGTGCCTCATGCATGCTAGGTGAGCACTCTACCACTGAGCCACAACCCCAGCCCCTATGCCTAATCTTTTGCGGAATCTTCATACATATTTCCATAATGGTTGCTAATTTGCAGCCCCACCAACAATGTAAAAGTGTTCCTTTTTCTCCACTTCCTCTTCAGTATTTATTATTTGTATTTTTGATGACTGCCATTCTGACTGAGGTGAGATGAAATCTCAGTGTAGTTTTGATTTGCATTTCCCTGATTGCTAATGATATGTAATGTGTTTTAATATATTTGTTGGCCACTTGTATTTTTTCTTTTGAGAAGTGTCTGGTTAAATCATTTGCCCATTTATGAATTTGAGTTATTTGATTTTTTTGGCAAGGTTTTGATTTCTTTATATATTCTAGATATTAATCCTGTGTCAGAAGAATAGCCAGCAAAAATTGTCTTCTGTTCTGTAGGTTCTTTCTTTACATTCCTAATTGTTTCCTTTGCTGTGCAGAAGCTTTTTAATTTGATGCCATCCCATTTATTAACTCTTGGCATTATTTCCTGACCTTTAGGGGTCCTGTGATTCAGTTTTAAGAATTCTCTGTATATTTTGGATAGTAGTGTTGTGGATATAAGATTTGCAGATATTTTTCTCTATGGAGTTTTTGGATCTCTTTGCCTAGAATCCATATCTTTCTTTGCTTTGTTGTGAACAGCTCCTTATAAATGGATTCTTCCTGAAACAAACCTTGAGTTTTTGTACTGGGCCTTCATTGGTTGATAAAGCCTGGAAATTTCTACTACTGATGTTATTGTGGTTGGTTTGTTTTTTTTGTAAGAACATTGCTGTGTCATGTATTCATTAATATTAAGGAGGGTATTTTTCTTTATTTTTAAAAGTAGACAAGGGGTTTTCATGATGTCTTTTTTTTTCCCTTCAATTATTTTAAAAATTTCTAAAAACAGTTGAATTACAAACACCCATATACCTTTCACCTACATCATTGATTATCTGTGGATTTGTGGGGTTTCCTGAGGCCCTGTAAGGTAGTCTACAGGGTCAAAACTATTACCACAATACTAAGACATTATTTGCCTTTTTCACTTTGGTAACATTTGTTCTAACAGTACAAAAGCAATCAATGCTGGATAAAGTTGCTGCTTTATTTAGCACAAACCAAGGCAATAGAACTGTATTAGCAATAATTATGTTTCGTGTTGCACTTGTTATAAAACAAAAATGTCAGTTTTGCTTAGAAATATCCTTGATGAAATAGTAAAAACATTAATTTTTTAAAAATATCTTGACCCTTGAATACACATGTTTTTAATATTCTATGTGATGGGAAGTTCATGTGAATCCCTTCTGCATGTGAAAGTAAAGTGGTTAGATAAAGGAAGGAAAAACAGTAGTGGGATTAAGTTGCAAGCTAAACTAACCCTTTTCATTTCCTGGATCATCATTTTTACTTGAAAGAAAGATTGGTTCTCAGACTTGGGCATTTGGCTGATATTTTCTTGAAAATGGGTGAAATGTAGCTTGTCATCCTAAAGAAAACAACTGGTGGAACCTACTGCCAGTGATAAAATTTGAGCTTTCAAGCAGAAATTAGAGTTATAGATAACTTTTGTTTCTGTGAATTTGGAAGTGTCTTAATACTTAGACTTTTTAAAGAGTAAGAGTGGTGGTGATATTAACAAGTGGTTTTTAAAATTTTTTTTAGATATTGTACAGTATTTTTTTAGATATTGACATATGCCAGCATTTAAAAATTCTGCATTCTTGTTAACTTAAAGGAGTATTTTCCAAACAATCAATGCATTCTTTTACAAAAGTAAAAGATCGATCCAAAGTGCAAAATAGATCAAAGGATTTTATGTAACAGTATGAAAAGTTCATTATTTTGGCTTTAGATTCCACATTGTAACAAACCTTTTAAAAATATCACTTGTCAAGTTATGGTGTAGTATCAAAGAATAATATTGCTGATCATCTTAGAAGATCATTTTATCCAAATACATATTGTATGAAAAATTGTGTTTTCTTCATATGCTTCACCTAGGAGGTATTTGTGTGTGTGTGTGTGTGTGTGTGTGTGTGTGTGTTTTGCTGCAGATTGAATGCATTGAGCATGGTGTTGCCACTGAGTTGTATCCCCAGCCCCTTATACTTCAAACAAAGCACCTTGTTAATATGATTGAGTACAGAAGCAGATGAGAGTGCTGCGGCAGACATTAAAGAGATTTGTAGATGTGGCACACCAGTGTCTTTTTGTTACATTTTTTATGTTTTGAAAATCTATTTTCATTAAAATATGTTATTTATGGTAACATGTAATGGGCTTATTGCTGTTTTAAAATCAAAACATGTTTTACAATTTTCTTTTTTAAATTTTTTTATGTAGTAAGTACAGATATAACTTTAAGCCCTTTGAAAAGGTCATTAATTTTTAAGAGTAAAGGAGTCCAGAGACCCAAAAATTTGAGAACCTCTCTTCTAAATTCCAATTTTTATTATTTTGTCTCATTTGCATTATTCATGTCTAATTTTTTTTTTTTCTGTCTGAAGCTTTTCCCCCCTTTGGCTGAAACATTTGAAAGTATGTTGTATATATTGTGACCTAAATACTGTCATTCATAAATACTTCAGCATTCAGCAATCATATATTGTCTGATATTAGTTCATATTTAAATTACTCAGTTGTTCCATAAATGTTCTTCATAGTCTCCATTCCCTTTAGAATCCATTTTAATGGTCTCTTGTACATTTGATTGTCATGTCTCTTTTAATCTAGAGTAGAAGTCAGTAATTTTTTTTCTGTAATGAGCCAGAGAGTAAATATTTGCGGCATTGTGTCTCTTATGAGGGAAAGATAGCCATAGACAGTACATAAATGAATGGGTATGGCTGTATTCTAATAAAACTTAAGTTATCAGACCGTTGATCTACAATAGCCCTCTCAAACACTTTTTTTAAATGTGTATATGTGTCTTAATAACATTTCCTCTCTGAACAGAGTTCAAGCAGTTATAATGTCCCAGAAATTGATTATTTTCTCATGCTTAAATTTAGGATAAACTTATTTTTTTAAGAGCCTCATGCATTTTAGGCAGGCATTTTACCACTGAGCTACGCCTGCAACCTTATGATAAACATTTTAAGTAAGAAATAGTACATAGATGATGTTTGCATTTTCTTTGTTATATTGGAAAGATAAGCCTTTTCCATTATTACTATCAAGGATAAGTTTGATCTTTTCATTTTAAAGGTACCTACTCCCCTTTATAAGTTATCTGTGGGATGTCTTTGAGGCAATGTGAATTTCCTGTTCTCTAACCAAATGGTTTTAGCATCACTGTTAATCTTTGCCTGAATCAATTATGTTGATAGTTGTGATGAGATTTCTTAATAATGTGCTTAAGTAACAATAGGAATAATAAATTGTATTTTCAATATCCTCATGAGCTTAGAAAAGCCCTTTTCAGATATATTATATGCTCTAATTCTGTGGGTTAGTTTCCCATTGTAGACTTTGTCTGCATGAGGCTGAAAGATTGGGTCTGTTTGTGTTGTGCTGAACAGATGCTGGGTTCCATAATATGTTGTCTTTCTTTTCTGAGCTCAAGGCTGTTTTTAAAAAGGGGGAACCTGGCCTATCCTGGATTGGAAGTTCTTTTGTCCTTAGGTAGTTTTACTTGTTCCTTACCACTTTGTCAATATATCTTGTATTAATTATTCAATTTCTGGGTCCTATAGTATTCTATGCATCACTTTTGGTCTAATTATATGTTAAAGCTCATAGTAAAAGCCAATCAAGAAGTTACAGCTAGAAAAATACACTTAATAACATCTTAAGAGAAACATTTTCTTCTACCAACTTCTAATGAAAATTTTCAAACATGAAAAAGTTGATAGACTAGTTTAATATATCTTTCACCTGGATTCAATAATTGTTAACTGTTTGCCTTATACTTATGTAGCTATTAATGTCTGTATTTTTTGGGTAGCTCAGTGATAAGGGTACTTGCTTAGCATTTGTGAAGTCCTGCCAAAGGAAGGAAAAAAACCTTTTTTTTTTTCTTCCTGAACTATTTGATAAGCTGCAGATGTGTGACACTCTAGAATAAGGACTGTCTACTAATAACTACTTTATCATTATCATACCTTAGCAGTCCATATTTAAATGTCTCTAGATTTCTCTGGAGTAACTTTAATGGTTTTCATTTTTTGAGAGATTTCTCTGAGAACACAGCAATGGATGAGAGATTGATGTAATTGGACAGTTAAGTTCTCTGTGTGGTCTCTTGACATAAACCATAACTAACTACCTTTATATGGTGCCCTGCAGATAGCTGTAATTAATAGTCTTTCATTGGTGGGTAAAATAAGGTCACCAGACTGGGAGTGAAGGGAAGTCAGGGCTATGATCAAATATTGAACCTTTTAGAATATCAGTGATAAGGGCTGGGGGTATAGCTCAGTGATAGAGCACTTGTCTACCAGCATAGGGCCTGGGTTCCATCCCTAGCCCAGGAAGAAGAAAAACAAAATCGGTCAATGATGAGCAAAATATGTTGGAAAAAGTAAGAAATTAGGGTGACATCTAACTCAATGCCTGGCTCATGGTATGTTCTTAATGCATATTTGTTGACTTAAAAGTGTAACTGGAGGCATATTTTGGAAAAGGAAAGATTATTTCTGTCCTCGTTAGTTGAAAATTTATTTGGTGATTCCAGTGTATTTGGTCTGTTAGGTGCTGTAGGTATGTTAAAAAAAAAAAGAAATAGAAAATAATGTTCATGCTCTTAGAATACAGTATTAGCTAAGAAGAAACAATGTTTTTTGATGTTTATATATTGTCTTTTGCATGCCAGGTGTAGTCTAAGTACTGGAATACAGTGGTAAACAACACTGAAAAAATCCATGCCTTGTGGAGTTTATGTATTAGTTGCGAGAGATAAACAGTAAACATATCAACAAAATGATTTCTGCTAGAGGTGTTTATAAAATTAAAGTTTAATGCAGTTAGTAATGGAGAGGAGTGCAACTTTAGCCAATTATCAGATAAGGCATTCTGAGGAATGTGACTTGAATTACAAAGGGGTAATGGGAATTACAGCATGGGAAGATTTGGGGAGAGGTAGAGGAGGCAACAAATAGAAAGATCATAAGGTTGAGCTAGACTGTGAGGACCCAGGAGACTATAGTATGTGTGGAGCAGAGTGAGAGGCGTCAAAGTGGTAAAAAAATATGATAGGAGATGAAATAAGAGTGAAAGGCAATAACCAGATTTAGTAGGGTTCTTATTTTAAGTCATAGAAAGCCACTGAGGAATATAAATTTTATTCCATGAAATAGGTGATGATTTTAAGAAACTATTGATTTGGTGGACCCAGAAGATAACCCTCTTTTATCTTTTGCATGACTGGGTATAGAACCCAGGGGTGCTCTCCTACTGAGCCATATCTCCAGTCTTTTTTTTTTTTTTTAAAGGAGAGAGAGAGAGAGAGAGAGAGAGAGAGAGAGAGAGAGAGAGAGAGAGAGAGAGAATTTTTTAATATTTATTTTTTATTTTTTGGCAGACACAACATCTTTGTTTGTATGTGGTGTTGAGGATCCAACCCGGGCCGCACGCATGCCAGGCGAACACGCTACCACTTGAGCCACATCCTCAGCCTCATATCTCCAATCTTTAAAACATTTTTTTTTTTTTTTTTTTAGGGCTGGAGCTATATAGCTCAGTGGTAGAGCTTGCCTAACACATGTGAGGCATTGGGTTTGATCCTTAGCACCACATACAAATAAAAAAATAAAGGTATTGTGTCCATCTACAACTTAAAATATTATTATTATTATTTTTGAAATTTAGAGACAGGGTCTCCCTAAGTTCCTAAGTTGCGGGGCTGGGGATGTGGCTCAAGCGGTAGCGCGCTCGCCTAACATGCGTGCGGCCCGGGTTCGATCCTCAGCAGCACCACATACCAACAAAGATGTTGTGTCCGCCAAGAACTAAGAAAAAATAAATAAATGTTAAAATTCTCTCTCTCTCTCTCTGTCCCCCTCTCTCTCACTCTCTCTTTAAAAAAAAAAAAAAAAAAAAAGTTCCTAAGTTGCTCAGGCTGGCCTTGAACTTATGATCCGCTTGCCTCAGCCTCCTCAATACTGGAATTACAGGTATGTGCAATCACACCTTGATCCCTATTTCACTTTTTTTCTTCAACACATCTTATATTGAATAACCATTATATTCACAATAGTATACTGGTGAGAATACAAAGAAATGACAGTTCTTGCACCTTCAAGGAGTTTTGTGATGTAGTTAGAGTAACATGGCATAAACACATAAGAATAAATGTCTGTGAGTATAATGTATAGAAAAGGGGTTTATCTATAATTGTATATACTTATCTGCTAAATGAGAATGGGTATTCAACAAGGGAAATGTTAAGAAGCAGTGAGAATGGAAGGGTTCCACTGAAGAGAAGATAGCATTGAATTGTATTTTGGGTAGATTTGACAAGGTGGAGAAGGGCATTCTAGGCAGGGGAAATATCTGGACAGAGGTAGAACATGAAGGAATTGTCCTCAGGAAATAATGAGTAGATCAGTTTATCCAAGGTAGGAAAAAGATAATGGCCAGGGGGCTGAGGTTGTGGCTCAGTGGTAGAATGCTTGCCTAGCTTGTGTGAGAGGCACTGGGTTCGATTCTCAGCACACATATAAATTAATAAAAAAAAAAAGGTCCATCACAACAATAAAATATTATATATACTAAAAAAATAAATAAATTAAAAGATAATGGCCAGCATGTCAGGAATTGAGGGACAGACTAAAAAATCAGAGTTTAATCTGTAGTTGTAAGCACTCCTTGTTGTATATCTTGTTAGTCACTTGCATTCTAAATTTGTTTTCTTAGCTAATATTACTGCCTACTGTGTACACTTGAATTTTTGGGAACAGCCTGGTCCCTTGCAGATACAAAATCAAATTGTGATTTTGGCATATGGTTTGTTTGTTTGTTTATTTATTTATTTTAAAATATTTTTAGTTGTCAATGGATCTTTATTTATTTATATGTGGTGCTGAGGATCGAACCCAGTGCCTCACACATGCTAGGCAAGCACTCTCCCACTGAGCCCCAGCCCCAGCCCCAAGTTAGTTTTATTGATTTTATTTTTTTAGATACACACAGCAGAATGCATTACAATTCTTATACATATAGAGTACAATTTTTCATATTTTTGAGTATGTTCACGTCAATTCGTGCCTTTATACATGTACTTTTTTTGGTATTATAATTCTTATTATACATATATGCCACAATTTTTTTATATCTCTTGGCATATGGTGTGTGTGTGTTTGTGTGTGTGTGTATATGTATATATATAAATAAATAAATGTAACAAATGAAGTCAGGAGGAACTTTTAAGTGATTTTTATTTCAGTAGGCAAGTTTGATGGGATGGCGTTTGAATCACTAGTAGGAGCAGAATAGTTAGAGGATTTTATTGGTGAAAGATGAATTGGGGGATATATTGAATTATAAGAAGGCTATGTTAGCTGAGTACCTTAGCGCATGCCTGTAACTCCAGTGGCTCAGGAGGCTGAGACAGGAGATTCCCAAGTTCCAAGCTAGTCTCAGCAACTGAGACCCTGTCTCTAAATAAAATACAAAAAAAGGCTGAGGATGTGGCCCAGTGGTCGAGTACCCCTGAGTTCAATCCCCAGTATCAGAAAAGGAAAAAAAAAAAGAAGGCTAGGTTAATGTCAAAATGTGTTGTAAGATTCTGAAGCTCATTGACATTTATAATCTGGGTTTGATAGGGCAATGATTGTTCCAGGTTGGGACTAAAAATAAGAGAATGGGGGGCCTAAGATAAACATTTTTAAAATCTTGATCATTATTTAGAATACAACCACGTACCATAGACATAATCCTAGTGCTCCTGAACACTTTCTCTTTTACTTACCCCAATCCCACTGATTTTAAAAGATTTTGTTTCATACCAATTTCAGCAATGTTCAATGATAAATGTACTTTGTCATTAATTAGAACTGATGCCTACCTTTTATTTAAAATTGTAAAGAGCTTTTTTCCCCCTGTATTCTGCTTATTTATTTTTTAGCTTATGGAGGACCAAGCCCAACATATTTTTATGCTAATAATGGTTTTTGGCTTCTCCTAAGGACAAGAGCTTTTTAGCTGGAAGAAACCATTAAGAGCTGGGTATGGTGGTGCACATCTGTAATCCCAGTGATTTGGGAGGTTGAGGCAGAAGAATTCCAAGTTTGAACCCAGCCTCAGCAGCTCAGCAAGTCCCCGTCTCAAAATAAATAAATAAAAAGCCTGGGGAATGTAGCTCAGTGGTAAAGTGCCCCTATGTTCAATCCCCAGTACACACACACACACACACACACACACACACACACACACGCGCACAGAAAAAAGAAATCATCTGAAATATTTCTTAGCACTTGTTTTTTTTCCCCAAATTTGTTTAAAAAATTTTTTTTTGTAGTTGTATATGGACAGCATGCTTTATTTATTTTGAACCCAGTGCCTCACATGTGCTAGGCAACCACTCTGCCACTGAGCTACAGCCCCAGCTCTGATTTTTTTTTATTAATTTGAAGTAAATTTATTCATGTGGACATGGAAATTTTTGTTATTAAAGTGCTCATTTGATATATAGGTGAATTTAAACGTGTCCTTGGTATTCCTTGGTTTTATATGTCTGACAACTAATATTCCAAATGGATAAGTGCAATAGCATGAAAGGAATTATTATCCGGATACAGAGGAGCCCAGTCCATCACTTTTCCCTACAATATGGGGTGAGGCCATTGTTGTAATCCTTCTTAAAACAGTATATTATGGGAGGTATATATATATTCCAATTCTTTGCAGTGGAGAGAGAGCACTCACACATAAAAAGATTAATAATGGATAAGCTACATTTTTTTTTTTAAAGATATACTACCTGGAGTTTAAGATGTTTACCTCAATATTTAAGATACAGTGGAGCTTTTAATAATGCTGGTCTTATGGGTAAGGAAACATTATCAGACTTTTATTCTTTCATCAAGGTTCAGTTCACAATAATAATAACAGTTATTATTTTTGTACTGGGGATTGAATCCAGGGGTGCCTTACCACTGAGCTATCTTTCTATTCCTTTTAATTTTTTAGTGAGACAGTGTCTCCCTGAGTTGCCTAAGCTGGTCTGGAATTTGCAGTCCTCCTGCCTCAGCCTCTCCAGTAGCTGGGATTACAGTCAGGTACTGCCTAGTAATTGTTTTTGTATAACACTTTACAGTTGTGTTTTTTACAGGTGTTATCACATTTGAGCTTTAAGGTACTGTTGTTACATGGGGAAGCAAGTACATTTATCCCTATTTTAAGCTGAAATTAAAAGTTAATAACTCAAACTCAGATTTTACCTCACATCTACCTCTTTTTTAAAAAATGTCTTTATTTTGTTTTTATGTAGTGCTGAGAATCGAACCCAGTGCCTCACTTATGCTAGGTGAGCACGCTACCACTTGAGCCACACCCCCAGCCCACATCTACCTCTTAGTGTGCTAGACTATACTACCTTTTATAACTTCAGTTTCTTTATATCCAAATTTCCATAGTAATGAATTATGTTATGCCGAGTTTCATTTTAGAATAAACCCAATATCTTTAACTAAAAATGCCATATTTTCCGTTACTATTTACCATTCAGAAGTCATTGAATGAACTTATTATTTTTTAAAATAAAATTGGAACTGAAGAATTTAATCCTAAAAAGATCCTTGAATTAGAGTAAAATTATCCTGTTTAACTCATGGATTCAACAAACACTTATTAAATATCTTTTTTGTGCCAAGTTTAGTGCAGAGGGTGGAAGGTGGGGGAACCTTCGGAATCGAAGTATTAAAATGAAAAAGCAAGAATTTAAAGTCATGTAGATCTGAATTCAAATCCCAGCCCTGTTACTTAGTGGGAATCTCTTAGAGCTTCAATTTCCTGATCTTCAAAAGGTGGATAATAATGCCTGTCTCTTAGAATTGTTTTGAGGAATAGGATGATATATATCTATAGCACATACTATATAAGACATTACTTTTCATAGATGAATGAATATTCAAATATGAGAGTTAGCTGAGTTTTGACAGGAAGTGTTTGGCTGACAATAGTCTAAAGTGATTTTGGCTGTATGTTGTGTTCTGCTGCTGTTGAAACTTGCAGCTCTTATACTGGTGTTTCTCAATGATGCATTTGACTTCTCACATAGGAGAAGCCGAGTTATTCCTTTGGAGTATAAGTCTTTTGGAAACCTCTGCAGGCTAAACCATTAAACTAACTTCGTTGCAATTCAGTTGAGGGAAAATTGCACATTACCATAGAGTAGTGAAAATCAGGTGTCAGGGTACCTCTTTTTGGCTGGTACCTATATTCAGTTTCTTGAATGATGTAGCCGTCAAAAGCAAAATTAATGGTCACACATGGTGAAAAGTACTGCTGACCTTGAGTGAGACCAGTAAACTAAACAGGATGAAAGACTGAGAACTTTTCGTTTTCTGAAATGGTGCTATATTCATTTATAAATATTTTTAGAGCACTTATTGTATGCCAGGTGTTGTTGCGGATGCTAGGAATACAGTAGTAGTGGTGGGGAGGGATCTTTTATGGTAGAGTTGTATTCCAGTTAGGGAGGTAAATAAATGTAAGATAATGAGTTTCAAGAAACGCTAAGAACCATGTAGAGGAATAGAACAAGAGAACTGATGTCAAGTTAGAGAAGGGATGCTTATTTTTAAATAGAGTCTTATTTTAGATAGAACAATATAGAATACTTTTCTGAGATAACAAACAAACAGGACCCAAGAAAAGAAGCTAAAACAGGCACTGTGTTTAGTCACTATTTGGAAAGGTCTTTGTATGAGGAATAGATAGCTGACTTCCGAGGTTGCTTTAGGAAGAAGAAAGGGAGGATGACTACCTTGTTAAGTGATTGAAATCAGCCCATATTTATTCTAAAAACTGATTACTAAAGGGAAGGGAGTAGGTCTGGTACTGTTGAAAATCAACCTACATGCCATTTTCGGAACACAAACATTATATTATAGGCTATATTACTCCAGAAAATGTGTATTTTGGTGTCCAGGAAGCCTAATGATTTTTATCCCCTATAGTTTTTTAAAAAGTGAGGTTTTTTTTTTTTTTTTTTGAACCCAGGGACACTTAACCACCAAGCCACACTCCCAGCCTATCTATCTATCTATCTATCTATCTATCTATCTATCTATCTATCTGTCTATTTATATGTGGTGCAGAGAATAAAACTCAGTGCCTCACACATCTTAGGCAAGTGCTTTACCACTGAGCCACAATACCCTTTTTAATATATTTGGTTTTAGAGACAGGGTCCCACTGGGCTGCTTAGGGCCTCTCTAAGTTGCTGAGGCTGGCTTTGAACTTGTGGTCCTCCTACCTCAGGCTCCTGAGCTACTGGGATTACAGGCAAGTGTCACCATTGCCTGGCAAGTGTAGTCTTTTGTCTGCATCAGAATGCATGTGCAAATTTATTTGCTCCACCACAATAAATATCTTTTTAAGAATATTTGAGGATTGTATCTGTGAGTCTGCAATTTTAACAAGTACTCAGGTAGTTCTGTATGAAACACTGTATCCTCTATCTTAAGATGATGAGCAGCAGAAACCAATGAGAAGGCTATAGATTAATGTGCTATAGTAAAGAGCTTATCCACCTTTAACACTTTTTGGTTGTTGTTTTTTTCTGTTGAGCATTCTAGTTATTTATCTGTGATTGAGAGTTTACATTTTTTCATAGATCATTAAATCTCTAACATGCAAATACCTTAATGAAAGAGAAACATAGAAAATGAGGATTCAGAGAAAGTATATAATATATTTAGTAGTAGGCACAATGAATATTCAATTTGATTTTAAGGGAGGAGATTGAAACAATCAGCAATGGGACATTTAAACCATCTGTAGGTGATCAAAGGGGATCCTTAAAAAGCATCACAGACAACATTCTAGTACAACTGTTAAAGAAGAAAGGTGTGCACTGTTTACTGCCTTGTATGTGTGTGCATACGTGTAGGATGTGTAATGCTGGAGGTTTAACCCAGAGGTACTTCATCACTGAGCTACATCCCTAGCCCTTTTTTAAATTTTTTTTTTAAAGAGAGAGTGAGAGAGGAGAGAGAGAGAGAGAGAGAGAGAGAGAGAGAGAGAGAGAGAGAGAATTTTCAATATTTATTTTTTAGTTCTTGGCAGACACAACATCTTTGGTATGTGGTGCTGAGGATTGAACCCAGGCCGCACGCATGACAGGCGAGCGCGCTACCGCTTAAGCCACATCCCCAGCCCCCTTTTTTAAAATTTTGATTTTGAAATAGGGTCCTGCTAAATTGCCCAGGCTGACTTCCATCTTGCTATCCTCTTGCTTCAACCTCTTGAGTCTCTGGGATTATAGGCTTATACCTGGCTGAGTCAGTGGAATTACAGGCATGTACCTGTGCCTAGCTGTTTCCTACATTTTTAAGTTTAATGGTATCACTGTTATTGTCAGGTTGTGGGAAAACTACCAGCTAGGAATTCTTTCTGTTTAGAACCCTAGGATCCTGTCTTTAAGCCTGTGGCTCAAGACTTTTATAACTTGCCTTTTTGGATAATGCCAGGTGTACTGTTGACGTTGGACCTTTTAGAAGTTGAAAGGACTTTAGAGTAAATAAAAGTATATATACTTTCTACCATCAAAGAAACCAAGATTCAGAAAAATGAAATTATTTTCTCCAAGGCTTAATGTGAAATCAGATGATATGATTTCCTTTAATGGAGTCATCCATTTTTGTCATCTTTTAAGAATGTGTTCCTTTCTCTCAAAGAATGTTATCCTTCTGTTTAAGGATATTCATATCTTTCCATCCTAGTAGTTGGTTGTTTTTATTTTATCTGTTTAGTGATTGGAAGAACCCATTAAGGTGTGAGTGGTAATTTATGATTTTTAGTTTTTTTAAAAAAGTGATATTTAAGAGAAAATTAATGAAATTAAAACATATGGGGGAGTACTAACTGCTCCTGAATCATACCACAAAGTATTAGAAAAGAAGAGTTCACGAAGAGTTTCTTTAAAATTTTTTTTTTTTTTTTGGTTGTAGTTAGACATAATACCTTTATTTATTTATTTTATGTGGTGCTGAGGATCAAACCCACATGTGCTAGGCGAGTGCCCTGCTGTTTAGCCACAACACCAGTCCAAGAGTTGTTTTTTTTGGTTTGTTTGTTTGTTTGATACTGTATACTATATTCACTTTCTTTTGCTTGGTATTATTAACTATACTTACTTTCTTTTGTCCTTTCTTTCTTAGCCACTTGACTCCTGTAAACTTGATCTTGTGAAGAGGTGTGGTATGGTAGAAGATGCCCGAGTTAGGAGTCTAGGTCTAATTTGGCTTCAAGTCTCCATATCTTCTCTTTGGCACTTATTTACTGCATCTTTAAAATGAAAGATCAGCTGGGTGCAGTTCTGCACACCTGTAATCCTAGTCACTTGGGAGGCTGAGGCAGAAGGATCATAAATTCAAGGTCAGCCTGAGCAACTTAGCAAGACCCTTTCTCAGAATAAAAAAAGTTTGGGGATGTGGCTTAGTGGTTAAGCGCCCCTGGGTTCAATCCTGGGAGCCAAAATAAATAAGTAAATATAAATGAATGAATGAATGAAATCAAAAGGCTGGACTGGATGATTGCTCTCCAAAGATCTTTCCAACTCTGATATTCTGTGATTTCATGAATTCTAGGAAGGTTCTGACCCTTTGAAGGGTTGCAGTAGCATGCAGTTTTTGTTCTGTTGTGTAGTTAGATTCTGCACTGGAACTCATCACAGTACTTCTTGGGTGGTCTCATGTTTAAGTTTTTGTTTTTCTTTTTTTCCCCAGGAGAAATGTTTCTGAGAGCATAGACTTTATAGATAAATCAGTTTTTGTTTAGTTGTTTAAAAAGAGATGGTGAAATGTTTAAAAATAAGAGTGAGAGAAGATTACTTGAAACTTGGATCTGTAGGAAATAATTACTGTCCATCCCAAGTGACTATTCTAGATAAGAAATATCTTGTTGGAGGCTGGGGCTGTAGCTCAGTAGCAGAGTGCTTGCCAGGCATGCGTGAAGTACTGGGTTCGATCCTCAGCACCACATAAAAATAAATAAAATAAAGGCATTCTGTCCATGTACATCCACAAAAAAAGAAAAAATTAAAAAATCTTGTTGGGTCTGTATAGGGTGGTAACAGCATTGTGGCATTTTTCTGATACTATTGCAAAGAACAAATAAGTTCAAAGTCCATAGTTAATTTTTGCTTTGGTAAGAGGAGTACTGGCTCACTTATAGGCTTGAGAGCTGGGAGAGCTATGGAAAACAGTTTTCTAGCATCCTTAGAACTCTCACTTCTTAGTGGTATGATCTGAGTCCCTCTATCAACCCTACATGACTGGAAAATTGGCAATTCAAGCTTAACTTGTCTTAAATGATGAAAGTTTATTTCCCTTGAAAAAATAATTTCAACCCCAGGATACCCTAATGATTCTTGTAGGGTACGCAGGGCTATTTGGACATGTGTGTCTCCAGAGTAGGCTTAATGGCTGTGTTTTAAGGTGAAGAAACAAGCACAGTCTGGGTTTATACTGGAAGCCATTTGCCCTTATGCTGTATTCTAGGTGGGTGGGGCTCTTTCCATTCCTGCCTGAATGAAAAGCATTTAGCTGACTTCCTGATCATGCCCTATCTTGTCCTTCAATTTTTCTTTGCTGTAGCTCAGCTTTTCTTCTAGTGTGGTTCTATACAAGGCAGAAACCTTGTATATATATATATATGAAGCTCTTCATGTGTTTGTTTATCTGAAGGGAAACTTTAAATGCATAAGTTAGTAGTTTAGGTCTCTTGCTCAGTTCTCAGGGCAGATTAGGAGGAATAGTGGGGAATATAGGGAAGGTGTGGAGACTTGCATGTAATAAGATGCTCTAGGGCTGGGGATTTGGCTCAGTTGGTAGAGTGCTTGCCTTGCATGCACAAGGCCTGGGTTCAATCCCCAGCATTACAAAAAATAAAAATAAAAATAAAGAAAGCTTTTTGGGTTGGGGATGTGGCTCAAGCAGTAACGCGCTTGCCTGGCATGCGCGGGGCGCTGGGTTTGATCCTCAGCACCACATAAAAATAAAGATGTTGTGTCCACCGAAAACCGAAAAATAAATATTAAAAAATTCTCTCTCTCTCTCTCTCTTTAAAAAAATAGTTAATGACTATTTAATAGTTAATAGTAGGGTGGTGAAGAGATAATTAAAAAAAAAATGGGCTGGGGATGTGGCTCAAGCGGTAGCGCACTCGGGCCTGGCATGCGTGCGGCCAGGGTTCGATCCTCAGCACCACATACAAAGATGTTGTGTCTGCCGAAAACTAAAAAAAAAAAAAATAAATAAATATTAAAATTCTCTCTCTCTCTCTCTCTCTCAAAAAAAAAAGATACTCTAGATGAAGTATTTGAGGAAATAGAACTTTGGATTACTGACAGGGCATAAATACTTGAGGATTGCTCCTGTTTTGATAAATAGGTTATTTTTAGTTTTCAGAAAACTAAAAAAACATCAGCATATTGGAATCTCGCAGTCATGTTTGTAACTTAAACTAATCGGCTTAGGCTATGCCGGAAAAGTGTCAGATGGCATACTCATTTCCTCCAAACCCTTATACTGCATGGCTTTACTGCAGCAAACCTGTGGCTGGGCTTCAGGGCATTGTTAAAGGTAAGTAATGGGTGAAGGGGGTGAGCTACTGCTGGTTGAGATGCTGGCCTAAGGAGAGAGAACTTGAATGCTGGTTCTCTTGGGCTGTAGATGTCTGCTGTAGATGTAAGGTGGTACTTAAATTCAGAGTGTTTGACTTAATGGCACTCCAGGTATGACTGGGTGAAACTGCCTTAGATCCTTATTTGCTATTTTTTCAATTTACTTGACATTCTCTACACATCTCTTCTGGTTTTTGTCCTGGATATTTTGTTTGCTATAGTAGTTTTCTTTTTTTTTTAAAAAAAATGTTTTTTAATATATATTTTTAGTTGTAGTTGGACACTGTACCTTTATTTTATTTATTTATATGTGGTGCTGAGGATTGAACCCAGCGCCTTGAACATGCTAGGTGAACACTCTACTGCTGAGCCACAACCCTAGCCCCGCCATAGTAGTTTTTGATGGATTTAAAGTTCTCAGTTATCATTCACACAGCACACCCTTATTGAGTGCCCACTCATATGTGTGCCTGGCTCTATTGCAAGTGTTCAGTGTCCTTTGGTGTTGTTTCTTAGAGATTATAAATTTTATGTTATTTTGTTAGTCATTTAAAGTATTTTAATTTTAAAATTTGTTTTTATGTGGTGCTGAGGATTGAACCCAGGGCCTTGCATGTGCTAGGCAAGCGCTCTACTGCTGAGCCACAACCCCAGCCCTGACTTTAGCTATTGAAGGGTTTAGAATGGCCACACTGAATCAGCTGTGCATAACTAACCACCTAAGTGCTCAGGGGCTATTTGATCAGTAGGGTTGACATCTTCCTGCTAGAGCATGTTTTGCTTTAAGTTGTTTAGCTTTTTACACAAAGGTGTAAGCCAGCAGTTTATTACTATGGCTGTTTTCAGTGTTGGGAAGTTTTCTTCTTGGGCTGACCTTATTTTTTATGTAAAACATAATAAAAAATAGTTTACATAAATGATCTTCATGGGGATAGGGAAAATTTAAGAGAGTTTAGTAAAACAATAGCAGCTTGGTGGACTGATTCAGCTCATTTGGAGAGGCCAGGGACATGGAAGTATTGATCCTTTCCTATCTCTTCTGGGCACCGAAGAAAGAATACAAGTGAAAGCCCTTCTTCACTTGCTGTAGCTTGCAACAAATTATTTAAACTTTGAGCCTCAGTTTCCTCACATAAAATAGATTTGATAATCCCATTTTAGGAGGGTTGTTGTGAGCATTGAGTATGGGTATGAAAATACTTTGAGCTAAGATACTGTGTTAGCATTAGATACTTATGTGATATATTATTATTATGAGGTAATATGTAAACATTAGATACTAGGATATTTCTTCCTCCTCCTTTTCCCCTCCACCATTAACTCCTCCTCCTTTATTGTTTGCAGTACTGGGTATTGAATCCAGGAGCAACATTCCCAGCCCTTATTGTTTTGTTTTTATTTTGAGAAAGGATCTCACCACCAGGTTGGCCTTGAATTCCTGGACTAAAGTGATTCTCTTTCCTCAGCTTTTTGAGTCGCTAGGAGGTATATTATTCAGGGAATAAGAGGTATGGACTTCTGAAGTCCCTGTCTGTACATCTTCTAGGGACCCTGAATTTCCAATGATTCTGGACATTCTAGAATCTGGACTACTTTTACTGGGTGTTATTAAGGAAAATAATATTATTTAATGTTATTTGAAAGGATGTACATTTAGAAGATGAATTATTCCTCTATGTTAAGTACAAGCACACATAATTTTCATCAATTTAGTCATTGAACATTTACAGACAGAACCCTAGCCTTTTAGGAGCTCAAGGTTTGGTGCTGGAGTTAAACAGGTAGACAATTATAATACAAAATGATAAGTGCTATGCTAGTAAACCCTAGGGTCTGTTGAAAGGACTTGTTCCTACTTGATTCCTCTCAACTGCCTCTTCAGATGTTGTTTAAAAGCTGTTAGAGATCCCAGTGAAGCCTGGTGAAATGGGGCAATTTGCCCAAGTTCGCACAATAGTTAGTCATTTACAAAGCTGGAGCTAATATCAGAGCTGTGCTACCAGTTGGCACTTTCACCCATGTTCTTAGTTTGATCAGCACTAACTTTTGTCTTTTCTCCTCAGCCTGGATCTTTACTTTTTTCAAGTGTTTTCCTGTCTCCTGCTCTGCCCTGTTGTCTTTTAGCTTCTGTTCTTATACCTTTCTTCTATAAGAGGAAGAACCTTCCATTCTTATAATAGTAACCTCATAGTTACTATTGCATTGGAAATAGGAAGAACATAAATTAAATTTGAGTTTGTTAAGGTAGAAGAATGGTTTTTAGTATTGACTACACATTAGAATGCTTACAGAACTTTTCACTAAATACTGATATCCAAAATTTTGATTTTTATTCTCATATTTGTTTGCTCATGACTGATATACAGAAATTATTCAATGAATTTTTTTTCCCCTGGGACCTGAACCCAGGGTGCTTTATCATTGAGCTACACATTCCCCAGTCCTTTTTTTGGTGTGTGTGTGTGGGGGGGTGCGGGTACTGGGGGTTGAACTCGGGGGTACTGCAACACTGAGCCACATCCCCAGCTCTATTTTGTATTTTATTTAGAGACAGGGTCTCACTGAGTTGCTTAGCACTTTTCTTTTGCTGAGGCTGGCTTTGAAATCATGATCCTCGGCCTCCTGAGCTGCTAGGATTACAGGTGTGCGCCACCGTACCAGGCTTCCCAGTCCTTTTTATTTTTCATTTTGAGACAGAGTGTTGATAAGTTGCCTAGCTGGACTTGAACTTTGCGATCCTCCTACCTCAGGCTCCCTAGTCTCTGGGATTACAGGCCAAAGTCATTGTACCTAACTAGCTCTCAATGCGCACACGCACATACACACACACACACACATACACACACACGCACACAGAGTTATGTAAAGATTACTCAAAAGATGAAAGATCACTAGAGTAGAGGGAAAGGAAGAGGGAGAGGGAGAATGAAGAGAAAGGGGAAGCACTGGGGACTCAATTATAGCAAATTATATTCCACGCTTGTATAATTATGTCAAAATGAACTCTGATATTATATGATGGAAATGAACTAATTAAAAAAAAAAGAGAGAGAGAGACAACCCATATGGAGGTATGTAACAGATTAAGACAGAACATTTTCAGACTTCTAGAAAGCTCCCTTGCTACTCTTTCTCATCCATACTGGCTACCCAAGTAGCTATTTTTTTTGGTTGTAGATAGACACAATATGTTTATTTTATTTATTTATTTTTATGTGGTGCTGAGGATTGAACCCAGTGCCTTACACATGCTAGGCAAACGCTCTACTGCTGAGCCACAACCCCAGCCCCCACCTACCCTGTTTTTATTAACTACTTTTGTCTATTCTTGAATTTCGTATAGAGCCAAGACAGTATGTACTGTATGTACTGTCTTGGTTTTGGCTTTTTTTTTTGTTGTTCAATATCTTATTAGACATTCATATATGTTATGTGTAGCAATATATAATATTACATTGTGTCTGAACCACAGTTACATATTAATTCAGTTGATGGACATTTGGGATCTTATCAGTTTGGGCTATATGAGAAGATGCTATGAGCATCTTTTATTGTTTTACATGTCTTGTGAACTTACACACTCATTTCTCTTGAGTATATACTAAGGAATAGGATTGCTGGGTCATGTGTTCAGCTTTGGTAGATATTACCAAACAGTTTGTATTAAATATTGGCATTAGCATTAAACATATTCTAAATTATAAAGAATCTTAAAAATACTCTAAATTAGGGAGGCTAATAAAAATGAACCTGGGGCTGTGGACATAGCTCAGCTTGTAGAATGCACCCCCCCCCCAAAAAAAAATCTTGTACATATTTAGATTTAGTAGTTTTAAAGATTTTACCACGTCATGTGTTCCTTTTTTGTTTGTTTTTCGAGGCATTTTAAAGAAAATCCTAGATATTATGTCATTTTAGTCTACATACTTCCATGTGTATCATTCATTATGGACATTTTCTCACATAACCATAATGCCATTATTTATAAAATTAACAAATCTTTAACAACACTTAATTCCTAGTTCATAATAATTTTTTCTTGACTATCAAAAATATCCTCATAGTTTGTTAGAATAAGAATCCAACAAAACCCCACATGGTATAGTACCTTGATATTTTTCCCTAAGTTTCATCTAGAGCAACTCCTCTTCTGCTGCTCCCTCCTTTATTTTAATTATTTGTATGTGGTGCTGAGGATCGAACCCAGTGCCTCACATGTGTGAGGCAAGTGCTTTGCCACTGAGCCTCAGTCCTAGCCCTGCCTCCCTCCTTTTTGATGTCATTGACTTGCTGCAGAAATTGGCTTACTTGTCAGATGGTGATGTTTGAAAGCTCCCCAGGTTTCCCTGATATTTAGCCTGAGATAGGATAAATAGGAATGTATATTTCAGGACTTTCTTTTTTTTGAGACAAAGGCTTGTCTTTCTTTGTTGCCAAGGCTAGAGTCCTGATCTCAAGCAGTTGCCTCCTGAATAGCTGAGATTACAGATAACTTGCCACCTTGCCTGTCCAGCCCATTGTTAAAAAGAGGGTAAGGCGTAGTATAGGATATAAATATTGTATATGTAATTAAAGCTATCATGACAGATTAGAGCATAAACATCTTTTATGGTAGAAGTGGGAGGTGGCAGTAGAAATGGTAAGATACTCCAAGAAAGAGTGAGAACTAAGGCACTAGGTTCCCATTTGTCTCTCCATTAATTTCTCTTTTAAGAATTAGACTTTGAAGAGAAAAAGCAGATATAATTTCTTTCTTCTAAAGGTTCTTTTCTTGTATAGACCATAAGATCTTTTTAATTAGCTGAAACAAAACTGAGCTTTGAAAAATAGGTCATTCACAACAATCTAGATATTTATGACTTATGAGAGGAAACTTTAAGGGATTAAGAAATTAAGTTTGTCTACAGAGTAGGGAGGAAATGTTAAAATACTTATGCACAGGCTGGGGTTGTTGCTCAGTGGAAGAGTGTCTGTCTAGCATGTGTGAGGCACTGGGTTTGATTCTCAGCACCACATACAAATAAAATAAAGGCCCATCAACAACTAAAAAATATTCTAAAAAATACTTATGCAGGCAGGAGATTATCATGTCCTAAGACAGATGAGAAATAAAGTAAAACCAGTGATAGCTTTCTATAGTAGGAGACCTTAGAGTGATTTCTCCTAGTTTGTGCCAAGCACTTTGTAGCAATTGGCTATTGTACACTCTGTTCTCTTTACCTACTGGGGTCAAATTCTACTTTCTTTTTTTTGGGGGGTGGGTACTGGGGCACTTGACCATTGAGCCACATTCCCACATTCTTATTTTAACCCATCAGATTTAAGTACTTCACAGTTTTTATGGAAAAGTGATGTTGGTCACTAGCATAGACTGAAGTGATATATGCAGTCAGGAAACCTGGGAAAGGATAGTATTTATGCTTTGGCTTTGAGGTACTGTGGAATCATAGGTTGTCAGTTCTAGAAGGGCCCTTGAGTTCTTGGATTTTACCCAGCCTGCCCCACTTGCATTCTTCTTCTTCTTCTTCTTCTTCTTCTTCTTCTTCTTCTTCTTCTTCTTCTTCTTCTTCTACTACTACTACTACTACTACTACTACTACCACTACCACTACTACTACTACTACTACTACTTCCTCTTCCCCTTCCTCCTCCTCTTCTTCCTCCTCCTCTTTTTCTTCCTCTTCTTCCTCCTCCTCTTCCTCTTCTTCCTCCTCCTCTTCTTCCTCTTCCTCCTCCTCCTTCTTCTTTCTTCCTTCTTTCTTCTTCCTTCTTCTTTCTTTTTCCTTCTTCCAGGTATTAAACCCAAAGGTGCTTAACCACTGAGCCATGTCCTCAGCCCTTTTTTATATTTTATTTAGAGACAGGATCTCGCTGAGTTGCGAAAGCTGGCTTTCATCTCGAGTTCCTGCTTCAGCCTTCTGAGCTTCTGCGATTACAGGTGTGCACCACCACACCCATCCACATTCTACTTTTTTTTTTTTTTTTGGGTATTGGGGAACTTGACCACTGAGCCACATTCCCAGCCGTATTTTGTATTTTATTTAGAGACAGGATCTCATTGAGTTGCTTAGTGCCTCACTTTTGCTGAGGCTGGCTTTGAACTTGTGATCCTCCTACCTTAGCCTCCCGAGCCTCTGGGATTACAGGCATGTGCCACTGTGCCTGGCCCACATTATACTTCTTAATTAACTTTCATTTACCTATTTTCAACAATTATGAACATATGATCAATATTGTTTTTTATACACCTGTCCACTTAATCCCCATTCCATTCTTCCTTCCTACCCACCTCGTGCCTGCTAAGCAGTGCACTGAGCACATCCCCAGGCCTCATCTTGTATTTTCAAGCAAATTCCAAATATCATATAATTATATCTGTTTGTTATATATGTATATACATGTTTTATACATATACTTTTTTTTTTTTGTACCAGGGATTGAAACTGGGGGCTTTTCTTTTTAAAAAACATACAGAAGGGGTATTCGTTATCTGTTATGTGGCAAAATTTAGCAGCATAAAATAATATACATGATATCATAGCTTCTGTGGATTCAGAACCTGGGCATGGTTAACTGTGTCCTCTGCTTCAGAGTCTCACACAAGACTGCAGTCAAAGTGTCAGCCAGGATCAGTCTTCTCAGGGTATGACTGGGGAAGGACAGGTACCTGTGGTACCACAGATAAAAAAGAAAGAAAATTACTAAAGTAAAGTCAAGTCACTTCTAAGATCAGGATACAAAAAAAATATTTCTTTCTTACTAATGTGGGCTTGTGCACACTCATGTACTTGCTCTCAGTCTCCCTCTTTTGCTCTTTTTATTTCTTCCTTGCTTTGATGAAGCCATTTGCTATGCTAAAGAACTCTCACGCCAAGCAACTGATTGATGGTGGCCTTAGTCTACCAACCAGCAAGGAACTGAAACCTCAGTTCAACTGCTAGAGAAGACTAATTGAATCCTGCTAACAATCACTGAGTGAACTTGGAAACAGGTCCTATCCTTCCCCAGTCAATACCTAAGAAGACTGCAATCCTGGCTGACACTATAAAAAGGAAAGATGACAAAGTTGGAGAGAACCTACAGATAAAAAGATTCTTTAAAAGTGTATCAACCAATCATAATGTAAAGATCTTAAATGAATTCTGATTCAAATAAATGACAAAAAATTATTACATTAATGAGACATCTGAAATTTGAAAAATGAAATGTTTAATGATATTTATAAATTCTGACCAATTTTTGATGTGACCTTAAAATTATGGCGTTTTTTAATTTTAAAAAGTATATGTGGAGGAGACTGGGTTATGGTTCAATGGTAGAGCACTTGCCTAGGAGGGCGAGGACCTAAGCTCGATCCTCAATACCACATTTAAAAAAAAATAAAAAAGTATGTGTGCAGCCTGACAAGGTGGCTCACCCCTATAATCCCAAGGGGCCCTAGAGGCTGAGTCAGGAGGATCACAAGTTCAAAGCCAGCCTCAGTCACTTAGCTAGGCGCCAAGCAACTCAGTGAGACCCTATCTCTAAATAAAATATAAAAAGGGCTGTGTATTTCATACTGTGTCAAGCCTTTTTTTTAAAAAAATATATATTTTTCGTAGTTATACACATTATTTATTTTTATGTGGTGCTGAGGATTGAACCCAAGACCTTGCACATGGGAGGCGAGTGCTCTACCTCTGAGCCATAACCCCAGCCCCTATGTCAAGCCTTTGGAGACACAAAAGTAGTAGAGAAGAATAAGAAGAAAGATTTTCATTGTTGTGTGGTATGGATAATAAGTGCAATAAATGAGAAATTAGCACTAAGTTAATTCAACCAGTATTTTTTGAATACTTTGTATGTATAAAAATAAGTAAGTGCTGTGGAGAATGTAAAACTCTGTGGAACAGCCTCTTATTTTTGCTCTTAAGAGAGTACCATCAGATTAAAACCATGATGCAAAGTAGACCATGGAAATTACTCAAGTAGAGAGACATTGACAAAATGTTAGACATTGACAAATGTTAGAACCAAAAGTGTAGTTAGAGTTATCAAGTCTAGTGGTCTTTGGTGGGGGGACATGGAACCATATGGTCAGAGCTAAGTCCAAGTAAACTTGCTAAAATAAGGAAATCAAGTAAAATTGGGAAGATAATTAGGGAGAGGAGGATTTGAGTTGGAAATAGGCAGCCTTGGCTTACAGAATATTCCAGAACTGATGGCTTTCTAAGTGAAACTTAACACCTAAACTGGCCAAAGGTAGACTAGCTCTGCTTTGTGTATTTATAATATAACAATAACCATATTTTATAGTGTACAAAGTACTTTGACATACATTATTTCATTTGATTCTTATGGGATATATTTTCATATCTGTCTTACAAATGAGGAAACTTTAATTCAGAGAATTTAATATTCCTACAAGGGTCACAGAACTAGTAAATTAAGAGAGATAAGACTAGAATTTAGGATTCAGCTACCTACATTACTACATAGTATGTGTGTGAATGAAAGGCTGTTTTGTTTTTAATGCTGAAGATGATCAACTTGAAAAACAATCAAATTATTTCTAGTGGAAATGTGCAAGTTAGTCTCTCAGGATTTGTATTTCCAAAGACTTCCAGATCCACCTAAACAAAGGGAAACAAACTAAATAAAAATATGTAAGATTTAATTAGAATGGTGATGAAAAGAAGACTGAATTTATGTAGACCTTATGTGTTTGGGTGCTTAATGTATATTTTTAGACAATCCTTAAAACAGTCCCATGAAGTTGGATATAATCTGTATATTCAGTTGAGGAAACAGGTTGTAAAGTTTAATCATCAAAACTGCCATGTGACTGAATTAAAGCTGGGACCCAGAGCCTTTTAATTTCAAAACTGTGTTTACTATTTCTATTATACTATGTTGCTAGGCAGGGTAGGAGAGAAAGTGAAGTGGAGACAAAGTGACATTCTTTAGAGGCTGTAGAATGGAAAGACAATTTTGGGGGTAGAAATAACAATGACTCCACAAAATGTCTTCAAATTAAAATGAGAAACAGCAGAAAACCTTTCTTACTCAGACCCTGTATTATATACACCCCACAGTTCTATTCTTATACCTAGGTAAAATATATGGGAACCATATTTATCCTTCATTGGAATAAGGGAGATAACACACACACACACACACACACACACACACACACACACACACAGAGAGAGAGAGAGAGAGAGAGAGAGAGAGAGAGAAATATATATAAATAAAACTTATAGTTTGATCCTGTGGGCACTTTGGCATCAGTCCAAGCAAAATCACACATTCCACGTTGAATGTGAGAGTAAAAAAGATTTGAAAGATTTAGATGACCTGTACCTACTAAGTTTTGCAGCTTGTATCTGTGATATGCGAGGGTGATGCCCCATTAAACAAAAACAAATGAAAAACCCATTCCTCAACTCTGTCTTTTCTTTGTCACCTTCACTTTCCAGGCAAACTGTTCTAAAAAGCTGTCTGTATTCACTGCCTCATTCCATTCCAGTCTGCCTCTCCACTCATATCATTTCTTTCTTTTTTTTTTTTTTAAAGAGAGAGTGAGAGAGGAGAGAGAGAGAGAGAGAGAGAGAGAGAGAGAGAGAGAGAGAGAGAGAGAGAGAGTTTTTTTTTTAATATTTATTTTTTTAGTTCTCAGCGGACACAACATCTTTGTTGGTATGTGGTGCTGAGGATCGAACCCGGGCCGCACGCATGCCAGGCGAGCGCGCTACCGCTTGAGCCACATCCCCAGCCCCACTCATATCATTTCAATATAACACTTCTTACTAAGGTCATTAATGTCTTCCACCAAGCTGAATTCAACATCCCTACTCTAATTTCCTCACTGTTGACTGCTCATTCCTTCCAGAAGTACTCTTCTCTTGACTTCAGTGACATAACATTTGCTGTCCTATTTTTCCTCCTACTTTTCTCTTGTTTTTCGGACTCATCCTCTCTAAACTATTACATTGTTACTCTCCCAGGCCCTCCTCTCTTCTCTAGTAGACCTTCTTCCTGTGTGATCTCAGTCTATGTCACTGAGTTTAGTAACTTCACTTCTGTGGATATGACTCTTAATTTATGTCTCCATATCTGCAGCCCAGATCACTCTTCTGGGCTATAGACCTTGTGTTTATTGTCAGTCAGGCACTCTTGGTTCTGGGTATATAGTGATGAGTTAGTGGTTACAAGGGAAAAGACAAGCAATAAACAAACAAAATATCAATTAAGGTTGATGGTAAAGTGAGACTAAATCATGGTGATATATTAGAGACTGAGAACTACTTTAGGTTGGCTGGTCAAGGCTTTACTGAGGTGGTAAAGCTTATGCTGACCTTTGAATGACTAAAAGGGGCCAGCTTGTAAAAAGGGAAGGGGGAATAGCTAGTGCAAAGGCGCTAGACAGGAATAAACAATGAATGTGCATGAAACAGGAAGTGAGGAAAAAAGCTGGTAGGAAATGAGGTCAGAGAGTACGTAGAGGGCCAGAATCTTATAGGGCCTCATAGGCTATGGAAAGGCTTTGGATTAATCTAAGTGAAATGGAAAGCCATTGAAGCATTTGAAATTGTTGCAGCAACTGTCAGCTTGCTACACTATGGTCTAAATGTTTACTTTTTGTAGTAGTTCTAAAGATAATGGTTTGTGAGCCAGTACTGATTTGTGGATTTCATTCTGAGTAGCATTCTTCTAGAGCATGTTTGCATGCTGATGCACATAAGACTAGAGAAAAATGATGATGATGATGTTGTTGTTGTGAGGAATTGTATCTGTAATAAATATGAAAAGTTGTATTTTGTATACTAACAAAAACTGTTTATTTTAACTATAGGGAAAGCAGAATTGTTATGTTAGATTTGGAGATAGGAAAACAAGGATCCGAATGTTGTTTCTTGGTGATGAGTGTTATCAGCTGATGGGTGCTGGAGGTTTACTGAGAGAAGAAAATGTGTGAGAGATATCTTTGGTTGTGAGAAGGTTGAACCTATTAGGAAAAATGTAGCAGGATTGCTGGCAGCATCAAGATGTGCGTTTGAAGTTTGTAGTGATAAATTTAAATTTAAAATGATACTAGTTGAACTGGATATGATTGTGCACACCTATAATCCCAGCAGCTTGGGAGGCAGGAGGATTGAGAGTTCAAAGCCAGCCTCAGCAATTTAGCAAGGCGCTAAGCAACTTAGGAGAGACCCTGTCTCAAAATAAAAAAGGACTGGGGATGTGGCTCAGTGTTTAAGTACCATGCGCCCCCCCCCCCCAAAAAAAAAGATACTATTTGATGATACTAGTGGTTGGCTTCTCAATGGCACTTAACTGCTTTGGTGTGTGCTTGGAGAGTTTCTTAGTTTGGTTCACCCAGGATTAAAGTTTTTTTTTTTTTTTTAATTTTTTTTTAGGTGTTGATGGACCTTTATTTTATTCATTTATTTATATGTGGTGCTGAGAACTGAACCCAGTGCTTCACACATGTGAATTAAGCACTCTACCACTGAGCCCCACAACCCCAGCCTCAAAAGTTTTGAGTATGAAAAAGGCGAAGAGGGCAAGTTGATTAAAAGTGTTTGCAAAGGACTGATTGACATAAAGGATGAACGTGAAGTGGAACACCTAATCCAGTTAATTAATTCTATCTTCATTTTATGAATAGAAGTACTAGTGCCATGGAGTTATTATAAGGATTAATCTTGTTCATATAAAGTGATTAGAATGAATGGGTGCCTAGAACATGGTAAGAGAGGGTATGTGCCCATTATTGTTGGCTTTTATTACCGTTATCCCTTTTGGACTACACAACCTGTCTCCTAACTGATCTTTGCATTATTCTTCCTTCCATCTGTTTTCCATACTGAAGCCAAAGTGATCTTTTTGGAATATGTTTGTTTGGCTTCTATTTAATACTAAAAGTTACTTATTCTAACTTTTTGGATAAAGATATAAATCCAAAATTTGGCCTCCAAGGATCTCTGCATGGTGTGGCTCTCTCTGTACCTCTTTAGCTTCCTCTTACTTGTACTTCTGTTTGTTCTCAGTTCTTTGGCCACATAGATTGACTTTTAGCTCTTCAATTTCACCATGCTCTCTTGTCACGGAACGTTCTCACTAGAGGGAGCCTTCCTAGACCTCCCTGAGTGAGTCCATTTCTATTAAATTGTATTTATATAATTTAAATTAAATGATAAGATTCTTTTTTTTCTGTTGCTGTATACTATAAATGCCATGGATACAGAGTCTATTTCAACTCACTGTTTTATCCCTAGGCTGACTTCAGAGTTTGATGCACCATGGGCTTTCCTGAGGGTAAGATTTGTTAGAGAACTACCAAGAGAGGTGGTATAATGGAGAGGAGAAAGCAAAATTTATAGCAGAAATAACCTGGGTGAGAATCCGCTTTACTTATCTGCTATATGACTTTGAGCCATGTTTTTTCTTCTTTATACAATAAATATGATGGTCTTTATCTGATTAGGGTTACCTTGAAGATTAGTAGGTAATGAAGGCCCTTTTGGTTTCTTTCTCCTTAGGGTGATTGTTGTGACTTGCTGTTTAACTACTTTTGCCATACCTGTTATAATCTTTATGGCCACTTGACAATCTTAATCACAGACTCCTTGAGGTTAAAGGGATCCTGCATGTTCCTTTGATTCTGTCATCTTTCTTAAAGCAGGTGAATAATTAACAATTTTAGACATGTGGTTCTGTTGCTAAACCTCACAAACACAGGCTAATTGCAAGGAAGCCTAGTCTCAATTATGGACTACTTGTTAGGAGAAGGAAATAGCAGAGACAGGTGGTGATTCTTTTAATGCCAGTTTTCAAATACACACACTAATCTCAAGTTAGGCTTACCAATTGTTAATTAATAAATGCTTTCAAAGTGCATGAAAGTTCTTAAGTTTTTTTCATTCTAATTCCAATATTTTTCTTTTCTCTTGTAAATTTTCTTTGAGAAAAGAACGTGATACATACGCAGCAGTGAGATTGTTTGATTCTAGTCTGGTCTCTGTTATTAGTTTTTAAAAAGGGTCACAAGTCACTTAAACCTGTTCACTTATGCATCATATGAGAGATAAGATTATCTGCCTTCTCATCTCAAGGGTTACATAGATTGAAAAGTTATCCTGGGAGAATTAAAAGCACTTTCAAATGCAAGACATTATTTTAGCAGCCCTCCATCACAGAGACAGGTTTTGAAGTCTCTGTTACTAATGTATTTAATAATTAATGATGACTTAAAAAAATTCTTTAAAAATTTTGAATAATTATGTAATATTGAGGTAGTATTATAAATCAAGTGAATTTACATGTCTGCTTCTGCCTTTTGGGATTTATTATTCATAGTCTTCAAGGACAGATGGAGATAACATGAATAGGGATGTTAAACGTAGTGCCATTGGAAAGGACAGTAATATATCATTGTTAAATATCATTTAGTCTGACCTTTTAGTTTTACACATGAAACCGTGACCCAGAGAATATAAAAGACATTTCCACTAATATTAGTGGTAAAACTAGGGCTGCCATCTTGGTGCTTCACTCTTTGCACAAGGTATTTATACTTAGAGGGCATATTGTCTTGTTCTGTTTTGCACTTGAGTCAGAAACAATCACTCTTAATTCTCTTCTTTCCTTATGTGGGGAGATGGGGTATGGAAGAGGGGATGAGAAAAGGGCTGGCCTTACCAAAATTGATGTATCTTCTTAGCTTATGTTTCTTCTGTTTATACTTAGACCGTCCTAAGGTCCAACGTAAGTGACCTGAACATGTGAAGTCAGTATTGGTGTTCAGGTTATCTGCTTCTACCAACCTCAGTGGCACTGAATTGACTCTTGCCAAGCTGCTGGCACTGTGCAGCTCAGATCTACTGATTGCTCCTACCTGGACCTGCTATCAGTCTGTTTGCCAGATTAGTGGTTCTCTTGAAAAACATACTTATTACTAATCTCAAGTTAGTCTTACCAGTTGTTTATTTTTAAATGCTCTCAAAATGCATGAAAGTTCTTAAGTTTTTTCATTCTAATTCCAATCTTTCTTTTCTCTGGTAAATTTTCTTTGGTAAGTGAAAAGAACGTGATACATAGCAGTGAGATTGTTGGATTCTAGTATAATTGTTGGATTAGTTTTTAAAAAGGGTCGCAAGTCACTTAAACCTGTTCACTTATGCATCATATGAGAGGTAAGATTATCTGCACAATACCTCGATATCTATCTATCTATCTGTCTATCTATCTATCTATCTGTCTGTCTGTCTGTCTGTCTGTCTGTCTATCTGTTTATCTATCTATTTATTTATTTTTATGTGGTGCTGTGTATTGAACCCAGTGCCTCATGTATGCTAGGCAAGCCTTATACAACCAAGCCACAACCACAGCCCCTAGATTAGCTTTTTAATGAAGAGACTGCACAGGGCAGAAAAACCATTGAAGTCCCTCTTGGCATTTTCCCCTGAACAATCTTGAGTGTTGTCTCATCCATTATGGGAGGAAAGCAATGATTCTTCTTGCTCCCTAACATATAGTGGAACATTAGATTTGCTTCCTGAGTCTTTGGGTATTATGGATATCTTTGGTTTTAATTTTTATCCTGTGCTTTCATTTTTCACCTTCAAAATTATTCTACTTATATCTGCAAGACCCTAGGAAGTTTAATTAGTAGATGAGGGTGGATTGGTCTAACAAAATTGCCACTAAATAGTTTTTCTAATCTGTGATCTTAAGTTATTCTGTTTCTCCCTGGTATCAAATTTTCTGATAACATAAAGTTATCACTTTGTACTCTCTGGTGAACAGTTCTAAGAGTGGTTTTTCTAGAGACTGCAGATGGCCCAGAGTTATTTCAGTTTGTATAATTTCTGTTCTTCAAGCTTCACCGACTCTTACCTTTGTCATCTTCATTCTGTTCTAAGCCCATTCATTGAATTTCTCTTCTAAAAGTTTCCATTTAAAAAAAACTTTTGATTTCTCTGGTATTTACTGTTGTTTTTCCCTTCATTTTGAGCATGTTTTCTTTTACTTCATTGAACTCAGTTATAATAGCTATGCCTTAACTATTCTTGTCTTATCATCTCAACATGTCATCATTTTGAAATTGCCCTCTGGTGATTGTCCATGGCCAACAAGCTTAATTTTTCTAGTTATTCATGTAATTTGATATTGTGTTTTGCACATTATGAATGTTATGTTGTGGGAACTCAAATAGTGTTGATATTTTTATTTGAGCAGGCAGCAGACTGTAAGCTGTGTTACCTATAATAGCTGGCAGTCCAAATCTCAGTCCAGTTTTTGTTGTTGTTGCTGTTATTGTAGTGCTAGCAATTGAACCCACTGAACTATATCCCTAGCCCTTTCATTTTTTGAGGTAGGGTCTTACCAAATTGCCCAGGCCGGCCTTGAATATTTTATCTTCCTCAGCCTCAGAAGTAGCTGGGATTATAGGCTTGTACTATTTATTGCACCTGGCTTCAATCCAATTCTTTTGTTCTTAACTGAGATCTTTGAATTCTGCTCTTTGTATGCATGGTTCAGGGGTCAGACAGTCTTAGGTAGAATTTGCACACAGAACCTGAGACTCTCCTTCTCTGGTTCTTGTCCTACTTCCCATTATCTGTGGCTGCTCTGGGCGGTGTCTTCTGGTACTTCAAGATTGAAAGCCTAAGATTTGGTTTTTATTTGAATTATAGCTGGATACTCTGAAACCAGAGCTCCAAAAAATGAGGAATTATTCATTCCAGTCCCTTCATCCAATTTTCAGCTTCTTTCTAAAATTTGCCAGCTTTTGTTCATTTTTGTATTTTATCTAGTTTGTAGTTGTTGTGTCTTGGAGGGTCACACTGGAAACAGAGTTCTCCATAGCACTTACACATTACTGAAGCATTTTGGGAACAAAAGAACTCAACCATGTTCCCATTAACTTGCTTTATAACCTTGGTCAAATCTTCTCTCTCAGACTTACTTGCTCCTCAGGAAAATGAGGCAGTTGAATGGATTCTTTGTGATTGTAAGGGTTCTTTAATCTTGATTTTTGGACAGATCAATCAACCACCACCACCACCACTACCACGACCAAAAGTTACAGTAAGCACCAGAAGAGATGCCTGAGGGAAGTGATGAGGTGGATCTCTAGAGTGGAAAGCTCTGCGAAGGGGCAGCACTACAGAATTGGATATTTACAATCATCCTGTGATTGTGATGACAGAAGCCAGTACATGGAGGATGCTAGAAGTAGATGACATGCATAAGGAAGAAATCGCTTGCTGCTTGCTTCTATTCCTCAGGAATGAGGAGAGAATGTAGACAGTTGAAAAAAAAATAAGGATCATTTGGAGTTCCTGTTTGCTTGACTTTGGGCAGTGCATTTCATCCTTTTTTTTTTTTTAATATTTATTTTTTAGTTGTAGTTGGACACAATACCTTTATTTTATTTATGTGGTGCTGAGGATTGAACCCAGGACCTTGCATGTGCTAGGCAAGTGCTCTATCCCTGAGCCACAACCCCAGTCATTCATCCTGTTTTAAAGAGAAAGGCCCCCTGGGCTTTAGAAATGTGTCAGTAAATTTGGCAATGCGTGGTGGGTGCTGTGGCAGTAGTTTTCAGTGGAGTCTTACTGTCACCTTTGGGCTATTGAGATGTCAGTGGAGATAGGTCAGATTTTTTTTTTTTAAGGAAAAAGAATGCACAAAATTTACTTCATGTACTATATGCCTAAGGCATGGGAGTATTAGTGTTCTGGGGCCAGGTTTATGGCACCATTTCAGATTTTTTATGTAGGAGAGGTTGTAGGCCATGCAGAGGAAGGGGTGTGTGTGTGTGTGTGTGTGTGTGTGTGTGTGTGTGTGTGTGTGTGTGTATGTGTGGGGATGGGGTAGAGATGGATGGTGATAGGGGCAGGACAGAAGGCCTGTGAGGTTTATCCTGATGCTGTTTGAATGGCAATCACACTTAACTTTGACTAATGTTTTTAAAGGGGGGCACAGGAAGCTGAAGGTTTCCGCACACCCACCCAAGCCATCTTTTGGGTGCTGCCTTCCACATATATTTTTATAGCTGTTTTTATTGTGTATCAATAATTATTATGGCTTCAGGCTAATTGGCTTGAGGGCTCCTTTTGCTCTCATCTTTTAAACCATTTGAAAACAAAATAAAACATTTCTCCATGTTAATTCTATCATTTTGTCTGGTGTGGTTTTGTACATATGTAATCTCAGCAATTTGGGAGGCTGAGGCAGAAGGATTGTAAGGTCAAGACCAGTCTTAGCAATTTAGCGAGGCCCTAAGCAATTTAGCAAGTCTCTGCTTCCAAAAATAAATAAATAAAAAGGGCTGGAGATGTTGCTCAATGATAAAACACTTTGGGTTCAGTCCCCAGTACCCAAATAAATAAATAAATAAATAAATAAATAAATTCTATCTTTTCAGCTCTTTTAAATTTTTTTTTCAGTTGATGGATACAATACCTTTATTTATTATGTGATGCTGAGGACCAAACCCAGTGCTTCATATGCTGGGCAAACGATCTACCACTGAGCTACAGCCCCAGTCCTCCCTTTGCTCTTTAGGAGAAAAGAGGCAGGGATGGAGTCTGGGGTGCGTGTGTGTTTTGAAGGTGTAGAAATCACGGTAGTCTGTAGGTATGTGTAAGGGAGGGATAGGCAATCATGATGAAAGGAAGGGGATATTTGAATGTGAAGCTTTTAGATTACCACTAACTGAGAAGCAACCTTTCCATTCTTTCTCAGGATCACCATAGACAGGAAGATTTGACCCAGATCTCCTATCTCTAGTAACACTTCTCTTAATTTAATTCAGCTCTCCTGTAGGTGGCTGCTTGTTATAAAACTGGAGGGTAAGGTTGTAGACATAGAAGCTCTATTTTTAGTTCTAATTGATATCTGGTGGTTCAGGGCTCTTTTGAGGACTGAGAAAAGAGGCAGCAAAATGAGAGTAAGCATGGTGAAGGGGCTTTTGTAGTCAGACAGACATGGGTTTAAAATCAGGATTTAAAATCCTGACTGCCATTTACTAGGCAAGCTATAAGACCTTGGACAAGTCACTTGACTTCTTGAAATTTAGATTCTTTATGCATATGGTAGGGATAACATCATATTATTGACTTATATAAAACATAGTATCTAGGATATAGTGGATACTCTACAGATGTTTATCTTTTCTAACCCATCTTCCAGAACATCTAATTTTTAGTAAAATCCTAGCTTTACCCCTAAATAATTATGTGACTCACCCTTTCCAAGCTTCACTTTTTTTCCTTACAATAAGGACATTTAACTATTGATTTCTGAGATGCTTCCCAGCTATAAGATGTCATATAAATATTTCAACTACTGACGTATATATAGGCCTGTTAATTTAAAGAAAGACAATTTGGCCCTCGGATCATATCATCTGATAGGAAAGGGGAAGTGTTCTGGGGCCAAACTCCTTTTTGTCTCTTGAGAGACATAGCCAACTTCCTTCATGATCAGGATGTAGACTCAGCTCTTGTCTTTTCTGACATTGTCCTACATGTGAAGGCCTTTGGATCAGCTCAGCCTTGATGTGATTCATGCTTTACCTATATCTCTTCCTTTCTTTTTATATTCTATCCAGGACAAGAGCAATTACCATTGAAAGATAGTGACTGTGTCCAAGACAACAAACATTGGGGGAGAGCCAGAAGTATGACAGAAAGCTTAAATTGCCTAAATGGTAAGTTTGTTGTACAGTGAAGTCTGGGTACACCAGTAGAATTGGGTGACTTCTGAGTCCTCTATAATTTTTTACTATCATAAGGGGAAGGGAGGAAAATCAATATTTGTTAATGACCTGTTGTGAAACAAACACTAGGCTAAGTACTTCACTTATTTTCTTCTTTAATCAATAGACCAATCTGACGAGGATAAAAATCTTGTGGAAGTTGACAATCTTAAGAAGCAGTCCTAAACTGCCACTTACTGAATATTTACTGAATGCCAGGCACTGCCCCATTTGACATATATCATCTCCCTTAATAATAACTCCAGCCTTGTAAGGTTAAGGTTAGTGCTTTTATCATTACCACAAGGAAATGAGCTTAGAGAGAATAAATAATTTCTCCAAGTTCACACAGGTAGTAAATGATAGGACTAGGTTTCATATCCCTACTATTTTCATTAATGTTTTTCTTTTGTTTTTGTGGTACTAGGGATTAAACCCAGAGGCCTCAGGCATGCAAGGCAAGTACTCTACCATTGAGCCAAATTCCCAATTCTCTAATGTTTCTCAATAAGTAAGTTACTTTTCTTATTGAGATAGTAATGGACATAACCTTTAAAAAGCCTTGCAAAATTAACAGATTAAAGAAACTTTTGATCAACAACTAGTTTCTTTTTCTATCCCTTTCAGGATTTCATGTGCCAGTACTTTATTGGCTGGTGTCCATGAGAGCAGTGGAGAACACCAGTGAAATAGGAGTGAGTGAAGTGAGACCTTTGAGCAGTGAGTAGCCGAGCAATAGTGGTCTTGGTTGCCACTGGTAGCTAGATGATAGAGAAGAGTTCTCTGGGGACATAAAGCAATAGGGAAACACATATACTAAGTCTGGGACATGGGTACTAGTCACAGGAGTGAATGGACATAAGAAAGAAATCTCAACAAGACCTCTCATTTTCATGTCAACCAACTCCTTGCAGGAAATAGGCACAATTTATTGTGGGAGTAGGAAACTTAAAGGCAAACTCTTGCCCTTCTAAGTAGTTCAGGATTTTTGTTCTGTTCTTTTCCCTGAAACATTCTTCCTACTTCAGGTTATGAAATTAATTTCTGGTTGAGTGAATGGAAGCAAGTCTTTATCTTTCTTTTTGGAGCACCAATGCTTTCTAATATATATATTTGGTGAAATTTGGGGGAAAAAGAATCATTTTTATCAACAAAACTTATACATACTAATTTATTCATAGAATTTTTTCTATACTGAGACTTATGTTCTGATTATAGAAATTGACCACTTACTACAGGCCTAACACAATTCTTGGAACCTATTATACGACAATAAGCAAATAGAAAAAGTCCTTGCCATTATACTCTAATGGATAGAAACAGATAAATAAATGACTAGCCAAATATAAATAAAGAGGTAAATAAATGACATCCACCAACTGATAATGTGTTAGAAAGAAAAAAGGGTGAAGTGATAGTGATGGGGATCTTGGAGGGGTTGCTGCTTTTTATAAGGTACCAAGGAAGGTGTCTGATGATGAAATTTTAAGTTAAGATCTGAAAGAAGTGAGAAGTCCAGCAAGGAAAATATCTGGGAGGAAAGCATCCTAGGCAAAGGGACTGACAGGTATAAAATTTCTAAGGTGTGGGTTGACTTACTATGTCTTAAAGACTCACAGGGAAGCCAGTGTGACTGGAGAAGAACAGGAAGAGCAGTAGGAGATAAGGAAAAGAAGTAACAAGGCCTAGATCATGAACAGCCTGACAGTCAGGGAGACACCTTTGGGGTGCATTTTATTCTGAGTGAAGTGGGACCTACTGGAGAATGTAGAGCAGAGGAGTGATGTCATCTGATGTGCTTTTACATTTATTCTGTGGTAGAAAAATAGACTATGGAGGGTGAGGAAAGGTCACCCTTGTAGAAAGACCTTCTACAAGGTCTACCCTTGTAGAAGGGAGACCAGTTAGGAAACTTTTGCAGTAATCAGTAGTCTGGACTAGGGGGTGGTAGTGGTGATTATCCAGAAAGTAAGGAATTTTAGACGTATTTTGAAGACAGTCAAATTTTGATTCTCCCTATAATGATGTTTGATTTATTTGGAGTTAACTGTAGATCATGGGGGCTTGAGAGTGTCATTGGAAACTTGCCAGTGATTCCTGGTAAAATTTTAAAATTGAGCAAAAGGTGAGAACACAGTGATCCCAAAAGGCAGCTTTTGTTATACTAAGTCATGCTAACTAACAACAATTCCTTTTTTTTTTCCTTTAAGGTTTGACATGGTTTTATTTAAACTATAAAGTAGTACAATTTTATTATAGAAAAATAGCAGATGTAAGCCAAAACAACAAAAATCACACTATCTAGAGATGATTACCATATTATATATTTTGAGATATGTATAGAGAGCAAGCTCAGGGCATTTCGTTTTTGAAATGTTTCCTAGCCTGCAGGATCAGGAATATGCTATAAAGCTTAAATGCTAAAATCAGGTGTTTAATGGTTTCACGTATGATCCCAACATAAAATGTGGACCTGGCTTTGGAGCTGATTGAACAATTGACATGCAGGTGTTGTAGTACCAATTCATGGATAGTTGTTTATCTAGAGAAGCATTTTTAGTGACATTCTAGAGGACTATTCTTGGTAATAGTTTTTAAAAAAAATTTGAATGTCAACTTAGATGAAGATAAGACATGCCTATTAGATTTATAAATAAGAATGTTTATAAATTAGACAATAGAAAATGTTTTGATAATGGATTGAAACCAAGAAGTTGAAATGTAAAAACAAAATAAACAATAATTTTTAACAATAATTAAAATCTTATACGGTACTTAATGTGGATCAGGTACTGGTTTAAGAGCTCTCTCTCTCTCTCTCTCTCTCTCTCTCTCTCTCTCTCTCTATATATATATATATATATATATATATATATATATATATATATATATATACACACACACACACACACACACATAAATACACAAATATACATACACATACCATATAACTAATTTATTACACTTACATAATATTTAATTTATATGCTTACATAATCCTATAAGATAGGTATCAAAGCATAGAGAAATCAAGTGACTTATCCAAGGTCATATAGCTAGTAAGTTAATAAAATCAGCGTTTGAATTTAGGCTTTCAGTGGCTCCAGAGTTGTGTATATAATAATTTTTAATCATTGTACCACACTGCCTGCAAAAGTAAAGTTATAAGAAGTAAGTTATTTAGGTATTTTAAAATTAATTAGATCTAATAGTTTGAGGAGAAAAGCAGTATGAACCCACAAAACTGGTAGTGTGGCTGCCAGATTAGCGCTTGCAGTTTTGGGCTTCATTATTAGAACTGGATAGACCAGGTCATCTTTCAAATCCACCTCCAATCCTTTTACCTCATTGCTACTGCCCTGGTTCAGGCCCATATCCTGTCTCTTGCCTAGACTGTTATAATTACTTCTAGTTTTTCCTAGCCAATGGTCTTTCAGAATGCAGTTCTGATTGTGTTACTTCATACTTAAATTCCTGTTGCCGCAGTCTAGCTGGGCACAATTCATAAGCCACTTATCAAGCAGGACGAACTTTATTTTACGCCGCACCTCCCGAGCTCTTCAGGAATTCCCTCAGAGACAACTGCCACCACCGGCTCCTCTGGCAAGCCTCTCAACCCCCACTCCTCCTGCTCTTGAGGCCGATTGGCTGGATTGCGTGGGTGGAGCCAAAAGAGTCCCCCAATGAGCAGCTCTGTGGTCTGAAAGGGCGGGGATACAGCCCAATGAGCATCACCTCAGAGAACCAATCAGCTAGAAGTTTGCTTAGGCCGTAGTGAGCCCATCAGCTGGAAGCTTGCTGAGGCGGCTGTGAACCAATCAGCTGGAAGTTTGCTGGGGCCGCTTTGGCTGTGGCTCTCAACATCTCCCCCTCTCTGTTTAATTAAACAACAAGCATGTGGCTTAGGGACCATGCCTGCCTTAGGTTGTCCAATACTACATATGGTCCTTACCCATCATCGGATGAGCTGACCTCAAGGCGTCAGCCTCCTGTCTTAGGTTGGTACCATTGCAATTGGATCTTACCTGTCATTACTACCGGACCAGCATATAGCCATACCTGTGGATAGGCCTTTGTACCAGTGGGGGGGTGAGGTTCTTTGCCTCACCTCTGTTGGCCCCCAAATTTTAGCTGAACGACCATCACAAGCAGAAAGGAGGAGGATACACCAAGCCAATTGACTGCTCCTTTTGGAAAAATTGTACCACCGATGACACCATCAGCAAAAATACCCGGCACTACCACAAGTCGCTGCACCAACAGATAGTTCACAATGCATACAAGTGATACATAGTCGAGGCAAGTTCTGCAAGCAGTTCAGTGATAGCTATTGCAGAAACTGTAGTTTGGTTTTATCTTAGTCTTCACCGGCACTGGGATGAAGATAGGAATTCTGGCAATAATGGCTAAAGAAAAAATTATGTAACATCAGGCACTAAAAGAAAACAATTTTCTGAACAATTTACATTATCCTGAACAGAATTATTAAATATAATGAAAAGGAAAGGTGAAAGTAAACAAACAGATCTGTTAACCTCCTTTTTTGTTCACATATTAAAACAATCCTCAACAGCTGTTTACCCAATTTAAATTAAACCATTTAAATCACGTGAATAAGAAAAAATTATTTGGATCCATTTTTTTATGAGCGCTTGTCATATATGATATATGGACATACGCACATACAAACATACAACACAAAACACAAGTGTGCACACATAATACATACAACACATAACATAATAGTAAAGGCCTTGTAACTTTTTACAGGTGAAATCTCCATTGCAATGTTTAAAAACTCCATAGTCAAAAAATAAAACTGATCAGCAAAACATTAACCTAGGTCTGTATGAGCTCAAAAAACAAAATAGAACTTCATGATGTGGGAAAGAAAATAATAAAATAGATATTGAAAAAGGCATCCTGGTTTCATTAGCCTCCAGGTGTGGGAGAACCACTGTCGCAGATGTTCTAGATATCAGCTGTTATGGATTTGAGCCAAATCATCATCTTTTTGGTCTGTAGAAATCACTTTAGATAGTCTCTCTGGAATCCAAATCGGCTGCTGTTCTCCCTGTGGAAACACACAAACAGACCCCGAACTCCAGACAATCACTGGGTCAGGACCTTTCCAATGTCCTGTTAGAATATCCTTCCAAAGTACCTTGGACTTATGTACATTTTTTTGGACACATATGCCTTTCCGCAGCACTAAGCCCTGAAGAATCCAAAGTTAAAAAGTTTAGAGTAAAAAGGATTATTTTAAGTTTATCTTTGGGGAATATATACCCTTTCCCAATTCCCTCTTTTTGCTTTAATAAGTACATTTTAATAGTTTGATGAGCTCTTTCAACTATGCCTTGTCACTGTGGATTGTATGGGATTCCTGTTATGTGAGTAATACCAAATGATGAGCAAAATTGTTTAAAAAAGGTAGAAGTATAACCAGGGGCATTATCTGTTTTTAACTGTTTTGGAACGCCCACAGTGGCAAAATTTTGTAAGCAATGAGCTATAATATCTTTAGTTATTTCTCTGGCATGAAGGGAGCCCATCAAAAATCCAGAAGAAGTATCAACTATAACACACAAATATTTTAGTTTTCCAAATTCTGGCAAGTGTGTGACGTCCATCTGCCAAATATGGTTAGGTATCAGTCCTCTAGGATTGACTCCAAGATTAATTTGTGGTAAAAAGGTCACACAATTTTGACATTGTTTTATTATTTGTCTAGCTTGTTCCTTAGTTAATTTTAACACATTTTTGTAAAGTATTAGCATTAACATGGAACCTTTTATGAAAATTTGTAGCTTCTTCTAGTGTAGAGAAAATATGTATGTCATGTGTAGTTTTATCTGCTAAATCATTGCCCAAACTAAGGGCTCCAGGCAATCCTGTATGTGCCCCGCTATGTCCTATAAAGAGTGGATCTTTTCTGTCCCAGATTAGACTTTGTATAGTGGAAAACAAAGAGAAAACAGTAGAGGAAGGGGAAAATCCTACAAGCATCTTCAAGGGATACTATAGCATTAACTATATACCTACTATCAGAAAATAAATTAAATATAGAATCTTTAAACATCACAAAAGCTTGTAATACTGCATTAAGCTCTACCTTTTGAGCTGATTGTTTGGGTACTAAAAATGTAAAAGTTTTACCAGGGGTAACTACTGCTGCTGTACCATTATTTGACCCGTCAGTGAATATATTTGGAGCATTCATGATAGGTGTTTTTCTTGTTATTTTTGGAAAAATTACAGAATGTGATGACCAAAAAGACAACAAAGGATTAGATGGTAAGTGGTTATCAAATGAAAATTTAGATTTGCACATGATTATTGCCCAAGTATTTAACTCATTAGCTAACTCATCAATTTGATCCATAGTATATGGAGTAATAATTTTATTGGGAGAAATTCCAAACACTCCCTTTGCTGCTTTTATTCCTCTGAGTATTAATTGTCCTACAGCCTCAGGATACCTAGTAAGAATAGTGTTAGGAGAATAAGATAAATGTATCCATAATAATGGACCTTTTTGCCAAAATACTCCTGTAGGAATATTTTTTGTTGGTAGTACAATTAAATTTTCCAATTAATTATTTAGGAGTTTTATTATCCTCAACCATGGTCCCTCCACCAAAAATTCAAATACGAGTAGATCAGCTCAAATCACTTAACGACTTTCAAAAGTTATTAGGAGACATAAATTGGTTAAGGCCTTATCTAGGCATACCAACAGGAGAGTTGGGACCTTTGTTTGATATCCTAAAAGGCCCATCAGATCCAAATTCACCCCGCATGTTAACTCCTGAAGCAAGAAAGACATTAGAAATCATTGAAACATATATGGAAAATATGCATTTGGATAGAATTGATATAAGTTTGCCTTTATGTATTTATTTGCCCCAGCAAACTTCCAGCTGATTGGCTCCTCTGCGGTGATGCTCCTTGGGCTGTTTCCCCGCCCATTCAGACCACAGAGCTGTTCATTGGGGGACTCTTGGCTGTGGTTCTCAACACCTGTGTCTAAAATAGGTTCCAAATTTGCTTCCCATGTCCATTTGAAGGTATATCAGTATGTTTTAGAGGGCCTTCATAATGGTGTTCTTTTTCTTATTTGAATTTGTTGACTACATTTAAGAGATTTCATATAAAAGTAGGGGCTGATCTTCCTTCTTAGCCACAATCCTTCTAGGCCCCTGACATTTGCTTACATAACTGGCCTGATCTCTGATATTTGTGTTTGCAGCCTTTGACATAAAAGCTAAGTATCTTTCCTAGAATGTAGTACCCTGATTTAAAAAAAAAAAAAAAAAAGACAAAATATAAAAAAATCTAAATGTAGTTTAGCCAGTACAGAATACAATAAAACTGTTATAGTCATTTATTTTTTTATTTTTTATTTTTAATATTTATTTATTTATTTATTTTTTAGTTTTTGGCAGACACAACATCTTTGTTTGTATGTGGGGCTGAGGATCGAACCCAGGTCGCACGCATGCCAGGCGAGCGCGCTACTGCTTGAGCCACATCCCCAGCCCCTATAGTCATTTATTTACCAAACATTTTTTAAGGTTTTTACATTAAAACACTACATTTGTTTAATGTTCAGGACAGTAGAAGGAAGGTAACACAACCCCTGCTTTCAGAGCTGAAAGCCTAGTACAGGATGACAAATATATAAAGTAAATATCATGGCTACAGTGATGGAAGTATTTACAAAATTTAGGATAGTGCATTTTGATGGGTGGCACAATTTGAAGGGGCTTGAGAAAAGGTGTTCACCATCAGAATGGCACAGTGAAGGCTCAATATGCTGGGGAGAAGGGAGATGAGGAAATTCTAAGTGTTCCTCAAACATTACGACCTTAGCCTCTGCATTTGCTCCAAGATTTCGAGAGTCTCAAATCAACCTCTCAGACCTTATCAGTTATTTACTTTCCCCTCCTCTTGTGCCTCTCATGTCAGCCAGGCTGACTTACTTTAAGTTCCCCAAATACATTATCCTCCCACCTTCCTTCAAATAAACATTTATTTATTTTAATAACCCTGTGTACTAGATACTATTCAGGTGCTGGTGATACAACAGCACAAATAAGAACAACCTCAAAAAACCACATTCCTTACCTCACAGATCTTACATTCTGGTTAAAAAAAAAAAAAAAGGCAGGCAATAAACAAATTCACAAGTAATCAGGTGGTTAAATGTGCTAAGAAGAAAAACAAGTAAAATATGTAATCTTAGAGTTGTCCAAAGTTGGAATGAGTTGTCCTGGGGGGAAGTGAATGACCTTCCTGTCGTTAGAAGTGTTTGAGCAGGAGTTGAATGACTACTTGCTAGATAACTTCTACACTACACATCCTTTCCAATCTGAAGAATCTCTGAATGTTACTTGATCTACTAATCCTGAAATTTGCATGTCTAAAATACATGAATTTGTGATTTCTGGAAAATTCACTGAAGCCTAGAATTAAATAGAAACACTCAAGAAGTAGTAGTGAGATAATGCTTTGATGGCTTATTTTTTTTTTTAACAACTACCTTAGGGGTCTGACCACTCCCTCTTGATATTTTTTTTAATATTTATTTTTTAGTTATAGGTGGATACAATATCTTTATTTTATTTTTATGTGGTGCTGGGGATCAAACCAAGTACCTCACCATGGTAGGCAAGTGCTCTATTTCTAAGCCACAACCCCAGCCTCAATGGCTTAAGGTTTTAAAATGGGTAACTAGGGTATGGTCAAAATGAAGTTATTTAAAAATAACACTGTGGGCTGGGGATATGGCTCAATCGGTAGCGCGCTCGCCTGGTGTGCATGCGGCCTGGGTTGGATCCTCAGCACCACATACAAAGATGTTGTGTCCGCCGATAACTGAAAAATAAATATTGAAATTCTCTCTCTCTCTTTAAAAAAAAAAACACTGTGATTTTTCCTGTAGAGGAGATGGTAAACTCACTCTGGCCTGCAGTCCTCCTACCTGATTTTGTAAATAAAGTTTAATTGAAACACACTGTGTCCATTCACTTGTATATTCTGTATGACTGCTTCACACTACCATGTCAGAGTTGAGTTGTTGAGATAGAGACCTTAGTCCTAAGTTTGTATACTTATATATCAAACTAAAGAAGTGTCCTCATTCCTGCTTTAAATGATTATTGGGAACAGGAAGTGAATCATGGCAGCTGTGTTGGGAGAAGGGGTAGGGCAGGCTGATTATGTTCTATTTTAGACCTTCCTGAATTGCCAGGACAGGAAGAAGAGCCAGTTTCTAAAATTTTGGATAGGACCACTTAGAACCAAGTTCAAGAAATGGCAGAAATGAGCCCTAAATGATTGATGATTGGCATCTTTCTAGTGTGAATTGGAACTAAGTTAGACACTGGTGTGAGAGAATTTGGCATTAAGAGATGAGGCTTTCCTTCCCTTTCTTTACTTTCCTATGATTATATGAGATTAATACAATTTTCTTCCCAGGTGCCACCTTCCAGTGTGTATATATGATGGTAAAATGTGCTAAAAAAACAAAGATTGGGTAAGAAGGCAGAAAGCAGGGGCTGGGGTTGTAGCTCAGTGGTAGAGCACTTGCCTTACATGCATGAGGCCCTGGGTTCGATTCTCAGCACCACATAAAATAAATAAATAAATAAAGATTGTCCATCTACAACTAAAAAAATTAATAATAAAAAGGAAAGGAGAACATAATTTTAAAAAAGGCAGGAAGCTGAAGGGTATGTGCTATATTATGTGAGGTGGTCAGGCAAGGCTTCTTTATCATTTCTTTATAATTGCCTATTTCTGTTTGATTCCAGAAAGGCAAGGTGGAGGTCTTAATTTTCTCATTCTAGAACTTGGCAAAATGTTGGGTGTAGGGCTGGAGATATAGCTCAGTGGGCTGGGATATAGCTCAGTTGGTAAAGTGTTTGCCTCATGTGCACAAAACTCTAGGTTCAATCCCCAGCACCACAAAAGAGGAAAAAAGGAAAGAAAGAAAAAAAAAATGCTGGGTGTATCATAGATGTTTTCTAAATATCTACTAAATAATGAATTTTACCAGCGAGTGAGGGAAGAACTAAGAAGAAAGGAGTCCGTCTCTTCCCTTTGTGGATGGTCTGGGAGGCAGCAAAGCCTTTCTTTCTGACTGTGCTTAGGCACAAAAGGTCAAAGATTTCTGATCTATTCCTTTGTTTACCTTGGATAGAAGGAATGATCTTAGCAAGTTGTTATTTAGGAAGATTCTGCCTGGTGTGACTTACCTTAGGTATTCATAAGACTTTTCAAAATTAGTTTGCTAACTATTGCATGGTGTTGCTGTGAGGTAGGTTGGATTGATATTGTTTTTTCAGGGGAAGGAATTCTGAGGCATAGAGAAGAGCCATGAATATTATATAAGTTTGAGGGCCCCCATAACGTTATTGTACAGGCTGAAAAGAATAATAGTAATAATAGTTACTGTTATTATGACTTATGTACAGTGCATTCTATTAGGCCCTGTATATTCCCAAAGATTGCCATATTGTCATTGTATAGATGTGACACTCAGAGAAATAATTTAAGAACATATATAGTAAATAGTGGATCTGGGATTCCTGGACAAACAGATATATGAGGTACTTAATAGTGTATAGTAGCACTTGGTTTATAGTTCCATCTGTTCCTTTATACCCTTTTGTTGTTACTGGTTTGTATAATTAGAATTCCTCAATGTTTTTGTGGTAATAGGTATTGAACCCAGGAGTGCTCTACCACTGAGCCACTGAGCTATGTCTTCAGCCCTTTTTAAATTTTTATTTTGAGATAGGATCTTGCTAAATTGCCCAGGATGGCCTTTGAACTTTTGATTCTCTTCTCTCAGCCTCCCAAGTAGCTGGGATTACAGGTGTGTGCTACCAAACCTGGTTGAGAATTCCTCATTTTATAAAAATGCTGAAGACTTTGTAGAGAGGTGATTTTGCATAATGGGAAGAATACTGGATATTGAAAGAAGACTACTGAAGTCTTTGGCTATAGAACTCTTTCTTCAATACAGTCATATGTACAGAGCAGGGAGGAAGAGCAAGAGGAAAAGATCAACTTTAAAATGAGACATGAGGTGGGAGGGAAAGGGAGAGAAAAGGGAAATTGCATGGAAATGGAAGGAGACCCTCATTGTTATACAAAATTACATATAAGAGGATGTGAGGGGAAAGGGGAAAAAAAAACAAGAGAAAGAATTAAATTACAACAGATGGGGTAGAGAGAGAAGATGGGAGGGGAGGGGAGGGGATAGTAGAGGATAGGAAAGGTAGCAGATTACTAATATGGCATTATGTAAAAATGTGGATGTGTAATTGATGTGATTCTGCAATCTGTATTTGGGGTAAAAATGGGAGTTCATAACCCACTTGAATCGAATGTATGAAATATGATATGTCAAGAGTTTTGTAATGTTTTGAATAACCAATAAAAAAAATACAGTCATGTGAGGAACCCAATATGGTAAAAGTCAAAAATCAAATTGGTTGACTTAAGTGAGAGAAAGAGCCTGTGACTCATCCTGCTTAAACCTTCTCCCCTGCTTTCTTTGCCTCAGTAGTCATCCTGAAAGGGTTCACTGAATCCAGTTTGAAAACTAGTGGACTAAGTGATTTTAAAAAAATAATTATTATTATTATTTGCGGTTTTGGGGATTGAACCCAGAAATGTTCTACTACTGAGCTGCATCCCCAGACTTTTTTATTTTTGGAGACAGGGTTTTGCTAAATTGTTGAAGCTGGCCTTGAATTTGTGATCCTCCTGCCTCAGCCTCCCATGTTGCTAGGGTTACAGGAAGGTGCCACTATGTCTGGCTGCTAAATGATCTTTGTTCTGAAATTGCATTTTGAGGAGTGGAAGAAGACCCAGAAATATTTTCTGCTTTTAAAAAAAATTTTTAGTTGTAGTTGGAAATAATAACTTTATTTTACTTATTTATTTTTATGTGGTGCTGAGGATTGAACCCAGGGCCTCGCACATGCTAGACAAGTGCTCTACCTCTAAGCTACAACTCCAGCCCTATTTTCTGCTTCTTATCTGTCACATGGTCCAATAACTACAGCTGGACAGTGATTATTGAGAGAGTGGTGTGGTTTTGTTATTTTTGTCCTGTTTCTATAGCATAGATATGTAAGCTAGAAGGGGGTGTTATTTAGATTGAGATAATGTGCAAGTGATGCAGGGTGGAATCTTTCAGAACATTCCCACAGGATCTGATGTTCTATGCTGTCTGTATCCACTCTTGCCGATGGTTTTCTCTTTTGTAATCCATTTTCCTTGACATTATTTTTAATATTTTCTGTTAATGCCAAAGGGCTGATCAACCATTTCTTAATTAGGAAGCTCATTCAGCCATTCAATCATCAAATTGAAAGCATTTATTATGTGCTAGGGCACTAAGAATACAGTGGTGAATAAGCTGGCAAGCTGGGAAAATAAAATGAATAAATATAACTTGAATACATTTTGATAAATGTAGTGATGGGATGGATACAGAAGACTAAAAGCAAGAGAGGCCCTGATCCTGGGGCCCCAGAAAGGAGGAGTGCTACAGGAGCTTATCTAAAGTAGGATCTGAAGAAATAAGAAGGCATGAAGCTTACCATCCAGAGATGAGAGAGCACAAGAACAGAGCTGATGCCGTTGAAGTCCAGGCTGAAGAGGTGTAGGGCCTGTGCCATTTCGGAGTTGGACTTCATCCTGGGAACAATAAGGACCTTCAAAGAATTTAATGTAGAGTAGCAGTATTCCACTGTGTCTGGCTGCTTAAGGATCTTTAGCTACCTATGTAATACCTGCTTTCTCTTCACAGTTCCAGGATTTACTGTATTTTGCTTTTTCATTTCTTATGTTATGCTGATTGATTTCCATTAGATGGGGCTGTACTAAAATTTAACATTTTCTTCTTTTGAAGAAGGGATTGTCCATGAAAACTCTTCTTTTAAACTAGTTAAAATAAGATGTGTTGAGGGGAATGTAACAGGTAGAGGATAAACTGGGGGTTTTTTGTTTTGTTTTAGTTTTGAGACAAGTCTTCCTTACTATGTTGTCAGGCTGGTCTGAATTTCTGGACTCAAGTGATCCTCCCGTCTCAGCCTTCTGAGTAGCTAACTGGGATACATGTGTGTACCACTTGGCCTAGCTGGGTTTTGTTTTTTTTTTTTAATAGCCTTATTAAGATATAAGGTTTTAGATATATTTACAAGGAAAGGCTGTTTTAAAGTACTTTTAGACATAAATACCAGTTGTCTTATCATAACAGTTGTGTCAATACAAATCCTTTCTCTTTCTACTCATTTAAAATTGGTTTATGGCCCACACTTAGTTTGGTCCCCACCCCTCCACTCTGTGTATAAATTGATCTGGCTTTTGCTGTGCCACTAGGCAGAAGGCCAAAGGCAAGAGTTTTGTATGTGGCCCTCAAAAGTAGGAGATGTGATGGGAATAAGGGAAAACATTTCTTTATATAATCATTTTTGGAAAATGAGGAAGCACATAGACTGGGGGAGGGCTAGAGGTGAGGTGGAGGTAGGAAGGGTGCCCTGTTTGGTATTCCCAAGGGCTCCAGGCCTTGCTGTTTATAAGAGCTGAGCTGTGCTCCATCTGGTGGCTCTGGGCTTAAAGTGCAGCCAGTAGACACAGACATGTTCTTGAAGGTAGAGAGGATTGGCATTTGGCATTTATGCTTTTATTTGCTTTTCTTTTGTTCTGGGCTTTCTCATTGAATTATTTTTGGAGTAAATTCTTCCCTCAAATGGAAGTGATTTTCTTCTATGGCTCTTTGTTTCTTCTTTTCTGCTAGTTTTGAGCCTAATCTTTTTTTTTTTTTTTAAAAGAGAGAGAGAATGAACCTTTTTTTGGGGGGGTGGGAGAAGATGGACACAACACAATGCCTTTATTTTTATGTGGTGCTGAGAATCGAACCCAGGTCCCACCCGTGCTAGGCGAGCACTCTACTACTGAGCCACAATCCCAGCCCTGAACCTAATCTTATCAGACTATATCATCCAGTACTCTTATTGTTGTGGTCATCGTCTGGGTCACTGCCCCTGATTTCTAATGACTTCATTCTATTTTAATGTCACTCTTTCCAACACCGTTCCTGTTTTAAGTTTTTTTAAAAGATTTTTTCCCCCTGAGCCTCATGCATGCCAGGCAAGCACTCTACCTCTGAGCTACACTCTTGGTACCAGTCGGTAGTGCTTTCAGGAACATGCTGGTGATCCTTGTGACACCTTTGCCTCAATTTTCTCTCTCTTCTAGTCACTGTCACTTGACAGAGTTGACCATTCCTTTCTTTGCTAGGTTTCCATGATGCTGTGTACTTTCCCCAGTTTTCTGTCTACTTCACTGACTTTGCTTTGTCTCCTTTGCTAGTTTCTCTACATCTCTATCAGTAAAAATATTGCCGCCACCCCCCCCCCCCCATCAGACCTGTGACTTCTTGTTTTACCTGTATTCAGTCAGTTCCTTGGCAAACTCATCCAGGTCATGGCTTCATAAACCATCCATTTGTTATTGATGCACAGATTTATTTATTTACTATTTATTTATTTTGGGGGTACCAGGAATTGAACCCAGGGGTGCTTAACCACTGAGCCATGTCCCCAACCCTTTTTATATTTTATTTAGAGACAGAGTCTCACTGAGTTGTGATCCTCTTGCCTTAGCCTCCCAAGCTGCTGGGATTACAAGCATATGCCACTGTGCGCAGCTGACTCACAGATTTATATCTTCAGTCCATACTGCTCTCCATACTTATATATGCAGTGGCCTCTTTAATGTCTCTGTTTGGATGACTGATACATATTTTAAAACTAATATGTCATGAACTGAACTCTTGATCTTTCTTTTCAGATTGCTCCATTTGTATTGATCCCCATTTGAATCAATGATAATGCTGTCCTTCCAAATTCAGACCAGCAACCTTAGAGTCACACTTAATTGCTTTCTTTTCTACACACCACATACAATCTAAGAACAAATCTCTTCACGTGGCTAGAATTCTGCCCACTTTCTACTGCCTGTATTGCCAACGTGAGGGTCCAGGCCATAACTGCCTTTTGCCTGGATTACTGCAGTACCCTCCCACTTGGTCTTCCACCCACCCACCCCTTTTTTAGTTGTAGGTGGACCCAATGCCTTTATTTGATTGATTGATTGATTCATTCATTCATTCATTCATTCCTTCATTCATTCATTCATCTGTGTGGTGCTGAGGATCGAATCCAGTGCCTTGAGGCAGGTGCTCTACCACTGAGCCACAACCTTAGCTCTCTTTGCTCCCACTCTTATCCTCTATGGTCTCTTATTTATTTATTTATTTATTTTTTAATTTTTTTAAAGTGAGAGAGGGGGACACAGAGAGAGAGAGAATTTTAACATTTATTTATTTTTTCTTAGTTCTCGGCGGACACATCTTTGTTGGTATGTGGTGCTGCTGAGGATCGAACCCGGGCCGCACGCATGCTAGGCGAGCGCGCTACCGCTTGAGCCACATCCCAGCCCCTATGGTCTCTTTTTTAGCACATCAGTTATACTGATCCTTATCTTTTTTGAGGTCATTAAAATAATTAACACTTAAAGTCTATAATCTTTATATTAGAGTTCACTCTTTTTTTAAAAAAATATTTTTATGGGCTGAGGATGTGGCTCAAGTGGTAGCGCGCTCGCCTGGCAAGTGTGCAGCCCAGGTTCGATCCTCAGCACCACATACAAACAAAGATGTTGTGTCCGCCGAAAACTAGAAAATAAATATTAAAAAACCTCTCTCTCTCTCTCTCTCTCTCTCTCTTTAAAAAAATATTTTTATAGTAGATGGGCACAACACCTTTATTTTTTTTATGTTTAGGTGGTACTGTGGATCGAACTCAGTGCCTCACACATGCTAGGTGAGTGCTCTACCAAGTGAGGTATAACCCCAGCCCTAGAGTTCACTCTTGATGTTGTTGTATAATGATACCTATCCATAATTAATATGCAGAGAGTTTTCGCTGCCGTAAAAATCCTCTATGTCCTACCTGTTCACTCTTTTCATTTCCTCTCTCCTGGCAACCAATGAGCCTTTTACTGTCTCCATAGTTTTGCATTTTCCAGAAAGTCAAATAATTAGAATCATACTAAGAAAGATACATTTAAGGTTCCTCTGTTTTTCATGGCTTGATAACTTATTTCCTTTTAGTACTGAATAGTACTTCATTACCTGGATGTATCAGTTTATCCATTCACCCACTAAGGAAGTCTGAGTTGCTTCCAAGTTTTGGTAATTACAAGTAAAGCTACTATAAATACTCACATGTAGATTTTTGGGTGGGTTTTCAATTCATTTTGGTAAATAACAAAGTGTCCAACTGCTGGATCAATTATAAGAATGTTTAGTTTTAAGAAACTGACAAATTATCTTCAAAAGTGGATGTACCATTTTGCATTGCCACTAGCAATGAGTGAGTTCCTGTTCCACATCCTCACCAGCATTTGGTGTTGTCATTGTTTTGGGTTTTGTCCATTTTGATAGTTATATGTTGGTTTTTTTTTTTTGTTTTTTTTTTAAAGAATTTAACCTTTGGGCTGGGGATGTGGCTCAAGCGGTAGCGTGCTCACCTAGCGTGCGTGCGGCCCGGGTTCGATCCTCAGCACCACATACAAACAAAGATATTGTGTCCGCCGAGTACTAAGAAAAATAAATAAATATTTAAAAAAAAAAAAAAAGAATTTAACCTTTGAGGCTGGGGTTATGGCTCAGCGGTAGAACACTTGCCTAGCACAGGCAAGGCCCTGGGTTTGATCCTCAGCACCACATAAAAATAAATAAATAAAAAAGGTTTTGTGTCCAACTACACCTAAAAAATAAATATTAAAAAAAGAATTTAACCTTTATTTATGTTTTTGTTGTTGTTTATTTGTTTTTATGTGGTGCTGAGGATCGAACCCAGGGCCTTACCATCCTAGGCAAGCATTCTACCACTGAGTTACAACTGCAGCCCAATGGTTGTATCTTATATTTTTTAATTTGCAGTTCCAAAATGCTATATGATGCTGATTTTCTCATGCTTATTTGCCATCTATATATCTTCTTTGGCAGGTATCTGTTTGGATCTTTTGCCCATTTTTAGAGAGAGAATTTTTTTTTTAATATTTATTTTTTAATTTTCAGTGGACACAACATCTTTGTATGTGGTGCTGAGGATCGAACCCGGGCCACACACATGCCAGGGGAGCGCACTACTGCTTGAGCCAAATCCCCAGCCTGACTTTTGCCCATTTTTAAATTGTGTTTTCTTTTTATTGAGTTTTAATAGTTCTTTGCCTATTTTGGTTAATAGTCTTTCGTCAGATATCTTTTACAAATGTTTTCTCCCAGTCTATGGCTTGTCTTCTCATTCACTTGACAATGTCTTTTGCAGAGCAGAAGATTTGTTTACTTTGAGGAAGTCCTGTTTCATGGATGATACCTTAGTGTCTTTAAAAGTCATCATTATACCCCAGGTCATCTAAGTTTTCTCTGTATTGTTTTCTAGAAATTTATAGTTTTTGCATTTTACATTTAGGTATGCAGTCTATTTTGAGATAACTTTTTGTGGAGGGTGTAAGGCCTATGTCCAGATTTTTTTCTTTATTCCTTTGGCATAAGGATGTCCAGTTTCAGTATCATTTATTATAAAAGATTGTATTTGCTTCATTGAATTGCCTTTGTTTTTAAAGATCAATTGATTAAATTCATATGGGTCTATTTCTGGACTTTCTATTTTGTTCATTGATCTATCTATCCTTTCTCTTGTATACAGTGTCTTAAATATTATGACTTTATAGTAAGACTTGAATCTAGATAGAATCAGTGTCTGGTTTTGTTCCTCTTCAATATTGTATTGACTCTTCTTTGTCTTTTTGGTGTGGGGTTAATTGAACTCAGGGGAACTCAACCACTGAGCCACATCCCCAGCCCTATTTTGAATTTTATTTAGAGACAGGGTCTCACTGAGTTGCTTAGCACCTCATTGTTACTGAGGCTGGCTTTGAACTTATGATCCTTCTGCCTCAGATTCCTGAGCTGCTGGGATTATAGGCATGCTCCCCCAGTTCTTCTGGGTCTTTTCCTCTCCATATAAACTTTAGAATCAATTTGTCGATATCTACAAAACAGTTTGTTGGGATTTTGATTGAGATTGTGTTGACTCTATAGATCAAGTTGGAAAGAATTGATATCTTGATAATATTGACTCTTCCTACCCATGAGTCTGGAATATATCTTAATTTATTTAACTCTTGGGATATTTTTCATTAGTGTTTTATAGTTTGCCTGACATACAAAATTTACATATTGTATTTTTTATTTATACCTAACTATTTCCAGTTTGAGTGACTAATATAACTGGTATTTTTTTCAAAATATTGTTTTAGTTGTTGATGGACTTGGACCTTTATTTATTTATATGTGGTGCTGAGAATTAAACCCAGGGCCTAAGTGCTCTACCACTGAGCCACAACCCTAGCTTGGTATTGTTTTTGTTTTGTTTTGTTTTGTTTTTTGCTTGTCACCCAAAGGTTTTATTTTTTAGAGAACAAGTTTTATTTAAAGGATAGAATAGAAACAGGTATTGTGTTTTTAACTTCAAATTCCATTTGTTCATTGCTGGTATATATAGGAAAGCAACTGACTTTTATATATTAGCTTTATATCCTGCAACCTTGCTATAATTATTCCAAGGTGGCTTTTTTTGTCAGTTCTTTTGGATTTTCTACATAAACATGTCAGCTATAAACAGATCATTTTATTTCTTTCTTCCCAGTCAGTATCCCTTTTATTTTATTATTGTATTAGCTAGGTTTCTGGTATAGTATTGAAAGGAATGGTGAGAGAGTACATTCTTGCTTTGTTCCTAATTTTAGCCAGAAAACTTTGAGTTACTTACCTTTAAGTATGATAGCTGCAGCTTTTTTGTAGCTATTCTTTTATCATGCTGAGGAAATTTTCTTCTATTTCTGGATTGCCGAGAGGTTTTTTGTTTGTTTTTTTGTTTGTTTCTTTGTTTGTTTATGATGAGTAGATGTTGGATTTTATTAATGCAATTTCTGCCTCTGTTCACAGTGATCATTATTATTTTTCTTTAACCTAGTGATGTGATTTACCTTGCATATCTGGGGTAACTCCCAATTGATGGTGGTATATAATAACTCTTATATATTGTTGGTTTGATTTACTAATATTTTGTGGAATATCTTTGCATCTATTTGTTTTCTTTTTTAAATATTTATTTCTTAGTTTTAGGTGAACTCGGGCCGCACGCATGCCAGGCGAGCGCACTACTGCTTGAGCCACATCCCCAACTCCCGAACACAATATTTTTTATTTTTATAGTTTTATTTTATATTTATGTGGTGCTGAGGATTGAACCCAGTGCTTCATGCATGCTAGGTGAGCACTCTACCACTGAGCCACAACCCCAGCCCCTTTGTTTGTTTTCTTATAATGTCTTCAAGGCTAGGTAATGCTGGCCTCATTCTATGAGTTAGAAATTATTCCTACTACATCTATGTTCTGGAAGAAATTGTAGAAAATTGGGAAAATTTTCTCTTTAAATATATGGTATTATTCACCAATGAACCCATATGGGCCCCGTGTGCACTGTTTTTGAAAGTTATTAAATATTGATTCAATTTCTTTGATATCATCCTATTCAGATTGTCTAATAGAAGGATTGTAATTTTCAATGAATTAGTCCGATTTTTACCTAGGTCATCAAATTTGTGGTCAGAGAGTTGTTTATAAATTTCTTTATTATCCTTTTGATGTCCTTGAGATTTGTTGTGATGAGATCTCATCTCTAGTAATGTCTCTTCTTTCATTTCTGATAACAGTAGTTTGTTTTCTCTGTCAGCCTGCTAAAATCTTATTGATTTTATTTATCATTTCAAAGAGTCAGCTTTTGGTTTCACTGATTCTCCCCCCCCCCACTTTACTGATTATTTTCCATTTTCAGCTTCTGCTCTAATTTCTATTATTTATTTTCTTCTACTTAATTTTGATTATGGATTGATTTAGAGACAGCAGTTTTGTTATATTGCCCTGACTGGCCTTTAAACTCCTGGACAATCCTCTTTAATGAGCCTCCCAAGTAGGAGACACTATAGGCACATACCATCCACCTGGCTCAATTTACATTTAATTTGCTCCTTTTCTAGTTTTCTAAGGTGGTAGCTTAGATTATTGATTTTGTATCTTGCTTCCTAATGTAAGCATTTAATGCCATAAAATTCTCTCTAAGCAGTGTGTTTATTGCATCCCACAGATTTTAATAAGTTTTAGTTTTGTTTTCATTCAGTTAAAAATATTTTAAAATTTCTCTTGGGATTTCCTCCCTTGAATCATGTCTTATTTAGAAGAGAGTTGTTTAATCGCTTAAGTATTTTGGAATTTGCTAGTTGTCTTTCTTTTACTGACTTCCAGTTTAATTCCTTTATGGTCTGAGAGCATATAACATATAAATTCTATTCTTTTGGAGTTGTTAGGGTATGTTTAATGGTCTAGAAGGTAGTCTACTTTGAAATGTTCCATGTGAGCTTGAGAAGAATCTGTCATCCACTGTTGTTGAATAGTGCCTATCTGCATGCCTATATACCCAGCAGCCTAGGGGAGACCAAGCCAGGAGGATCAAATTCAAAGCCAGCATCACCAACTTAGTGAGGCCCAAAGCAACTTAAGGAGACACTATCTCAAAATAAAAAATAAGAGGGACTGGGGATTGTGGCTTAGTGGTTAAGCACCCCTGGGTTCAATCCCCAGTACCAATAAATGGGGGGATGGATGATAGATAGATAATAGATAGACAGATAAACAATGTTTATTATATCCAGTTCACTGATGGTGCTAATGAGTTAAGCTATGTGCTGACTTTGATTTGTATTTCCCTAATGATTAACAATGCTGAGCATCATTTCATGTTTGTTGACCATTTGTTTACTTCTTTGGAGAAATATCTATTATATTGTCCTTTTTAAAAATTGTTTTATTGTTGTTGAGTTGTAGTATTATTAGATAATATAGATTAACATCTATTTTTAATATCTAAAATTAATAATAATAATTTTTAATAATATCTAAAATTGTAACTGTCCTTTTCCCAAACAATGCAGAGTCTTTAGAGCACTTGAGTTGTGATTCCTGTGTAATTTACAAGTTATTGTTGTCCAGTGTTTTAGTTCCACTTTGGTTTTATCCTTAATTTTGATTTTGGATTGATTTAGAGACAGCAGTCTTGTTATTTTTGAAAGTTATTAAATAGTGATTCAATTCAATATATACCACTACCTCCACCATCGATTTTTATTGTTTAACTGAACCAGTGCTCATTTAGGTTAGTTGCTTACCCTTTTTTCTTGAGTCTCCTGCCTTCCTTTCTTTCTTCCTTTTCTTTTGGTATTTCAAATCTGAGCTACCTCCTCAGCCCGAGTCTTCTGCCTTTCTTAAGGGATCAGTTTGTGTCTTCTGAATTGCATCCTGAGTAGTTCCTTCAATGAGGTCTGTTAATAAACTCTCAGGTTTTTATTTTCCTTTTATCTGTTTTGAAAGTGTTTCTAATATCAGAATGTGGGCTATCTTGATAAAGGTTTCATGTGAGTTTGAGGCGAATGTATCATCTTATGGTGTTGGATATACTTTATATGCATGTCCCTTACATTCATTTCATTGATAGTACTAATAAGTTAACTAAGTTAAATTATTTATTCATTTCCTTCCTCCCTTCCTCCCTTCCTCCCTCCCTCCCTCCCTTCCTTCCTTCCTTCCTTCCTTCCTAGCGCCTTGTACATGCCCCAGCACTCTACCAACTGTGTTTATTAATTTTCATAATTTAGCTGGGTATATGCTTCTAGGTTTACTGTTAATTTGTTTTAGAACTTTAAATGTATCAGTGCCTTTTATCTTTTACTTGCCACCTACTGAAAAGTTTCTACTGAGAACATGCTGTTTCTTTATAGATTGTTGCTGTGGTTTGAATGTGTTTCCTCAAAAATTAATTGAAATGTAATCTTCAGTGTAACAGTATTAAGAGGGGGAGCCCTTAAGAGATGATAAGGCCATGAGGCCAAACCCCTCGTGGATGGGATTAGCATCCTTGTAAATGGGCTCAAGAGAGTGAGTTCTCAACCTCTTTTGCCCGTCCACCCCTCTTTTTCTCCCTTTCCCCTGGCACCATGAGAAGACACAAACATTTAAGGTGCCATTTTTGGAGCAGAGGCCAGGCCCTCACCTCACAGAACCTGCTGGCATGTTGATCTTGGATCTTCCAGCCTCCAGAACTGTAAGAAGTAAATTCTTGTCCTTTACAATTTAGCCAGTTTGTGTTACAGCAGCACAAACAGACTGAGAATTATCTTTTTTCACTTGCTGCTTTTAGACTACCTATATGTGGAATTCTTCTGTATGTTTATGTGTCTAGTGCAGATTTAATTTTTTCCTGTTTAGGACATTGCTTCCCAAATTTGAGGTTCCTTATCTTTCATCAACTCTTGAAAAATCTTTGCTAGTATCTCTACAAATATTGTTTGTTGCCTGTTCTTTCTGTTTCATCCTTTCGGGCTTCCTGATAAACTTCCTCATGCTGGTCTCTTTATTTCCCTTGTCATTTAACAATATCTCTCTTTCCATCTTCTTAACTCTGTGCTGCCTTTTGTTATTTAGTCATATCTCTTCTTGACTACTGTTTTCTCTTAATTTGCATTTAATATGCTTTTAAAAAATTCTAGCTGATCTGTTTGGTTAATTTTCAAGTCTTCTGGTCTTTAAACATTGGAATATACTTCATAAAAGTACTCTTATTAATAAATATTAAAAAAATACATAATAGTAACCCACTCATTTTAAATATGAGGAAATGAAATACAAAACTATAGCCATGGCCCACTTTGGCTTTCTCCTTCCTCTGTTTCCTTTGAGTTACTATTTGGTGTGTATCCTCAGTGAGATTAAAAAATATATATATATACACAGTAGCTTTATGAACCCAGTACCTCATGCATGCTAGGTAAGTAAGTGCTCTACCACTGTGAGCAAGCCACAATCCTAGCCCATGAAATTGTTTTTGAAGAAACACTTTTATCCTCACATCTGAGGGTCTGGGGCCTTTCTGTTATAATACCAAAGGGCAAAGTTTGTTGAAACTTCCTGTTGGTTGGTTAAGGCCAAGCCATACCTAAATTCATTTACAAATCTGCCTATACTGTTGGGAGAAGAGATGTTGGTAACAGGTGAGGGAAGATCATGTTAGTACAATGAGAAGCTTGCCATTTATATAGCAAGGTGGATGGATTTTTATCATCATCATCATCATCATCATCATTTTTTAATTTTTTGTTCTACTTAGTTGGACATGACAGCAGAATGCATTTCAATTCATCGTACAGAAATGAAGTACAACATTTCAATTCTCTGTATAGATTATATTATTTTCAAGTCACCATAGTTCGTGAAAGATAACTTTTCTTACAATAATCTCAGGATTGTTTAGTGCCAAGAGCTTTCCATGTATTATCTAAAAACAACACAGTGGAGAGATACAGTAGGCATCATTGTCCTTATTTTACAACTAAGTAAAACTAAAATTTAGTTTTACTTAATGGCTTATAGAAAGGTAAAGATTTTCTGATACCTACCATGTGTTGGGGCTTCCTTCTCATCTTTCTGCCATGCTGCCTCTGGTAGCATTCTTCATCAGGGTGAAATCAATATCAACTGTAAAGAACCAGTGTTTTCTTGCAGGTTTATTTAAATTCAGTCATTCAACAAACATAGCACTTGCTATGTTTGACGTAAAAGGATTACAAATGGGAACTCTTTATAGTTTAGAGCTAAAGTGCAGGTTTGAGATTTGCTAACTGACTTGCCTTCTGCTTTCCTTCTATAGACTGATAATGGTTTCCAGCTGCCAAAGAAGGTTGTGGATGCCAAGAGAAAGGTAACCATTTCTCATCTCCTCAAGTGGAATTGGATGCCCCTGGGAGCCCACGTTGGCTGGCAGTAGATATGGCTGAATTTACTAGCTACAAGGATACTGCCTCCAGCCGCCATCTGCGGTTCAAGTTACAAAGCTTAAGTCGCCGCCTGGATGAATTGGAGGAAGCCACGAAAAACCTCCAAAAAGCAGAGGATGAGCTCCTGGATCTCCAGGACAAGGTGATTCAAGCAGAAGGCAGCAATTCCAGCATGTTGGCAGAGATTGAAGTGCTGCGCCAACGGGTGCTGAGAATTGAAGGAAAGGATGAGGAAATTAAGAGAGCAGAGGACCTGTGTCATCTGATGAAGGAGAAACTTGAAGAGGAGGAAAACCTCACCAGGGAACTGAAATCTGAGATTGAGCGGCTTCAGAAACGAATGGCTGAGTTGGAGAAGCTAGAGGAGGCCTTTAGCAGGAGCAAGAATGACTGTACCCAGCTTTGTTTGAGTCTAAACGAGGAGAGAAATTTGACCAAGAAAATCTCCTCTGAGCTGGAAATGCTCAGAGTCAAAGTGAAAGAACTGGAGTCTTCTGAGGATCGCCTGGATAAAACTGAGCAGAGTTTAGTGTCAGAGTTAGAAAAGTTGAAATCATTGACTCTGAGCTTTGTAAGTGAGAGAAAATACTTGAATGAAAAGGAGAAGGAAAATGAGAAACTGATAAAAGAGCTCACCCAAAAACTGGAGCAGAACAAGAAAATGAACCGAGATTATACAAGGAACGCGTCTAATCTTCTGGAAAGGAATGACCTACGGATTGAGGATGGCATCCCTTCTACCCTGCCATCCAAAGAGCCAAGAAGGAAGGGCACTCTGGACTATCTCAAGCAGGTGGAGAACGAAACAAGAAACAAAACAGAAAATGAAAAGAACCGAAATCAGGAGGACAACAAAGTTAAGGATCTGAACCAAGAGATTGAGAAACTTAAGACACAGATCAAACATTTTGAATCTTTGGAAGAAGAGCTTAAGAAAATGAGGGCCAAAAATAATGACCTTCAGGATAATTACCAAAGTGAACAAAATAGAAACAAAATCCTAGCCAATCAGTTGGAAGAGATAAAACTACAAATCAAGAAACAGAAAGAGTTAGAAAATGGGGAGGTAGAAGGGGAAGATGCTTTCCTGTCCAGCAAAGGAAGGCATGAGAGGACTAAGCCTAGAGGCCATGGGGGTGAAGCATCTGTGTCCAAGCACGCATCTCGGGAGCTGTCTCCTCAGCATAAGCGGGAAAGGCTCCGAAATAGGGAGTTTGTTCTTGGCAATGAAAACTATTCTCTGAGCAACAGGCAGGTTTCCTCTCCCACTTTCACCAATAGGAGGGCGGCCAAAGCCTCCAACATGGGGGCAGGTACAGACAGTGGGTCTCAGGAAGCAAAGAGAACTGAAGACCGATTTGCACCTGGATCGTCTCAGAGTGAAGGGAAGAAGTCCAGGGAGCAGCCATCAGTGCTTAGCCGCTACCCTCCAGCTGCTCAGGAGCACAGTAAAGTTTGGAAGTCATCTCCTAAGCCAGGCACTGACAGCGGACTAAAGGGTAAAGTAGAGAAGACAACAAGAACATTTACTGACTCCACCCATGGATCTGTTCCCAGTGACACACTGGGTAGAGCTGACAAGGCTTCTGATACCCCAGAGGCCCTCTTTGGCAAGAGGGGACAGGTTCCTGGCAGTGGAAATCAAATAACACTGGCTACAGATTCCAGCTGTTCTAAGACCATTGCACCTTTGAGCTCATCTCGAAGATCCTCCTCAGAAGGACTGTCTAAGGGCAAAAAGACTGCCAATGGCCTGGAGGCTGATAACAGCTTCCAAAATTCCAAGGCTCCTATTTTATCAAAGTATCCTTATAGCTCCAAAAGCCAGGAGAACATCCTTCCTGGATTCTCAGCCCCAAATAAAGAAGGAGCTGAGCAGTCCATAGCCGTTGTGATGGAAGATAGTAGCCAACATGAAGCCCTGAGATGTCGGGTCATCAAGTCCAGTGGCAGAGAGAAACCTGACTCAGATGATGACTTGGACGTAGCATCTCTGGTTACCGCCAAATTGGTAAGCACAACCATCACTCCTGAGCCAGAGCCCAAACTACAGCCTAACTCTAGAGAAAAGGCCAAATCCCGCATGGGACCTAGAAACTCTGTATTTGAGAATGATAAAAATGCTGGGATAGAAAACGAATCTATGAAACCTATCAGGGCCTTTACCAATGCCATGGAATTCTCAGATGCCAATGGTGCTGGGGTAAAAAACCAAAGGCCCTTTAGCCCCAGAGAGGCCTTGCGGTCTAGAGCTGTCATCAAACCTGTTATCATTGATAAAGATGTGAAAAAAATCATGGGAGGATCTGGAACTGAGGCCGTGATGGAGAAGCAGAAATCCACCTCAAAACCAGGGCCAAACAAAGTGACAAGCAGCATTACTATCTACCCCTCTGACAGCAGCAGCCCTAGAGCCATCCCAGGTGAGGCCCCAAGGGAGAGGCACACGTCCACCAGCAACATCCAGGTGGGGCCCCCAGAGCGCATAGCAGTTAGCAACCATGTCAACCCCCCCTTTGAGCTCTCTATTAATAAACATGACATCACCCTGCAGCTCACAGAAGCTGAAAAAATGGGAGACGAGCCCCTAAGGAATAGGCCAGAAACAGTGGTCTCTCGGAGCAGCATTCTAATCAAGCCATCAGATTCTGTGGAGAGGAATAGCCACGCCCCCCAAGCAGAGACAATCAGGTGGAAAAGCCATAGTGCCCCTTCAGAGGTGGGCTCCTCTGACACCAGACACGTTACTGTACGGAACGCCTGGAAGAGTAAGCGAGACTTGAAATCTTTAGAAGACCCCCCAACTCGAGTAGGTAGAAATGTAGAATCTACTAATGCTTACACCCAGAGGTCTTCCACAGACTTCTCAGAACTTGAACAGCCCAGGTCCTACCTTTCTGAGCAGGGCACTAGAAAGGTAGGAAATTCAGGAGATGGCCCAGAGCTGTCCTCGAGAAGGACCCAAAGTAGCCTCACCGTGTCAGAGGTGCTCACCCGTCGGAATCGGGTAGGAGACGCCATCACAGCTGCAGCTTGGAACCACTCATCAGGCATGGTGAGTCCCATGACTTTCCTTCTCTGCCCTGGTCCTCCTTTACTTTCTCCTTTTCTCTGTCCCTGTTTGTGTAACCCGATTTGGGAACTATGTGGCTGGGAAACACTGGGTAAAACTGGGTCTCTCTGAGAACTGGTGAAATCAGGTGGGTTTGGCAGAGAGCAGCGTGATTTTCCAACGTTCCCTTTTCCAATTTGTCTTCTCCATTTTGCTGTCAATCATGAAGGCAACACACATAGGAAAACTGGCCTCTGTTCTCTTGCGTTTCAGAGAAGTCTGAGGAGTTCCCAGATCAGTATTTGGAAGCATAAGAAGCAGCTGGAGTTGACAGGGAAGCTCTGGGTGCAAGTCGGAAGCTCTGAGAGCTTTCAGACATGATGGCTTGGTGAACAAGTTCTTGTCCTGCTGCCTCAGACAGTGGGTTTTGCAGGTCATTAGCATATGGGGGAAGAAAGCCAGGGCTTCCCCTAGGTCTACCTTATAAACTTCATATGCAAGTGTCACATTCTTTTGTCCTAGACAGCTGTCTGGCCCATTATACCTTTCTGAGGGTAGGGTTGGTTCAGCCTGGCTCAGTACAAGATAGATAAATCCAGAACCACCAGCTTTATTTGAGGGTCAGAGTGTCAGAACAGTATCTGAAAGACAGGTCCCCACGAGTGTCTTTTAGATGTGGAACCTATGATGCTTAGAGACATTTTGCCCAAGACACACATTCCTTCAAATCCCCATTTATTAGATACAGAAGCTGAGGGTCACAGACACAAAGTGCTCAAGATCACCCAAGTAAGTTACTGCAAGAGCTAAGATTGGAATTGGAAATTGGCATCTCTTAATCCAGCCCTCTTTCCATCCTGCTGTCTTTCTTACTTGTACTTTCATTCTTTGATTTGCATTTGCTTGGGAAGACAAAGGAGAACATTCAAAAGGCACAATTGCAGCAGAGCAGTGGGGAGAAAGACAGGAGTTTGGGCCCCGGAAACTTTGGACCTGAGAGAGGAGGTACAGGATGAGAGCCAGACATGGGATATAAACGGGAAGGCATGTGAGTTTTTTGGTAATTCAAAGTGAGGAGTGTAAAAAAGAGCTATTTAGCCTTTTTGGCACATACCCTTCTTTAGCTCCCACCCTTACCTCAAAATGGCTTTCACCCCAGAATGCAGCCTGCCCTTGAGTGCATGAAGCATGCAACTCAAGGACTGCTGACCACCACTTAGGGGTACCGTGCCATGTTCCCATTGTCCTAGGCTCTGTCCTGTAAGGCTCCTGGTCAGCTGAGTCCCCTGGTCTACCCCAGTTTTTCCCAACAGCTTGGAGTTCTATTGTATTCTGATTTGTAAGGAATTTTTGTATAGGCCTCTCAAACAAAAGCCTGTCTTGGCTGTTACAGTGGCCTGTGTATCTCTACCAGGTGCGGGGGTTGGGGGGGGTTGGGGGGTGGGGATGTGCCCATTTGGTGTAGGAAATGAGGGTGTCTTGGTCCTTGCTGTACCATCTTCTGCAGCTCACTTTTTTCATTTATTGGCATAGGAGGAGGGTGAAGACTGCACACTTACTGTCTACCGGCGGCTGCACAACTCCCTGGAGCGGTCTGAATCGCCCGTGAAGCAAGGGCTACCAGAGCCTGGGCGAGTCCGGGCCGAGGAACGATTACGACCAAACAGGCCTTGTGCTGAGGAAAACTGAGCCAGCTGGTGAGGTCTGCTCTGTCTCCTCTGCTGCTGCTTTTTAGCTCTTCCATTTCCTGCCCTGTGAAGACTCCAAGACCAGTTCTCCAGGCTAGGCACAAGGCCTTGGCTGGGAGACTGGTAGACAGCTGGGCTGTGGCTCAGGTAATTTTTGCCTGTTGGTCAGAGGGAATCAGAGACTACAAACCAGAGTCCCTAGGCCCAGCCTTCCCTGATGCATGAGTCCTTTCTCCTCGTTCCTGTCCCTAAGGTAACTTGGGCCACTCTGGCCCCCAAATGGGAAGATATAGAAACCCCACCACCAGAAACAGTAGCAGAAAGTTCTCCTCTGCTGCTTGGTGGGTTGTTTCTGTATCATAGAACAGCCCCTTCTCCGTGTGGGTAATGAATGCCCTGATTTCTGCCTCCTTACCACGAGGGCCCAAGTACAAGAATGACCGGCTATCAACTTTTTTTTTCTTTCTGGGGGCTTCCATTTTTTTCCTACTTGGAGTTCCTCAGACTTTGAAAGTCACAGGGGTTCGTGCTGCCTCTGAGCTACCCTTCAAGTTGAAACTTCTCTGACCTGGCCCCCTGGCTGATCAGTTTCTTGGGGACAGAGCATGTAGACACCCATTGGAATGACACATCCCTCCCCCACCCCAGCTCTCTGCTCCCCGTTCCAAAGGCCTCTGGAAGTGCACAAGCTTCATGCGTCTCCTTCCCTGGGCACCAGTAATGCTGCTGGCACCACTTGCTCTTTCCTGTGGCTAGAGACCTCAGCTAACTTCATGTTCCCATCTTGGGAAAATCCCTAGACTGAGCTGGGCCTGACACGGCACACTGCCTTCTAGGACGTGCCCAGCAAGGGGGAAGTCAGGCAGGAAGAAGCAATTCCCTGTGGTCACTCCACAAGCAATAGCTCCATGGAAGGCACGGACTGAGAATACTCCCTCCTTTTCCTCCTCCATCCCTGTGGAGGAGGCTTCGCACTTTACGGCGCTGATGCATTCCTATGGAAGCGGCCTCTGGTTTCTGCAGGTTGACTATCATTACATGCCTTCATTGGAGGAAAGGTGATTCCTGCCCATCGAGGACCTCAGGTTTATACATTCAAAGTGCAGTAACCTTTCAGAAAGCCACAAAAATACAAATGGATTTGTTTTTTTATACCAATCACATAAGGCAGTTAAAAAGGATTGTACACTCCTGGCCCTGCTTTTTCTGTAGCATTCTCAATTTAAAGAAGGGTCCCCTTCAAAAGCTGCTTGTATGAAGCAGACGCTGTTGCCTTCAAACAAGAGAACATTAGACCAGATGTCTGGAAAGCTGGTTTTTCCCCATGGCTTTACTTCCTTGCTGTGTGACCTTGGGAGAATCATTGTCCTCCTGAAGCCTCTTTCCCTATTTGTAAAATGAGTTCTTTGAAATGAATGATCTTGTATTCTGAGATCCCCATTTTCACCATCCGGTGTGGGCTGATTTTTACTTCTAGAAGGTATTGTCTACAGGAGTTTCCCTCCTGCCTACAGTCGTCTCTCTGGGCCTTATTATGCTTTCTAGTCTCATGGAAGTGAGGGCAGAAAAGTTCCCTATTCCTACATTTCCACCTGCTAAGTGAAGGACTTTGACTGGATGGTGTCAGAGGCCTTGTGTGGCACCAGCTTTGCCTGATGCCAGACAGATGTCTGCCTGTCAGGCCAGGTGCTTTCTGTAGCACAAGTCTCCCATTCCTGTTCCTCTCTCTCCAATTTCCTGGTAAGAGGGAAGACAGAGAACTTCCTTGAGAGGACTGAGTGGCCTTCCCTGCCTCAATTCAGCATGGGCCCCAACATTCATCCTGCCCCATGTTTGCACCAGACTATGCTGTCCTGAGGTGACTTGGGTCACAGCTACCTACCTTACTTCCACACTAGTTTTCCAGAGTTTGCCAATCTAAAGGCATTTTCATGTGGCTTGCCTCTCCTCTTCACATCCCATCTCATATGCACTACTTAGGACGCTGTTTTTAAGATCTCTTCCTGCTGCTTCTCCTGGGTCGCTCACTGGCCAGAAACTTGCTCACTGAAGGATGCAACCCCTTCTTTGCAGCATCCCACCATTCTCCTTAACCATTTGGCAGCCCTGAGTGTTCAAAGGAAATTGACCTCTGTAGTGGTCAATTGCGGGTACAGAAACAAGTCTGTAGCTCTTCTCCACTGATGGAAACAGGAGGGCATCCGACATGCCTAAAAAGATCTCGCCAATAATTTTTGTCTTTGGGTGTTGGAGCCCTGGATTCTGGTGCTGTAGCTCCTGGTGCCAAAGTTTGGATCCTTCCACATTTCAGCAGCACCAACATCTGCTGCTACTCAAAATGCTCTATGGAAAAGGGACAGTTGTAGTGCCCTTTTACTGGGGCTGCCATTTTGAAATCTGAGTGCAATAGGGTTTGATTGTAACAATTATTTCAGGATAAATATTGTATTTGTTTCTTTAATCTGCACACTTTCTAGGACCTCTGTAAAATAGATTTTATTTTTAAATGTTCTCAGCATTGCAGAAAATAGCATTTGTACTAGTGAGTGAAGGCTGAGGCTCATGTCCTTTGGGCTTCAAATGGCTAGCAAGGCTGGCCTCAGATTCCAAAGTAGGAAGGCACATTTCTGAAAAGCAGCCAAGGTGTGACCATTCAGACCAGGACCTCACCATCAGGGGTCCTGGAGGAAGCCTTCAAGTAGCAGGGAGACCTGGTAGTTGAATAGTTGTCTAACCAAGCCAAATATTCCCACTGTCCCAGCCAACAAACCCACTTTAGAATCTTCCGCAGCCTGGCTCGAACTTAAAATGTACCAGCAGGTGTATGGTTGTGGGAGGGTTCCTGGTGAAGCTGGGGAACTTGTCCCCACAGAGCTTCTTGGAGAAAATAAAGCTGGCTACATGCCAGGAGCTGGTCTTTTCTGCTCTGATACTAAAACTACCAGGGAAAGCTACAAGGGTGGTGGCCAGAGAAGCCATGGCAGGGAAATGGTTATAAGTATGGGTGGAAGGGATGTGAGTGGGGCCAACAACTCCAGTCTGGGTTGCAGACAAGCTTGCACACGGCTCTTCCCCTCTCAAGAGTTTTGGGGTGTGGGAGGGCCTCTAGTGTTCTTGGACTTTGTCCTGGGGCAGTTGTAGTTTTTTAGATTTAGTGGGTCAGTGCCAAGTGCTACACTTCCCAGTAAAGGAACAGGGTCCCTGGCTGCCTTTGTTGGTGTGGGATTCTTTGTTAACAAACTCTGGCAAGATTGCTTTGGAAGAGCTGCTTGTAGGGATTATCTTTTGAATACCCCAAGTGGGGAACAGGGCTCTCCTCAAAGCCTCAACCAAGATCATAGGAAAGGGGCCCTATTTTCCTGCTGCTTCACAGCTCAGAACATGTACTGAACGAACGGAATGTATTTTTAAGAGAATAAAGTCTATTTTTTTGTATTTTAAAGATGGGGGTGGGCTAGAAAGATAGCCCTCAAATAAACTGATACTGCGTTATAGGCCCCTGTGCTGGGGCACCAGTCTTTAGTCGGTCCACACCTACTTGCTCAAGCAGGGGCTTTGGCTTCACCCCTGCTCCTTGGAGTCTAGGTGTAGTAGCTTCTGCTCCAAGAATGGGACCAAGGGAGCTATAGAACCTGCCGCTGGAAACCAGGGCAAAGCCATGGGCAGTGGCTCAGGGCTCCTTGGGTGCATGTGTAGAGTTGAAGCTCCTGTCTGCATGTATCCTCTGGCTCTCATGCTCTCTGTTGACTCTGCAGCACAGTATGTACCAATAAAGTTCCCTAGTTTCCACATGCGTGGTGTTGAGTGGTCAGTGATGCCAATTTTATTGATGTCTCTTTTCTCTCCATTGGTGCATCCAGTGTATTTCACCAGTTAACTGAACAAGAGTTAGAATCAGCTATTTGCTAAACGTTTTCTTTTCAAATCTGTTGTCACAAAAAGCAGCCTCTCTTCCAACTGCTTGTGTCATAATCAGCCCCATCAGGTTGCAGTGGTGGTGGCAGCACTGGGATTCAAATCAAGTGTGCATCCCAAGCCCAAGCACTTTCTTCCATATGTGGTTCCCATCTTTCCGTCAGTTATTTTAATCTTCGTCAGACCACCAATATAATGTCCTTTCATCTCATCTAGACTAACTGTAAGGAGGAACTGGCCAACACAAGTGAAATCTGATTGCCAGGAGCTACTACTTCCTGTGCACTGCAATAGCATAGCATTTGTTAAAAGCCCCCAAGAAAGGAATGCTCCTGTTCCCTTCTTGTAAAACTGTTTTCATGTGGCAAAGAGCACACTACAGAATTGTGAGTTAGTTGGAGAGAACTAACTCACAAGAATCCCAACGCAGGGCGACAGGTTTGACTATAGGGGAAGGCATCCGCACCAACATAGTCAGCCACTCGAAGCTGAAAAAGGTGAGGAAACAGCTCTCAGATCCTCCACAGTAAATGCAGCCACACAGACCCACCGTAGACTGGCCATCCCCAAACTGCAAGAAAGTTTGTTGTTTTAAGCCACTAACAGCCAAATCACCCAAGCCTTTGATCCGCTCATGTAATACTTCCCAGATCGACACCATTGCAAAGTGAGCAAGCACACTGCCTTCAGAGGGGATCTGAGGAATAAAGGCGGAATGATGGTCTGTTAAAAACTATTTACACAAACTTGGGCCCTCTATCTCGAAAATGCACCTGAGGTTCCCCTCATACACTGTTGGCACACCACCCCACAGTTCCAGCAGGGACATCAAGCCCCACTGGCCAGAAAGTACACTGTACCTATGGGCACGCCCTGAAACCATTTTCCCCTTTGTAGGAATATCCTCATTTAAATAGGGAGAACACACACCACTATCATCATAAGGTAGAATACTTATAATTCTGTCTTAGCCTTCCGAGTTGCTTGGATTATAGGAAGATTCCCATTGAAGTAACACCCCTACTTTGTACCCAACTCCCATCCAAAAGACAAAAAAAAAAAAAAAAAGACTAATTTTTTTATGAAGTTTTATTCTCAAAATATAGAAAAAAAAAACCAAAAAACGCCAAAAGACTAAGATGTTATCTCACAACACTTGCCTCAGTCTTTATGAAGAACACAATTCCAAACTAGTGGACAAGTTCTTCTCTGAGAATGTGACCCTCTGTCAGATCAGGAGCCCTCCCAGCTGATGGTGAGTCCAGGTAACAGGATGGGACCTTCTCAGTGGGATCTAATATTGCTAGAAGAGCTTCCTTTACATGGCAAAAGACACCAGATCTCCTCAGGATACCTCTGTCTCACATGCTTGGAGACTGCTGCGCAGGAACACCTGGTGTGGCCTGGCGAGGCAGTGTGTACATGGCTCCCAAGAACTGGTCTGCAATCCTTCCTGCTTCTCGAAGCCCACTCAGCAGAGCACCATGGACTGTGGCGGGGTAGTTCCGGATTGTATGCTCTCCCGCAAAGAAGAGTCGTGGGATTGGCTATTTCAGAGAGAAAAAAAAATTAGGAGGTTAGAAGTATGTTTATTCTTTGAACTGCCAAATTCCTATTGACCTTTGAAGGCTGATCCTGCTCCAGGCAGTTAACTATCAATTCTATGAAAGTCTCTTACAATAAAGCATTTTCCTAGGATTGACAGAAGGAGAAATCGGACTCAGCCCAGCCTCAGTTCTAGTGATACTTATTAACTGCATCTATTCTTATCAGTTTAATGATGCTCAAATTTCTAGCTTTCTTTACCGCATGTAGTGCCTAGTGATGGCAGAGATGGGGGTGTCTTACCCATTCTGAACTAGAGAGTAGAGCACTTAGTCCAATTCAGGAATTCTTTCACCTCTAGTTCAGAGCAAACCCAAGTCCTAGGCTACGGTACTGAGGAAGCTTCCCTGATCTGTGGAATAAGGTCTGACAAAAGTCTAAATAGGGGTCCACAGCTATTTCTCAGGGACATGGCCTTGAAGCCCCTAGAGACTGAAATCCCTTTAACAACCTGAGTTATGCATAATTAAAAATGGGTCTTGTTTTATAAAGGGAAAAACTTAAGTTCCTGACTGGCATAGCTCTTCCATTTTGAATGTAGACTGCAAGAAAACAGACGCAAACACTATGCTCCCTTTCCATCTGCTCCTGCTACCCGAAAGGGTCTAAGGATAGAACGAACCATTAAGGAGAGAAATCGGTGACTTCAATTTTGCCCTGGGACACTCTTTCTGGATAAGCCCAGAAATAAATTTCTAGTCTCTCACCTGTGGGGCCCCTGGAATTGAGGGCCCAGGAGTGATTGGCTGAGCCATTAAATCATAATCGTTTCCAGATGATCCTGCAGCTACATAGGAATAGGAGCCCCGAGCCCAGGGATCAGCACGCCAACGAGACACCACAGTTTCCTTGGGCTAAAGGGAAAAACACAAGCAAAAGTCAGTAGCACCAAGGACAAACCAGCCATCTCCAAGAGGTGTAAAAGCAGGTGTGAGCTGGGCATGAATACACCGCTGCTTTGAACTACTGAGGCAAAATGACTTCAGACTGCAAAGGCACTTCCACCACGCCTCCTTGTCCACGACTCAGGGCCACACAGCACTTGACTGTTACTCTCTATATATGGAACATTAATGTCCCTCCCTTCAAAGAAATAAGTGGCTGACATTATCACAGTGGCTCTAAAGGAGAAAAAAAGCACGATGGGATTCTCTCAGGACTTCCCTGGGGCATTCGCTAATCTGGCCACTTTGTCTAAAAATCGAAAGTGGCGTGGCTCTGCAGGCAGAAAAGAAATGCAGCCAACAGCCTATAGATTCTGACTCGGGCACCAAGGGGCTTTTTCTAAATGCCAATGGAGTCCTGGAGTCCACATACATTGAAATTCACACAACCCAGCACACACTGAAACGGAAACTGTCCTGACCGAGAACTTCCAAACCCTAGTTGAGTCTGAATCTGGATCCCTCTTGTTCCCTCCACTAACTTACCTGGGGCACTGCACTGCTACCAAAAATCCCTTTGAGAATGGCTAGGCACCGGCCAACAATCACATCGTCGCTGATATTTTCCATGATGCCTGCGGCTTCTCCTGCCACCAGTGCCAACAGTATAGGAGCTGGACAAACAGAACAATTCCAGGGTTTTCTAGATTGTTCTCAAGAACTACCCTGTTAAGCCCCACCCTTGTTCCTGGCACTCTGGCAGCATCACTCAAATGCTAGCAACATGATTTTCCTAAACTCCATCCCCAGAAGTTGGCCAGAGGGGTTGGTCTTCTACAGTGAGTGCAGCAGGACACTTTGCTGCTGCTTGCTCCACAGAACGCAGCGGCCCTGAGCACCTCACACGGCTCCAGGACCAGGGCTGTCCCTTCTGTTATCTCGGGCCCCTCTCCAAGCCCATCGCTGCCTTTAGTCACTTGGAGAGTGTTTATGAAACAGACATGTATGAGGAGCACAGGGCTAGATCCTGGGGATAGAAAATACAGAAACTAGACCCTACTCCATTCAAGTCACAAATGACCACGCAGATATGATTAGGAACTGGGATGCTCTGAAAATATAGGATACAGGGCCAAATGCAATGGGCATGCTTAGTGTCCTTGAAAGGCCTCTTTGAAATACTGACATTTAGCCCAAGACCTGAAGGCTGAGAACAAGCCAGGTTGGGAAGAGATGAAGGAAAATAGTGGCCCAGGCCACAGCACAAGCTGGGGCCCAAAGTGAAAACCAGTACAGCGACCTATAACCAGGAGGTCAAGTCAGTGTGCCTGGAGTAGAGCAGTGGGAGGAGACAAGAGGCGGCTGGAGAGGGTTACATTAAGGTGAGCTCTGAGGTGGCCAGGAGGAGGAGGAGGAATTTGAATGTTTTCCTTCAGCAACAGAAAGATATCAAAAGAGAAAAGTAGGAATTATGAATAGTAAATTGGCAGCTGCCAGGTGAGAGGTGAGAGTGGCCTGGACTGGAGAGGGCAGTGGAGAAGGAGCACTCAGGTCTGAGGAATACTGCGAGATAGCACTGAGGGGACCTGATGCCTGGGTGGAGAAAGGGAAAAAGCACTTGTCAGTGCGCTGTGACAGGAGCAAAGCACCTCCTCCATGGAAAGAGCAGCTCTGGAGGTGAGGACGGCACTTCCCCACTAAGCAGGGAGACAGGAGGAGCTGGGGTGGCTCATTCATGTGCCTGCACCATCAAGGCCACGCCCTGGGTGCAGCTGTGTAGTCAAGGTCAGTTCCTGTCTCCTACGTGGAGGGAGGTGAGGATGCACAGACTTTTTCCCTCTAATACAGAGTTAACAGGAGTCCAATTACAGAACAAGAGACAGGGATATGAAAAATGCATCAAATGGAAGTGATCAAAGACTCAGGGTGAAGTGGGTATGACAGTCTGAGAATGAAAATACCAGCTGCTTTTTCCAGGAAGCCTCCCCAGCCCGCCCCTCCCTGCTAACGTGATTCTTTTTATGTGTTCTTTTCCCGACACCTAGAAGGAGTTCTAGGAATTGCTTACTGGGTTAAGCAAAATAAAAATTAAAGCATGTAAGTTTGAGGAAACCTCCAATGTTCCTAATTCTGTGTTCCTATAAGAATATGAGAAAAAGCTAAAAAGCAGTTACCTTTATAGAGGTTCCAGAAGAGGAAGAGCTCACCCCTGCTGGCAGTCGTACTGCCAACGTGCCCGAACAAATTGACACTCGGATCCCAGAACACACGGTCAAAACACAGCACCACCTGCAGAAGGGGGCAAGTGAGCTGCTGCGGCCTCCACCCACAGCCTTCTTGGAGTGGTTCTGTTCCTCAGCAGGAACCACTTCCTCCTCAGACTTCATTAAAGTCTCCTCATGTACTTTTGTGCTCATGTATAAGCCCAGAAACCCACCATCCATCTACTACTGAGGATGCCACTTATGACTGACTTTGTGTAGGCGCAGTTTGCAGAATGACCCTATAAGATTAAATGAGTTTGGACTTTATGCTATTATATACCTGGGTGCTGAAGGAATGAGAAGACAGGCCTCAGCCCGTGAGAGACAGCGGACAGCACTGCCAAGGGCACACCAGGCACAGAGAGGGCGCCTAGAGCACGTCACCTTGTTAAGGTTGCCAAATCCCATCCTTTGGACTGCAGATGTTTTCCACTCAGGAAGAGGCGGCACAAACTGAACAGCCGGTGGCTGCTGCTTCAGCACGCCCAGGGGGAGGGTGCAGAGAACGGCGTCACACTTATAAATAAAGGTCTGGCTTGTGGAGCGGGTATTCACAGCTATCACTTCGCAGCCTAGAGAAGGGAAGAAGAGCCTATTGATGATGAGGAGGATAGTAATAAGGGCACTAAACACTTAATGCACAACAGGATCCACATGCCATTCTTCTAAGCCCGAGTACTTGCCCACGAGGTAGGTACTGTTATCTCCATTCCTTACCAAAGAAAACAGGTAAGAGGTGAGTCTAAGGCTACACAAGTAAGAGCTGCCAAGACTTAAACCCCCACTGCCCACATCAAGTCATCGATCCCCACCCCACTCTGGCTCGCCCTCACACACTGGTCACCTGCTCGACTTAACACTTACAAAGGGAAGTAATTTAGTAAAATTAAGAGCAAAATCCCTGCCCAAAAGGACACAGTGCCTTTCCACTGTGGCTAGCTGCTCACTAAGGCCCCAGAGAGGAACAGCAGCAGAAGAGTGTGACGCAGACTGAGGGGACACAGCCTCAAACTGTTGCTCTCTTCCTGAGAACACACTATAATGCTCAGACTATGAATGAGCTCAAAGTTAACCACAGAAAGGGTTCTGAAGTCATGTTGTTATTTTACCTCATTTATGCTTACTACTAAATACTAATTTATATATTAAAAATACACGTATCATTCTGCTATCATATAAAATGTATCCCATAATACAGTGTGAGTGCTCAGCACATGACCATCTCTGGTTGCAGAACTAGGGAAAACAACACTAGTTACTCTCAATGCTCTCCATCTGCCTCCAAAGGCTATTTCAAGGCTGTAGACCTTCATCAGCTAGAAGCTGCCTTTGATGGGAAAATTCAACAGAAAACTCTGTGACTGTAAAAGCAAACATGTACTGTGGGGATCTCAGTAACTTAGGAAAGGGACCAGGAGAGTTAAGATTGGTGGCCCCAATCTCCACTTCTCATGCCTAGGCACTCATGTGGGTCTTTAAAGAGGGAGGTGATCTATTGTTCTAAGGAGTTCAGAACAGCAGGCCAACGTGGCTGAACAACAAGTTTTCTGCATCCCACCCAAAAGTAACTGACAATAACAAGGACATTGCACTTACCCCATAAACTCTCAGGACCAGAGCCAGAATGAACCCAAAGACCATGAATCAGAGAAGTGTGAGGAGTGGGCCCCTCTAAAGTGCAGGTGTCCAAATTTTGATATTGATATACTTAGCAAAATTAAACCCAAACTCACTGGCTGCTACTGTAATACTCTCCTACTTCATGTGAAAACTTGTCTCAATTTTCTGGTTCATACAAAATATGGTGATTCAAACCTCCAACGTCTCCAAAGACTCAATCATCTGTAAATGCACAGCTTTCACCTGGGAGCCATCATTTATCAAACACTGTACTAGAAAACATACATACTGTTCTTGCTGAAGGTCATATTCAACAAAAGAGCAATCCCCTGTTTCCGGGGAAGAGCTCTTATCCGCACAACCATCACCTACCTGAAGCTGTATAGCGAACCTGGCGCACTGCTGTGTTCAGTTTAATGTCCAAGCCTTCTGCCAATGCCACAGGAACACAGGAATAACCGTTCCTCACTGTCAGGTGGCTGCCAGTAAACTCAAAGTCATCATCCTAATGAGGAGAGGAGGGAATTTAGTTCCACATTTCTTTCTTTTTTTTTTAATATTTATTTTTTCAGTTGTAGATACAATATCTTTATTTCACTTTTATATGGTGCTGAGGTTTGAACACTGTGCTTCAGGTGTGTTGGTGAGCACCCTACTGTTCAGCCCCCAAAGCCACAACCTCAGCCCCCCCCCACCATTTTTTAATAAAATCTATGTCATTTGCATCAAGTTCTAAATGATAATACTGAAAAAATACAAGCTTGTGGGAATAATCACTCAGTATTCAACTACAGCCACCCAAAGAAAATTAAGGAGAAACAAACACCAATGTGCCCCAAATCTTTGGGGAGTGGGAGTAAGGCAGTTGCTTTTCCCCTATATCGTCAAATTCCTACATCAGGGTTGGGGTCTGTAGCTCGGTGGTAGAGTGCTTTCTCAGCACAGGTGAGGCACTGGGTTCGATCCTCAGCACCACATAAAAACAAATAAAGGTCAAAATTCTTTAAAAAAAAAAAAATCCTATATCAAGGTCCAGATTGTCCATGGGGGATGGGCATGGAAACTCAGACAATTAACAAAGCAGTTTATTTGATTTCTGAGTGCGTTAAATATTTGTAGGACATCAGATTCACCATCGTAATTAAATTTTCCTTTACCCTAAGAGCAAAATCAGTCTTTATTTCTTAAACTTAGATTTTTAAAATTGAGGAAGATTTCCAAAAACTAGCCAGTCAAACTAGATTAGGGCAATCCAGGATTATACAAAGGCCCAAGATAATCCATATAGTTTAAAAAAAAAAAAAAAAAGCCAAGTTTTGGCCTGGAAATTAAGAATCTCCAAAGTTATCTTATTTCTTTGAATTTGCTGAAAAAGAAAATTCTATATAGAGAAATGTTTGAAGGCTAGTCAATCAAACATACCCTAATCTTTGGAATTAGATAAAAATATTGGGCAGGCAGCAAAAATTTCACTACTTTGCACTGACTCATCTGTTCCCCACCAGGTCAGCTAAAAAACTGCTTGCAAAATCTAGACTATCATGACTGTTATAAATATATGTGTACTGAAACCTCAGAGGATAATCAGTGAGCTTGAGGGCCTAATTTAGAATTTGGATCTGGAATGTCCCCCAAAGCTCCATGTGTTGAAGGCTTGGTCCCCAGCTGGTGGCTCTACTGGTAGGTGGGGCCTAGTTAGTTAAAAGGCGCGGGTCTCTGGGATGTGCTTCTGAAGGGTCTCTTCTGTCCCTCTGCTGCTCTGACTCTACCTCAAGCAGCCAGCTGTTCTTTTGGTGAGCTCCGCCTCACCAAAGCCCAGGGCAATGGAGCCAAATGACCACAGATTGAAAACATAAGCCTAAATCTTTTCTCCTATAACTTGGTTTTCTCAAGTAGTCATATCACAGCAACCGAAAGCTGACTAACACAAGTGAAAAACTATAAAAGAACTGGTTAATTCTCTAAGATTTTACCATAAACAAGTCCAGTCCTAGTTAATTCAAATATTAAAGAATAACAGTGACAATTTAAAGATTAATTGTTAGATTAAGAAGCCAGGGGGGGCTGGGGATGTGGCTCAGGCAGTAGTGCGCTCGTCTGGCATGTGTGCGGCCCGGGTTCGATCCTCAGCACCACATACCAACAACGATGTTGTGTCCGCCGAGAACTAAAAAATAAATATTAAAATTCTCTCTCTCTCTCTGTCCCCCTATCACTCTCTCTTTAAAAAAAAAAAAAAAAGAAAGAAGCCAGGGGCTGGGATTGTGGCTCAGTGGTATAACGCTTGCCTAGCATGCACAGGGCCCTTAGTTCGATCCTTAACACCACATAAAAAAATAAATGAATGGAATAAAGGTATTGTGTCCAACAACAACTAAAAAAATAAATATTAAAAAAATAGTCAAATGATTTTACTAGGAAAACATGAAGAAAGCAAAAATACGTAAGTAAAATTTTACTTTACTATAGAGTCTTAAAATTGGCCAAGGTCTCAGATTTAAAGATTAGTCCTTTTAATATTCTAGAAACCCTGTACAAGTCACCCTTAAATATAGCATAAAGCAGGTAAGACCTGTACACTGGGAACTTTAAGACATTGCTGAGATGAAGAAAATCTAAATAGTGGAGAGATAAACTATACTAAATTGTGGAGAGACAATCTATACTACTCAAGGATTAGAAGGAGCCCACACCCATATTGAGGACTGAACTCAAGGCCTCATGCATGCAAGGGAAGGATTCTACCATGGAGCCGTATCTTTGACCCAGAGGATTCTTAAGACAGCAATTCCTCTTAAGCTGATCTAGAAATCTGATGTCCTCCAAAAAAAATTCTAGAAGGTATTTTTTGCAGAAAATGACAAGCTAATTCTAAATTTTTTATGGAAACAGAAAAACTAACATAGCCAAAACAATTTCAAAAGAGAACAAAGTTGCAAAACAAATCAGTACTTAAAGATTTTAAAACTTACTTTAAAGCAATAATAATCAAGATTTTGTGATACTGGCATATGGATCAACTGATAAATGAATAGAAAAGAGTAAACTATAGACTCACACTTACATGGCTGAGTGATTTTCAACAAAAGGCAAAGATACAATAAATAAAAAATGATGATGTTGAAATAATTAGATACCCCCCCAAGGAAAATTATAAATTCTACCTTTACTTCTCATTAGATGTAAAAATGAACTAAAATGGATTAAAAACAAATAAAAGAATTTAGACCTAAACCCAAGAGCTGAACCTTCAAAACTCTGAAAGGATAATATAGAAAACCTTTGTGAGCTCAGGTAAGACAAAAGATTTATTTATTTTTTCAAGTTTTCAATGGACCTTGATTTTCTTTATTGATACATGGTGCTGAGAATTGAACCCAGTGCCTCACACATGCTAGGTAAGTGCTCTGCCCCTGAGCTACAACCCCAGCCCAAGACAAAAGATTTTTTTAGGGTATAAAAGGTACAAAGCCAAGGGATGGGAGATGTGGCTCAGTGGTACAGCATGTGTTTAGTATGCATGAGGCCCTGGGTTCAACCCCCAGCACAACCAATGAAAAAGGAAAACCATGGGCTGGGGTTGGGGCTCAGTGGTAGAGCGCTCGCCTAGCACTTGTGAGGCCCTGGGTTCGATCCTCAGCACTGCATAAAAATAAAATAAAGATATTGTGTCTAACTATAACTAAAAAATAAACATAAAAAAGAGAAAAACCATGAAGCTTTAAAGAAAAGATTATAAATACGACTTCATAGCCCAGAAGATGGAAACATCCCCAGTGTCCATCAGTGCACCAATGACAAGCTAGCACTCTATGGCATATCCTCGTGGTGGAATACTACTAAGTAATAAAAAGGACCTATCTATGCTGTTCAATCTGTTTACTATAGAATAAGCAAAACTATAGTGATAAAAAGCAAACTACTGGGTGTCTAGGGCCAGGAGCCAGGATGGGGTATTAGCTGCGAAGGGGCATGAGAAAATTTTCCAGAATGATGGAAATGCTCTTTATCTTAATCATAGTGGTAGCTCATGACTATCTGGCAAATCATCAAACTGTTCACTTAACATGGGTGAATTTCACTGCACATAAATGATACCTCTTACTAAAGCTGTTTAAAAATACACAAAAATTAACAGTTTATCTTAAGGTTACTCTGAGATATGTACTTCACAAAATAAATGATAAAAGAATTTTACCTGATCCCAATGTTTAAGGGAAAGTGTAGAGAGAGGTGTGGCATTAGCAAATTCGAGATTTGCAAAATGCCAATCAAGTATCTGTCTGTCTCTTGACGAGAGGTACACATCACTGGAAAGTAAGGACAAGGGAACAAGAGTTAATAGAGACGTCATTATGGTTCTCAAGGGGCAGATAATGGAGTCTCAGTAAATGTATTGGAACCTAAGCTAGGGATGGGGCTTGTGACTTTTATGATGAAATTATAGTCAGAAAGTAGAATCTTATCTGTCTTTATTAACTGCTTTACCCCTAATGTCATGAACAGTGACGAGTTCTTCTCAGAAAGCAAAGAACAGTGGGGCCTCATTTATCTGGAAAAAAGACTTCATACTCAGTCTTCTTGCAGTATCAAAGTTTATTATGAAAAATTTTGTTTTAGGACTTTATAGCCAAGGATGAGAAGCATCCCTGACTAGAGAACAGAGGAATTTTGCACATGGAGCATCTTATCAGCATGCAGTTACTGTCCCAACTCTCAGGAAAATAAAGTATGACACCTTCCTAGGCCTCAGAATTATGGAAAGTGAAAGCAAAGGCACTTCTAGCACACTCAAAGACACTCCACCTTCACCCAAACACTAGATTTTATGGAGCAAGGTTATCTTCTCACAGATAATCTGTTTAGATACCTAAAATTATTACACATTAAATTATAAAGGAAGGGGATTAAAAACCTGAAATTTGTTCATAGATATTTTTCATTCATTAAACAATTTAAAATACACTTGCTGAATATAAAAGCGCACGTTTTCCTTCTAATTCGTACATAGAATGAATAGGCGAAGCTATCCCTCTGAATGTTCAGGTTTATTTTCCTCACCTTGGGGGATTGGCTTCCAACTCTTGAAGTTTTTCTTCTAGTTTTCCTTGTGTCTCAGCTAACTCATCATATTCCTGATAAAAAATTTTAAAGTTAAGTGAATATGATTTATCCTGAAAGGTCAATATTTATTTATCAACCCAGCTTATTTTTCCCATAAGGGGCATGTATGTTCTGGCCACATATTCTGTCATAGCTCAGGAATTTTTGATCTTAGAAACTGTAAGCCTGGGACAAACTTGGGCAGAGGGAGAGTGTGCAGAAAGAGAAAAGGGGAGGAAGGAAAAAAAGGAAGAAATATACTAGTAGTATGCTACAAAGTATGGATGAAAAATAATAGCTACTACATTTCCTGAGCATTTACATTGTCCCTAGCACCAGAATAAGCACTTTGGATACATAACGTGATTCTCACTTTGCTACTACCTCCCCCCAACATGAGTTACTATGAACACCACGTATGAATGAGGTGATTAAGGAGTCTAAGGTCACAAGACTGGGAGATACCACATTAGGGATTTTACCAGACAGTGTGACTCCATGTGACTTTATTTCATATTCATTACTATTATTCTAAACTGTGAGGGTAAAAATTCCTCAGAAAAAGCAGATCCTAAACTGAACTAATCCCATAAGTCTCCATGGTTGGTAGTGTCCCCAACCCTCTTCTTGGGTACTACAACACCTGTGATTGGCTAGTGATTATCTTTTTTCCCCAGAGTCCCCAGATCTGTGCTGTTTCTTAGAATTCCAAGAGAAACCAGTCAGGCACACTCGCTACTGCACCTTGCACAGGGCAGTCAGATCTCTATGCTTGCTCTTCACCAAGAACTCGGCAGTAATGTCTCTGGGTGGCTTCACTTCAGATGCTTCTTTATATTGCTGATGGAGTTCTTTAATTTTCTCTTTCAAATTTACCATCTAAGGGGAAAAGTACAAATTTCCCATTTCAGAAAGAAATGTAATTCACTTCTAATTACAGTACCCTTGTTTGGCTCCTCTACTAAGCTTTTATGTTAAGGTCCTTAGAATTCTTCAATACCTACTCCACATCACACAATTTGAGAACAAAACGACAATCCTTCACAGAGGTGTGGTGCTGTCAACTACAACAGGTTCTTCTCAAACGAGAGGGAAGGAGTATACAATTGAACAAAATGTACTGAAATGAATTTAATTTCCTAGAAAAACAATCTACTACTAATTAAACTTATCTGGGGAAGCCAGTTATTTTCTTAGATACATAAAAGTGCTAAATCATCACACAAAGAACCTTATGGAACCATTCTTTTTTTTTTTTTAATATTTTAAAATATTTTTTTGGGAGTTGTAGATGGACAGAATGCCTTTATTGTTTGTTTGTTTATATATATATATATATATATATATTTTAGGGGCCTTATTTATTTAAATGTGGGGATGAGGATCTAACCCAGTGCCTCACGCATGCTAGGCAAGTGCTCTGCCACTGAGCTACAGCCCCGGCCCTGGAACCATTCTTAATGTCAGTTTTTAAAACTGACATTAACTGTAAGGACATGGGTGACAGAATCCAAGAGTGGGCCCTGTAGGTCTCCTGCAGCTGGCAGCTCTCCCCCAGTCATTCTTCTCATTCCATCCTTCCCCTACTCATGCAGATGAGCTGGAGACCTCTTTGACAGAAATGAAGAAATGAGATAGAGTGAGAAAGCGAGGAGACCCCAGTCACAAGGCACACCCAGAGTTTGCACTGAAAAGCCCCCGACCCTCACTACAGGGGCTTTCGCCCTAACTGGTATTATTCTGCAGTTGGCCAGATGAGGAGAAATAAATGGTTGAACTCAAATAGTCCAGAACCTGGAGCTAAAGTGGAGGTGGTGGTAGTAGAGCAAGGCCCTTCCTTGGCTGGAGAATGGGGAGGGAGGGGGCTGTTCGGCTCCTCAGTAATTATGGTGATGAACTGGCTGCTGATTTGTTGGTCTTCATCGGTGGGTACTCTGGCCCCAGTACAGCTGATCTCTCTCTGATCTTAGAATTCAGCAGGAATACTGGGCCAGCTTTGGAAGAGTTAAAAAGACACACAGGAAGGACCTATTTCTCCTAACAATGACTTCACAATGGTGTCATACTGAAAGACTGACAAATACAACTGTGTCTTTCACTAGTCATTATTTTGTTAATAATAACGAGCTCCAGCTCTACAGACCTTCTCTTCATGGAAAAACCCAGAAATGCCTTTAAAGTTTCTAAATGAAAGGCTCCCCCCGCCCCCACCGCCGCTCCCCTGCATTGAAGCTTATCTACAATGAAAATAAATACAGACTTTCACCTTATTAAGAAGTTCTTTCAGTTCTTCCTGAGTTTTCACTATCTTCTTCCAGTGCTCAATCTGCTCATCTTTGACATGCTTTTCTTGTAACCTAGGAGAGACAACACGTATGCCCCGGCCACACAGCCAGCTCTGCAGCACAAGACTAGCCATGTCTAGCACGTCCAGGGACATCAAGGCCCACTGGGACTTGTAACACTCAGGAAGAAGAAAGTTGGCCGGTGGCAAATTATTATATGTTAAATACAGCAATAATGTCATAAAAGCTATCAATTTGAGAACTGAAAGGGGCTTTAAGGACCATGAAATTATTTTAAATGCTTTTTTCCTTTGGGATTTAACAATTTCATATGAAAACTAGTTGAAATTAGACTTACTGAAAACTTACAATATAAACAACAAATCTGTAAAAGGAGTTCACTATACAATAAGCTGTTACCAAAATACTTACTGAATGACAACTTCCAGTGCCTGGCCAAGGGACACAGGCTTATTATTGAGAACATTGAAGTCTAGTTGATGACTAAGGTAAGATGTAGCTTCTAGCAACCGGTTAAATTCTTGCTCTACCATTTCATCTTTCTCTTTAGGAACCTGAAAATCCGAAGTATAGCAGAGTTGGTCCTTATTAAGACTAACACCACTCACAAAGACACAAATGCTCTGAGGTTTAAAAAGGTCAAAATATGTATCTCAAAGGGAAAAACCTTTGAGGACAATGATTTGAATTTTCTTTTCTATGAAGTGGTTAAGTTCGTTTAAATGAGATGTGAAATGTTTTGGCCCTGATTACTTCCCTCTTTTCCCACTCTGCCCTCGGATCTTGGACTCCATCCACCTCCATCAACAGCCATGAGATTTACATGGTGCTAACTGAAGCTTCATGGAGCACGAGGTGCACTGAGCTGACATGCACTGAGTTGAGCTGGGCTGACATGCAAACGACACACCAGATAAGTCCTAGGAACCAAAACTACACTAACACACCTGAGAACCTTCCAGAATAGGGGCAGGATGGAAAAATAAGAAGCCCACGTTATCTGCTTCCCCTAAGATGACAGAATTTCAGGAGGGAGTAGGGAAGAAAAAAAGTGAAATATATGGCTACTAATAAGAACACATTAGCACCTTTTGCAGAGTAATAATGTTTTATGGTACCAATAATTTCAGAGCTAAATGCCCAAAGTTTCTAGAGAGACTAGAAGAGACTGAGATACCAGAAGGCTTGGCCCCTCACTGTTGTAGAGGAAGGAAACAAATCACAAAACAGGTCATCAAGCAGCAAGACCACGTCATAGGCCAGGCAGTGCCCTTGCCCACTGATGTCATTGATCGACATGCATCCCTCTGCTACTGCTTAATTCTGCCCCAAAGCAAACTCTTTGCATCCTGCTGCTGGATTCATGGCAGCAAGAGAAGAAAAAAGCATGTCTAAGGAAAGCATCTCTTGCTATAAGCTGGGCATTGACTGGAAAATGGAATTCAAAACATGGACATTCACTTTACAGTCTACGTAAAATCAGTAAGAAGAAAACAAAACACTAAAGCATATTCTAGTAAACACTAAAACTAATCAGAGGTAGCTAACTGCTGACAAGATCATCACAGTGAGAGTCTACCTGTTTGAAACTCCTTGTTTTTGCCCTTGCAACCAAACAGATGAGCCTCTACCCCTTTATTGACCATACAAGTAACTCTCTGAGATGAGCAAAAAGAATCTGGTGTTTAATGCAATCTGCAGGAAAAAAAAAAAAGAAAGCTCTCTTTGGATCTATATGAACACCACAACGGATTTAATCAAAGTCATACTTGAAGCTTTCAGTTCTGTAAGACTACTCGTGGGATCAAGGTATCCTAATGAATTAGAGAATCACCCTTAGCCTAAAGAAAATCTAAATTCCTAAGAATCTTTTGGTTTGTATTGAGAAATGAGGCCGAGAATCAGGTCCTGGATACGTTGTACCATTTATATACCAGGGCAGTCCCAGGACTTGGTGGATTCAAAGACATCCAACCTATCCACCCATGGCCAAAAAAGAGGGCTCTTAGCGAAAAAGACCTTCTTGTTAGGAATTTCATCCACTTTCTCATCATCACTTTTCTTCATTGTCATCGTGGTCATATAAAGAGCAACTCAAACAATGAAATTCTACTCAGAAATTTGCTATTTCTAATGCAACTACTGCAAAGATGTTCTGCAAAGATAGTTCTCCTTTCAAAAAGGAAACAACTATATTTTAACATGAAATCTATAGTTATGTGATCTTAATTGATCATAGATACTATGTGCAAGACTGGTTTTTCTGGAGCACAAAAAGGTGGCAGTTCCATATGTGGCTTCTAAAATGCCTAACAAGAGGATGCTACAGCAGGAAGGGGGACTAGATCACATATGCCACTACTACAGGGCAGAATGTGCCAGTACACAAGAATGCAAATGAGACAGATTAAAGCTCCTCCAGTGCCAAATGGATGGCTTATTTCAGACAAGCTTTAATCTTTGCAGCTAGGGTGACAGTCACATAGGAGGTTTCATACTGAGAAAGTAGGCAGCACTCAGGCTCAGTAACTGGGTCCAGGATGTGTGGTAGAGAAATATTTAAAGGGACACTGTCAAGGTTAGAGGGACCAAATTGACCTTTTGTTTCTTCCCTCTGTTTTCTGAGCAGCTCGCTTGATTCATTACACTTTCCCCTTTAGTCTACCCACACTCCCCACAAAAAAAAACTGACGTTTTACATGCGCTTTCAATGACAAAAACTCAAATGGCACCAGCCCAACATATAGGCGCAACTCTACAACAACAAACCAGTGTGAATGTGTGATGGAGAGGATCTTCGAAAGGAAAAGATTTAAGTGTCAAGCTTTTAATGGGTTATTGTAAACGGTGAGGAAAATGATTTGAAAAATTATGAAAAAATACCTTGACAGTGTCCTTTTAACCAGTGCAGCAGAGAGAGAAATAAACTGTAAATAACAGCCCAACAGCCACTTCAAGTTTAGTTTTGTACGACAGCAGTAAAATCAAGGCTTTAAACACATAGCATGACAGAAGCATTCTGTTAGCTCAGAAGCTGCAACCACCAGAGAAATAAGGACAGACTATACAGAGACCAAAATGAGAGTGAAGGCATAGAAATGGCCAAAAGAAAGGCAATTTTAAAAAGGCAGGGAGTGGGGAGAGGTGTCAGAAAGCAATGGGGAACAAAGCAAAACTTAACAAAAAGAAAGGAAAAACATAGAACAGTAACAACAAAATCAAACAAAAATCAAACCAAAAAATTACTGCCACATTCGACTGACACCAGATGACAGGACTGCATCTCTGGGACACCACTCAAACCAAGGTTTAGCTTCACAAGATTTGTAAAATACAGTCAGCAACCAGGCCTCATTGGCCTCGTCAAGCAACCACTGGAGGGTTGCACATGTTGACACCTGGCTGTTCTCCCATTAACTTTAATATTCCCATTCGAAATTCAAGGAATATTTGGAAAATAGTAAATAAAATACTTATCCCCTGGGCAAACAATACTGACCAGGATAAACCCAAAATGTGTTTTTAAAATACATTTAAATCTTGAATCCATTTCTAAAAATAAGTAATTACAAATGTTCTCTTTAATATATCCAAATAACAAAAAGAAATTTTAGCAAATAACTATCTAAGCACCCCAAACTATCTCTGTTTCAGGTAATTTTCCCTCTTGGTGACAATTCTGAGATTCTATTAGTTCTGCCAATAATTATGAAAAAAGTATATCATACTGGAGTTGAAATATTGCCAATCTCTAAATAAAAGTCACAGAAATTTTAATTTTATTTGACCATTTTATTCCAGGTCCTTAAACGGTATCCCTTCTGAGAAAGGAACTCAACACATGATTAGGAACCAAGTTAGAAGGCAGGTGAATTTCCACATTATGGCATAATAAGAACTTTTAACAGCAAACTAAGTAGCATTTGGGGGGAAAGGATCAATAATTTAGCACCTTCTATCAAAGAAGGAACACCAATTAATATTATTTTAAACAGATATTCATTAGGATTTTTCAAAGCCATTTATTTTTCTCTATGAAAATTCCAGGTAAAATGATGCCTTTCAAATTTGAAAAGAATTTGATGAGTATCACTGTTCTAAAGGGTTCAATTCTGTGTTGGTCCTAAAGATTATATGAAGCATCCCTGAACATGGTCGGAGAAGGGCAGCCTGAGTGCCCAGCTCGCATAGAAAATACTTAGGGAAAACCAAACATCTTTCTTGACTAGGCCCCTAACACTGCAGAAAATATCTCAAAATAAGGACAGCTCCCTTTAGTTCTGTCTCTGATCACACTCCATCAATACAAGATCTTTAATTCTTCAAAAACATTTTTATCTATATTGCTTCCAGTCTTCAAAAGCTTTCTAGCAGCAGAGCTTAATGTGCAGCAATGGTCCCATAAAAAATCACATTTTTGAAAAAAATCATAAATGGCCAAATTTCAGTCACTCTCCGAGTCCCCCACCCTTATACCATTTAGCACTTCTAGAATTATGGTAAGACAGAAAATTAAGATTAGTTCCTCTGGTTAAGACCTGGAAGAAGAAATTTACACCTGAAGAGTCTCTACTTCAGATTATCCCAAACAGCCATAGGTAGGGCTTATTCCCTTAATGGGAAAATAAGGACAAAATTTATCCAAACAAAATTCAATGTGATTCTGTAAATCGAGACTGTTACTCTCCACCTTGACCTCTTTAACTCATGAATCTTAAAGGGGATATAAATAACTGACTTACTTAAAGCAGGGATTAGAGTGTGGAGAGGCACATGAACATCTACCATAGTTCATTCTTGCAGTTTTTAGCACACAGTAGAGGCACTCAATAAATTCTTCTTAAAGGAATAAATAAATATAGTTTGGAAAAGCAAAGTCAGGATCATAACTTTATTTGAGGAGGGGGAAACTATTTTGGAACTGTGGGACCATTAAAGGAAGACAGGAGATTTTTATTATAGAAACAGGGATTGGCAGTCGTGATTTTAAAGGATTCAGGAAAGAAATACTGCTATTAAGATACTTAAGATGTTTCTTCAAAGAAAGATGAAAACCAAAAAGGCTAACAGGCCTGTGTCAAAAAAATAAATAAATAAATCTCTATGTGAATACAAATGATGTTGACATCAGTACTGGGCAGACCACCACCTGTGGTGAGAGTGGAGCCAGTCCCAAGAAGTTACTCAAGATCCGCTTCTCAGTTCTCTTTGGATCTACCTTGGAAACAACACAAGCTCCCTGTCTTCCTAAGCTTCCTAGAGCAGAGCACTGCAGTAACCTTGCCATGCAGAATGCTATAGCACTGCAGGGGCTGAGGGACCCTCCCCAGTCCTTTTGAAAAACAGAAATCTAAGGCCTCCAAGTTACTAGCTGGTACACAGGAGAGGCAGGAAACACTCAGAGCCCTTTCATCCCCGCTTCCCCATATATGCTTTCAGTCCCCTCCCTGGCAGGGCCCAAGATGTTCCTGATAGAAATCACCCACTTCTCCCTGTCCAGTTAAAGCTGATTACAGCGCAGGGCAGCCTCTACCTCCATCAACCAACAATCCGTGACAGCTGCTCTGTTGGCTTCTTTTTTTTTTTTCCCTCCCAGGCTTAGGGTTTGGGAGACCCCTTCTATTGACCAGGTAGCCTTACTAACCCTACAATATTTTACACTCTACGTTATAGCCCTTCACAGAACACTCCCTGTTCTAGACATTCGGAGCCACAAAATAAAATTCCCCTGTCAAAAACAAAACTGAAGCTCAATATTGTACCTGCTTATGTAGGACCAGACAGCACAGAGAGGTAAACTCTAGGATCCTGTGATTGAGATTAGAACAGTAACAACATAACCTTATGGTAGCAAAAAGGCTGGGTATGAAAATGTCTTTAAGATAATATTATAAAGTAGTACTTATGGGGCTGGGGATGTGGCTCAAGTGATAGCGCGCTCGCCTGGCATGCGTGCGGGTTCGATCCTCAGCACCACATACAAACAAAGATGTTGTGTCTGCCGAAAACTAAAAATAAATATTAAAATTCTCTCTCTCTTTAACTGAGTAACTAACTGCTGGCCTTGTACAGGGTGACAGAATTATTTTTTACTTACTAATAACAGAACCATTAAATTCTGTTTTGTCCAGTTGCACACTAAGAATGGAAAAACACAAACCCATTTTATCTAACAGTTGACTAAAGGAAATTCAATGGCTTGAGTAAATTTCTACATTAAAGAAAGCTCTCTGAGGAGGAGACTTGGCACACACAACCATACAGACAAAATGGCACACACTCATTCTGCACCATCTTCCCTGAAAGAGCAGGCAGAACAACTATGGGATGTGAGCCAAAATATCACCCAATAGGTTCTGGCTCTTCTACATATTCACTACAGTGACCTTAAGAAAACAATGGTAGTTTTAGTTTATTTCAATCCCCAGCAGAAAAGGAAAAATGACATTACTGACCTACTTACCCCTTTAGATTTCAAAAGCCCTGAAATATATTTATTATTATAAGCATAAATAAGTAGGGTTCTCTGTACTTGTCCTGTAAGCCAAAAACTAGTCTATCAATCAACAGCTGTCCATTATTACTCTGAACCAGACTATTGGAGACAGAATAGAAAAAGATACTACAGTAACATGCCTTCTAATGTTTGGTTAAAGCAAGAGACACTCAAGGCTGCAAAGAATTCTTCCCAAAATTTGAGAATACTTAGAGACTCTTCCTTACCACTTGGCTACTGCATCAAATACAAGCATACCAACTCAAGAAAAATTCCTATACAGATCAGTGATGACAACTACCAATTTCACCTGGAAAATATCTCTGCATACAAAATGCTGAAAACCGCATATTCACTCAGTGCTGCTCAAAGAGCTGATCCTGGTGAGATCCAGAGCTCAAGTCAGAACACAAGTCAATGTACCACTTTTCTTTATAAGAAAGTTTTGCTACCAAAAAGGAAAGTCACCATCTGAACAAGAGTGTAGCTAATGACATACTTTATCTAAATAGTACAAGCTATTTATCTCATCCCATACTGGAAACCAAAAGTTCAAACTGGCAGCCCACACTCAAGGGGAGGACGTACCACTAGACGAGTTAGAAATAAATGTCTGAAAATATTATTCTGAAGAGGGTGGGGTGTAGCATAGTAGTAGAATGCTTGCCTAGCAAGCAGAAGGCCCTAGATTCAATCCCCAGCACCACACAAAAAAAGAAGGAAAAAATAAATAAATAAAGGTGTTAAAATTCATCTAATACCAAGAAAGCATTTCTCTAAACATCTTACTAGAAAAATTTCTCTCTTTACTGTTAGATTAAATGAACTACTCTACATTCAGGAAAGTCAAAGAGAGGGTGTTCTCAACCATCAGGGACTGTCTTTCCTGTGGGCTCTCGTTTATTAAGGACTACATACAGTGCTTCAGAGCCTACTTCCCTGCCTCGGATCTGCACATGCCTGACTACCTACATCCAAATGCCTCTGATCCTGCCTCTTCCCCTGCTCAAAGACCTCTGATGTTCCAACCTGCAGACTGGCCTCACAAGCACACTCCTCCCCACCCTGAACTGTAGGTGTCTGTCTCCTATCCTCTCTTCACCCTCCTTGACAGACTTAGTTCTCTGCTTCCTTATACCTTCCTCTGCTTCCAATGCCTTTCTCCTCTATAACCACAGGTTGGAGTCTTCTCCAATCACTCTCCTCCTTCCTTCCAAATCTCTCTCCTGACCCCTCCCCACCTCCGCATACGCCCTTGCTTCATTGACTCTTGTGGCAATCTGTTCTATGGAACCCTAGGCAAAACTGCCTCGACTAAGCTTCTGATAAATTTATGGTGATATGTGTGTGATTTGCTTCCAAAACATTACACAACACACACACACACACACACACACACACACACACACACACAGAGCAAGAAGAGGATATATAAAACAAGACTGGAAAACAGGGTTCGTTATGGTATTCCCTCTACTTTTGTGCATATTTAAAATTTGCCATAATCAAAAATTGGGGGGGGGGGAAGGATGATTTGTGTTATTTGTGCACAAGTACTATGGCAGGAACTTATTTGTATCTATGCCTTTTTCAGATCTCTGTAGAATAACAGAAATTTATTGAAATTTTTAATTAACCTCTACTTCATCCTTACTTTATTCTGCCAGGTGCCTTAAACCTGGAAGAAATCTGGACCAGGATGGTATATTCCTTGAAAGTATGTCCTTTTCTGATATGAACACCATAAAGCCTAAATGTGGATAGGAATAACTGAGGATGTCCCTAGAGACCCAAAATTCAAGAGTTGGGATCATCCCAGTTTTAGTAACAACAGGGAAGCCAACATACACACAGCAAATCTTCCCTTGTTCAGAATATAAAGATAGTAAAATGCTTGTATCATGGGAGTATAGCTCAGTGGCAGAGTACTTGCCTAGCATGAATTTGATCTCCAGCATTGAAAAAAAAGGGTGCTTATATCCCATGAGGTATGGACTCTCACCCTGACAGGGGAGTTGATAACATTTCTGTTAATGCAAACTTTGGAATTTTATTCATCCCTAAAAATTCAGAACTGACTCAGCCTAAGCCTACCTTATAGTAGTCAAACTGTTCGTTCTCATTCACCCAACCAATTATCAGCTTCATACTACTGTCTTATTAAAAATACGAAGCTCCTATGCTTCTGGTCAACAAATACTTGAAATATATTTGAATAAGTACCACCATTTGGCTATTAGCCCATCAAAAGCTTGAGCCTATAAACACAAAACTGAAGTCATAAAAAGCACACAAAGCCAAAGCACACAATGAAGGCACAATAAAAGAAATGAAGAATCAGATTTCAATTCCATAGGTCTCTTGGAATAAGTGGGCACAGCCAAATAAAAAAAAGATTAGCTAGCTAGCTACTAGCCTTCTTCATTCAGAGTTAATAAAAGTCTAAATAGACACGTCAATTTGTACATTTATAATAACCCCTTCCTATATATAGCACAGTTAGAAAACAACCAAAAAATGTCATTATTTCTCAGTTTACATCATTTGTATGTATATTCACACATTACCCAAGTTTTCAACTAAATCAAAGAAATTCTGAAAGTTCTGTTTGTCCTCAACTTACAGCTTGTCCATTGGCTTCATAAAGTGGGCACTTTTGCTTGATCTTGGCCAGTTCCATATTTACTTGTTTGCTGACCACAGCCATGGGATTTCCTCCTAGAAAAAAACTCAAACAATTAAATTCAGCATAGCCGTGAGAAGAGGGGGAAAACCTCAAAGTGAGAATATTTTTGTTCAAAAACACTCAAAACTTACAGTATGTAAAAATTATATATTCTAAAAAACAGTCAAATTAAAAATATGTAAAATAAGCAAAAAATTATCCATCATCCCACCCTTCTAGATTTTAGGTACATAAAATTATCTCCCACATAAAGGGTAATACATTGTTTTTGTGATCTTTTTTTTAACTTAGCAATATACCATGAATATTTTATGTTACTACGGACCTATATAATTTTTAGTGGCTATTTAATTCTTACCGGGGTGTGTGTGTGTGTGTGTGTGTGTGTGTGTGTGTGTGTGTGTTGAGAATTATGTGTGTGTATATACTTATTATTTATTTTTTATTTTTTGGCATTGTCTTGGAGATTGAACCCAAGGGTGCTCTATCACTGAGCTACAATCCCATGCCTTTCTATTTTTTATTTTGAGATAGGATCTTGCTAAGTGGCCCGAGTCTGGTCTCAAACTTGCAATCCTCCTGCCTCTGCTTTCTAAGTAGTTGTGATTGTAGGCATGCACTACCAAAACAGCACATTGTATAATAATTTAATCTTCTAATCTGTGGATACTAATGTTCTGCTATTAAAATAATGCCATGGGCAGTAGAGCACCTGCCTATCATGTTCAAGGTACTGGGTTCGATCCTCAATACCACATAAAATAAATAAATAAAATAAAGGCATTGTGTCCAACTACAATTTAAAAACAAAGAAAAAAAAAAGCCATATTAAAAATGCTTCAGCCAGGTGTGGTGGTACATGCCTATAATCCCAGCAATTCGAGAGGTTAAGGCAAGAAGATCACAAGTTCAAAGCTATCCTCAGCAACTTAGTGAGACTGTGTCTAAAAAATAACAATTAAAAAGGGGGGGGGACTGGGGCTGGGGTTGTGGCTCAGTGGTAGAGTACTTGCCTGGCAGATGTGTGAGGCACTGGGTTCGATTCTCAGCACCACATATAAATAAATAAAAGTCCATTGACAACTTATATATATTGACTATATATATTGACAACTAATATATATAGGGCAGGGAGGGCTTAGCTCAAAGGTTAAGTGCCCCTGGGTTTAATCCCTAGGAACAAAAACAAAAACAAAAATTCCCTAGTACTAAAAACCCCAAACACAAAATTGTCCATGACTCTTTTCTTTTTTATTTTGTTTATTTTGTTTCAGATAATTTCCTAGAACTAGAAAAAGACATCCTAGGTCAAAAGATTTGATTCATTTAAATTTTGTTTGTACATATTGATATATCCCTTCAGAAAGACCTTGGTAATTCACCTCTCACTAACAAAAGAAAAACAGACCTGCTAGGTTTTGAATATGGTTTGTTCCCTCAAAATTCATGCTGGCATTTAAATCCCACTGTGAAATAATAAGGGAGAAGAACCTTAACCCATCATAGTGTTTAGAGGTGGGGCCTTTTAGAGGTATTCAGGATTGGAGAAGGTCATTAGGGTGAAGTCTCATGATTATTTCATTGGTGGCTTCATAAGGATACTAGCAGAGACACAGACACAACACTGGCATTCCAAGTCTCTTGCTATGGGATGATGATCTGCACCACTTCAGGACTCAGCAAGAAGGCTATCACCAGATATATCTTGGCCTTGGACCAGAACTGTGGGCCAAAATTAATTTTTATTTATAACTCACCCAGTCAGTAACATTTTGTTACTGGTTAAAAAAAAAAAATTAACAAATAGTACCCAAACCAAAATATTTTAAATTGCACCTATGGCTTTAAGATGTAAGCCTAACAATCTTATTAGTTTCAGACTGCATATTATGGCATAAAACCACAAATGACTTACCAAGACCTGTTACCACCATTGCTCCAAGATCAGCTACATAGTTTCCTTTGCGAAATGTAGCAACTCGTCCACCCACACGATCCTGTTTTTTAGAAATTAAATGGCCAAAATCATCAGTTCTGTTTTAACCACAATAACCTGGCACACAGGGATTGATTTCCATAATTTAAAAAGAAAGAGTGATTTAAAATTTACATGGAGTACAATCAATAAAGCAGGCACAAAGAACAAATGAAGTTTAATTCAAAGTTAAAGTAAAGGTAACATAACATGCAAGAAGTATAGGATTAAATGATGTGATACAAAACAATTTGCCAGAAGACATATATTGTCACTGATTCTATTATCTTTCTAACCAGCTGTCTATAATACCTCTTCACATACAGATGTGCAAGGATGTGCAGGGGCCACCCAGAGAAAAATGTACGTTCACAGACTCCAACACTTTTAAATACCAACTTTCTACCACTGTGATTTCATTCTTGCCCCGCCCCCAATCCCTATAGTTATCTGTGAAACTTTTTTCCCTCCTCAGATGGGTCTTGCTATAATGCTCAGGCTCGTCTTGAATTTATGGGTTCAAGTGATCCTTCCACCTTAGCCTTCCAAGTAGCTGGGACTATATAAGGCATTGCATCACCATGTCCAGCTTAGCTATGAATAATTTTAAAAAATTTTTAAGTTACAGGGGCTGGGATTATGGCCAAGTGGTAGAGCACTTGCCTAGCACGGGCGTGACCTGGGTTTGATCCTCAGCAACACATAAAAATAAAGGCACTATGTTGTGTCCACCTACACTTAAAAAATAAATATTTTTTAAAGAAATTTTTAAGTTATATATATATATATATATTTATAAATAAATGAACCTTTATTTATTTATAAATATATACATATTTATTTTAGTTGTATGGACCTTTATTTTATTTATATGTAGGGATGAGACTTGAACCCAGAGCCTCACACATACTAGGCAAGAGCTCTACCACTGAGCTATTAACTCCAGCCCCAGCTGTGAACAATTTGATAAATATTTCTCTGACAAATTGTTCTCCAGCATAACCCAAAGGGCAAAGTCTACTGAACATAAGCTGCTGATAATAACATTCATCACTCGCTGTGATCCATTCTTTATAGGACATATCAGGGCACATACAGGATTGCCTGGAGCCCTTAGTTTGGGCAATGATTTAGCAGATAAAACTACACATGACATACATATTTTCTCTACACTAGAAGAAGCTATAAATTTTCATAAAAGATTCCATGTCAATGCTAATACTTTACAAAAGCGTTTTAAAATAACTAAGGAACAAGCTAGACAAATAATAAAACAATGTCAAAATTGTGTGACCTTTTTACCACAAGTTAATCTTGGAGTCAATCCTAGAGGATTGATACCTAACCATATTTGGCAGATGGACATCACACACTTGCCAGAATTTGGAAAATTAAAATATTTGCATGTTACAGTTGATACTTCTTCTGGATTTTTGATGGGCTCCCTTCATGCCGGAGAAAAAACTAAAGATGTTATAGCTCATTGCTTACAAAATTTTGCCACAGTGGGCATTCCAAAACAATTAAAAACAGATAATGCCCCTGGTTATACGTCTACTTCTTTTAAACAATTTTGCTCATCATTTGGCATTACTCATATAACAGGAATCCCATACAATCCACAGGGACAAGGCATAGTTGAAAGAGCTCATCAAACTATTAAAATGTACTTATTAAAGCAAAAAGACAGAATTGGGAAGGGGTATATATTCCCCAAAGATAAACTTAAAATAACCCTTTTTACTCTAAACTTTTTAAATTTGGATTCATCAGGACTTAGTGCTGCAGAAAGGCATATGTGTCCAAAAAATGTACATAAGCCCAAGGTACTTTGGAAAGATATTCTAACAGGACAATGGAAAGGTCCTGACCCAGTAATTGTCTGGAGTCGGGGGTCTGTTTGTGTGTTTCCATAGGAAGAACAGCAGCCGATTTGGATTCCAGAGAGATTAACTAAAGCGATTTCTACAGACCAAAAAGAAGATGATTTAGCTCAAATCCATAACAGCTGATATCCAAAACTCCAATTTGGCTATCCTTACATCTGCGACAGAACCAGGATGCTTTATTCAATATCTATTTTATTATTGCACTTTCCCATATCATGAAGTTCTATTTTGTTTTTTTGAGCTCATACAGACCTAGGTTAATGTTTTGCTGATCAGTTCTATTTTTTTTTTTTTGACTATAGAGTTTTTAAACATTGCAATAGAGATTTTACCTGTAAAAAGTTATAAGGCCTTTACTATTATGTTATGTGTTGTATGTATTATGTGTGCACACTTGTGTTTTGTGTTATACGTTTGAACGTACGTATGTCCATATATCATATATGATGAGCGCTCAAGAAAAAAATGGATCCAAATATTTTTTTTATTCACGTGATTTAAATGGTTTAATTTAAATTGGGTAAATAACTGTTAAGAATTGTTTTAATATGTAAACAAAAAAAGGAGGTTAACAGATCTGTTTGTTTACTTTCACCTTTCCTTTTCATTATATTTAATAATTCTCTTCAAGATAATGTAAATTGTTAAGAAAATTGTTTTCTTTTAGTGCCTTCTGGAATGTTACATAATTTTTTCTTTAGCCATTATTGCCAGAATTCCTATCTTCATCCTAGTGCCAGTGAAGACAAATCTACACTGTAAAACTAATCTACAGCTTCTGCAATAGCCATCACTGAACTGCTTGCAGAACTTGCCTAGACTATGTATCACTTGTATGCATTGTGAACTCATTTGTATGCATTGTGAACTATCTGTTAGTGCATCAACTTGTGGTAGTGTTGGGGTATTTTTGCTGATGATGTCATCGGTGGTTCAATTTTTCCAACAAGAGCCGTCAATTGGCTTGGTGTATCTTCCTCCTTTCTGCTTGTCATGATCATTCAGCTAAAATTTGGGGGCCAACAGAGGTGAGGCAAAGAACCTCACCCCCCCGCTGGTACAAAGACCTCTCCACAGGTGTGGCTGTATACTGGACCGGTAGTCAATGACAGGTAAGATCCAATTACAATGGTACCAACCTAAAACAGGAGGCTGACGCCCTGAGGTCAGCTCATCCGAAGACGGGTAAGGACCATATGTAGTATTGGACAACCTAAGGCAGGCATGGTCCCTAAGCCACATGCTTGTTGTTTAAACAGAGAGGGGGAGATGTTGAGAGCCACAGCCCAAGGGGCCCCAGGAAACTTCCAGCTGCCAGAACTTCCAGCTGCCGGCTGATGATTGGCTCACAGCGGCCCCAGCAACATCTAGCTGATTGGCTCCTCTGCGGTGATGTTCATTGAGCTGTTTCCCTGCCCTTCAGACTGCCAGCTGATGACTGGCTCACAGCGGCCCCAGCAACATCTAGCTGATTGGCTCCTCCACGGAGCTGCTCATTGGGGGACTTCTTTGGCTCTGCCCACGCAACCCAGCCAATCGGCCTCAAGGGCAGGAGGATTGTGGGAGGTTGAGAGGCTTGTGGAAGCCGGTGGTGGCAGTTGGGCTCTGAGGGTTTTTTCCCTGAGGAGCTGTTTTGTTTGGCGTTTGTAGTTCTAAAAATAAAGTTAGTTTCTTTTGACAAGTGGCTCCTGAATTGTGTCAAGCCAGACTTCGGCAATCACTAAATAGGCTTAGGTACCTCTGCTGACTAGCGAATCTCAATTATGGGAAAACTTTACTGAGCTGGAGTGATAATTTATTGTATATAATACGAGGAGCATATTCTATAAACTCCAGATAAGCAAACAAAAAAACCCCAAAGACAAGCCTAACTATAAACTAACTATAAACTCCACATGGGTGAGGATTTACAACAATCCTATTATTACTTATTAAACAAATGTTATCTGAATTAATAAATAAAGTATTACTTTTAATAAAAGACTATATTGAAATATTTAATTTTAATTTCCCCACTCCATTATTTAGGTTACCTGAGAAGTATGTTTTTTAAAACGATGGGGGCTCAGGGAGCCTTTAAGTCACTGGAAAATAATCAAATTTCAAAAATTATTCATGAAAATAATTTCCATAGTAGCATCCTAATGTGATGCTCTTTCCCTGCTGTGTGCTATCAACCCTTTCCTCCTTCAGCTTCTACTTCTCCAGGGCTAATAATTAAGAGGATATCTTGGGGGTTATGGCTCAGTGGTAGAGCACTTGCCTAACATAAGTGGGGCACTGGGTTCTATACTCAGCACCACATAAAAATAAATAAATAAAATAAAGGTGCTGTGTTCTAAATACAACTAAAAATACAAGTTAAAAAAAAAAAAAGAGGATATCTTGGCTTTATCATGCCCTAAAAGATGGCTCCCACCTAAGAAACAACTCCTTTTCTTTGACTTTCAAACAGGGAATACAATTCACGACTGAAAATAACTGCTTCCTACAAAAGGTAAAGACCATGAATGCCCCAAATTTGAGTTAACTGCAATAAATAAGGATCTGAAAATATCCATTCCCCTACAAACTTTATTCATTAGAACTTTCCAAAGCTTTATTGTCAGAAGTTCTATTCTCCCCCGCCCCCGTACTGGGGATTGAATTGAGGGACACTTAACCACTGAGCCACAACCCCAGCCATTTTTATGTTTTATTTTGAGACAGGGTTTCACTAAATTGCTTAGTGAACATTGCCTTGCTATGTTGTTGAGGCTGGCTTTGAACTCACGGTCTGCCTGCCTTGGCCTCCCAAGCTGCTGGGATTATAGATATCCATCACCATGCCTGGCTATTGTCACAAATTCTTTATCTAAAGGTTGGGAGTGTAGCTCAGTGATAGAGTACTTACCAAACACATGAAGGCCCTGGATTTGATCCCTAGCACTTCAATAAAAAACAAGTTTTATCAACTATAAGTCGGAGTACCCAAAATACTGTACAAATACAATTAAATCAACTTGGCTAAGTTCAAGGTGCACTATTCCTTGATTTGTAACATATTTCCATTAGACCAGACTTCTACAACCAAAATAAAATTCTTACCCTGGCTTCCAAAAGTGTGACATCCATTCCAAAACTTTGTAGTTGTCGAGCTGCTGCCAAGCCTGAGACTCCAGAGCCTATAATAATTACCTTTCCTGTCTTTTTCGCTAAAAGCAAAAAGAACAACAAAAATTAAAATGTTTTGTTGTAATTAGTTGGGTACATAGTTTTTTTTCCTCATGAAAATCTCTGGATTCTTAACATATCACAATGTCTTAAAAGTACATCAATTATTTTCAAAATATGGAAACTATCTGAAAATAAAGTTGACAAATATCTGAAGTTTATAAAACACTAATTCAATGTTGAACATTAATAAATCAAATTCCTTCTCTTGAGATTTACTTTCTCATTATTTTAATCCCATGTTTCAGACTCTATCCTGGATATGCTATGAACGACTGGTTTCATTACCTCATAATTGTATGAAGACAATTTTGGGTGTGAGCTATTTACATTCAGCTCTATTTTTTTGTCTTAAGTTGGTATTCCTTTTGGAAGAATAATTAAAGCATGGAAAATCAGGCCAGGCTCGGTGGTGCACACCTGTAATCCCATCGTCTCAGGAAGCTGAGACAGGAGGATCATGAGTTCAAAGCCAGCCTCAGCAACTTAGCAAGGCCCTAAGCAACTATTCAGTGAGATCCTGACTCCAAATGGGCTGGGGATGTGGCTCAATGGTTATGCCCCTGGATCCAATCCCTGGTACCAAAACAACAATTAAATAAATAAATGCAATAGTTGGGAGCAGTGGCACACAATCGTAACCCCAACAACTTGAGGCAGGAGGATTGCAAGTTGAAGGCCAACCTCAGTAATTTAGTGAGGCCCTCAGCAACTTAACAAAGCCCTGTTTCAAGATTGAAATTAAGGGCTGAGGCTGTGGCTCTGTGGTGGAGTGCTTGCCCAACATGCATAAGGCCATGGGTTCGATCCTCAGCACCAAATTAAAAATAAATAAATAAACAAAAAAAAAATAAAGAAACTGTGTCCAACTACAACTAAAAAATAATTTTAAAAAATTGAAATTAAAAAGGGCTGGGATGTGGCTCAGTGGTAAAACACTCTGCCCACCCCTGGGTTCAATCCCCAAAATCCCCTCCCCATTTTTAAAAAAGCATTAATTCTCAAAATATCCCTCTCTCCTGAATTCCTGACAGACATTGTCCAAACACTGTGAAAGGGACAAACTGTATATTTGTTTTAAAAGCAAATGAGAGGAAAAGAATCTCAAGCCTCCTGCTTGCATAACTAACTTCTTTCATTTTTTTAAAACACTTGTTTTATTAATTCTATTTTTTTAACTTAGAAATCCTATTTTTTCTAAGTACCTATCAAACTAGAACTTAAGGAAATGTATATTTAAAATTTTTAAAATGTTATTTATAAAAAAAACTTCAGACTATTTTGACAAATATAGATTTACAAATCAAAATTAAATACTAACAACATCATAGATATAAAAGGTGGTCCTAGATTTATAGCTAAAAATTATTTATAACTAAAATACATTGGCTGGGTAAGTCCTTACTTGGTAGTGGTTTTATCCTCTTATAGATGCCAAAGTTGATAAGACCATGACGCTCTAAATAACTGTGAACTCGGTGGACAAGCACAGTATCACCTACATAAATAAATAAATTTAAAAATATGTTTATGTTTGAAGCAGTTTAAACAGAAACCTCTTCTTACACCTCTATTTCTCCATCATGAAATCACTGAATACACTTTTCCCATAAATTTCAAGTCATGTGACTCCTTAAGTGGAAAAGTGATTCTTCAGAGCTTTTAGTCTATGAGGAGTCCAAAATGTACATCATATAATTTGTAATTTTTAAAAATGGCATTCCATTATGGAACAAATGAAGGATCAATCTTTGAAAATAGTTGTAATGCTCCGTTTACTTTGGTAAAATTTTCATAAGACTTTGTTAGTGACAAATGAGAAAAGAAAACCAGACCAGCTATCAAGAGCCAAGAGAGATAGGTCAAAGCTGGGTAACAGTCTAGAAAAATTATTTTAAAATCTCTTGAACTCATTTGTTGACACAACTTAAAGATCAGGAAAACAAAAACAGAAAAGAAGCTGGGCACAGTGGTGCACACCTGTAATCCCAGCAACCCAGGAAGCTGAGGCAGGAAGATCGCCAAGTTTGAGTCCAGCCACAGCAACTTAGCAAGACCCTGTCTCAAAACAAAATAAAAGAAAGGCATGCGGATGTAGCTCAGTGGTGAAGCATCTCTGGGTTCAATCCCCAGTACCAAAAATAAATAAATAAATAAAATTAAAAAAACTGCACAGAAAACAGGTTTTATATAAGGTTCACTGTTGTACAGCACAAGATGAAATAAAATATGAATGAAAAAATTAGCAAGAAACCAAGAGGCTCCAGAAGGAAGCATTAATTTTAGCAATAAGGTCCCAAAATTAGTCCTAGTGAGCATGCTACTTACTGTTATAAGGTGCTTCCAACTGTTGCAGTGTAGCTTCAAACGTCAGCTGAATCTTTGGATTATCCAACCACAACTGCAACTATATTTAAATGATATAAACTGTATTATATAAGCTGTATTATAAATGATATAAACTGTATTATGCCACTTGACCATCTACAAAATCATCTTTAAGACCTCAAACACAAACTTTATTTTCAAACAATGAAGTTTTATTCCTGAGAAAGAAATTGATAAAACACAAAACCATGCCAAATGAGTGAATTATTAAAGAAGCTGGGGAAATTTAGCCTAAAAAGGAACAATACTAGTAACTTACCAAAGTCATACAGCAGTAGGAAAAAAATAGGATTTAAACCTTATTTATTTACTTGATTCCAGAAATACTGAGTAGATGAAATCCCCAAAACTTTATAATAATAATAATAAATTAGAAATGCAGAAGTAGGGGAGAGAGGGGTGAAGGATAACTTCTGCTTTTGATCTATAAAACTAAATGAGTTGGTGTGCTATTCACTGAAAGAAGAAATCAGGAAATGAGTCTGGTAATAGGGCAAACAAGAGGAGGTATAAAATAGGCAGCTCAGAGGAAGTATGAAGCCAAACATGCAGAAGAGGGCTTTAAGAAAAAAAAGAGGAAAAAAAAAAAAAAAGAAGAGGAGAGAATCTCAGAGAAGTCCCAAGCAGCTCACATAATGGCTGATTTTAAGGATACACCTAGAAAAAAATACATCAGAGATGACAACTATGGAGGCAGGAGACAAACCAAAACCTGTGTTACAGAAGCCAAAGGAGTAGTGTGTTAAGGGAAAAAGGAGCAGTCTATTATTTCAAATACTGCTGACAAAACAGTAAGAGGAGAAATGAAAAAAAATATATGGTATAGTTAAAGGGTTTAAATAGGAATTCTCTTTAGAGTAATATATATGTGTGTGTATTTGTAAAATACAAAAGAAACTAAACACCACTGTATGAAAGTCTTAGCTAAAAGTCAATAAATACTATTCTAGGGGACTGGGGATGTGGCTCAAGCGGTAGTGCGCTTGCCTGGCATGCATGCGGCCGGGGTCCAATCCTTAGCACCACATACACACAAAGATGTTGTGTCCGCCGAAAACTAATAAAAAAAATAAATAAATACTAAAATTCTAAAAAAAAAAAAAATACTATTCTATATACAAGGTTTCAACCAAGGAGGAGTTAATTTGGCTAGATGTAAATAAACTAAATTACAAAGGGATATGTCCAAATCCATATAGACACTCTACTTTGCTCTGTGGCCACATTAAGGGAATTCCTCACATACACACTGGGCCTAAGTTCCCGAACTCTCACACAAACTTCTAACCTATAAAATAAAATTCAGTTCTAGTTCAATAATCCTAAATGGTAGTTTTAAAATCAGGAGGCAAAATATGCCATTTAAGATTTGAGAACTAGCGCCGGGCACGGTGGTACACATCTGTAATCCTGGTGTCTAGGGAGGCTAAGGCAGGAGGATCACAAGTTCAAAGCCAGCCTCAGTAAAAGCAACGCACTAAGCAACTCAGTGAGACCCTGCCTCTAAATAAAATACAAAATAGGGCTGGGGCTATTGTGACTCAGTAGTTGAGTGCCCCCAAGTTCAATCTCTGGTATCAACGCCCCCCCAAAAAAAGATTGGAGAATTGACAAATGATACTCCCCCCTCCTTTAACTTTAACCTGGGTCAACTGTTCCCCAAAGCGTGACTTTTAGTCACAGGCCCAAGTAAAAATTGAAAACTCTCTTCAGATGAAACAAAAACATGAAAACTTATCTAAAAATCCAATTGGATCAAATACTGATAAGTGACACACAAATGTTGGTTCATTTATAAGACAAAGGAGCCTCAGAAGTACATACTTAAGAACTTTTCACTCTCTTAAGCAAACAAAACAAACAAAAAAAAATCACCCTGTCTTTTCTGTTACAAAAACTCAGTAATATCTACCAACCACTCTAGCCAAATGATACTTAACCCAAATTTAGCAGTGATTTTGCAATCTAACAGAAAAATTAATCAAAGACGGTTAAAAGACATGCTAAATGACTTCTCTAAAATAGCTGAAATCTCTATTTCCACCTTACATTACCCTCGATACAACTATATGCTCTAAATAGCACTTTGCTGCCTATCTTCTATAGTTAAAGTTTGTTTGTTTCTTGCAGTACCAGGAATTGAACCCAGAGCTTTATTCATGCCAGTCAAGCACTCTACCACTGAGTTACACCCCCTAATTCTATGGCTAAAGAATTTTTGATGAGGGCTGGGGTTGTGGATCAGCGGTAGAGTGTTCACCTCGCATGTGCGAGACCCTGGGTTCACTCCTCAGTACCACATAAAAATAAAAAAGTGTAATAAAAGTACTGTGTCCAACTATAACTAATGAATAAATTTTTTTAAAAAATTGATGAATAAGAGACATGAAAGAAAAATTCAAGAATACTAATTCATGTAAAAAAGCAGTAGTCTCATTAATCCAAGAAATAAAAAACAGTAGTATAGATTATCATTGTTTTAATAACAAAAACAGGGGCAGCATCTATAGATGAATGGATTAAGAAAACATGGCATATATACATTGGGGTCTTACTTAGTCATAAAAGAATGAAATCATGGTATTTGCCAAAAAAGAGAACTGGAGAACATCATGCTAAGTGAAATAAGCCAGACTCAGAAAATCAAGGGTTGATTGTTCTCTTGTATATGAAAGCTAGAACAAAATAAAGGGGAAAGGATGGATATCAAGATATAGGGAAGATCAGGGAGTAAAAGAAGGGATCGAGAAGGATGGGAAAGGGAAAGAAATGCAGGATGAATTTAACAAAACCACACTATGTGCATATGAAAATATATCACAGGGAATTCCACATTTTGGATATGTACAAAGCACCAATTAAAAATAAATAAAGGAAGATCAGTAGAATAGAGGAAAGAGGGGGAGGAGGATGGGATTAAAGGAGGGCAGGGAACTAGGGCCAAAATGAAATAAATCAAGTTCAATCAAAATAGGATTTTGTTGAAATGAACTCAACTACTGTGTGTGTGACTATAATGCTCTGATACCAAAAATAGAAAAGAAAGAAGAGAAGATAGAGAAAAGTAAACAGAACAGGGATGGGCACTGGGGATGTTGACTGGTTCAGCCCTTCTGGGAGCAATCTAGCAATAGGTATCAAAACTTAAAAGCATTCACTCTTTGACAAATTAGTTTTTCTTTGAGATCTGTAATATACGGAAATAATGCCCCAGATAGAGTAAAGGATGTATGAGGTTCTTCAGAAAGGCAAAAATGAAAATTTAAATGTCTAATGATTAAATTAGAATCCAACTGGCAACCGGACATTGTATAGATCTTAATCATTCAGCCAGAGGAAGCTGACCTAGGTGATGAGAATACAATAAGCGTTTCACTTATCTTAGAAGGAAAGACAAAGTGACTGTTTCAACAAGTTTTTTCTTGGGCTGGATTTACAGCTCAGTGGCAGAGCACTTGCCTAACATGCACAAGGTGCTGGGTTCAATTCCCAGCATCAGACACAAGAAAAATGATTGAATATTTAAATAAATATACCTTAATGTGGGCTGGGGTTGTGGTACAGCGGTAGAGCGCTCGCCTAGCTCGGGCGAGGCCCTGGGTTAGATCCCCAAAACCACATAAAAATATAAAGATATTGTGTCCAACTACAACTAAAAAATAAATATTAAAAAAAGATACCTTAATGTACACTATGAGGTATGAAAAGGATCCACCAAAATGGATATAAATAGGACCTCAATTTATAGAAACAAAAATTTCATATATATTTTTTTAAATACCCAAACAAAAAGCCACTAATTTTTAACAATGGTTATCTCTGGAGTAATAGTATTACAAACCATTTTAAAATTCTTTCCTTTTTTTTCTCCATATTCTCTACAAAAATCATTTGTAGTTTTCATAATCCAGTTGGAAAAAGGCTAGCATGGAAACTTACTGTACGATTTCTAATGAACAGAAAAACCTTCTGGGTCTGCTGAGGCCCACTGATGATGTCTGGAAAACAAGCTGCTTCCTGAGAGGTCATCCGGTCATGAGGAAGTCTGCTCTGGAAAGCTGCACCCTCCACACCTAGCAAAGAAAGCAAAGGTCTGCTGGGAAAAGCGCAATTAGGTACAAAACCACGGATGATGATATCGTGAACTCCTTTTATACCTGAATAATTCTGTGGCGTTTTGCCTCATTCACAGACTGATCTCACCTCCTTTAAAAACCAACTTTCAATTTGTTTCAAAAGCTGAAACTTCCTTACAAATCAGCTACTCAGCATGCCCAAGTAAACATTTATTAATGAGTGAAATAATACATAAGGTATTTAGAATATTTTCTTCATCCACAAAATAACTATAATACTGGCTGATGTTCTAAAATTAGCATCACTAGTGGTGTAGAATAAAATCTAAAAGTGAAGAACCAGCCAGGTACGGTGGTGCACTCCTGTAATCCCAGCAACTCGGGAAGCTGAGGCAGGAAGACAGCAAGTTCGAAGCCAGCTCCAGCAACTTAGCAATGCCCTAAGCTACTTAAACAAGACCCTGTCTCAAAATAAATAATAAAAAGGGCTGAGGATGTGGCTCAATGATAAGTCCCTCTGGATTCAATCCTTAGTACCAAACAAACAAAAATCCAAAATACAAACAACAACAAATGATAAATAAATAAAAGAATAAGATTAAAGGGAATATATACTAACAGGAAAGTGAGAGGCTATGAAGTTGAAAACACAATTGCATGCCTTCTTTTAGGGTTATAGCATGTAACAGAAAGATGATGCTAAATACATGATTCCATCAATAGCAGCATCCATCAGCATCAATATTCAATTTTGGCAAAGAGTGACAGAAATTAAGCAGACTACAGTGATAAGTCAGAAGAATGCAAGGACTTCACTCTTGCTGGCAGAAAACATTAAAGATGCTTTACTATACACTACATTAAAAGTATATTACCATATGTGCTACATAGTACATTTAGTGTACACATACACTATATACAAGTAAAATCTTGTTTTGAAATTCTTTAAATTGGTTAGTAAATATTTTTATAAGCTGGTGGACACGGACATCTTTAGAAATATCTAATTTACAAATATTATGCTCATTTCCAAGATCATCTTATAAAGATGTAGTAATCACTAGCTTATAAAAATACAGGGCTGAGAGTGTAGCTCTCTAGTACACAGCATGCTTAGCATGAGCAAGGCCCTGGGTTCAATCCCCAACATTAAAAAAAAAAAAAAAAAAGAATTTAAAGAATTTCAAAATTCAAAACCGTTGAAGTAATTATATATAAGTAACAAAACAGAGACCAGATGTCTGTATTTAATCATTTTACATAACACAAGAGGAATTAGTAAAATTAGGAGATAGAACAAGACAGGTGAAGATGTAACTCAGATAACTATTAGGTTATTGAGGGGTCTGTTTCCATAATGACACTCAAATGGCAAATACTACCTAGAAAAAAATAATGGTTAATAAAGAGATTATGCAAAAATGATGCTAACAGGGCTACATATTAACACTGTTCTTAGGGACAAGGAGAAAAGGCTATTCATACTCTATAGATAATGAGCATAAACACTGTTTCGCATTATTAAACCAAGTCAACAATCCTTAAATTTAATTCATTATATCATAAAATTAAAGACTGTCAGGGAAAAAAGAAACAATCAGGAAGAGCCACAATGCTGCAGGTAAAGCACGAAATTAAGAAAAGAAGAAATGCTCATTATCAGGGGTAAGAGTTGTTCCCCAAAATGGGAAATGTCCTAAAACTATATAGCTTTGATGTCCCCAGTCTCTATCTCCAAACCAAAATAAATTAAACAAAAACCAAAAATCTAAGACCAAAACCATCTCACATTATAAGGAACACTATTACCTCACAATAATCCTGAATAATCGAACCAAATACCTCTTTTTTATGAAAAAGAAAAAATTCCCACTGGGGACTGAACCCAGCCAGAGAAACCACTGAGCTGTATCTCCAGGCCTTTATATTTTGAGACAGGGTCTCATTAAGTTGCTGAGGCTGACCTTAAACTTGTGATCCTCCTGCTTCAGCCTCCCAAGTAGCTGGGAATACAGGTATGCACCAATGTGTCCAGTTACCAAATATCTCTTAATAGGTTACACATTGGTATACATTTTATGTGTATGCTATTAACATGAAAATCACTTATTCCTATTAAATTACACTTTTTCCTGCCAAAAACAGGAGTTTTTTTTTTTCTTGGCCATATAATCTATATGTTTAACAGGTAGTTGGTCAAGGAAAATTCTACTACAAAAACTATTTTTCCATGAAAGCCAGAATAGCCATGTGGGGGGAAAAAAAAAAAAGCCCACTAGATTTCATATTATATTTGGTTCCTCATTTAAATGTCCTTACCAAAAATCACTCTAGTTTCCTAACTTTGAGAATATGTAACAAGAATTGTTACAATGTTATAAATGTTACTTACATAAGTCATTCATGTGTCAATTTCTAAGTAACTCTCTAAGTTAAAACATCAAAACTTTAAACAAATGCAATTAAAGAAGTTATCAGCTGTGAATTATCATATACCTGAACTAATACTCTCTTCCATCTTTCTTTATTTTTCCCAGCACTGGGGATTAAAACCTAGCACACTCTACCACTAAGCTACATCCCCAGTCCTCTTTTTTATTTTCTATTTTGAAACAGGGTCTTATTAAACTGTCCAGACTATTGGCTTCAAACTTGTATTTCTCCTGCCTCTGCCTCCCAAACTGCTGGAATTATAGGCATGCACGACTGCTATGATTGGCCCCTTTTTCAAAGAAAAAAAAAAAAAAGTTGATTTGGAACTAAATCAAAACATCCTTTTTTGTAGGATATTTCCAAAGTGTAGTAGTAGACTACTTTGGGTAATCCAACTCATAAGTTATCTCCTTTACTGAAAAAACCTTTTAGAATACAATTGATGTTAACAATATATTCATTATTTAAATAAGTATCAATAGTACATATAATTCAGAAGAAATTTACATTTACTCTGGAACACAGTTTTGCGCTTTGTTGTGTAAATGCGTTTAACAAAATCTAGTATTCTGGAAATTTAGAGTGTTTCAAAGATGCTAAAATTTTCAGAGGCTCCAAGGCTGACTACATATCAGTTTCCCTTCTGTTCAATTCCTTCCAGCTCATCACTTCACACAAGTAATTCCAGTATCACCTCCAGAATGTAATCATGCTAAGGCAGAACTGTCCTTTCTATTCAATAGTTTGACTCGCTCACGCTCTCTGAAAACATTTAGGCGAATAACTTAGACCTTTTTGGGTAGGCCAACTAGAGAGGAAGAAGAGGGAGGAAAGCAGGGGAAGTTGAGATTATAGGCCCTCTATTCTATGAAATCATTTCCCCAATTCAGATAAGATACAGGTAGCATTTTGATTAGAGTAAGGTAATGGAAGGGGGGAAGACCTCCATGAAAAATTACTTGCCTTTGACTTTTTAACTAAAGTAGATAAATTTACTACAACTAGATTTCTGAGAAGTATGAAAACAGAAGCCCAATAAGAGACATATAATAAGGTTATTTAAAATTAGTGAACTAGAAATGCACCATAACAAGACCTATAATTGTTAAAAAATAAAATAAAATAAGAAGAATAGTAGGAGAAAGAAAAGAAAAAATGGAGAATCATGATTTTTTTCTATACTTCAGATTTTGCATTTTTGGGGTAAATGCCTATCTTAAATTAACCTAGTGGTGTAAGCAATGGTCTACGCACCAAGTGGTAAGAATCCCTGGACTCTCACTCCTCTACAACTATTGTTTCATCATTGGCTGAGTCACTAAACCTCTTTGGATTTTAGGTTCTAATCCATGAAATAAGAGGAATAGAATGCTGCTTAGTGAAGACAGGATGCTAGACAAGATGGCCCCAAGATCCCTTCTAGAGCCAAGATTGGGATGTACACAACCAAGTTGAGGTGGATTTTAAAGAAGTCAAGCCCCTAGCTGCAAGATACCCATGAGGGGTCATCCAGCTTCATCAAGAGAAGAAAGCTGATCACCTGTATGCACATTTTTAATACTAATGGATTGTCTCAAAAAAACAAACTTCAGAACATGACAAGGACCCGAAGAAAGAGCCTGAAGGGTTCCGAACAGTTACCACCACTCCTGGAAATTCCTTAAAAGTCATGTTTTACTAACAGTAAGAAGCAACACCATTTCACATAAAAGTCCAGTTACTTTCAGCAACAAACCACATTGTTTACTTTAAGTAAAAAAGCAAATATTTTGATAAAAACAAAACAAAAAAAACAACAAAATTCAAATTATTTGAGATTAAAGCTCTAAAAGCTTTCCCTGATCCTCAACAGTTCCATTTAAGTGTTCTTGATCCATCTTCATAGATAACAGTACTACATCAGAATTGTAATTTCTCCAAGAAAAGCGTGTACTGAGTATCAATCTCTGGTCCTTAGGATAGCATTTAAAGAAGTAGACTTCTAACATTCTGGATCTCTTTCACTACCAACTACTGTATAAACACAGAACTACCTTTGATCCAAGAGAATAAGATACAAATACTTTCTGGCCTGCTATATGCACACTGCAACAGACAGTAATTTTAAAGTAGATTTAATAGAAAGTGACAACCTCCAACAAAGAAGTAATACCTATTCCAAATCTATCAAATGGTATATATAAACCAGCTTGAAGAACTGGAACACACAAAAACATCCTTCAAAGGATGAAATCCAAACACTACTTTGGGTTCCTGGAACAAACTGTTTCAGAAGGTGGCCCCTATAATTTTTTTTACTTTTTTCTAGGAGTAAAAATTTCTGAAAAGTGCTCTCAGTAGACTTTTTTTTTTAAGATAATTTTCACTTGAGATAAACTGTAAATTAACTATATAACATCAATAGAAAAAAATAGTTCCCAACACCATGTATCAACCTTATCTAAAAATATGTCACTTGGGGCTGGGGATGTGGCTCAAGCGGTAGCGCGCCCGCCTGGCATGCTTGCGGCCCGGGTTCGATCCTCAGCACCACATACCAACAAAGATGTTGTGTCCGCCGAGAACTAAAAAATAAATATTAAAAATTCTCTCTCTCTCTCTCTCTCTCTCTCTCTCTCTCTCCCCTCAAAAAAAAAAAATGTCACTTGCCTACATAGTGTGCCTGACTAGTCCTAGCATACTTCTTTTTTTTTTTTTTTAACTTTCAAGTCCGTGGCATTTCTATGCATACTGCTACTCTTCTTTTTAAGGGTCCCATGATTCCTAAGTGTTTTACATCATGTTTATTTTTACTGCAAAGACTGCTAGTGAGAAAAGTATTCGCCATCTCCTCAAAAACATGAAGAAGAGCGGAGGGCTGAGACCGGCCTGAGGACTTCAACAGGTTTTGCTTGCCTTTATTCTGGCCACACTCTCTCCTATCAGACTACTCTGTCCTGTGGGTCACATTTCCCCTGCACTCTGGCTAAAATGTGGATACCACAGCCAAAAACACTTGCAAGCATCAATTCCTGACTTGGCGGCTCTTGCTACTAAGTGGCAAGCATCTAGTGCCACCCTCACCTGATGCTTGGCCGTCTCCATACCCTCCAGAACTGTCGTCTTGAAGTCCTCCTGCTTGCCCTGTGGAAGGAAAGAGGAGAACTCAGGGACCTTACTCCATAAATTAAGATAATATCTGGACATAAAGGCCTAACAGTTGGTGACTCATGAATTCACCACCAACTAGTAAACCCAGATTCAGAGAACTCCTTCTTCTGGAATCAAGGCCCAGAGTATTACATCATAATCTTCCAAATCCTGGTCAGGAAATTTCAACTTTACACGCTGCTTCTTGTTAAGTCAGTGGAACAAAGTACATGGTATTTCTAATCACTAAATTCTTGCTGTCAGTCTTATTTACTAAGGGTTAATTGGGGAGGAGAAATGGATTCTAAACGCCTTTGGTAAGAAAATGGGTATGAAATGGGCTCTAGCACCTGGAGTTGCAACAATTCAACATCAACTCAATAGTTGTTTAACTTTCTATCTAAAAAAGTTAAACATGAAGACAACAAGCAAAAGACTGATAATGAAAAAAGTTTACTTCTCAAAGCAAAGAACACAACTTAAAGATTCAGCTCCAGAATTAGTTTCACTTACTACACACAGGAGATAGTACTAGAGCTGAATATGCCAATGCTTCTTTAGTAAATACAACTTCAGAACATATTCCAAGACACCCTATCAGAGGCCAAGTACTGCAGATACACATGCACTTATGGGTGGTATAAAGGGAGGCAGGTGAGATCCTAAAGGAACTTCTAACTTGAGCTACACAATAAGCCTTGTTAAGAAATCTTCCTTCTTTGATTAATGTGTAGGAGTAATGTCAAGAAAAGAATCAAAGCTGGAAAATTCAATCTGAAAAAATCAGGATAGATTGTCTTCCAGACGCTTCCAAAATCTTTTACCAAGACAGATACTATAATCCTCTTAAGCCTCTAGCCCCCAGTACACTACAGGAAAACTACAGCATGATCTTTTGGAAGATATGAAAACACCATTTCCCACTGATCTATACCTGGAAAAGCTTCATTAATTAAACAGTCTATTTTAAACCATACAGTCCAACTAGAAAGCAGATTGACTGTTCTACCACTTGAATTAGAAGGGAGTAGTAAAATCAAACCAAGCTAGCCCCATAAAAATGCTCCAAGGTCTGTGAGACTTTGAATGACATCTTCATCCTTAAACACATTATTTACAAATAAAATTGATTTTTTATAATATCAGAATATGCTCCTAGAAGTTATATACTCTGTACAAAGAATCTTTTTCTATGATTATTTTACTACGCTGTTGTCTAAAAAGTCCTCTAGGCTCTAGAAGGGTAGGCTCAGATAAGGCATAATGTATGTGATCTGTTGTTTATAACCCTTGGAAAATAGCATATGATCATTAAGAGAAGATCCAATTCCTAAATCCAATCTGCAAACTTATCTTGAAAATGCAGGCCCTACATTTATTTTTATTTTTTAAATTATTATTATTATTATTATTATTATTATTATTATTTTAGTTGTAGATGGACACAATGCCTTTATTTTTATTTTTATGTGGTGCTGAGGATTCAAACTCAGAGCCTCACACACGCTAGGCAAGCACTCTACCACAGAGCCACAACCCCAGCTCAGGCCTTACGTTTTAAATTATAAAGTTTAAATAAGAAACAATAAGTTCTGGATTTATTCTTTAAAAAAAAAAAAAGTTGTCATTGTTTTGTTTGATTTCCAATAGAACCAAGCTGGATAAGAATACTAAACAGTATTTGGTGGGGGGATGGATTCAGAACAGTGAAACAAACAGAGTTTGAAGAAGAACATTTAGACATTAGGAATAACATTTTCTCTCTCAAATGATTCTCCTGATTTGGCAAGAATGAAAGTAAAAATCTCTTGTCACCTTACCACTACTAAAAAATTAGATAAATAAAACGAAAAACACTGTCAACCTCACCATTCAGTCTGAATTACTTTATCCTTCCTATTCCTATCATTTTCCTTATTTTCAAACTATATGTCACACAATACTCTACTTAGTTCATGTTAACCTACAGAAGGTAGATACGACTGACTTCTCCTTTTTTGTGAGTCAATGATAATTAACAGAAATGCGTATTTCTTACTCCTAACTTAGGTGTTTAAAAAAAAAAGGGCAGGGGTAATAAGAACAATAATGGTACAACAAGGCAAGGTAAGGTGATCTTTTTTGATATATACATATCATATACTTATTACACAATATATATATGTATACATATGTAAGAAATTTTTATAAAGTACTTTTCTGGGCTGGGTTTGTGGCTCAGTGATAGAGCACTTGTCTAGCATGTGTGAGGCACTGGGTTCAATTCTCAGCACCACATATAAATAAATAAATTAAATAAAGGTCCATCAAAAACTAAATTTTTTTTTTAAAAAAAGTACTTTTCTTTAATTTAAAAAATACTTAAAAGAGAAAAATGGAAAATATTCAAAACCCAGGGTAGATTTTTAACATAACACTAAGAAGTCAAGAAATGAAATTCCAAAGGATTATTTAAGCAGAAAAACAGAATGAAACAATAGAAGGTAGTGTAAACATAAAAAGTGATGGAAAACAAAACTAAAAAGTGCTTAAAATAAGCTTAAGGAAAAAGATACTTTCTTTTTTCCTGATAAGAGTCTAACTTGTTTAGAAATAACAGGATGAGGTTGCTTATTTCCTCTCATGGGTACTGAAGAAGCCTATTTTTCCAAAGAGCTGAAAAGGGTCATCTTTGTTAGAGGTATTATAGACCAATTCTTCATCATTTTAATTATAGCACACAAACATTTGCAGTTAACTTTCCATCCAGTGTTTCTGAGTAGCGCACATATATAATACCAATGCCTTATTCACCAGCTTCCAAGGCTTTTCCAAGTGAAGACCCTATTTCTGACAGTGACACAAAGACATATCAGCAGGCAAGCATGGCTGTTATCTTCCATGAATACAAGTTCAAAACCGAAATGAAAATATTCAAAAGCAACTTTTTAATATCAACTCAATTTTGACTTCCTTTTGTTTCATCACAAGCCCTTCCCCCCACCATACACCCTCAAGTTTTAAAGTAAAGCTCTTAAATATTCAGGTTATTTGTGCATATCTTCTCCAAACTGAAAATCAAATCCTTTTGGTTTATCTTACACAAAAGCCTTTCTTTCAGTTGTCTTTCATCAGATCTGATTAGAAGTGTTTCAGTTATAGTCATATGCTGGATGCTTTCTCATCTTGATTCAAATATTCAAGAGATCACTTTTTTCAACACCCCCTTTTTTTGGCAGGGTATGGGGGTACTGGGATTAAACTCAGGGGCACTCGACCACTAAGCCACATCCCCAGCCCTATTTTGTATTTTATTTGGAGACAGGGTCTCAATTGCTTAACACCTTGCTCTTGCTTGAGGCTGGCTTTGAACCTGCAATCCTCCTGCCAAAGCCTCTCATGACACAGGTGTGCACCACCGCCCAGATCCCAGCCCTTTTAATTTTGACAAGAGTCTCACTAAGTTGCTGAGGCGGTCCTTGAACTTTTGGTCCTCCCGTGTCAGGTTCTCTAGCCACTGGGATTACAAGCATGCGCCCCCGTGCCCAGCTCTTCCAACATCTTAAAGGAAGCCTATGTTGACTTTCAAATACTTAGGCAAGCATGGAGATAAGAATCATTGGTTTGCCATTCCTAGGAACTTCAGTTCACATTTGACTAGCTTCTTGGAATAGCATTCGTATTTGGTAACTTTAGTGAACATTTTGAGAAACTAGTAAATCTTTTAGGAAGCATAATTTTTAGAGAAGAGCAATTATCAAAATGGCTATATTAGTGAAGGGAACAACATTTCAAAAGTTAAAACCATCTTTCAACACACAAATCTCCACTGTATTAACAAATCAGCTGAGTTTCTTATTTAATAATCTCACTAATTTGATGTTTATTGAATACCAATCAAAAACCATCACGTACCAATATTAAAGAATAGGTAAAGACCTTGTTTTCAAAGAGTGTGTAACTATTTGGGGAAAGATTCAAGCAATAAGGAAGCTAACCTTGAGAATCAAGGAAGCTTTTCTGCAAAAGTCCAGAGAACATTTGGTAGACAGAGAGGCAGTGAAAACACCACTATGGTTCAGAACACTCATAGAGGCAAAAGAAAAGCACAGATCTTAATGTGCAGTGCCATTAAGAACACAGCCTGGAAGAGCAGTGGGGAACCAAGCAGAGGGGGAAAAAGGGGTCACACCTTCGTGTCTAAACCAAACACTGATCTTAGCAGTAACCAGTGTGGGTGGGGTGGGGTGTGGGGGAGAATGCACAGAACCATGTAAGCTTTGGCAAGAAAGCAACAAAACAACTGGCCACCTTGTATCACACAGATTAGAGGAGACAAGTGACCTAGATAAAAGAGATTCAATCAAAAGGCTATTGAAATCATTTAGATCTTAAGTGAAATACACTTATAATAACATGGTTAAGTGGGTAAGGCATAGCAAATAAAAAAGATTACATAAGACAATTGACTTTAACAGACTTAGTAAAGAGGAATAAAGGTCATTCATGATGATTCAGGTTTTAATACAATGAACAAAATGGGAAACTTGGGAGATAAGCTAATAAAATCAAATGGAAATCTTCTAAAGATGGTTGGAAATTCAAGAACAGAACTCTGAAGTCAGAATGGGTCTTGAAAAGCCTTTAAAATAGCATGAAGGTAGTTAGCTCAGCAAGCTTGAGACAGTTATAACTGTATGATTAATCTCATGAGCATAGGAAAGTCATAGTTTCAAAAAGGAATTGGTTAAACAGAGACAACTGACCAAACAAAGGGGAAGGGGACATAAAACTGAGAAAGATAGTTGTAACTTTGTGGATTAGTCTCTGTGTCCTCTATTCTGTACCATTGGTCCAACCGCCTGTTTTGGTACCAGTACCATGCTGTTTTTGTTACTATTGCTCTGTAATATATTTCAAACTAATACTAGTTTGAAATCTAGTATTGCTATACCGCCTGATTCACACTTCCTGCTTAGAATTGCTTTTGCTATTCTGGGTCTTTTATTTTTCCATATGAATTTCATGATTGCTTTATATATTTCTACAAGAAATGCCTTTGGGATTTTGATTGGCATTGCATTAAACCTATAGAGAACTTTTGGCAATATCACCATTTTGATGATGTTAGTTCTGCCTATCCATGAACAGGGTATATTTTTCCATCTTCTAAGATCTTCTTCTACTTCTCTCTTTAGGGTTCTGTAGTTTTCATTGTATAAATCTTTCACGTCTTTTGTTAGGTTCATTCCCAAGTATTTTTTTTGAGGATATTGTGAATGGAATGTTTTTCCTCATTTCCATTTCAGAAGTTTTGTCGCTGATATACAGAAATGCCTTTGATTTATCACACTTCAGGTAGAGCCCTAAGAGTATACAAAGAACTCAAAATATTAGACAATAAGATAACAAATAACCCAATAAACAAATGGGCCAAGGACCTGAACAGACACTTCTCAGAGGAGGACATACAATCAATCAACAAGTACATGAAAAAATGCTCACCATCTCTAGCAGTCAGAGAAATGCAAATCAAAACCACCCTAAGATACCATCTCACTCCAGTAAGATTGGCAGCCATTATGAAGTCAAACAACAACAAGTGTTGGCGAGGATGTGGGGAAAAGGGTACTCTTGTACATTGCTGGTGGGACTGCAAATTGGTGCGGCCAATTTGGAAAGCAGTATGGAGATTCCTGGGAAAGCTGGGAATGGAACCACCATTTGACCCAGCTATTGCCCTTCTCGGACTATTCCCTGAAGACCTTAAAAGAGCGTACTACAGGGATACTGCCACATCAATGTTCACAGCAGCACAATTCACAATAGCTAGACTGTGGAACCAACCCAGATGCCCTTCAATAGATGAATGGATTAAAAAATGTGGCATTTATACACCATGGAGTATTATGCAGCACTAAAAAATGACAAAATCATGGAATTTGCAGGGAAATGGATGGCACTAGAGCAGATTATGAAGCTAGCCAATCTCTAAAAAACAAATACCAAATGTCTTCTTTGATATAATGAGAGCAACTAAGAACAGAGCAGAGAGAAAGAGCAGGAAGAAAAGTTTAACATTAAACAGAGACATGAGGTAGGAGGGAAAGGGAGAAAAAAAGGAAATTGCATGGAAATGAAGGGATACCCTCATTGCTATACAAACATATAAGAGGTTGTGAGGGGAATGGGAAAATAAACAAGGAGAGAAATGAATTACAGTAGATGGGGTAGAGAGAGAAGATGGGAGGGGAGGGGAGGGGGGATAGTAGAGAATAGGAAAGGTAGCAGAATACAACAGTTACTAATAGGGCATTATGTAAAATTGTGGATGTGTAACCGATGTGATTCTGCAATCTGCATTTGGGGTAAAAATTGGGAGTTCATAACCCACTTGAATCTAATGTATGAAATATGATATGTCAAGAGCTTTGTAATGTTGTGAACAACCAATTAAAAAAAAAAACTGAGAAAGGCAGGAGTTACTGGTAACCATCACCACTTCATGCTGCCTTTTCAAAAAGAGGATTATACATTTTTCTTTGTGTGTTTCTTTCCTGATACCTTTTTGACCATGACTCTTGGCAAAATAAATGGTCTTATACTATTAAGAAGAAATGTAAAAATGAAGTAAACTGGGCTAAGCTAATCAGAATGAAAAGGATCAGGGGTTCCTTTGAAGCACATAGAGACCCTTTAACTGCTAACAATGATCAGTTCTGGTCAACAGAATTATCCTAAATGAAATTCATTGGTTTCAATCAGAACAGCAATCCCAGGGTTAGACAGTACATAAACCCACCTTCTAAGGATCTAGAAAAGAGAAAAATGGTTCTGCTTGAAGTAGGAACCTGCCTGGAATTTCCACTGAACCACTGAAGAAGAAGAAATGAGAAACTTAGTAGCCAGGATCCTATCAAAAGTAAAGGGCTTACAAGTAAATCTTTTAGAAACTGATGGAGAGAATTTAAATTTTCACATGCTATTTACCTAAACATTCCAAAATAGGAATTTTCTTGATCCTACTTATTTTGCTGCAAAATTTGGTTCATAATTTACATTTCAAAATGTTTTAAAGAAAGTTTATAATGCAGATGCTATTAAATGTTGCCCAATTACCAAACTTAAGGTGATTTTTTTTTTGAGCAATTAAAAATAAAGCCTACTTTTTTACTTATTCACCTGTTTTTAAAATGGGCAATACATTAAACTTTTTTCTGGAGCTTCTATTAAAAGCACTCATCTAACATTAACAATGAGATGAATGAGTTTCCTAAACAGAATCCACTTTCCCTGCTCAAGGTAATAGCTTCTCAGAACTCTAGTTTTATCTGGATGTCAGTAGCCAAAGGCTCTCTTCCGCCTAAAATATGTCTTGGGTTTAATACTTTCAAGGAAGATACAATTTTCATGTTCTTCGATCTTCAAATAACATATATAATATATATATATATATATATAAAATATGTAATATATTATATATAATATATATATATATATATAAAGCAAACCCCTTCCACAAACTATCTTCAATTTTTAAAACCTCTGATCAGCAAACACAATAAAAAATGTTCCTATCTGTTATATCTCAACAGTTGATACATTAATTTCAATTATTCCCTTGAGAAGGAAAGGTCTATGTTATAAGTACCAATATTTGCCATTTTTCTCATGATTTAACAAAAAAGATTTAATACCAAGATTTAAAAGTTCTTACACACACAAATACACATACTGCAAAGGGATACAGATTCTTTAAGAATGATCTGCTTCAGGGCTGGGGTTATGGCTCAGAGATAGAGTGCTTGCCTACCATGCATGAGGCACTGGGTTCGATCCTCAGCACCATGTAAAAATAAAATAAAGATATTGTATCCTCCTATAACTAAAAATAAATATTAAAAAAAGAGAATGATTTGTTTTATAAATGACAAGACTGACAATGAGATACTATAAACATTTTCCAGTTTCCAAAACTAACAGCATAATATATCTTCATAATCCATAAACTGACCCAATTTTTTTCTCTTAATAAAACACCAGCCTACCCCATTCCTGTTCCTAGTTCAAATGTTTAATAAATCCAAATGTTTATACATAAAGGTAAATATCACATTTTTTCATTTGATCCTCACAGTAAATTTATTTGTCAGATAAGACCTTAACCCTAACCCTCACAGTAAAATTTTATTGTCATGGACAAATCAACCTATTCTATTACAACAAGGTCAAATCAAATAAATGGTATTAAAAAGAATTCAGAGGCAAATGAAATTGCTTACCTAAAAAAATTATTTTTCTTAATAAAAAGTAAAAATAATCAATGAAATGAAATAATTCATTAAGCAGATCTCTCTCTCAAGGATTAAACATCTGATTCAATGGTTCTTATCAGCCAGATTCAATGGTTACAGAATCTAAAGGATCTAAAATTGCTTCATAAAAGCCCAACTTCAATCCTCCACATTTAATGTAAAATTTCCAAACTCTAATCTGGGACAGAAACATTCTTTTTTCTTTTATTTTTTAGTCTATTCTAATTAGTTAGAAACATTCTTTAACATTCATACTACATGGTGGGACTAGAGTTAATAATGACATATCGTATTAAAAAATGCTAAGTGTAGATGTTAAAAAAATGACGACTATGTGAGTTAATACATGTGAAGTAACTAGACTTAATTCTACAATGCATATGTACTTTAAAAAATGTTGTAAATGTAAATTCATACAATTTTATCCGTCATTTAAGAAATAAAAATTACATAAGTTCCTTACATATTGTGTATACAGTTCTATTCTATTGTTTCTTCACTGTGGCCAATTGTTAATATCCAAAACCCTACAGTATATTGAATTCTTTGCAGGAGTCCCAGTCATCTTTGAACTCCTGGAGTAAAGCACTGTGCCTGCAACAAAGTATTGTAGTTGTAAAATCAAAGTGTGTAGAATAAAGTGAATGAGGAACTACCATATTTGGAGGCAGAGAATGTCTCCATTTCATATTTTAAAAAATTCTCCTCCATACTTCCAATCCTCTGCCTTCACCTTTCTACCTACAAGTCCCTCTAGAATCTTCAACTGAAAATATAACACTCTGAGTTCTCCCTTCTGTTTCACAGGCATACATCTGTGTCTCATGGTAGGCAATAAATTACCTAAGAATGGGGACCAGAGTTGTATAGTATACATATGTTAGTCCATTTATAGTATCTCTCAGAACATAAGAATTTTGATGAATTCATCTAAATTACCTTTACAGCCTGTCACATTTTTCTCAGTCCTCCATTAAGTTATTTTGGAGCACAGATCCAAATCATGACACTGAAATAATGCTTTGCAACAAAACAAAACACAACAAAGCAAGAAAGTTAATCCTAGGTCTGTTGTCTGAATGTGTTTACCATACCTCATATAATAAAACCTCAAATTATTTCAGGCATTTATTTTACACTATCAGGTCTCAATGGCAACATAAACAGCTTTATCAGGAATGAATTCCCTAGTCAGTTCTGGTAAATCTATATAAGAGGGTTTTGTGCTAGGCATAGGGATATAACAGAATCTTGAAATTTTTCTTCTGGAGGTAAGATCCGAGTTAATTCTCAACGAAACTGAAAGCCATTCTCACTCTTGACTCCACTTGCTAGGATGGAGAGAAATCTGAGAATAGCCAAAACAAGATAGAAAACAAAATTTCAAGAAAACAAAAAAACATGGGCTTGGGATATAGCTTAGAGCGCTTGCCTAGCATGGACAAGGCACTGGATCCAATCCTAGTACCACCAAAACCAAAATATTCACCTGAGCTCTGACCATACCATTCAGCATAGATGTGCTGAATCCCGTACCTAGCAATATACACCCAAGGCTGTTACCAACTGATCAGTATGCCTGCCTTGTAGGTAAGATCAGGGCTTCTTATATAAGAAAAAAACTAGACAAAGATAAAGTTACAATATTAGAACCATAGAGGTTTTGTTTCATTCCCTCCCCCCCTTTTAAAGAAAGGAAATCAATATTTAACTCTTCTCTAGTCAAATTCTACTATATCAACTTGAAGGGATAATCCAAAAAATTCTGCCTTCTGGATTTTTGCTATGCTGAATAATGAATCAAAATTTTGGTCAAAGTTTTATCATATAGATATTTTCATAATAATAGCATTTGTGATCAAATGTGACTGAATATTAAGTTAAATTCTTTTGAACCATAACTCTTTTATATGTTGTTATTTAGCATTTTTACTAATTCAGGTTGTATCTTACATGATTTTTTTTAATGGGATGGGGAATGAAACCCAGGACTTTGTGTATGCTAGGAAAGCACTCTACCCCTGAGCTACCTCCCCAACCCAATGTGATTTTTAAAAATACCATCAATCCAAAATTTTACTATTACAAAAGCAGAGTCCAGAATTTATTAAATACACACACAAAAATCGTCAACCCAAAATCTCTGATTTTCATTAATTTATTTAACACATACTTCCTAAGTTACCATGTACAACAAAGAGCTTCTTGTGATCCAAACAGAGGAAAAACTTTCTCTGGTCCAATAAAAATATATACAAGGAGACAAAGTAATTCGTCCCATAATAAACAAAATAAATTATAATACAGAGCTATCACCAATCAGCTAACCAAATCTTAAAAAATTGACTTGAAGAGTTAACCAATGGTTTAAAAGGAACCTGAACTCCACTAGAAAGTATGAGTACCATAACTGAGCCTAGAAAACTGGTAATGCACGCATGTGCTTTTACACATGCACACACTTCTGCCGTCTCTACTGAGAAATTTACAACTTGAAAAGTCTTGAGAAAAGCATCCTAGCTGGGCCTGGTACATACCTGTAGTACCAGCTACTTGGAAGCTGAGGTAGGAGGATGGCCTGCACCCAGGAGTTCAAGACTATCCTGGGTAATATAGCAAGACCCCACCTCAAAGAAAAGAAAAGGTGGAGAAGAAAGGTGGGCATCCTAATAGCTCATTTCAAATTTCCTTTACGTTTCCATAAAATCTCAGGTTATATAAAACAAAGCTACTTCTAACTCAAAATAGACTATATCTTCCCAAATCAGAATTTCTCTAGTGAAAATTTAAATCCAGGGACAAGTTAGTAAGATTTTTCTTGTAAATTTCAACTGCTAAAAGTGTGGGGCAGAGGGCCTAAATCATGATTTTGTTTGAAAATGAAAAATCTAAGTGCTGGCAATATAGTAAAGCCTCACTAATGTGAAACTGAGGAATGATCTAAGATACATAATAACTGAGCCAAGAAAGCAAAAAAGCATTTTTTCTAATAGAAGGCAACTTAAATGGAAGGGCAATTATTCTTCAGCAGTAATGCCCAACTGAATGAAATTTTACTGTTTTATAGAAGCTCCACTATGATGACACTAAATCAAACACACTCAATTCAAAGGCAATCTCTTCAGGATCAGTTGCTATGATCTTAAAAAAAACATAAAAACAAAAAAACAAAACTTTATCTTCACAAAAAAGGTACTAGAAGGAAAGCAAGTAAAATCATCATTTGTTGAAACAAATATGTAATACAGTAAATATAAAAATACACGAAAATCTAAAAAAAAGGTAGATATTAAATACAAACAATACATAGTATTAAAAATCACAGTATTTACCCACTTTGATTACCACCAAGGCTATAACGCTGCATTAAGTTATGGCCAAAAATTAAAAATCTAAAAATAATATTTAGGCCTAAACGGATAACTTCTTCCTCTCAATAAAATAAATTCAATCAGACAAAATAACAAACCTCCTGTTTTCATAAATAAAATAAAATAAATCAACTTTAGAGTTGGAGTGTACCTTAGTAATAGAGTAAATGCTTAGCATGAGCAAGGACCTACATTAATCCCCAGCACTCCTTCCCCACTAAAATACAAACAAACAAAAAAACCTTCTGATATTGAGAGAGTATTTTTCCATTGATCAAAATCCACTAAACTCAATTACCAAAATAGTACAGGTTACCTCTGCAATTCCAGTTTTTTTGACTCCTTTAGTCACCCTTACAGAGCATATCAGATTGATTTTTGTACAATAAATACTTCAATACAATCCCTCTTGCTCAAAAATCTCCAGCGTGTGGGAATACTGCAGTGGTTACAGATAGCTAGATGGTAGAGTGCTTGCCTAGTTCGCCAGCATAGAGTAACCACCTATCAAAACAAAAAGGCATCTATCTCAGTGCTACTACCTACAACCAGAGTCTCCTAACAGGGCTCAATTCCTAACAAGGCTTCATACAGCATGACTCCAACCTGCCTCTTGTGCTTCCTTCTTAGTCCTCTCCTGAGAGCCTACTCCAGTCAAATCATTTGACCCATTCTTTTCAGAATACCTTATGTCTGGTAAGGAAACATATACATCTTCTCTGAGATTTTAATATGTCTATATCATAATGCTTCCATTCAATTTTTAACTAAAAACTATTAAAAGATTCTGATTTTAATATGAAAACAGACATGGTAAGTATAGACAGTTGCCAAATATTTAACTTACCTGGTAGCATTTTATGATTCACCATCAGGGCCCAATCTGTTTCTAAACTACACCAGCTAATCAATTGCCACTGCTTTCTACAGAAAAGTACTTCTTAATTCACACCAAAATTTCTGAAAAATTTTATTTTAGAAAAAAATACATTTTTATAACCACAAATAATGTATTAGCAAGTTTTTGTTGTTGCCAACACATCTTTAAACACTGAAAATATTTTCAACTTAAACAAAACTTCAACTTTCCTAAAAATACTAAAACAATAAAAGTACTGATAGAATGAACTACACACAATAGAATAAGGATAGTTCCCCCCAATCCTAAATCCCTTTGCTAAGACACTTACTCTTTATGGGAACAATGACTAATATTTATAAAATAAAAATCTGTCTGTCTGTCCGTCTCTCTCTCTCTCTCTCTCTCTCTCTCTCTCACACACACACACACACACACACACACACACAAAACACCAATAAAATTTGCTTTAAAATTTTCAGAAGACAAAGTATTAACTTGATACCTATAGATAAATCATTCAACCGTATCCCTGGGACACTGACAACCACACCAAAAGAAAATGAAGCAGCATCTGAGACATCAGATCATCACTGTATAATCCTTAGAGCCTTTTTTAATTAAGACATTAGGAGTTTCTTGAGCAACTACATGTATGTCAATCATAGATGTACAGAAAAAGTAGAAAGGAAACAAAGATAAAGAATCAAGAAGACTACAGAGGAGCAAAGGGACAGGGATAAAGGGAAAGGATTGGAGATAAGGGAAAAAATAAGGAAAGAGAGTTAAATATTGAAGATTTACATACAAGGAGGAAAAATCAAGCACAAGAGAAAGTATTGCTGAGGTACTTGCTCAGAACATTATTCCCAAAGGTCATATGCCACTGAGACTAGAACCCCTCCAGCAAGGAGTGACCCCCCCAAATCACTTTCAGATAGTTTTAGAAAAACCACTCTTAAAAAACAACAACAAAAAAAAAAACACAATGACTTTTGGGATGATTTGAACCCAGAATCTAATCTTTCTGTATTTCCAAACACTATTTATTCATAACATTTTATTTCAATCATATAAATCATAGTTTTGTTTTTTAAGAGTTTTAATCAGAATTTGTTTAAGCTCTAGACCTGGGTTTAAATTAACACAAAATCTCCAGTGAAGTGTCAGTACTAATACTGCTCATTTTAAAAAACAAAATAATTTCTATTAATTTATAACACCATAGGAGAAATACCTTTAAAAAATAAAAGGTTAAATCAAAAACTAAAATTCATCATAACAGGTTCCTAATTGGGGTACCTATGAAAGTCATGGAAGATATAGCAGATAGGATCTGAAACAAGCACTGTTTTTTGTGGGGTTTTTTTTAAAATATTATTTTTTAGGTTTAGATAGATGGACACAACACAATGCCTTTATTTATTTTTTTTTATGTGGTGCTGAGGATTGAACCCAGGTCCCACCTGCGCTAGGCGAGCGCTCTACTGCTGAGCCATAAGCCCAGCCCCAACAAGCACTGTTTTTTAAAAAAGCATAGGACTGAAAGAATTGGTGAAGTTAAATGCGCCTGAACCTCACTGGAATTATTTTAAATTATTTGAAACTTCAGTCAAGAAGACTCAATGAAATATCATTAAAGGCAGAGAATTAAAAAAATTGTTTGCTTTTGCTTGGTCTCCAAAACAGAAGGGCACCCCCTTACTGGTCTGAATATCCTCAGAAAATCAGGACTAGGAATATTAATAAGAATTCTTTAGAGCTACTTGAAATTCTAACACAAATACTATGAATTTCAATAATCTTTTCATGGTATAAGAAGCTTGCTCTTTAAGATTCTCTTCATCATATTCTCTTACAGTATTCCTTTGGTTGAAGGGCTCCACAATGAAACAATTACAGGCACTAAGACCTCTTTCCTTTTTCTGCACAAGTTTTTACATTTGTTCACCAGAAAAGGCATTTGTTGAAACTGATCCACACCATAAAGATTTTACCAAAACTACCTGTTGTAAATAATAGTGTTTTTTCATTCCTTCCTTCCTTCCTCCCTCCCTCCCTCCCTCCCTTCCTTCCTGGAACTCACAGGAGCTCTACTACCAAGCTACATCCTTAGCCCTTTTTAATTTTTGAGATAAGTTCTTGCTAAGTTGCCTCGGTGAATCAAAAAGACTGGCCACCAAATCGCAATTCTCTTGCCCCAGCCTCCAGAGCAGGTGGGATTATAGGTGTGCAGCACTGCACCCAGCACAAAGGTATTGTTTTAACCAGACCAATTCCTAAATCATTGCATCTATAAATTCTGAGAGCTGTCATTAAGAGGACTAGTTCTTTGGATTTGGCATTCTGTATGTTTTCTCCAACCATTTTTTTCTCCTCCTTCCACCACCACCCTTTACTTTCCTACTATATATATATACACAGACAAATACACAAAGATTATCAATACCACTACGCATGAATGTCTATATATACACACACACACATACATATACACACATATAGACACACAAGGCAAGAGCCTGAATATCAGAGTACAAACAGACAAATAATATTGCAGAATAGGAATAAATCTATTTATTCTTATCTCTGAGATAAAACATAACTGTGCTTGGTTTCTTCAACTTACCGGATGGTTCTTCAGGCTCACTTTCATTTTCTTCCTCAGGTGGGGCTTGAGGGGGTGGGGGGGGGAGCTTCTTTTCCTTCTCTGCTTTAGCATTTCTTTCTTCTTCTGAATAATACTCATCTTCTGAGAGGTTGGCCAAGCTTTCATCCATCTCTCTATACTCCACCTATAGAGATTATACCAGGAAAAATACAATAAACATCTAAAATCAAGGACTCTATTTGAAATCATTAGTGAATATGAACTGCTTTAGAACTACAAATTTTAAAGGAAATAAGCATACAGCAAGGAAAAAGCTTATAATAGGTAATTACCAAATACAAAAAGCATCATGAAACCATCAAGTCAGGTTTAGCCTGATCTATAACTTACATAATAGTACTGACCATTTCAAATCACTGACTCTCTGAGGCTCTCTACAACTCCTAAAAACTTTTTTCGGTGTGTATCACACTCATATATTGGAAGTTTCAACAAAAGACTAAATTAACTCTCAGTTAGGTAAAAATAGTTAACCAGAATATCACTGTCTAATGTTAAGCCTATGCTTCTAACTATTCCATGGAGAAACAGCAGAAGAATTACACAAACTAAATGGGGGACGGGATGTGTGTAAAACCTGCAAATAACAACAGTCAACCTAAAATTGTAAAAAAAGGTGAACTGGCTTAAAAAAAAAATGTACCTAGGAGAACTGAATGATGAGCAAAGAATCCTTATTACAACAAACTAAGGAACAAGTGACATGGAAATTGAGGATATAGCTCTTAATACTAATTTATCCTCTAATTATATAGAAGACAGAACTAGACACACATGCAAAAAGTATGTATCACTAGGGATAAAGAAGTGTAGGATAAAGAAGATTGCATTATGGACCTGAGGCCAAATGTGAAACGTGTAACAGAGTATTATAAAGAGTTGTCAACATTAAAACGCTGTTAAATTGCTGTTAGATTCCAGGAAACCTCAGAAACTACAGTTCTGATTATGGACTCAATAAAAAAATGAAATCAATTAAAATAACCAGATACAGAGATCAAGCAATGATAACATAGTCTCCACAAATAATATATCCAATGTGTTAGATTTCCAATATGAATAGTCCTATGGATTATGGTGAATGGGTAATCTATTTTAGTTTTCTAAATGTCTTTGAAAGAGCTCCAGGTATCTGGATACTTTATGTTTTCTTTTTTTCCCTCCTTCTTCTTTTATATGACATGACCATAGAATTTGGGTGACAGGGCAGGAAGTAGGGGAGGGAAAAGAATGGAATTGAGGTAGAAAATGGAAACAAAAATTAAGAATAAATTGACAAGTTATGACTAGTGCTCTAGGAATCCTAATTTAACATATGAATTTAATATTGTTCATCTACTCAAATATTGAACACAGAGTACATGGCACAATGGAGTAAATAAGTATGAATGAGTGTGTATCCCTACTTTTTGGGGGAGGGGAATACTGGGGATTGTAACCCAGGGAGCACTTAACCATTGAGCCCCATCCATATCTCCTGATCATCAATCCTATTCATTCAATAATGACTAAAAACTTCCTGATGTGAAACTAGGCCATGAAAACATTTTAAGACAAACACAAAGAACACAAAATCCTTTCTACTGCAGAAGTTCAGCTTTTCCTAAAGGATGTTCCTTAGACACTAAGCCTCTTAAAGAAGAAGGGATCCAAGATCAAGTTGGGGGAACGTGTGTGTGTGTGTGTGTGTGTGTTAAAGTCATAATGCATACTAACACATTATGTCCTATCATCTCAGTTCTAGAATATCTAAAAAACTTTGAGCAACAAATATGCCAGTTATGTAACTTTGAAAATAAATATTTATAGTTGTGGAGTTCTAATCTTTTGAGAAAAGTGTAAAAGGTGAATGATTAGTGATAATATTCATAGTATTAATAGTAAATTATATAATAAACTCTAAATTGCCATTTCCAACCTGTTTTTTAAATTTATTTGTTTATTTATTTATTTTAACTGTAGTTGGACATAATATCTTTTATTTTATTTATTTATTTTTATGTGGTGCTGAGGCTCGAACTCAGGGCCTTGCATGTGCTAGGCAAGCACTAGACAAGCGCTAGGCAAGCGCTCTATTGCTGAGCCACAACCCCAACCCCTCCAAACTGTTTTTAAGGTAGCTGTTAGGTAAGAGTTCAGGGACACCAAGATGGCAGAGGCAGGGTAAAGTAAAAATGCTTCTGGAGGGCAAGACAAGGTGATGAGTCATATGTCCCTGTAAGTGAAATCCCAATACCCTGACAACTCCCATCACGAGGACTTATGGCCCATGATAACTCCCACCACAGGTTCGGTATTCTAAAATGACCAATGGTGGGAAATTGGACAGTATTCCAATCAGGTATCATAAGGTAACCAATGGGAGCAAATGGGGTAAGGTCTTCAATAAGACCCTTGTAGGGAAGAGAATGCCTCCCAGCTCAGCATATGAAACACTAATTTCCAGACATTAAGGCCCTGAGCCTGTGCCTCACCCCCACCCCTCCAGGTCTACTCCACTCTACCTTACCGAGTGCTATTTTCACCTTCACCTTCAATAAATCAGTTCTTTACCTATTACTTCTGCATGTCTTGTTCAATTGTCGTTTAGGAACCAAGGACCTGGACCCCAAATGGATTCCCCAATGACAGCACACCTTGGTCAATTTCACTGAAATATTTACAGAACTGAAAACTTGGGAACTTAATGGGTTAAAGGTAACTGAGAAGTTTTATAGCAAAATGATCTTTTTTTTAATATTTATTTTTTAGGTGTAGATGGACAACACAATGCCTTTTATTTTTATATTTTTTATGTGGTGCTGAGGATCGAACCAGGTCCTGCCCATGCTAGGCGAGCCACAATTTCAGCCCAGCAAAATGATCTTTTCTAACACTGTTTAATCCAATGTTTGGTCAGAGAAATTAACAAGAATATCTACAGAATGAGATTGTTCAAATTACGTTATGTTGATGTTCAAATATGGCAAAATTAACCCATAATTATATATGATTATATACCAGTAAGAAATAAATGATTAAAAATAAGAAGCAAAATATACACTTGGAAAAGACTCTCCTCTACAGAGCTTTTAATCTTCAGGAAAAAGAGATTAGAAAAATTAGTAGAGGCAGAAGCAAGAACATCTAAAGGCAGTATTTAAAAAGAAACTACTGTTCCACAGAGCCACAGAGTTCTTTGGGATTTGTGATTTTCATTTTTTTAGTGTTATTATCAAGGAGCCCAGTGCAGTGGCACCTGAAATCTCAGCCATTTGGGAGGTTGAGGTAGGAGGATTCCAAGTTTGAGATGAGTCTTAGCAAAATAGCAAGATCCTTTCTAAAGAATAAAAAAGGTCTGGGGATACAGCTCAGTGGTAAAGTGGCCCTAGGTTGAATTTCCAGAAATTAAAAAAAAAAAAAAAAAAAAATATATATATATATATATATATATATATATACACACCATATATGTATATAACTAATAAATATATGTAGCTATGTGTTAAACCAAGCCTTAACACTTCAAAGACATTAACCAACATATTAACTTGCCCTGCTTGGATAACTCAGTTTGAGGTAGACATAAGAATGAAGTTTCTGGGGCTGGGGATGTGGCTCAAGCGGTAGAACACTCGCCTGGCATGCGTGCCGCCTGGGTTCGATCCTCAGCATCATATACAAACAAAGATGTTGTGTCCACTGAAAAACTAAAAAATAAATATTAAAATTCTCTCTCTCTCTCTCTCTCTCAAAAAAAAAAAAAAAAAAAAAAGAATGAAGTTTCTGGGGCTGGGATTATAGCTCAGCGGTAGAGCACTTGCCTAGCACATGGGAGGCCCTGGATTAGATCCTCAACATCACTTAAGAATAAATAAATAAAATAAAGATACTGTATCCAGTTACAACCAAAAAATAAATATTAAAAAAATTAAAAAAAAAAAAAGAATTAAGTTTCTTCTGCCATCTCTATTCAACTAAGAGTCTCCTAAAAAAGATGGCAAGGCAAGCTAAAAAAGGCATAATCTGTAGTATTTATTAATACTGGATTGTTATAATTTACAAATAAAACAAAATACAAAAATAAAATTGGACTGTAAGGCTGAAACCATACTGTTTTATCTCCAGTCTCAAAGTTGGTTCTCCAATAGCCTCATGTTCTCATAGACTGTCAACTAAAATAAAAGATAAAATTTAAACTTCTTATTCCAAAAAGGGCAAGTATTTTTGTTTTGGGATCTTGCAGAAAACTGTATTTTATAAAAAGATTTCCCCATTTAATAAAGCTTTAAGGTCATCTAAAAAAAGCATACAATCTCTAAAAAATAAAACTATTCCCCTGCAAAAAGGCATAGTTCAGGCAGGAGGTGGCACACACCTGTAATCCCAGCCACTCTGGAGACTGAGGCAGGAGGATCTCAAGCAACAGTGAGACCCTGTCTCTAAATAAAATACAAAATAGGGCTGGGGATGTGGCTCAGTGGGTTGAGACCCCCTGAGTTCAATTGCTGGTATCCCCCCTCCCAAAAAAAAAGGCATAGTTCAATCTTTGAACCCAGAATACTGGGAATCTCTCATCTCTAGGTAAAAACTCCAAAGACTTTAGGTTCTACAACTACTTATACACTATATACCAAGGTCTTAAAAATATCCCAGTACAGATTGAAGAAGGGTAATTGTTTTTAGTTTTACACTTGACGACTCTCAAAAATTTATATCGCTAATCTCTTCCTTCTCATTCTCACTGTTACTATACTGTTTCAATTTCCAATCACCTTAAAGCTCCAGTCTTTTTATTTTTTAAATCTTTCTCCCTGTTTAGAACAAGGGCACAAATGCCACAAACTTTCCAAAAGGGTGAGGTTTTCAGAAAACTTAACAGATAAGTGCCAAAATTTTTAAATTAGCATATGTAAGCTCTCTGGCTCAATTCAAACTTAGCCCTCTCATTACTTAACACATTAGAGTCAAGAAATCCTTAATGCTATTCTACCCACTCCTAAACTCCCTAAAAGCTTTTTCAATCTTTTTCTTTCTTCTAATCCAGTGTCTAAAATTCAAGGCCTGCTTCCTCTGTAAATTATTTTCTATTATTCTAAACTTACCACTCTTATTTTCCCCTTTTCTAAATTCTCATAAAGTTTATGGTCTGTACTTCATTTCACATAGTTCAGTTCTGTGCTGAGAGAACTTTTTGTGATAAAGGAAACTTTCCATATCTGTGTTTCCAATATTGTGGCCACTGGCCCCCAAAAAAGTCTCTTAAATACTGAAAACGCAGCTACTGTGACTGAGGAAACAATTTTAATTTAACTTGAATAGCCACATGTGGCTAGTGGCCACTATACTAGACAGCACAAATCAAGTATTCTATACAATTCAAGCCCTAACTCTGGGTCACCTTTCCTCAAACTGTATAGTAATCCTGAAGTCCCAACCAATTTACCAATTTTAACACTTAAATATTTTGCATATACCACCCAGAAGTGACTTTATTATAAAACTAATGAAACTTAAGCTTGAAGACTCCTCAATTGCATGAACCCATCCCAATAACCTGAAACTAAATTTTAATTATGCAATTAACTTTTTAAGAGGGTTCCCAAAACAGATATATTCCCTGCATACACCCCAGAAACACTGAAGCTTGGTCTGTCTACTCTGGTCTCAGCTTGCTTTTTCACTCCTTAAATAGACACACTATTCATTGAGGGCCTTTTTCTCTGGCTCCCAAAACTGGCTATGAACGAGTAACTTTTTCCCAGGTCCTTGTTTTCTAGTTGCTTACTTAAGTCAACACATAACTCATTTTTCTTTTAAAAGTCTAAGAGCTAACCACAACAGAAAAAACAGTATAATCAGAATTCAAATAAACTCAGGGGAAGGACAAAAATCTTATCAGCATGCCCCAAATTAATCAACAGATTCAATACAATTCTCAATCTAAATCCCAACTGCCTTTTTTCGGTGAAATTGATAAAGTGACCCTATAACTCATATGGAAACAGAAAGGAAAGAGAACAGTCAACACAATCTTGAAAATAAGAACAAAGCTGAAAAGCTCACACTTGGGGACTTCAAAACTTAATACAATGCTAGAATAATAAGAACAGTGTGATGCTGGCCTAAGGACAGAAATATAGAGTAACAAGACAGAACTGAGAGTTCAAAAATAGGTCCTTATATGTATGATCACTCACCAAGAGTACTGACCATTCAGTGGAGGGAGAACGGACTTCATCAAATTGTGCTGGGACAATTCACATGCAAAAGAATGAAATTGACCCCCTATTATCTCAACACATATACAAACTCCAAAAGGATCATAGACCTAAATACAAAAACTAAAACTATAAAACTTTTAGAAGAAAACACATAAGTAAATCCTCACAATATTGAATTAAGCAATGTTTTCTTAGCTGTAAGACTAGAAACAAACAAAACAACAAATTGGACCTAATCAAGATTAAGAATGTTCATAACTAAAATGAAGAACTCTTACATCAAAACAATTTTTTAAAATGATCCAAGGATTTGAACGGATATTTTACATCTCACCAAGAAGGATACACAGTGGCCAATGAGAAGATGCTCAACATTATTACTCATTATGGAAGTGCATAAGAAACCACAATGAGGGGCTGGGGTTGTGGCTCAGTGGTAGAGCGCTCGCCTAGCATGCCCGAGGCACTGGGTTGGATCCTCAGCATCACATAAATGTAAAATAAAAATATTGTGTCCACCTAAAAAAAACCTTAAGAATAAATATTTTAAAAAAAGAAAGAAACCACAATGAGATACCACTAGAATGGCTGTAACAAGACATAAAAGCTAAGGATATGGAGAAATTGGAGCCCTCAAACATTGTTAGTGAAAATGTAAAATAAGACTGGGGCTGTGGCTCAGTGGTAGAGCGCTTGCCTAGCATGTGTGAGGCCCTGGGTTCGGTCCTCAGCACCACATATGAACAAACAAAGTGAAAAATCCACTGGCAACAAAAAAAATTTAAAAAAAAAAAAGAAAATGTAAAATAGTGTGGCTGCGGTGGAAAAATGGCAGTTCCTCAAAAGTTAAAATGGAATTACCATATAACCCAGTAATTCTACCCATGGACATACATTCAAGAGAGCTGAAAAACATTCACACAAAAAATGTTAATGTTCCCAGCCATGTTATGCAGAACAGCTAAAAAGTGGAAACCCAAATGTTAATCAATGGATAAACAAAGGGTGGTATATAAAAACACGCTACAGCAAAATACAAAAGGACACATATCATATCATGCCATATAAAAATATCCAGAATAGGCAAATCCACACAGTAAGAAAGTAGACTAGTGGCTGGAGACAGGGAGGATTGGGGAGTTACTGCTAATGATACAGGTAACTCTGGTGAGCAACTAGAATGTTCTAAAATTGTAGTGCCAAGTGAAAGTCATAAAAACCACTGAACTGTACACTTTAAAATGGTGAGGCAAGGTGCAGTGCCACACATTTGTAATCCCAGCTACTTGGGAAGCTGAGGCAGGAGGATGAAAGTTCACGGCATTCAGGCAGCTTAGCAAGACCGAAAATAAGAAATAAAAGGGGCACCTCTGGGTTCAATCCCCAGTACTGCAAAATAAATAAATAAAATGTTGACTTTTATCATATGTAACTGGTATAAATGAAAATCTGTTTTTTTAACAATACCACATGGTTTCTGGCTATCCTTTTCATTAAAAGGGCAAAAGAAAATCCTATTGGGCTTCTGTCCTCTATTTCATTTCTGAAAGTTGAGGTCATCAACCTCTGCTTTTCTATCCCATATTTTGGTAAAAAGCCCCCAAATTTTTCTTTGAAATTCTTTCTACACAGCCCTGGACATACTATAGAGAAGTGTCCCAAGCAGGCAGCTGAAACAGGGCTCTCAGTCTAAACAATACTCATCTCAAGAAGCTCCTCATCTGTACTGACCTAGTATTTGCACTTCAAAATGACACACAGTAAGCAACTCAGAAGCCTAAAGTAGAAAGATCACAAATTTAAGGCCAGCCCTCAGGAGCTTAAAGAGACCGGATCAATCTGGAGTACCAAAAGAAAACAACAAACCAAAAAAAATTATACACAGTTGCTGAACATAGAGGCATGCACTTGTAGTCTCAGCTATTCAGGAGGCTGAGGCAGGAGGCTCTCTGGAGCCCAGATATTGGGAGAGCAGTCTAGACAATACAGACGAGTCTCAAAAACAAAGAACACCCCACAGGTAATTTTACAAGGGCAAATGAATAAACTGTACAATTTTATTTCATATATTTACGTATTCGTTTGTTTTGTGCCGCAGGGATGGAATCCAGGGCCTCCACACAATGTAAACAAGTACTCTGCTACTCAGTTACATCCCCAACCTGGCTTAGATATTTTTTCTATCTACATATATTTCCAGTTTTTTGAACTAGGAAATCAACTCTTCAGAAAAACACACGACTCTGCCCTAAGACTGACCCAGTGCCCTACATACTATTATTAGTGGTGTCCCATGTGGTCCTTTGTTTCATGATACCCTGCCACAAGCGTGGGACTCACATGCCAGTTCTATGACTTACTAGTTTTGTGACTTGAGGGAAGTCACCTAAACTGAGTGCCTCTGTTTACTCATTCCCAAAATAAGGCTAACAGCGACCTGACCTTTGGTGCTTGGAGAAAGTAAAACGGCTGGGCATCTGGCACACTCTTTGTGTGCTGTCTGGTGTCGCGGCTTTTTCTTCCCACTTGCACTAACTGACCAAGCCCTTCTCGTCGGCTTCCTCGTCTATAAAGACTACATCAAAAGACAGAGTAAAATCAAAGATTGCAACTCTGGGCCTACAGCAAGCGCTCAAACAAAAAAAGTTCTCTTCTTTCCCGACCCGTTTCCAAGGCGGTTTTTCCAGCATCGCCCTCCAGTCCCTTGGCGGCTGGACCGAGATGCCACCGACAGCGCGGAACCGCTCGCTGACACTTCGGCCGCGGCCCACGAGCGGTGCCCCCGGCAGCGCGACGCGCCTCCACGCCGGGAAGCCATGTTCCCAGCCCTGGAGACGGAAAGGTGTGCGGGACGGCGCCGCCACCCCTCCTCCCGCCCGGCCCGAAGCCGCGGGTCCCAACACAAAGGCCGCGCCGGTGCCCCCTCGTCTCCCCACCGGCCGGCTGCGGCGCGGGCGTGCGCCAGGCGAGGCGGTGGTCGCGGGGCCGGCGGCCCGGGGCGGGGACCCCCGGGTAGGGAGCGGTCCGGCCTCACCTTGGCCCGCTTGCGCCGGCTGGTCCGTCGTCCCTCGGGGGTCTCCGCTATTCCCGTCTCCATGGGGGTCGCAGACCCAGGCACCACCGTAGGCCCGGCCTGAGGCCCGACGGACCCCGGCGGCTCGGCCAGGCCCCCGGGGGGCGAGGCCCGCGGAGGCTCCTTCTTGCGGGGAGTGCGCTCCCCGGCCGCTCCCGGTCCGACCTCGGCAGGGCCCGACAGGCCCGTGGGCGGCGCGGACACCTCGGAGCCATTCTCGGCGCCGCCCGCTGCCCCGGGGCCGGCCTCCGTCCCGGCTGCCGCCGCCGCCGCCGCTGCCGCCGCCGCCGCGGCCTTCTTCCCGGACAACATCTCAGGCCGCCGGGCCGCCGACGGCCGCCGGAGCCGCTCGGTCTGTCGCTCCGTGGGTCCGGAGCCGCCGCGCCGCGCTGCGCCTCACACTTTCCAAGCGCCTCCAACAGCCGCCGCTTTCGCTCGTCCCACGCGCGCTCCCGCCGAGTCGGGACAAAAAGGCCCCGGAGCCGCGCCCGAGCCCGGCCCCGCCCCCGCTGCCATAGAGCGGCGGCTTTGCAGCTAGAGCGACGCCATGGACTGGAGCGCGAGGCTGGTTTAGAGCGCCCCCTCAGCCTTGGGAGTTGCATCCAGTCCCGACAGTGCTCAGGACCAAACTGCACCTCCCAAGGCCACCCTTTTTTTATTCCAGAGACTTGCACCGTTCACTCCCTCCGTCCTCCGCTCTTTGATCGGTTCAACCAACATTTACGAATGCTCCTGAAGTTATTCTGGAACAGTCTGGTGGGGGGAAGGCACATGGAAGTGTGACCGCTGGAACTTGCGAAGGGCACACAGTCTCGGTGGTAATAAGACGGAGGGGAGTTAGGAAATCCAGGGTGGAGTCCACGTGGAATTGCTCCTCGTCCCCAAGCCTCTGTTCGTGTTCTCCCGGGTCTCCGGACCCCGGCCCACTCCGGGGTCTCGCCCGTACTCCACGTCCCCCGCCCCGCGCCCGGCCACCTCCTGCTCGACGCCCCGGTCGGGTCTTCCTGACCACCCTGAGGCCGGGGGTGGTGGCGGAGTTTTCATTTAATTATTCAAGGAATCCCTTGCTGAGCCAACGGAACAGTTGATGTGTTCTTCGAGCTTCTTTCCAGTTGTTACACAGATAGAAGCCTGTTTGTCCGCCCGCGGTCCTGGGGATTGAACCCAAGGGCACGCTTCCACGGAGCATCCTCAGCCCCCCCCCCTTTTTTTTTTTTTTTTTTTTGTTGAGACAGGGTCTCATTGATTACCCACGTTAGCCTCGAACTTCCGATCCTCCTGCCTGTCAGCCTCCCAAGTAAGTAGGATTCCCGCATGTCTGCACCATACCCGGCTATAAATCTGCCTTTTTAAGTCGCCTGTCTCTTCAAAGACTAGTTTTCAAACAAGACTGTGCCATTTACATAAAATACAAAAACTGATTTAAAAAAAAAAAAAACTCATCTCTAGGAATAAAATCCAGTCAGTGGTCGCCTGAAATAAGAGTTAGGGGTTGACCGCCAAAGACCAGGAGGGGATTATCAAAGCCAGGGATGGAAATGATTTGGCTTGAATGGAGTGATGGTTCCAGGGGTGTAAATATTCAGCAAAACTCAATGAACTAGGCATGCAAAATAGGTGTATTTGTTTACTGTAAACTGTACTTCAATGAAGTTAAATTAAAAACAAACAACTAAGTAAACAGGAAGAGGGGGAAAAAAGAGACAACTAATCCAGGAAGAAAAAGAAAGCTATGCAAAAAAGAAAATGTAATTACAGCACAACATATTGATGTGTCAATGAATTTTGTTTTACCAAAGTGATAGAATTATACTGAGAGCACGGAGAAAAAAGATTGGAGGGGGAGAGAGAAGAGAGGGGCTGAGGGCAGGGTCACAGGAGGCACCAAGTGAGAGCTAAATCCTCAAGGTCCATCCCAGAATAAATGGTAGTCGAGAAATCAAGAAATAACAGTATAAGCATAATGTTTGGGAATATAAAGGTAAATGCCAAGGAAACAACTAGAAGATTGAGAACTGGTTACCTGTGAGACACGGAACTTGAGGTGACAGGCTGTTGAAACTTGTCTTAAACCCTGTGGGTCGACCTGGCTGGTTTGCACATTTAACAATCTGATAAAGCTTGAGATTTGATTTGGGGATTGAACCCAGGGACACTTAACCGATGAGACACATTTCCACCCCTTTTTTATATTTTATTTAGAGACAGAGTCTCACTGAGTTGCTTAGGAACTCACCAAGTTACTGAAGCTGGCTCTGAACTCACCATCCTCCTGCCTCAGCCTCCTGAGGCACTGGGATTCCAGGTGTGCATCACCTGGCGGTTGTGAGGAAGTCGTGAGACGTGCTTGAAAACTGCCTGTCAAAGAGTCTGGCACACAGTGAATACACATAGGTGTAGTTAACATTGTTATGCAGCAGCTGGGTGGGGGGAAGGGACTAATTATGACTCAGGAGTGAGTGGCCGTGCCTCCTGTCATGGAGGGGACTGAGGCAGGGTCCTGGGGCCCGTGTTCTTCCATGCCACAATGTTGGGGGAACTGATGCTTGTTTTTAGGAATTTCCTTGCCATACTTGCTTCCTCGGGCACCCTGGGAGCTTTGGTGGCTTGGTTGATAAGCTATAAGCCAGTTTTGTTTGGGTTCCTATTCCTTCTACTGTTGCTTAGCAACTGGCTGGTCAAGTATGAACTCAAGCCCACCTCCTCAGAGAACTGTCAGGTGAGCAAGAGGGGATTTAGCATCAGCTGAGGGTTATGGGATATTCTGCTGGATTGGGGAGTGGAGGGCCGGACAGTGAAAGGATGATGGGGGGAAGACTGAGGAACTTAAAGCTGGTTTTCGTCCCTGCTCTGGAGATACCTCTTAGTGGTGGTGGACAAAACATGTCCCTCACAAGGCCTCAGTGGTCTTAACTGTAAAATAGTGACCTTGTATATGCTCCTACTTCATGTTTGAAGTCCACATGCCTCAACATGGTATGGGCTACTCTAAGTGATATGATTTCAAATGGCTAGTGATACAAGTACCAACCTAGGTACAACTTTAGAGAACAGTCACAAAGACAGAAGAAATGCACCTAGTGTAGACTATGACATTGTGTCTGTATAATATATACCTGAAACAATCGATTTATAAAGAGAAGAGTTTATTTTGTCTCAGGCTCCATGATCAGGCAACCCATCACTTTTAGGCCTCTGTTTGGGGGTGTGGTAGAGGATATCCCCCCCATGACTTGAAAACCTCTCTCGGACCCACCTTTTAAAGTTTCCACCGTCTCCTAATAACTGGGAACTAAGTCTCTGCTTTGCAAATCTTTGGGACACATTCCGGGTCCAAACTCTAGCAGATACCTTTTATATAGTATCAGAAAAGGTGGTGCATACAGGTAATCCCAGTGACTCTGGAGGCTAAGATAGGAAGAGTTCAACACCAGCTTCAGCAACTTAGTGAAACCCTATCTCAAAATTAAACAAAAGGGCTGAGGATGTGGCTCAGTGGTAAAGCACCCCTGGGTTAAATTCCCAGAACAATAACAAAATCAAAACAATATCCTGTATTGTTTATAGATGTATAGGTGTAGTGAAAGTATGCTAAGGGAGGAGGTCTAGACCTTGACACTGGTGACATCCCGGTGGCATAATTTGTTGTCCAGCTGTCTTGTGCATTAGAAAGTTTAGCAGTACCCTGGCTTCTACCCAAGAGTCCAGCATCACACCCCTACCCTGTTTGTGACAACCAAAATTATCTTCAGATATTGTCCCATGTCATTGGGGAGAGGCAAAAGAGCCTCTGATTTTAAAATGTATGGAAAAAGTAAATACTAAATTCAGGATTACAGATGGATCCGGTGGCACACACCCATAATCCCAGCAACTTGGGAAGCTAAGGCAGAAGAGTCGCAAGTTCAAGGCCAGCCTCAGCAATTTAAGGAGACCATGTGTCAAAATAAAAAATGAAAAGGGCTCAGATGTAGCTCACCAGTAGAACACTCTTAGGTTCAATCCCAAGTACTGCAGAGAAAACACGCTCAGGATCACAACTGAGGGTGGGGTGGGGAGAATATTTTAGAAGAAGGAGCCCATAGGAGATTTTAATTCTATTTGTGATATTGTCCTTCTTAAACTGGTGTGGGAACACAGATATTATGATAATTACTTTTTTGCACACCTGAAATCGTATTAAAATGTTTTTAGATACCAGGAGTTTGTAGTTGAATCCAAAAATAAGGATCAGGTGATATTATTAGCTGAGAGGAAGAGGACAGCAAAACTGAATGAGCGTTACTGAGATCAGAGCATGTCATCAGGGCTGGGGCTGGGGCTGGGGCTCCGTGGTGGAGCGCTTGCCTAGCACGGGTGAGGCCCTGGATTCGATCCTTCAGCACCATGTGAATATAAAATAAATAAAACCGAACTAAAATAAAGAATTTCATCCAATGGGGCTGGGGTTGAGGCTCAGTAGTAGAGCACTTGCCTAGCATGTGTGAGGCACTGGGTTCGATTCTTAGCACCACATACAAATAAATAAAATAAAGGTCCATCAACAACAACAACAAATTAAAAAAAAAAAGAATTTCACCCAAGAAGTTTGGGGGGTGGGGGGAAGCATTCTATGAGAGCACTGAGACTTGGCAATTGAAGGATCCATGAGCCCTGACAAAATGCTCCAAGAGGCACACTGGAAAAACAAACTCTGGGGACAGCTGTATTGGGTTAAGGACTTTATGTCAATGGCAGACCATTCCTATGAACCAAAGGCAACCAAAGGTCTTGGAAGTTTGGGGTCCATGTGGCCCGAGAAAGTGAACTTCCCTTGCTGAGTCCCCACTGTCACAGAAGATGGCAAAACTGCTTCCTTTTGAAGCAGGTGAGAGAGTTGGTTAAGATGAGGGCATGGAGCAAGAAGGGATGAGCATGAATAACCAATTTTTTCCCTTTTCCTGGTGGTGGGGAGCTTAGGAGGAGGCCATAAATTCAAAGACTCCGGAAGCCCACGCCAACAACAATAACCTGAACCCAAAACAAGTGGAGAGGCTGCAGGCCTGCTTTGCGCTCCAGGACAAGATCCTTGAACGGCTTTTGTTCAGTGAACTAAAGCTGAAGGTCTTGGAAAATCAGATGTTCATCATATGGAATAAATTGAATCACCCTAAGCGATCAAGCAGACATCGAAATTTCCCCACGAAGAAAGACAAAACGAGGAGGCATGAGTCCACGTTTTCCATCCTCTCTGATTGTACTTCCAACTCCCCCACCTAATGAGACTGAGGTGGGCTAGCTTCTGCTGATGTTACCCTGACTCATTGTATTAGTCTGTTTTTTGTTGCTGTGACAAAAATGCTGGTGACTGGGTCCTTTATAAAAAAAAGAGGTTTATTTAGCTCACAGTTCTGGAGATCCAAGAGTAGAGTGCTTATAACAGCTTTTCCTAGGGCCTCATGGCAGATGGCGTCACGTGGCAAATGAGAGAAAAGACAGATCCCACGGTGAGAAAGAAAGTACCAGAGAGCACTGAGAAAGCTGAATTTGCTTGATAACAAACCTCTCTCGAGGTAACTGATCTAGTCCCCCAAGATCTAATCCACTCCTAGAGAGAGGCGTTGATTCCTCCAAGAGCAGTGCCCCCAGTGACCTCATCACCTCGCATGAGGCCCGGGTCTTGGAAACTTGGAGTCCAGAGGGACTGAGAGAGTGACTTTCCCCCATTGGGTCCCAATTCCCTTGGGGCTGCACCACCTCCCGATACCATCCCACAGGGGACCAAGCCCCCAGAACACGGGAACAGACGACATCCAAACCCCAGCACTCAGGAGAGCCCAGGAGGTCACTGAAAGTTCCCAGTGAGTCACACTGGGAGGCACCTGGGGGCGAGAGGAGGACAGACTGAAAGGCCATCTCTGGAGGGTCCACCTCTATGCAGCCAGCTGCCCGGTGGCTAACAGTGCAGCCTGAGACCTCGGGGGCTCCTGAGTCCTCCTGGTCAGGCCCCTTCTACCCCATCCGGGTCCTGTTCCCCCGGGGTCTCCCCACTGCTGCTGAGCCCCCACCTGCCCTCAGGCCAGAGGAGCTCTGCCAAGCACGACGCTGACCGTGCTCCCTGCCTATGCCCCGTCTGGCTGCTGTGGTCGACAGAGTGAAACCCACCCTGATTCCCCTGTGTTCACGTGCCCCCTGACCTGACCCCTACCCAGCCCTTCTTCGCCTCCATTACTCCTCTGCACACCCCAGTCTGCTCTTGGTGGTGTATACCTGTAATCCCAGCACCTCTGGAGGCTGAGGCTAGAGGATGGCAAGTTCAAGGCCCGTAGCAGCGATTTAATGAGGCCCTAAGCAAAAGAAAAAAATAAAAAGAGGGGCTGGGGTCGTGGCTCGGTGGTAGAGCACTTGCCTAGCATGTGTGAGGCACTGGGTTTGATTCTCAGCACCACATATAAATAAATAAGTAAGGTATTGTATCCATCAACAACTAAAAAAAAAAAAATCAAAAAAGAACTGGGGATTTAGCTCTGTGGTAAAGCACTCCTGGGTTCAATTCCTAGTACCACAAAACAAAGGAAGTATGTCTAAATATTCTAAACATCGGGTATTTCTGTACCATCTTTGTGACTTTGCCTTAGCTGTGCACCACCTGAATGTGTAACGCAACCTTGTCCCTGCCTTTTTTCTCCTTACCAGGGATTCAACGCAGGACTTTGTACATGTTAGGCAACTGCTCTGCCACCAACCTATGTCTCCAGCCTTAGTATTGTCCCTTTAAATCAGCTATTTCTTTCTTCCATAAATTTATCCATAAGGGAAAAAAATAAGGGCTGGGGATGTGGCTCAAGCGGTAGCGCGCTCGCCTGGCATGCGTGCGGCCCGGGTTCGATCCTCAGCACCACATACCAACAAGATGTTGTGTCCGCCGAGAACTAAAAAATAAATATTAAAAATTCTCTCTCTCTCCCCTCTCTCACTCTCTCTAAAAAAAAAAAAAAAGAAAAAGAAAAAAAAGACCGTATGACCAATAAGGTCACATTCACAGACACTGGCAACTAGACTTCAACATGTCTTTAAAAAAAAAAAAAAAAGGGAAAAAAATAAGTGGCAATTTCCCTGTAAATAAAAAAAAAGTGTGATTCACTTAAATAACACACAACTGTAAAAATAAAGACAGTAAAAATAAAACCATGTTTTGATCTAACCAGAGCCTATGAATTTGGGGGTTAGAAAGTGAGAAAACCAGGTGTCAAGAGTTTGAGAGAAAGACCGCACCAAGCTGAGGCTTCTCCATGAGGAGAATTGGGAAGGAAGTCACCATCGCACTGTGATTCAGTGTGACCCAATACCACATTGCTGTCCCACTAAAAACCACCCACCTCGTAGCACCTAACCCAGGGGTTAGTATACAGTCAGTGCTCAATAAATAACAACTCTGAATGTGGATCTCAGGTTTATGTGTTCTGGCCTTTTCTCTACCATGCTCTTGTATCATATTTCAAGGGCCAGATCTCTGGGGCTAAACTGCCTGGGACTGAATCCCACTTCTACAATTGGGAATGGTGCAGCGACTCAGGAAGCTGAGGCAGGGGGATCGCTTGAGCCCACAAATTCAAAACCAGCCTGGACCCTGGACAGCACAGTAAGCAGAGAGCAGAAAGGGACGGGTGAGGTGAGGAACCATGGAACAGGAATGAGGCACAGAAGAAGGTTTATCAGGGGGCGCTTCTGGGGGAGGTTCACCCATCAGCAAAAGGGTGAGGGCCGGGGAAGTAGCAGGTGTGTGTGTGGGGACAAGAACAATGCTAATTAGGGAAGCTGGAGGTGGGAGGGCCTGGGCCATCTAAATTGCAGCTACTGACAGCAGGTTGGCCAAGCCCGAGTTTAGGGGTTGGTGTCTGTCACTGGGTTGGTCAGAGCTGATGTGAGATGACAGGGCTATTGCTTCAGTAGCAACTGTGGTGGTTGGGGGGGGTCCCGGTGCCATTTCAGCTTCTGATTGGCCATTTCGGTCCCGCCCCCAGCTGCCATGAAAGAGGAGGGGGAAGGGAAGACTGCCGACCTAATAGTAAGACCCTGTCTTAAAAAATTGTCCCAACTCTCAGTTGTGTGAGCCTACACAACTTTGCGTCATTTATTCTTACTGTCCTCTGCCACCTCGACTATGTAATTGGGAGAGTAATATCACAAATCTTATGTAAAGTTGTTAGGATGAAAGGGTGTATGAGTCTGTTTTTGCTGCTATAACAAAATACAAAGTTTATAAAGCGGCTGGTTTCCTTCTGTTTACACTGTCTCCTTATCATATAATTGCTTGGCTATACTCTTGGCTTTTTCTCCTTTTTTTAATATTTACTTTTTAGTTATGAGTGAAAATAATATATTTTATTTTTATGTGGTGCTGAGGATCAAGCCCTGTGCCTCATGCATGCTAGGCAAGCACTCTACCTCTGAGCCAAACCCCAGCCCCAGCTTTTTCTCCTTCATACACATTTTCTTTACTTTTCCAAGCTAAGAAATTTTCAAATATTTATGGTCTGCTTCCTTTTTAATTATAAATCATCCTCTTCTTCTTTAAATCATTTTTCTTGTCTCCCATTTTGTCGTAAGGGATTAAGAGAAACCTTGCCACACATCCTGAGCCCTTTACAGCCTAAAGATACCATTTGTCAAACATCCTAAAGTCCCAGGACACAGACACAATTCAGCCAAGTTCTTTCCCACTTTATAACAAGGATGGCCTATCCTCTGGGTTCCAATACCCGGCTCCTCATTTTGTCTGGGACCTAATCAGAATCAGCATGACTGTCACAACATGTAAGTCATCTCTGAGAAGAAAGGGCCTTCCCATGGCTCCTTTTCTGCACCCTCACCAGAACTGCCCTCCATGCTCTATTCACGGCAGCTCAGGCTTTTCCAGTGGGGCCTTCCATTGGCCCAGCCTCTATCCATCTCTCATTCCCAAGCTGCTTCTGCTTTTTGAAGTGTTTGTTATGTGACGTCCTCTTGTGCTACCAAATTCGGTCTTAGTCTGTTTGTGCTACTATAAGAAAATGCCTGAGACTAGATGATTCATAAAGAACAGAAACTTATTACTTAGAATTCTGGAGGCTGGGAAATCCAGGATCAAAGTAGTGGCACATTTGGTGTCTGGCGAGGATCTGCTCTCCGCTTCCAAGATGGTGCCTTGGCCTCCACACTCTCCAGAGGGAGGGAATGCTGTGTCCTCACAAGACAGAAGGTGGAAGGGAAAAAGAGGAAAGAAGAAACAAACTGCCTTGGTCAAGCCTTTTTTTTTTTTTTTAAACAAAGCCTTTATTTTATTTATTTATTTTTATGTTGTGCTAAGGATCGAACCCAGAGCCTCAATTGAACCCAGAGCCTCGCATGTGCTAGACCGCTGAGCCACAATCCCAGCCCTGTCAAGCCTATTGATAATGGCATTAATCCATCACGAGACAGGAGTCCTCTTGACCTAAACACCTCCCAAAAGGCCACGCCTCCCAATGTTGTCAGGTGGAAGGTCAAGTTTCTACCAGGTTTTAGGAGACACATTTAGACAAGTAGATGAGCCACTGCACCCCTCCAGGTCTTGGCTCAGATGACCCCTCCTACTTAAGACGGCACCCTCCCTTGTGTGTCAGAGATCCTGACTTGCCCCTCAGGTCCCCTCTCCATCCCTTTCCTGACTTTTCTCCAGGGACACTGTATGGGAATGGATGACATCATTGGGTGCCCTTGCCCCATGGCTTCCAGCCAGGTTTGGCCAATGCTGGGGGGTGGGGGTCCTCTGGAAGAAGACAGGAGGAAGGAGTAGGTTGGGGTATTTACCTCCCCAGCCCCCTCCACGGCAGCTGGGAGTGGGCTAGCTGCGCCCCAGGAGCTCTCTATCACTCTTTCCTTCCAGGTCCCCTTTGGGCCTGGGCTGGTGGCATCTCCACAGGTTTCCTGCTCAGGGGTTCTGCACCATCCTGAGGGTCCCCTATAGCCCACTCAGATCCATGTAAACAGTCGCTTTTGTGCAGTTTCAACCCACCATTGCTAATGGTCTTGCTGAGTGGAACTGGACCATCAGGAGAACAGCCATGCATGTTGCCCCCGTGGTGGAAACAGAACAATTCCACCATGAACTTGACCTGTTTGTGACATGTGAGGCAAAATAAGGCACTGATCTTGCAGAGAGCATCAATAGTAATAAAGCTAATCAAGATGATGTGACGGTCACATCCTTTTGGTGCCCTAGACTCAGGTCTGGGCCTGCCACAAGAGCAAAACCCCAGGGAGGTCTGAGGTGGCCTGGGGGCCTGACTTAGCCTGTTAAGAACTGGGCCCGTGGTGTCATATTACTTACCAGCAACACTGTTTGGTGGCCCCAGGCAGTTGAGGCCCCGTACCCTGTGGCTCTGAGCAGTCCACAGTCAGTGGTGGCTGTGAGGACTCTGCCTGCCAAGGACATGATTTCGGCACCTGGGTGGCTGATTTCTGCCATCAGGGGGACAGCTCCCAGACTCTGAAGTCCTGGGCTGGGACTTCCAGATGAGACACCATCTGACAGTGGCCGCTGTTTACAGCTGGGGCCCGGCTGACCTGGAACTGCTCCTCCACCCTTGTCACCTGCACCTGGCAGGTCCGGTCAAGCCTGGGAACAGATGACTCAAGGAGCAGGCATGTCAGTCCCTCCCTGTCACTCCCTGCAGCACCCAGGAGCAGGAGAGCCCTGTGACCTCGGGTCTCCAGAGTCTGCTCCCAATCACCCCTCCTTTTTTGAGTCCATACTGGATCTGACCATTGGCTGGTTGAAGGAAAACTGGGTGGACATGACTTTGGGTCCTTTTTGGTAGGCTACTTGGTGGACATCCACTCTGGGGTGGTCAACCCCTGACACTACCTTCACCTTTTTTTTTCCTTTTTATTAATTTTTTTATAACTTTATTTCATTTATTTATTTTTATATGTGGTGCTGAGGATCGAACCCAGTGCCTCACGCGTGCTAGGCAAGCGCTCTGCCACTGAGCCACCACCCAGCCCACCGCCTTCACCCTGAAGTCCCGTTCCCACCATCTCCTCTGAGGCTGTGGTTGCTTGTGCAATAGGTCTCCTCTGCCCTGGGGCCACCTTCCGTGATTCCCCAGAGGTTACCTTTGGGGTCAGAATGGAGACTGGCAGGTTCCTATGAGGCCAACACTCTAGAACAAGTACAGACTATCTGGCAGGTCTGGGGGCAGGACAGACCGCAGCTGATCTAGCAGGAACACATGCAAGCAGTCTCACGAAGCAGACCAGGTGGAGGGTCTCAGAGTAGACCATGTGGGAGGGTCAAATAACCTCCTACCCTCTTCCAGATGTGGATGGGCATTGCTGAATAGCCTCTGGCAGCTGCCTGGGACGCAGAACCTATAGTCCTGAATACATCACCCCCACTACCCCACCCACCATGCCCAGCTATAGGGGATCCGAGGGTGTCTACCTTTCTGACCACTACTCCCAGGTGGCCACAGTGGCAGAAACTTCTGAGTCTTGGGGCCTGTGTGACCACGTTCCCGTCCTTGGCGTGGCTGGTACTGGGGCAGGCTGGCAAAAGATGTTGAACCACATTTCAGAGGTACAATCTAGACAGTGTCTGGCCTGTGACATGAGATGAGAGTCAAAGCTATCACCAAGGAGGTGAGATGGAGAGAAGGAGGAAGCTGAGGACTGAGCCCAGAGGCCCCGGAGAGGTCAGTTCCCGGGAAGGTGGATTCCGCCAGGTCACGCGGCCCAAGCAGCCTTCACTGGGGCGGAACCACTTGTTTTGGGCCCTGGGTATAGTTCCTTCCTTGGACATAGGGCCACCTGCGTACACAACTTCCTGATAGCTTTGTGACTCTCCCGCCTGGACTACTCTGTGTGGGTTTCACCATTTCCACAGATGGTCCTCCCACAGGTAGGTGGACTCCACGATCCACAGTGGCTCAGCCATCTTGGAGGAAATCACCACAGCGACAGCCAGGGCTCTCCCTGCCAAGGAGGTCACCATGAATCGCCAGCTCAGCTTGTGCTGGATAGCCCTGTAGCTGGGGACTATTTGCTGGCCAGATGACAGAGTAGCCACACTGGCAATGTCACCTTGGGCCAAGTCAGGAAGCCCAGGGAGCAACTGCAGGAGAAGCCCAGAGGCTCGGGGCTGCACCCCTGGCTGAGCCTCGGCTCCTTCCTCAGACGTGACCTGGCCTCCAGGGCCAGAGGGCTCAGGCTGTGCCTCTGCGCTACGCCTCCAGGCCTCTCTGTTTCTCCAAAGTCTCCTCCAGCTTTGCCAGCAACCACTGATCCCTGCCGTCAGCCCTGAGGGTCGCCACTCCTGTAGGGGGGCTTACGTGTGGTGAACCCCTCAGCCAGCGGGTGGATCTGTGTCAGACAATTTGCATCCTTTTGGAGACCCTGGGGGCTCCTTCCAGGTTCTGGGGGCTCTAGAACCTGGAGGGGGGTCTTCAGGGGCTCCATCCCTAAAGCAGAAGTGAGTCCAGCCAGTCTCTACCTCCCACAGGGTCTCAGGTGCCCTCAGCACTGCGGGTGGTTCCCTGAGCTCAGGCCAGGTGCTTTGCTGGGGAGACTGACCTTACACTTGCCTATAAAGGTCGAGTGGCAAGAGGGGTTCCCTTCCAGGGCACACGCTGGCGTTTCCAGCCACGTCCTGCCTGTTTCCAGCGCCGCACAAGGAGAGGCTGGAGGTCCCCAGGCCTGGTCAGCTCCGACCCTCTGCCTCTGCGTTGTCCCAGTGAAGGCTGCTTGGGCCGAGAGACCTGGTGGAATCCACCTTTCCAGGGGCCTCTGGGCTCAGTCCTCAGCTTCCTCCTTCTCTCCATCTCACCTCCTTGGTGATAGCTTTGACTATCATCTCATGTCACAGGCCAGACACTTTCTAGATCGCACCTTCTGGTACCCACCTTTCAGCTCCAGATGCAGGTGCCCGCCCGCCGGCTTCCCAGCTTCACCCTGACATTTCACCGTTCATGTGGCCAGCCCTGAACTTGGAGTCCTCCCTCGCCCGCTCCCCACGTCCCTGGCTTGCAGAGAAAGCCCCCTCCCTGCTCCCAGCTGCACAGGACAGCAACCGTGGAGCCCCTCCCCACCGCCCTCCTGCTCCGCACCCAACTCCCACGCAGCACAGACCCCCCAGCTGCACCTTCAAGAACGTCAGCCTCTGAAGCTCACACCTGCTGCTGGTCCCGGTCACTGGCTCTCACCAGAACATGCATGGCAGCTTCTTAACCGGACTCCCTGCCCACCACCCGTCTCAACACAGAAGCCAGAGATGGTCTGTGCCTGACCCCTGCTGAGTCCATGGGCTAGAATCTTGACCTCCAGGGTGGTGATGTTGGCACATGGTGTTGTTTTTTTTTTTTTTTTTTTTTTTTGTAGTAGTGGGGATTGAACCCAGGGGGTGCTCCACTACTGAGCTATCTGTACCCCCAGCCCTTTTTTATTTTCTATTTTAAGACAGGGTCTCACTAAATTGCCCAGGCTGGCCTTCAACTTGTGGTCCTCCACCCTCAGCCTGGGAGTAGCTGGGAATACAGGCATGCAAGTGGTGGAGCCTTTAAGAGCAGGCTCTAGTGTAAAGTGATTGGGTCAGCGGGGGTGCTGTCCTTTGAAAGAATCAGTGTAGTTCCAGGGAACCCTGGTGAGTACCTTGCCTCTCTCTGGCTTTCTGTCTCCTCATGTGATCTTTCCCTGACTTTTGCATTCCTGCCATGATTCATGCACGATGATTTTACACAGTAAGGGAGCTCACCATGCTGTTTGGACTTTGTTTTAAAAACTGTGAACGAGGAGCTGAGGATGTGGCTCAAGCGGTAGCGTGCTCCCCTGGCATGCGTGCAGCCCAGGTTCGATCCTCAGCACCACATACAAACAAAGATGTTGTGTCCGCCGAAAACTAAAAAATAAATATTAAAAAATACCCTAAAAAAACCAAAACTAAACTGTGAACTCTTAGTGAGGCCCCTCCCAGCCAGGCAATTTAACACTATAATCTATCCCTCCTACCCAGCTCTACTTGTTTTTCCATGGCATGTTTCACTGTCTAGCACATCACTTAATTTATGCACCTGCTGCTCCTGCCAGGGTCAAGCTCTCTGAGGCCAGGGATGTCTGCCTGTGTTGTTCGCTGGTATCCCAGAAGCACCCAAACAGTGTCCAGCCCCAAGTAGGTGCTCAGTGAACATGTGTTGACAATATCCGTTACTAGGTCTGCCTGGCCATTGTCCCCTTCCCCAGACCCAGACGGGAAGCGCATGTTCAATGACTGTGAACTGAGCTACTGGGGAGTCAATGAATCAAAGCCCAAATGGGGGAAATGCTCGGTATCTCAATGTATCTTTTGGGAACATAATTTTCCTTGTTCAAGTTTAACTTATCTTTCCTTTTCAGCCACATTCTTCTTTCTTAACAACCCTGATGTTAAGGATGGTGACAATTGCCTTCTCCCTGGAAGAGCAGGTCCATGACATTGAAGGGAGTAACATTAAAGGATTTGGAATTGTTCAAAAGAACAGGCGGCAGCCATGGGAGTTCAGCAAAGGATGAACACGGTCTCTAGTCTCCATGAGGATGAATGATGGCTTCCTACCTGGCTGGTGTGGGGGATGGTCTTGGTTGGTGGATGGAAGGCGCCGGGTGTGGGTGTGGCGGAAGAGCACCTTCCAGTAAAGGGTCCCTTGAAGGAGGGACCCACGGCTTTACAGGTGGGCATCTGCTGCCACCGTGTGGCCATCTTGCTGTATGACAGGCTGCGATTCCGGGGAAAATTGGCTGCTTCCAGAGACAGGGCAAGAACAAAGGAGGACCCCCCAGAAAGTCCTGGAGGGCATCCTGAGCTGGGGGCTCAGGGCCCTGCAGGGGGTTAACTGAGCCAGTCAGCATCAGCTTTAAGATGCAGTTCTTGCTTCATGGGACCTCACAGATGGGAACACAAGACCGGAGGCCCCCCTGTCTGGGAGACTCCTGGGTCCAAATCTCAGTCCTCCTACTTCCTGGAGACCTCACGCATCAGTTTCCTTGGAAGTAAAACGGGACAGGATAAAACCTGCTCCGTGGGACAACAGTCCCAGGCAGCACTCGTCTCTGTGTGTGCACATTGTCAATACCCTTGACCTTGAGGCCGACTGCACAGGCCTCTCTGAGCTGCGGTGACAGCTAACCCAGAAACCAGGTAGGATGGAAAAGGCCTGGGTCCTAGCACCATCCCCATCACTAAACCTGCTGTGTGATCTTTCATTTCCCATCTCGGAGCCTGATTCACCAGCCGCACAAAGGAGAGTTCCAGAAAAATCATTCAGCTGTTTGGACAAGGGGGCCACAGAAGGTCCAGATTTGCCTCGGCCCATTCACAAACCCAGCTCTGAGCGCAGCCAAAGGAGATTATAATGAGGGGGCTGATGGGAATCCATCAGTTGCCAAGGAGTCTTGCTCCTCAAAGTGTGGTCCCCAGGCCAGCATCAGCATCGCCTGGGAGATGGCCAGAAACGGAGACTGTCCCACCCTGACCACCCGCTTAGAACCCCTGGAGGGTCCCATGTGCAGTGAAGTTGGGGGCACACGGGCCTGGGGCCATGGTTCTCAACCCTGGCACACAGTAGAATCACCGAGGACCCTGCACACATTGTGATGTCTGGGCTACAGTCCTGAGAACCCGGGACCCAAACACCAGTGGTTTTAAAAAGCCCCCCCCCCAGGTAATTCCCGCGCGCGGCCTTGTCTAGGGCTAACAAGGCAAGTATGTTGATCTTTGGTGTCAACTAAAATCAACAGATGTGCAACTCCAGAATGTCCACGAGAGCTCTCTCTCCCACAGGGGCTGGGCAGCAGTGGAGCACAGAAGCCAAGTCAGAGCGCGAAGCTGACCTTTACGGAGCCCTTTCTAGGTGCCAGGTCCTGGGCTGCCTGCTCCACAAGCACGCTCTAATGTAATCCTCACTCCAACCCGGGTGTTCCTGTTATGACCCCTGATTTCCAGAGGAAGAAACACAGAGACTGTGCTTCCCCCGGGGTCACAGGCCGTGACAGACCCGGGACTTGAACCCAGTTACCTGAAGGTTTCAACACGAGGCTTCAAACCTCAGAGGTGCACGAGGAGCTGCTGTGGGTTGGGACAGGGTCCAGGAAGCCCTGTGGGACCCACCTTGCAGCTGCCACCTGCCACCTCTCTTCCACACGGGGCTGGGCAGGGACTCCTTCCGGACAGAGTGTTCCTGCTCCTCTGACCTCCATCCTAGAGTATCTCCGGTCACGTGGCTCGTCCATCTCTCCCCAGCAGGACAGGTCTGCCTCCTTCCCTGTCACTGGGGACCCCAGCACTAATCCCCTTGGCAGAGGCGCTTGCTGGGGTGCGGGTGGGGGATTAGCGCTGGGGAAATCAGATGCCACATCTGCCCGTCCCTGGAGAGCTGGGGCAGGGCCTCTCCTGTCCCCGGAGCACAGGGCATCACGTTGGGGGGCCTGAACTGCCCTGTCCTTCCCAGGCCTCCTGGAAGAAGGTAAGCCTGGCCAGTGCCCGAGGGCCTGGCAGGGGTGTCTCTGAGCAGGCTGGAGGGGGGAGGAACTCCAGGGGGGCAGGTTGGTGGCAGCTCTCCCCGTTTGCTGGTGACTGAGGAAGGGCTCTCTGGGAAGGTAGGACTCTCAGCGCTAAAATCAGGATGGCCCTGGGCAAACAGAGACATCGGCCATCTGCACGGGGGCCTGGCGGGGAGGTGAAGCCAGGCTTCCCAGTAGCTCCTGTCCCCTCCTCTCCTTCCCAGCCCCCCACGGCCTCTTTTTGCCTTCGCTCCTCTGACTCAGCTTGTGGTCCACGGGGCTCCCGGTGCCTAGACCCGAATCCTCCAGAGCTGGACCGTCCTTGCCTTGGGGAGATGAAGACCCAGGTAAGGCCCAGGCCCGTGGCCTCAGGCACTGCCCTCAATGGCCCACCCCCTGTCACCTGCGTGGCCACCACTGGCATTTCCAGAGCCCCGGCCTAGTCCAGGAGCAGTGTGGATTGGAGCGCTCTGTCCCCTCCACCCAGAGCCCACCCCTCCCGCGCACAGCCTGGCTTGTCCTGGCCCGATCCAGGAGGCACGGGGAGGCCTCACGAAGCAGATGCCCTGAGGTGCAGTCCTGTGTCCCCAGCTGAGGAGGGCAGAGTCCTTCCTCACCCGGCCCAGGCCCTGGTCCCAGTGCACCCGGTGGCTAGCGCAGGGTGACAGGGGGTGGTGTGGACCCGCCCTGGGAACCAGCGCCGCCCAGGGAATGAATGAGTGGACAAAGCGGGCGGTCCGAGTGGGCCCCCAGGAGAGGGCCAAGGAGGCCAAGGGGACTGGTGTGGGACCGCAGGGGCAGTGGGTGCTGCGTGCGGGGGGGCCTGGCTTCTCCAGGGCCGCCCCACACCAGCGTTCTCCAGCCAGAAGGGACAGGGAGAGCCTTTCAGTCCAAAGGCGGCAGCTGGTGAACAGCTTAAGGCTAAATCCTGGCTCGCCCCGGGTCTACGGGGGTAAATCCTGCGATTGGAGAAAGACAGGGGATGAGGCTGAACCCCAGGGAGGGCTGCAGATTGGGGGTGCAGAGCCCCCAGCTGCACGTGGAGGTGGGTGGGGTGGAGAGAGCGAGCGCAGAGCCCCCACCCCAGCCCTGGCGCTCTCAGCTGTCGCCCAACGCCAGAGGGCGAGGTGAGGGCACCCAGGTCTTGCTGGCTCCGCACCTGCTGCTCTTGGCTTCTGCGTCTTTGTGCAAACCTGTGACAGTGACAGGTGGAGCCTTACATCTGGTGCCACTCCTCTGACACTCTGGTGGACGCTCCTAGTACTCTCAGGGTCTTTAATGGACTCATTTTACGAAAACTGAGCTTTTCACCTGTGATCTCAACTGCCTCAGAGGCTGAGGCAGGAGGATCACAAGTTCAAGGCCAGCCTCAGCAACCCAGCAAGACCCTGTCTCCAAACACAAGGGTCAGGGACGCAGCTCAGTGGCAGAGCACTTGCCCAGCATGTACGAGGTTCTGGATTCAATTCCCATTACTGCAAAAATAAACTAAAAACAAACAATAACAAACACGGAGGCATTTACAAACAGTAAGTCCACACAGTTCTATGAGTTTTGACAAATGCATACAGTCTCTTAATCACCTCCACGGGATGGAGAACGATTCCACCAACTCCCCGATTCACTTCTGTTCTCTCTCTCTACACACACACACACTTGGTTGTAAGGGGACACAATACCTCTATTTTACTTATTTGCATGTGGTGCTGAGGATGGAACCCAGGGCCTCACGTGTCTGGCAAATGCTCTACCTGCTGAGCCACAGCCCTAGCCCCAGTTTCTGCTTTTGTGTAGCCTCCCCAGCCCCAGTCCACTATTGTTTTATCTTCCTGTAATCTGACCTTTTCCATAACGGTGTATAAGTGGTATTATATAGTCTGTAGCCTTTTGAGTCTGGCTTATTTCACTTAGTATCATGCATTTGAAAGTCATCTATATTATTGCACATACCAGAAGTCCATCGCTTTACACTGCTGTGTAGTATTCCATGGTATGGACACAGCATATTTGTTTATTATTCCCCAGTTCAGACATTTGGGTTGATCTTATCTTTGAAAATTAAAAATAAATAATGGCTTGGTGGTAAAATACTTGCCTGGCATGAGTAAGGCCCTGAATTCAATCATCCCCAGCACTGGGGAAATAAAAAAGAAGGCTTCAGCATGAATACCAAATTCTGGAGCTGGACGATTCTTTTGAAATTCAGTGAGATTTCCAGATGGAAAAATAAACTCCTGGGCTGGGGACCGAGCTCCGTTGGTAGAGTGCTTGCCTTGTGTGCACAAAGTCCTGGGTCCCATCCCCAGCACCACAAAAATAACTAAATAAACTCTTCACAAGTAGCCCAGTCCTCTTCTTCAACAATTGAAGAGGCGGAAGCCCAGAGATATGAGGGACTTACCAGATTGGTGGATTTAGGAGGTAGAGCTGAGATTGGAACCCAAGACTCTCAACTTACAGGACAATGTGAAGTTCAAAAGCATATCTTAAGAACCAGGAAAATAATAGTACCTGCTCGTCTTCAATTGCAAGGATCAAATGAGGTGATGTTTATAAATAACCTGGAACAGTGCTGAGCACATAGTAGGCCTTCTTACTGAAGGCCTACTATGTGCTAGTCTCTGAGTCAGCATCAGAGACACGCTGACGCGTGGAGAGGAAGCCTCCTCTGTGCTGCGGGCCAGCCAGGGAGAAGGTTTCAGGCACCACCCCTCCAGCTCCCTGGGGGTGCCTATTCCTGAGGTTGGTTCACTGCTGAACCCTGTGGCCTCCAATAGTGCCTGACACCTAGTAGGTGCTCAATAAAGAGATGCTAAAGTACAGGGACAAAGAGGCTCAGAGGAGGGCATGTTGTCAGACACAGGGTTGACAGTTGGGCAGAACAGACTTCCTTTGCTTAACCTCTCTGAGCCCCGTTTATCACCTATAAAACAGAGGTTCCAAACCAGCCTTGTGAGCAGGTGGTGAGGTCCACTAAGATGGTGTTAGCCAGGCAGGCAGCGGCACACACCTGTGATCCCAGCAGCTCAGGAGGCTGAGGCAGAAGGCCATCACAAGTTCAAGGCCAGCCTCAGCAACTCAGCAAGACTCTGTCTCAAAACAAAAAGGGATGAGGACGTAATTCAGAGCTGGGCATAGAGCTGTGTGTGTGTGTGTGTGTGTGTGTGTGTGTGTGTGTAATAAGCCCTTTCCTTCCTGTAACCTCCGTCTGCCCACCTGGAAATCAGATGATTCAACCAACGACCATTAAGGGTCTTCTAGAACCTTGGTTGAGCAGGTGGGAGACTGGGTGCTGGGTTCAAATCCCTGATCTGCTGGCTGTGTGACCTTGGGCAAGTCACTTCTCTGAGCCTTGTCTGTAACATAAGGGCCCTCACAGTGCCTCTCTCACCGGGCGGGTGCTGTGGCACTCCTCTTAAAGGGGCTTAGCCCAGGTCTGGGACAGAGGCTGGAGGTGGGACCTAGGCCTTTAGTTGGCCCTGTGAGAGCGCAACCATCTCCCCCTCCAGGACTCTGGCCCTCTGTCCACTGCCTCTTCTCCCTCATGGCTTCAGGACTTGCTCTCCCATGTCTACACCGCCTGCTGCCTGTGCCCCGCGGGGCTTCCTCCTCCAGATCTCCTGAACCTGCCACCAGGGTGCAGCGGGGCCTTGTGCCAGGAGCTGAAGGGGCCACCGGGGGAGGGGGGGGCCTGGATCCCAGGGCTGGGGTCATCTGAAGCTGTGGATGCTCACGACGTCCGCGGGGACCTGAGGCAGGAGTGGTGGGTGCAGTGACCGCCGTGTCCCTGCTCTTCTAGGCTGGCTGGCGGCCCCAGCTGCCCAGAGTGCGGAGGAGGTGGCTCTTCCCGGCCCTCAGCGGCTTCCTCTTCCTCTTCTCCGTGGTCATGACTGGCTGCTTCCTGTGGCAGTATCAGCTTCCCAAGCTTCCGACTGGTGAGTGCCACACTGGTACGGCCCCTGCTCCTGTCCCCAGGGGTCCTTTGGGCTTTGAGCTGCTGCCAAGCCCAGGGCGCAGGGAGGACCCAGGTTTAGACTCAGGAGCTCCGGCCTCCATTCCCACTCACCAGGCCTCGGGAACTGTGCACCTTTGGGCAACTTCCGTGACCTCTCTGGGCCTTGACGCTCTCCTGTATGAAACGCAGACCTCCCCTAATCCACCAGGGCTTCTCAAGCCCCCCAGTCAGGGTAAGACTCAGGGTCCCGAAAGGGCCAACAGTATTTCCCCTGCTCTGCCACCATGGTGGGATCTCGGCCCAGCCATGGGCCCAGCCCTGTGGTCAGCCCTGTGGCCCAGTGAAGGAGCCACCATTGCCGTCTCTCGCCTCTGTTGCCATGGCAACCCTGGGAACTCCAACCTGCTGGGATCCTAGAGGGATCTGGAGTGGGGGAGGTCTCTGGAGTGGGGGAGGCCTGTCTCCATGCCTGTGTCACCCTGTGTCACAGAGGCCCCCAAGCTCAGTGAGGGCCACGGCTCCCAACGTACCAGAGATCTTACGCCTTGGCTCCTCTTCCTCACGGGCGGCTCCTCCCTCCCACCGCAGCCCTTTCTTTCCAGGGTTGATTCCTCTATAAGCGGCTTCTCAGTTCCTCAGATGAAAAGACCCCGGGTGGGCAGGCTGGCCCGTCCCCTGTCCCCCGGGGCCATGCTTCTCAAGCCACCATCTTACCACTCCCTGGCAGACTGACATTGCCAGAAAGCACAAATGAACCATTAGGGAAAACTAAACAATACCCAGAATGGAAGCGAGTTTCTTATTAGTAGATTCAGCAAATACCGAATGGCCCCGTTGAACTGCCCCGAGTTCTGCCCTTTCCCTCCCACTGTGTCCCCACTCGTCACCAGTGGGAGGCCCACGGTTCACAGCCCTCGCCACTCAGGTCTGCACCCTCCACGGGCGTCACTGAGCGGCTGTGGGAGGCAGGACTCTCAGACCCCGCGCGGCGCTAGGGGGTCAAGTCTGCATGTTAGGATCCCAGGTGACTTTTCAGGTGTGTGCACCAGAGGCCAAGCTTGCCCCAGCTCCGCCCCAGGCCGACAAATCCCGGCTCTACTGAGCCCCGACTCTGATCATTGGCCTGTGCTGGGAACTTGCTGCCCCCCCCCGCCCAGGTGATCTTCCTGTTGAAGTGACAGACCTCCCCAGGCTCACTGGCTCTGGGACTCTGGGGCTGGCAGAGCCAAGTGGCTGGCGCGACCTGGGCCTCCTTCCGTGCAGCAGGCCAGCCAGTGGGGACAGAGGCCTCTCCCTCCCCGGGCCTCTCCTTTTCAGGAGGCAGGAGGTCTCCCAGGAGGAAATCCCTGGTCTCTGCTTGGAAGTCAAATGGCCCTCGTTCCATTGGCCTTAAGGAGTCATAAAGCAGCCAGACTCCTAAGTGCGGAGAGGGCTGGGTGGGGCTGGGTGGCAGGGGGCTGGCCTTCAGCCTCAGCACGGGGTGGGGGTGGGGTGGGAAGAGCTTCAGAACTGTGGCCCTGCTGATCCTACCACAGGACCGTGGCTCAGCTTGGGGAGGTGTCAGGCGGCCGTGGACGGCCAGGAGAGGTGGTTCCCGGGGGTCCTCAGACCCTCACCAGCCCACACTGGCCTCACAGGGTAAGCTCAGGTCTGGGAGCCCAGGAATCCGGCCCTGCCAACACGCCTACTGCCCCCCTGAGGTGGCGGGGCTGCCACACCTGGAGAGAGGCAGAGTGGACGCAGGCCCCCTGCCCCCTGGCTCAGGTCTGGTGACAGAAGGAGCTAGGCCTGGAGCCTAAGTGTGGCTCCAAGGCCCCTCCCCACCCTAACATGGACCAGAGAGACAGACAGACAGACAGAAGTAGCTAGGCTGCCCCCACGAGCTCAGTGAGTGACCACCAGGCAGGAAGCTGGCTGAGCCAGAGAGGAGGGGCTCAGTGGCCGCCAGCCAGGTCTGTGGCCTACTGAACCTCTGAGGCCAAGCAGAGGGCGGCGGGTGTGGACGGGCCTCCTCCGCCCCTTGCCCCTCGGGGCCTGCTGGTGGGCCCTGGGCGCTGGCCAGGCTCCTGGGGGGGACTTTCCCAGGACATGGCTCTGAGCTGTGCTGCCACCACCCCCTCCAGGGTGACCCGACTCTCCTCCTGACCTCTGTCCTTACTCACCATGTGATGTCCCCTCCAGGTTCCTCGGGGCCAGAGGTGACCTCCGCCCCTGTGAGGATGTGTCCCCGGCACCCCGAGCCTGTGCCCCTGGCCCACCCGCTCCCTGTGTTGAAGGAGGCCCTGGAAAAGGTCAGTGAGCACCGGAGGGCACGGGGGGCGGCGGGCACTTGTCCACTCACCCCCTTGCTCAGTGTGTGCTTCCTGAGCCGAGCTCTGGGGACGGGGCAGGAAGACCACACTGACCTGTCCCCAGACCCCCAGGCTGGGAGCCAAGGGACAGACAAGAGGACAAGTATGTCTACCACGGGGGCAAGAGTGGGGACAAACAGGGCTGGCTGGGGTCAGGGGGCTCTGGGGGGAGGGCGAGGGCTGCCCTGTGAAGAGGAGGCTGTGTCTCCCCGGGAGCCTGGGACGGAAGGGCGTCTCCCGACAGGGAACAGCAGGGAAAGGCCCCGAGCTGAGGCTGAGGATGTGGTACCCAGAGGACAGGAGGCCACACGGGAGGTGGGACACATGAGATGGGAGAAGGGGCAGAGTCCACGTCACAGAGGCCAGTGCGTGCCATCACACCCCCCACAGCACCGCTCTGCTCTGTGCCCGTCGGACCCACCCGAGTCACTCAGCCAGGAGTCTCGGAGCCAAGGAAACGCATCAGAACCCGGAGCTGATGCCCCTTGGTGTGGTGGTGGGGGACTCGAAACTGCCACCAGAGGGGCAGGTGAAGGGAAGGGGGTGGGGGGCCCAAGGAAGGGAAGGCAGGACCAGTGTGGGGCCAGATCGCCACCTGCAAAAGCCTGAGAGGCGTCTGAGAGGACAGGGGACAGAGGGTGCTCTGGGGCATTCAGGGGACATAGACATTTTAAAAAGCAGTGATGGCGGCCACAGTTGCCTGCTGTGACCCTGGTGCGTGGCAGGTGCCGGGCTTCGCCCTGTTGGCATCCCTCACAATCCCCGCCTCTGCAGGAGGAAAGGGAGGCCCAGAGAGGCGCGGCAGGCAGGGTGGGGACGAGGGTGGACAGAGCTGCTCAGGACGTGTCCATCACGCCCGAGGTGCCCGGCAGTCGTGGAGAACTGCGGGCAGTCCTGGTTCCGCCAGCCGTGGGCAGATGACGGCACAGCTCAGACTCAGTTTTCTCACCTGTTAAGTGGGGAGAAGCGGGAGGAGGGAGTGGGACGGTGAATGGGAATCGCTTTGTCCCTCCCGGGCACCTTCTAAGTGCTCACGGGCGTGAGCTGTCGTGGCCCCACACTTCACGGCTGACAGTGCTCCAACAGGCCCCGGGGCCTCTGCACACGCCAATCCCCCAACGCGGGCCTCGGTGGGCCCAGGCAGCTTTCCCAGGGCGTCGGGGTTCAAGTCAGTCACCATTTTCCAGCCCCCGACTTTTCTATTTTGCTAAGGAAAAGCTTCTTCCAGCTAAGAATCGTTTGCGGAAGCCCGTGTGTAAGACGAGCCCCGGGGGAGCCGCTCAGTGGAGGCCGGGTCCCTGGAGGACAGGTCCTCAGTCGCTGCTGTGTGGCGGGGGCTGAGCAGAGCCACCCGGGGCTGTGGGGGCCACTGCACCACACTCAGAGCCCCCCGCTCTCCCTCCAGGTGGACCGGATCCTGCGCCAGGCCATGTCGGCCCCGGGCCTGGCTGCCATGTCCGCGGTCGTCATTCACAACGACACTGTGCTCTGGACTGGGAACTTTGGGAAGAAGAACGGCTCTGACCCGAATTCTGGGACACCCAATGAGTACACCATGTACCGGTCAGCTGGGCCGCCTGCAGGGGTCCTGTGGAGGGGTGAGGGATGGGAGGGCAAAGGGACCTAGAAGGCAGGGATCCAAGAGAATGGTGGCTGGGGGTCTAGGCTGCCAGGGCCCATGATGAAGTCCTGACAGTTCTATAGAGGAGAAGACTGAGGTCCAGAGAGGACCAGTGAGTACTCAACTTCTCATCATTGTGGAACAGGTGAGGAAGGGTCCCTTCTGCAGAGCCCTTAGTCCCAAACTAGAAAGAGGTCCCTTGTCTCCCCACCCTTCCCATGTGCCACCCAGGAACTATAACCCCTTCCTGGGCCTTCACCCCAGGTCCCTGTGAGTTGGCAGCAGTGGCCCAGATGGGAGCAGCTTGGGACATTCAGCTGCACACCATGGGTCCCCTTTCCTGGATGCTGACCACAGGATCCTCAAGCTCACAATGCAAATTGAAGACACCCCAGGGAGACTGGGGGACAACAGGGACCCAGGGGGAACAGTCCTTTTTTTTCATTAGTTGTTGAAGGGCGGACCTGTATTTAATTGTTTATCTGTGGTGCTGAGAATCGAACCCAGTGCCTCACACATGCCAGGCGAGCCTCAGCCCCGGAACCAGTCTTCACACAGCGCCTTCTATTCGCTGTCACTTACTGAGCACTGTCCCTGCTGGGGATGCAGAAGCACTCACATGCACAGTCTCACCCAACCCACTTTACTACCCGTGCAGCTCTCAGAGAGGTCTAGCAACTTGCCCAAGGCCACCCAGCCAGTGAGAGGAGAGGACAGACCAAACCAGGCCGCCCAGAGTAGAAAGCGCCTGGAGAAGGGCCTGGCGCGGGGGTTGGTACTCAGGAGCGCCCTCCCACTCCAGCCCCTGCCCCTGGTGACCTCCAGCATCCCCAGGTGGTCCCCAGAGGCTTGGCCACCTCCTTCTCACATCCCGGTGAGTGGGCTCAGTGCTCCTCTAGGAGCCTAGGGGTGCAGGGCAGGAGTGGGTGGGGGGCTGACGGGTGGCCCTCTGCGCCCTGCGCCCAGGATCTCCAGCATCTCCAAGGTCTTCCCGGTCCTCATGCTGTACCGGCTGTGGGAGGAGGGCACCGTGGCCTCCCTGGACGACCCTCTGGAGCGGTACGCCAGCACCTTCACCATCCGCAACCCGCTGGGCCTGATGGACGGGCTGGAGGAGGTGGGCCCGGCCCCCAGGCCTTCGCCTGTCACCCTCCGCAGGATGGCCAGCCAGCTGTCGGGTGAGTCTCGGAACCGACCCAGCCTGACCCCAACCCCTTCAGGGGGGGACTCCTGGGACATCCAACAGGATCCCCGCTCTGCTCCCTCAACTGGCCACACTTGCTACCCACAGTGCCTGGGTGGTGGGCCAAGTGCAAGAGGTGAAGGTGGGAACGCAGAGGTGAAGGTTGGCGGAGGTGAAGGCTGGCGGAGGTGAAGGTTGGCCGAGGTGAAGGCTGGCAGAGGTGAAGGCTGGCGGAGGTGAAGGTTGGCCGAGGTGAAGGCTGGCAGAGGTGAAGGTTGGCGGAGGTGAAGGCTGGCAGAGGTGAAGGCTGGCAAAAAGGTGAAGGCTGGCAAAAAGGTGAAGGCTGGCAAAAAGGTGAAGGTTGGCGGAGGTGAAGGTTGGCGGAGGTGAAGGCTGGCAGAGGTGAAGGATGGCAAAAAGGTGAAGGTTGGCGGAGGTGAAGGTTGGCGGAGGTGAAGGCTGGCAGAGGTGAAGGATGGCAAAAAGGTAAAGGTTGGCGGAGGTGAAGGTTGGCGGAGGTGAAGGTTGGCGGAGGTGAAGGCTGGCAGAGGTGAAGGTTGGCAGAGGTGAAGGCTGGCGGAGGTGAAGGCTGGCGAAAAGGTAAAGGTTGGCCGAGGTGAAGGCTGGCGGAGGTGAAGGTTGGCCGAGGTGAAAGCTGGGAACGTGGATCAAGCCGACACACCAGCTCATGGGTCAGAATCAAGCTAAGAGGCCAGATCTGCCTATGAGGTCAGCAGCCAGTCAACAGGTTGATATTGTGGGCTGGTCCACAGTGACGGCCAAGGGCCCCTTAGTAAACAAATAAAGGTTACAAGCCACGGAAACACAGGTGGGGACAGAGGCAGGATCCACAATCCACAGGAAAGGCTCTGAAGAATGTTTTAAATAGTGCAAGGATCCCCCGGCTCATTTCTTACAAAATAAACACAAATTAAAACTACCCGGAGAGACACATTTCCTGACCGGCAAAGATCAAAAGAGCGGGTTCACCGAGTGGGTGAGGTCACGGTGAACAGGTCCTTTTACACTAGTGGTGGGATCTGAAGTTGATGGACGGAGGGCAACTGGCAGATTTATCACAATTTAAAATGCAGGGTTTTCGGGGGCTGGGGTTGTGGTTCAGAGGTAGAGCGCTTGCCTAGCAAGGGCGAGGCCCTGGGTTCGATCCTCAGCACCACATAAAAATAAGTAAATAAAGACATTGTGTTCATCTATACCTAAAAAATAAATATTAAAAAATATATTGAAAAAATGCAGGGTTTAGGGTGTAGCTCAGTGGCAGAGCACACACTCGACATGCCTAAGACCCTGGGTTCCATCCCTGCCACCAAAAATATATACCCTTGACTCAGCCATCTCACTTCTAGAAAATTCTGTATTCATGTGTAGTATAAAGTATGTCCACAATTTACTTTAGCAAAGTTTGTAATAACAAAAGATAGAAGCAACCAATATGTGCATCAATAGGGGAATGACTCCATGAACTGACATATATACATAATCAAATATTATGTTGCCCTAAAAAAGGTTAATAATGTTTATGTACTGAGATTGAAGAAGGTGTGATATTAAGTAGGAGAAAAACTCATAACAGCATATAGACTATGCTACCATATAGAGAATAAAAATAAAATATATGTATAAATACAATGTGTATAATATGTATAATGTGCACCTAATCTGCATGCAACACATGTGCGTATTAGGGATGAAGATGTTTTAGTTGAAACGTGCACCCAACATCTTGGGAAGGAACTAAAGAGACTGAAACACCAGGCTGCCTCTGGGGAGCGACGTGGTGGCTTTACTGCGTACACTTTGGTGATTTAGGGTTTTGAGTCACGTAAAGGAATTACTTAATAAAATGATTTACGGGACGATGATGAAAGCAGGATAACAAGTCAGGATGCAGGTGGCCGGGCAGGGGAGGCTGGGGCTGTGGGACAGGCCGGGGACAGGAAGGGGGCAGGCCTGGGTCAGGAAGGAGCGCGGCCAGGAGGGACACGGGCTGGACAGGGAGGGATGCTCTGGAAGGTTCTGAAGGACCTGCTGTCGGCCTCTACGCCTGTCTGCCCCCATGGATGGTGACGGAGAAGGTGAGGTACCTTGTGCCTCCAGGTGTGTGGCCTGGCTAAGGTGCAGAAGGCCAGCGTCACCTGCCCGTCCCATATGCTGTGCTTGGCTCATATTTGGGCCATCAATCCATAAACTCCAGAAAGCGGAGTCCTGGGAAAGGGCTGCCGTTTCACCTTCTCACAGTGAGTTCAGGACGTCCCTCCTGGCCTTGCTCCAGGCCTGACACTTCCCGGTGCAGAACCTGAGGTTCCGCAGAGGGATGGGTCCTCCTGAGATGGCAGAGCAGGACAGGATCAGAGTCTCCATGGGCGGAGGGTGGCCTGGTGGATAAGCATACAAGCACCGAAATTCCCGCTCTGTCTCCTTGCTGTGTGATCTTGGGCAGGTCACTTAACTTCACTGAGCCTTGTTTTTTTTCCTTGGTAATAAAGTGACAGTGGCTGGGTGTGGGGCTGACACCTATAAACCCAGTTACTCCAGAGACTGAGGCAGGAGGATCATGAGTTCAAGACCAGCCTTGGTAACGTAGTGAAACCTTGTCTTAAAAAAAAAAAATAAGAAAAGGACTGGGGATGTCGCTCCGTTGTAGATGAAACTGGGTTTAAGTCCCAGTATGAAAAATAAATAAATAAGTCAATCAATGGAAGGACTGGTTCAGGTCACTATTATGATAATGAAAGCACGATAACGAGTCAGGACGCAGTGGACAAGTCCCCCCAGCACCCACACAGCAGGTACTGGTCTAGCAGCTGTGCCTGTTACTCTGGGGGAGCCTGAGGCGGTTGTCATTTTGGGGGTTCTCTTTAAGAATGGAATATTATAAATGCAAACTATGGTGCAATCTCAGCCACAGGAGAGGCTGAGGCACAGGGTCGAAACTTGGCAAGACCCTGTCTCAAGAAAACAAAGGGGACGTAGCTCAGTGGCAGGGCGCTCCTGGGTTGGTACCCAGTCCTGAACAGGGAGCCGGGAGCTGTCTAGGCCTGGGCAGGGCGCAGGGACATCCACCCTGGCTCTGACCCTAGGGCTCCCCCTAGGGGCACATTGTGGGTTTTCTTCATTTATAACTGGAACCCGGCACAGGGCTGGCTGCAGGTCAGTTAAGAAATATCCCATCCCCACCCCATGAAAATACAAGGGAGATGGTGGAGTAGAGGAGGGGTGGAGGAGGGATGGGAGGAGGGAGGGAGGAGGGATGGGAGGAGGGGATGGAGGAGGGGGGAGGAGGGATAAGAGGAGGAGAGGGTGGAGGGGTGGAGGAGGGATGGGAGGAGGGATGGGAGGAGGGAAGACCCGGGGAAGGACTCTGACCCGACTTCTCTGTGTACCTATGTGAACACACTACAGTGAATGTTACCTTTATGTACATCTACAAGTCCCTGATTTTAAAAATATGTATAAATAGAAGAAAGAGCAGTAAAGGAAAGGGGGGGGAGGAAGACAGGGAAGGGGAAGTACTGCAGACTGATCAGAACACACTGTACCCCGCGCTTGCATCATTAGGCTAAAACGAACCCCAATATTGTGTGAATCTAAAATGAACCAATAAACCATAATTTAATTTCAAATATCTCCCCTGGCTCCTCCTTGTCTCAAAGGGGCCACCTGCAGCTGCTCTAGGCCCGCAGCATCCTGACGACCCCCCACCTTTCCCTCTGGGCTCCTCTGCCCCGGGGTTCTTTCTTCTAAGTCTCACAGGGAGCAGAGGCGGCTCAGAGAGGGCAAGCCACCAGCTCAGGGCTGTGCACCCCGCATGGCTGGAGTGAAAACTGACGCCCAGGGCTTGGGACTCCACCTCTGGCTGCTGGGCAAGCCCTGAGGTCACTCCTGGTAGCCCCCACCCACCACAGCCCCTCTGGTGGCCCGTTCTGTAGGCTTCCTCTCAGAAACCTGTCCAGAACCCAGCCGCTCCTCACCACCTCCATGGCTAGCGTGTGGTTCAGGCCATGACAAGCATGGTGGCCCTCTCCTGCCGCTTCCGGCCTCCACAATCACCCTGACATCCTGCTTTCACACAGCAGCCAGGGCCCCCTGGTAACATATAATTCGGATTATGTCATCCCTCTGCCCCAAACCCCTGCAGAGGCCCCAGCCCGCTCAGAGGGAAGTGAAACCCTTCCAGTTATCTGCACCTCCAGTATCTCTCACTCCTGTCTCCCATCTCATTTCTTGCAGCCACATGGCTGTCCCATGCTGTTCCTTGAAGATCCCATGACATTCCTACCTCAGGGCCTTTGTACTTGCTGTCCCGCTGCCTAAGACATCCTTTTCTTGCCTGACTCACTTCCACATCTCCTCCAGGGATCACTTGCTCAAGGGTCACCTTCTCCGAAAGGCCTTCTCTGAACATCTTGTAGAAAGGAGAGTCCCTCTCATCTGATGTGGAGATAATGCCCTCCATAGCATGCATATTTATGAGAATGTCCACTCCACACAGCAGGGACTTTGTTCACTGCTGAATCCCTAGTACACAGATCAGTCCTGGGCACAAAACACATGCTCATAAATTGGTGACAGGTGCCTGGATGGACGGACTCCCAAGCCTGTGATCCTTCCAATACCTGTCACATCCAAGACATAAAATCTCAAGTGGACAGAGGAGCCAGTTCCACAAAACTGGATTGATCACTGACCTCAAGAAGTTATTGTGGAAATTAAATGTTCTATAGTCGATAACAATTAACGTTTTTTATAGTGGTGGGGATGGAACCCAGGTCCTGGAGCATGCCAGGCAACTGCTATACCACTGAGCTACACCTCCAGTCCAGAACTATTATCTTGTGAGCAGTTAGTATGTGCCAGGTACCTGTCACATCAGCCCTATGACATAGGCATTAGTCCCCTCATGTTATAGATAAGCCTTGGCTCAGAGAGGTTCAGTGACTTCCCCAATGAAACACAGGCCCAGCAGGTCTGACCACTGCTCTTCCGTAGGGCTGCCCAGGAGGCTACGCTCCACCTCGCTGCTGTGGAGGGGCAGCACCCAGGAAGCCCTGAGCCTGCTCAAGGATGACGTGCTGGTGGTGGACCCAGGAACCAGGTGAGGCGGTGCCCTGATACCAGCCACATGTCAGGTACCTCCTGAAGAGACACACACACCTGTGAACAATCCTGGAGGGTCAGGGTCAGCAGAGACCTGGGACATCCCTGAACAGTCCCTATCACCAAGGCCTCCAGCGGGAGGCAGAGCTGGCTCGGGGGAGCTGGACCCAGAACCCAGTTCCTTCCATTCATCAGCTCAACAGCGATCAAGCACCTTCCCCCCAATTTCTCTTTGCTTCTCCCAGTGCCGAATCTCGGGGCCCTCTTCCCCTGAGGGAGAGAGGATCCAACTGAAGTGGACATAGGCTGGGGTCCTCCTTCCAACTCTGCTCTCACTTGCCCTGTGACCTTGGGGGAGGCACTTGACCTTGTGAACCTCATGGTCCTCCTCTGTAGAAGCAAGGCTGCAGGCTTGGAGTCAGGCGAGCCCATCTCATCCATCCTGGGACTTCCTAGGGCACTATCTTAGAGATCTGAGACTGCATCGCTTTTACTGACTATTGGTGAATGTCATGCACTGGCGGAAGGAGAGTGAGACTCATGTTTGATGGTCCTTGGGCTACATGGTCATTATTTCTGGCCCCGCCCCATTAATAGTCTACAACTTTAATCTTCCATTTGACAAAGTAAATCATAATAAAAGTGTAAGGCACCAGTAAGATCTGTTTTTCCACTTTCCCCCATGTCCTGCTGAGCCAGCTCTCCTCCAGCTGTCCTGTGCCCCGGGCAGTTTCCTGCTCCTCTCTGGGCTGAGTCTTTCCAGACCAGAAATGGAGAGTTACTTCCAGTGACTTCTTAAGTCTCTTCTGGGTCTGATGCAATGAAGCGGGTTCCTTCCGGGTGGCATGTCAGACAGCCTGGGCTGGTGGAAGGGGCTAACCAGGGTCTGGAGAAGTCTGCCCAGAGTCTGACTGTGATTTCCACTGCCCTCCTAACAGATGCCATTACAGCACGATGGCCTTCTCCCTCCTGGCCCACGTCCTGGCAGCCCACACCCCGCAGGGTGACTACCAGCGCTGGATCTCAGAGAACGTGCTGGAGCCTCTGGGGATGGGGGACACGGGCTTCGACCTCACGCCCTCGGTGCGCGCCCGACTAGCGGCCGGCTTCTACGGCAGCGGGCGGCCGGCCCCGCTCTACGACCTGGGCTGGTACCGTCCGTCGGGACAGATGTACTCGACCCCCGCGGACCTGGCCAAGCTGGCCATGGCGCTCCTGGGCAGTGGGCCCCAGCGGCTCCTGCGGCCCGACGCGGCCAAGACGCTGCTGGCGCCGCTGCTGGCCTGCCCCGGGGCCTACTTCGCCAACGAGACGGGCACGCCCTGGGAGTTCCACGCGCAGCGCGGCTACCGCGTGGTGCGCAAGGACGGCGACCTGGACGGCTACGCCGCCACCTTCTCGCTGGTGCCCCCGCTGCGCCTGGGCCTCGTGCTGCTGCTGGCCGGGCCGCGGCCGCCCGGGCCCGACCTGGTGGCGCAGGCCTACGACGTGCTCCTGCCGGCCATGGAGAGGGCCCTCCGGGAGGCCGAGCGCAGCCCCGCCCCGCCGCCCAGCGCGCGCCCCTTCGCCGGCTACTTCACCTTCGCCAACCGGACCTTCTACCAGGTGCACGCGGGGCCGGCGGGCGAGCTGCGCCTGCGCCAGTTCGGGCCCCGCGTCGAGGCGCTGGTGCCCCCCGCGTTCCGCACGTTGGCGCTGCGCCACGTGCGCGGGCGCGTCTTCCAGCTGCACGTGGCCCGCGAGTTCCCGTGCGCGCTGCCGCTCGGCGACGCCTGGCTCTCGCTGGAAGCCCAGCACGGGCAGCTGGTCAACTTCTACCCGTTGGACGGCCACGGGCTGTCCCCCGGCTTCGACGTGCCCGGCCTGAACACGTACCAGGTGCTGCGTGTGCAGCACAAGCCGGCGTTCAAGGCCCAGTGAGCCCCCTGGGGTCTGGAGCCTCCTTTCCCCTGACCTCCAGCTTGCCCGCCTGGGCCTGGAGACAGGAGTCCGCAGGGGTGTCTGGTAGAGAACCCGAGTAGTTGTCAAAGTGGGGTCCTCAGCCCTCGGACAGTTGGCCGACTGTCCATTGTCCGAGGGGGAGGAGAAATTAAGTACCGGGATGTAGAGTAAGCATTTAGAAATGTAAGCCTTGACGTAGTACCTCTGTGTCTGTTGGGATTAAGGCAAGATAAGGGGTTGTATTTTGTCTTTTAAAAATCAACCTTATCCGATCATCATTTACTTAAAATAAAACACACCATCCAGGGATGATTGGGATGATTTTTTAAATTTAATTTTTTTTTTTTTTTTTTGCAGTGGTGGGGATCAAACGCAGGGCACATCGTGCAGGCTGCGCACTCTGCCACTGAGCTGCACCCCCCACCCCTATTGGATGATCGTGACAGATATTTATACCCACCACCACAATCAAGATATAGGAAATTTCCACCCCTCCTATTCCTTTGCAGGCAGGTCCCTCCCCCTCCCAGCCCCAGGCAACCACTGATCTGCTTTCTGTCACTGTGGATTAGTTTCGCCTGTTTAAGAATTTCACATAAATGGAATCATACAGTGTAGTCTTTTGTGCCAGTCGGCTTTTGCTCAGCATGCTGTTTCTGAGGTTCATGTCTTTGCCTGTATCAATAGTTTGTTCCTTTGTATTCCACAGTATAGATATGCCACACTTTGTTTATCCTTTCACCTGTTGATGGACATTTGGGCCGTTTCCAGATGGGGCTATTATGAAAGGGCATTCTTGTACAAGTCCTTTTGTGAATGCATGCTTTCATTTCTCTTGGATAAATTTCTAGGTGTGACTGTCATGCAGTTTTCCAAAGCACTTGTACCATTTTACATCCCTAAACAGCATATCTCACTGTGGTTTTAACTGTGTTGTATTTATTGATTTGTAAAAGCTCTTTATATACTATAGACATAAATCCTTTGTCAAATATATGTATTGCAAATGTTTTCTTCCAGTTTTTGGCTTGACTTTTCATTTTCTTTTCTATTCTTTTTTTTTTTTTTGGTACCAGGGATTGAACCCGGGGGTACTTAACCACTGTGCTGCGTCCTGGTTCCCAGCCCTTCTTATTTTTAAATTTTGAGACAGGGTCTCACTGAGTTGCTTCGGGCCTTGCTGAGGCTGGCTTTGAACTTTTGAACTCCTCCTATCTCAGCCTCTGGAGCCGATGGGATTTCAGCCACAGCACCCTGCGACTTTCATTTTCTTAATGTTGTGTTTTGAAGAGCAGAGTTTTAACATTTTGACGAATTTTATGTCTGTTGAGTCTAATACAGAATTTGGGCTTGTATTTTGCATGTCTTTTTTTAAAAACAGTAAACTTTATTTTGAGATAATGATAGATCCACAGGCAAGTGTCAGAAAGAGTCAGTGTGTCGACACCTGCCCCGGGTTCCTCCAGTGTGGGCATTTGGTAAAACAATGGGAAGCAAGATATTAGTAGAGCACGATCAAGATCCAGGAGAGCTACTTTAGCAGGAAAGACCCTCCTTCCCCTTTCCTGGCCACACCCACTAACTTAGCAGTCCTACCCTCTCCTTAGCCCTTGGCACCCACCAATCTGTTCTCCAGTTCAGAAATTTTGTCATTTCAAGAAAAGCATACAAATGGAGTCTGTGGTATGAGAGGTTTTTGGGACCCTCTCCCACTCCTGGTAATTCTCAAGTTGCTGGAGGTCTTTGTATTTTCTTTTCTTAGTAGTGGTTTCTTGGAGTTAGCGCAAATGTCTAACCATTTGCTTGTTGAAGGACATCTGGGTTGTTTTCAGTCTGGGGCTGTCAAGGACAAAGTTGCTTACAATTTGTTTACAGGCCTTTATGTGAACTTGTTCCTATTTCTCTGGGATAAATGCCCAGGAGTGCAATGATGGGTCAAATGGTAGTTATAGGCTTAGTTACTGCCAAACTGTTCTAGGGTGGCTGTACCCAGCTGGGGGGTGTGGCTCAGGGGTAGTGTGAGGACCTAGGTTCCACAAAAATAAGAGTGCCCCTACCATTTTACTTTCCAGTCAGCGGTGTATGAGGGATCATTGCCACACGGTTTTGTCAACATTTGGTAATCACTCTATTTTATTTTGGTAATTTTAATAGATGTGTAGTGACATATCATGGTGGTTTTAATTTGCCTTTTCCTTTTTTTTTTAAATAGGGTTTTTGTTTGTTTGTTTTATTTATTTTTTAGTTTTCAGCAGACACAACATCTTTGTATGTGGTGCTGAGGATCGAACCCGGGCCGCACGCATATCAGGCAAACGCGTTACTGCTTGAGCCACATCCCCAGCCCTGCCTTTTCCTTATAGCTATTGAAGTTGAACATCTTCATGAGCTTTTTGTTTTCTTGCCATCTGGATAGCCTCTTTAGTGAAATCTCTCTTTATATTCTTTGCCAATCTTCTAATTGGGCTGAAAGATTGTTTAGTTTTGAAGGCTCTTTACATATTCTGGATATGGTCCTTTGTCAAATATATAGTTTCCAAGTATTTTCTAATTAGTAGTTTGTCTTTTCATCCTCCTAGGATCTTCTGCAAAGCATTGTTTAAAATTTTTGCTCAAGTCCAATTGTGATAGGCTGAATAATGGTTCCTCAAAAGATGCACTTGTGGCTGGGGGTGCTGGTGCACCCCTGGAATCCCAGTGATTTGGGAGGCTAAGGCAGGAGGATCATAATGAGTTCAAGGCCAGCCTCAGCAATTTAGTGAGATTCTGTCTTAAAAAATAAAATAAAAGGGCTGGGGATGTGTAGCTCAGTGGTGGAGCACTCCTGGGTGGTTCTATCCCCAATACTGCAAATAAACAAATAAATAAAGCCATACATGTTCTCATCTTTGGAACCTGTGCATGTTACATTCTACAGCAAAAACAGGACTTTGCAGTTCGTGTTTAACGATTTTGAGATGACGAGATTGTCCTGCATTATTGGAGTCCTCAATGCAATTGCAAATTTCCTTGTAAAAGAGTTGCACAGGATGGTTCAACTCAGAAGAGGAGAAGGCAGTATGACTACAGAGGCAGAGGTTGAAATGACGCAACCACAAACCAGGAGATCCTGGCAGCCGCCAGCACTAAAGGGCGGATTCTCTCCTACAGCCAACAGAGGGAGTGCAGCCCTGCTGACCCCTTGGTCTGGCCCAGTGGCACTCATTCCAGACTGCTAGTCCTCAGAACTGTGAGAGTCCATTGTTTAAAAACCATCAATTTTGTAGTAATCCGTTACAGTGGCCATGAACCCAAATAAACCAAACTTATCATTCTCTTCTCTTGTGGGTCTTTGCTTTGGGTGCCAAGTCTCTGAACTCTACCTACCTCTAGTTCCCAAAGATTTTCTCCTATGAGATTTTCTAAATGTTTTATCATTTTGTAGCTTATAAAGTTTGTGAGCCCTTTGGAATTAATCTTTGTATAAGACGTGCGGTTTAGACTGGAATCCACATTTCCGCCTATGGATGTTGCTCTGGTTTGGATAAGTGTCCTCCAGACGCACATGTGTTGGCTGGGGTGTGGCTCAGTGGGTAGACCGCTTGCCTAGCATGTGTGAGGCACTGGGTTCAATTCTCAGCACCACATAAAAATAAATGAATAAAATAAAGGTTCATCTAAAAAACTATCTTAAGAAAATGCGCATGTGTTAAAGTCTTGGTCACCAGACAATTGGTGCTACTTGGATGTTGAGAGCCACAGCCAAAGGGGCCCCAGCAAACTTCCAGCTGCCAGCAAGCTTCAGACTGCCCCAGCAACATCTAGCTGATTGGCTCCTCTGCGGTGATGTTCATTGGGCTGTTTCCCTGCCCTTCAGACTGCCAGCTGATGATTGGCTCACAGCGGCCCCAGCAACATCTAGCTGATTGGCTCCTCCGCGGAGCTGCTCATTGGGTGACTTCTTTGGCTCTGCCCACGCAACCCAGCCAATCGGCCTCAAGAGAGGAGGATTGTGGGAGGTTGAGAGGCTGGTGTGGGGGAGAGAGGCTTGTGGAAGCCGGTGGTGGCAGTTGGGCTCTGAGGGTTTTTCCCTGGAGCTGTTTTGTTTGGCGTTTGTAGTTCTAAAAATAAAGTTAGTTTCTTTTTGACAAGTGGCTTCTGATTTGTGCCAAGCCAGACTTCGGCACTTGGAGACAGTGGAACTTTTTTTTTTCTTTAATTTTGTGGTGCTGGGGATTGAACCCAGGGCCTGCGCAGGTGAGGCAAGCACTCTACCAACCGAGCTATCTCCCCAGCCCAGATGGTAGGACTTTAAGAGGTGAGATCCTCCAGTCATTCGGGAGCATGTCCTGGATGGGGATCCCGGGCCCTGGCTCCTCGTCTTTCTCTTTCACTTCCCTGATGCTGTGAGGTGAGCAGATTCCTCCACCCCACATTCCTACCACGAAGCATTACTGTCTCACTACAGGCCCCAAGCAACAGAACAAGTGATCATAGGCTTAAAGACCCCAACTGTGAGCCATGATAAACCTTTTCTCTTTAGTGATTTCATGTATTCTGTTACAGTAACAGAAAGCTGGTCAACACAGATGTCCCGTTACTCCAGCACCATTTGTTGAAATGGCCATCCTCCGTTGAATGCCTTTGACACATTAACAAAAAATTATTTGGACACACACGGGTCTGTCTCTAGCTTCTCTGTCCCATTCCGTTGTTCTCTGTGTCTGTCACTCCATCGATACAACATAGTTTTGATGACTAGAGTTATATTTTCCTGTTATCTTAGTACTCTTGCTTTCTAGTTTGATTCCATTCTGACCAGAGAATACACGTTGTGTGATTTTAATCCCTATGCAATCTGCTGAGGTTTGTGCTGACCTGCTCTTCCTCATTCCGCTCTGCGACTTACATTGATAGTTTGAGTATTTACACCATGGAACGTGGCAGTCGTAACAAATCAGAGATTGATTATTTTTTTCTTGTTTTGTCGACTTTCTAGAGCTGAGAAAGTGTGATGGATAAAAGGTGAATGTGGATCAAACTCCACACTGCACGTGAGCATAGCCACTAGGCTGTGACCAGCACAGGACAAGTGAGGAAATATTCTTCCAGTATTTGAAAAATAAAAACATCACCTGATTCAAGAGAGAAGGTTCCCATGTCATAAGGGATTAGTGAAGTTCCACCATAATAATCATTGTTTTACTTATTTGGCCCCTTCAGTGACAATTGTCGACAGTATTTATGAACTATACTTGAAGAACACTTAAGACTTCACACCTGAGAAGAACCATCTCTGGAAGGTTGTGAGCATCAGTTGATAAAGTGTACATGGTAAAGGTGTCAGAGGTGGTCATCTCGGCCAGCTGTTCCCTCCCAGAGCCACCTCTGATAAGCTGGAAGTCTAGAGACAAACAGCAGGCTGGCTAGGTAACTACAGCCTCCAGATGAATTTCCTAGCCCTTCATCTCAGCCAGGTTGCTTTATTTTGTTGAGAAATCCAAAGTTAGAAACCTGAACCTGAGATATGGTATTAATAAGTCGGGACTGGGGATTTTATTTTTAAACTGGGGATTGAGCTCAGGGATGCTCTACCACCCAGCTATATCTGCACTCCTTTTTATTTTTTATTTTGAGACAAGGTCTTGCTAAGTTGCTTAGGTCTCGCTAATTTGCTGAGACTGGCCCCAAACTTGTGATCCTCCTGCCTCAGCCTCTCAAGCCACTGGGATTACAAGTGTATACTACCTCGCCTGGCAGGAGTGGGGATCTTAAAGGGGTACCTGGGGCTGTCGATGAGGGGAGACCCTTAGGCTCAGCCTGTCCCATCACTATGCAGGTGGGACTGCACAGCTTATGGTGTGGTTCCGTCCCGGATAGACCCAGCATGCGCTGAAAACATCCTAGTTGAAAGTACACACTTCACACACCTAGTTTAGTGAACATCATAACGTTAGTGAGGCGGTGCTCTATAGAGCGTGGGTTGTTCTCCCCACTCCCATGTGATCGGGTGACTAACTGGAATCCGGGCTTGCTGCCACTGCCTGGCATTGCCAGAGAGTATCGTGCAGCATATCGCCTGCCCCAGAAAAGATCAAAATTCAAAAAAGTGGCGTTTGTGCTGAATGCATGTCTCTCTCACACCATGGTAAAAATAGAAGACTCCTGGGGCTGGGGATGTGGCTCAAGCGGTAGCGTGCTCGCCTGGCATGCGTGCGGCCCGGGTTCGATCCTCAGTACCACATACCAACAAAAGATGTTGTGTCCGCCGAAAACTAAAAAATAAATATTAAAAAAAAAATAGAAGACTCCTGAGTCGAGCCACTGCAAGTCTGGGACCATCTATGCCTCCAACTCCCCAAGCCAGGCCTGAGTCCCTGCTGACAGGCGCTGCTTCTCTGGGTCTCGGCTCTGGCCTGTTAGCAGGCCTGGCCACCAGGGGGCAGAGTGGCTCCACAGAAAGAAGGCAGGCCTGGCTCAGGCTGCAGTCGGCAGCTCCGAGGCTTGCGAAGGAGTCTCACTACTGAGCCCTGCCGTGGGCTGGGCTGGGCTGGGCTGGGCGCTGTGGTGGATTTCAGCTCTTGGCTTGCAGGCTGGTGGTGGCTTCAGACCTCCAACATGACTTGGGTCCCCATTCCTAATGTTTCCAATAACCACGTGCGATGAAGCTGACCACGCCCTGACCCCCGGCCCCATCCTGGACCCAGGTCCTGTCTTGCCAGCTACCCTACTTTCCGTGGTTGGCCTCTTGACCTTGAGAAGGTCACTGCCCTCAGTCATCTTACTTCTAAGGATCCCCATTTCCAGCCCCTACTTCCTCTATTCCTAGGTGACTTCCGGATCCTCATTCCCACCCGGACAGTGTTCTGGGCTTTTGCACTGTGTCCATCATGCTGCAGGGCGCTCCGGACCCAGCTTGGTCCCAAGGACATGGCTCTTGTTGCTCTGGCATTTCCGCTCATGTCCTTGCTCCTTCTCTGCCGTCACCAGCCTGTCCCTATATCGATACCTGCCCCCCTGATTGCTTCCCTACCTCCACACTTCTATATGCGGCTGCTGCCTTGATGTTCAAGCCGCATTTCTGACGTGTCCCTACAGAATTCTCCACCTCCGCCAGACCCACCTCCTCTGCCGTCTGCACCACTGCAGATGGTGGCCGCTCCGTCTTTCCTGTTGCTCAGGCCAAACTCTTTGGAGGCCTCCTCCCCGCCCCCCCTCCTCACACCCACATCCAGTCCATCAGCAAATCAGGTCGACCTTCTCTCCCACTAGCCAGAGCCCAGTTGCTTCTCACCATCTCTGCGCCTGCCTGTCCATGCAAGCCACCATTTTCTCCTTCCAGGACCGTCCAGCGACTTCCTGTCTCCCTGTTCCACCTGGCCCTTTGCGTGGTGGACTTGTGCCTCAGCCCAGCTCACTACAGCACCCAGTCAGGCAGACCCGCATCCAGGTGTGGCTGAGAAGGTGTGATTTGTAGATGTGATTAACAGATTACGGAGGATGATCTCCCTTACTGAACGTCAACTCAGGATTATCCTCTGTAATCTGCGTGGGCCTCATTTAATCAGCAAAAGGCTTTAAGAGCAAGATGGAGGCTTCCCTGAGGGAGAAGGGGTTCCCATGGACTGCAACAAGCCGCTTCTGCCCAAGTTTTCCCGCCTGCCGGTCTGTCCTGCAGATCAGGGGTTTGCCAGCCAAGCTGCAGAAATGCATTCCCAGAAATAAACCTCTGAATATATGCCCTGCTAGTTCTGTTTCTCTGGGGAGCCCTGATTGACACCTCCCCACCACATGGGAGCTGTGCTTAGACACCAGACAGCAGCACTTGCCTTCTAGAATACTCCATGGGCTCTCCTCATGCCAAGAAGAGTTTGAGTTCTTGTACTTCACAAAGGGCCACAGCTCTTCCCGGTCTCTCCTGTTCCTTCTGCTCCAGCCATCCTGGGCTCGCTGCTCCTTGAACATGCCAGGCATCTCTGCCGACCTCAGGCCCTTTGATCCTGGGGTGCCCTCTGTCTGCAGATATTTCTCTATTCAAATGTCTCCTGGGGAGGCGTTCCCTGACCACACTGTATTTGCAAAAGGAGGGATAACACACATCAAGTGTGTTAGGTGCACTAATACTTACACCTGGAGCTTTTTTGCATATGCTTACACCTGTGTAACCACCACCTCCATCAAGAAGTAGAATGTTAGCCAGGCGCGGTGGTGCACACCCGGAATCCCAGTGGCTCGGGAGGCTGAGGCAGGAGGATCGAAAGTTCAAAGCCAGCCTCAGTAAATTAGCAAGGCCCTAAGCAACTCAGCAAAACCCTGTCTCAAAATAAAATATAAAAAAGGCTGGGGATGTGGCTCAGTGGTTAAGCACCCTCTAGGACTCCCCAAAACCCTCTCCCACTATTTTTTTTATCATTTCATCTCCACTTCTGCAGTGTGAATGTCCCACTTAAGTTCATGTGCTGGAGATCTCGTCCCCAATGCCGCAGTGCCGGGAGGTGGGACCTAATAGAGGTGACGAGGGTCAATGCTGTTATCTCGAGAGTGGGTTCCTGTGAAATGACTTCAGCCCCCTTTCACGCTGTCCGCGTCTCTTGCCCTTCTGCCTCCCGCCATGGGATAATGAAGCATGAAGACCCCACCAGATGCTAGACCCTGTTGTTGGATCTCCCAGCCTTCAGAATTTGAGACAAATACATTTCTGTTTATTATAAATCACCCGTTCCCAGGTATTCTGTTAGATTCTGCTCTATCATTCTAGTGCCTGGTGTTCTGTAGGTATCCAGTTCATGGATTCAGGTATTCGGGCAGAAAACAGACTAAGACAGCCATCTGGCATATTGTGTTCATTTCTTTTTTCTCTTTCTTTTTTTTTTTTTTGAATTTTTTAATATTTATTTTTTATTTTTTAGTTCTCGGCGGACACAACATCTTTGTTGGTATGTGGTGCTGAGGATCAAACCCCGGGCCGCACGCATGCCAGGCGCGCTACCGCTTGAGCCACATCCCCAGCCCCCTTTTTTTTTTTTTTTTTTTAAGTCCCTGGAATTGGACTCAGCAGCACTTAACCACTGAGCCACATCCCCCCAGCCCTTCTTATGTTTTATTTTGAGATAGGGTCTTGCTACCTGGCTTAGGGTCTCACTAAGTTGCTGAGGTTGGCTTTGAGCCTGCCATCCTCCTGCCCAGCCCCCAAGCCACTGGGGTTACAGGTGTGCACTGCCTCGCCTAGCAGGAGTGGGGGTTTTAATGGGGTACCTACCACCGTTAATAAGGGGACATCTTTGGGCTCAGTCTTCTCTGCTTCCCATCTCAGATCAAGGCCTGGCAGAGTGAGCATTTGGAGATGTAATCGGTCACTGTGGGGTGAGTGTGTGGCTCTGTGACTCCATTTGTATACAGGGCTGCGAGTGAGCGTGAGCTCACCTGCATGTGTGCTGGGTGGGGCTGTGTGGCTTTGCGTGTGGAGGCATCTTTCACTTACAAATGAATGCATATAAGCGCCAGTGCCTCTGGGTGCGTGCAGGGGTGAGGTCTGGGAGAAGACTGAGGTGAGGCTGTGGCAGCCCCAAGTTGTAGTGATCCAAGACTTCTTGGTCCCCACCCTTGACTGAGGACTCCCATGAAAGTAGGCACATGTCTAAGTCACTACAGCATTCCTAATACAGTGGGTGACCCCTTCCCTATGGCTTTGCTTTCCACAGTTTCTGTGAAAAACTGTAGAATTCTTAGTCACCCACGGACCGATGATATTAAATGGAAGATTCCAGAAACAACAAACTTATGTTTTAGATTGCACATCATTCTCAGTAATGTGATAATTCCCTTACTAACCCTCTTCATCCTAACGGGATGTGAATCATTCTTTTGACCACTGTATCCATGTTGTATATGTTACCTGCCCGTCAGTCACTTAGTAGCCATCTTGGTTATCACATTGATTGGTAGGAAATTGCAGTGCTTGTGTTCAAGTATACCTTATTTTGCTTAATAATGACCTTGAAGTAAAAGCATAATGGTACAAAGGGAGTACCAGGGCATTAAACATGGAAGGATAGAAAACCAGGATACAATGTAGCCATGCTGCAGGATACATAGAAAAAAATCATAGCTCACATTGAGTTTGGTACTAACTGTGGTTTCAGGCATCCACTGAGGGTCCCAGAATATATGCATCCCTGAGTATAAGGGGGGCTACTGTATCAGCCTGGAGTCTGGGGTTCTGTCGGTGTCCAATTCATGTGTGATGAAGCAGCCCAAATGCTCGATAAGCTCTCCAGGGCAGAAGCCACTTCTGTTTTGCTCATGCTGTCTGGTGCGGCACCTTTCATATAATAAATAATAATGATACTGATAATGGTAATAGCAATAATAATAATCGGACTTCAGTAAGTACCTCTGAGTGAAGGAGCGAGTGGTCATAGGACAGCCTTGAGATCCCAGCCCCCTCCCAACTCTTCCCAGCAGCCCCAGCCCCACTCCACCAGCGGCCAGAGCGGTACCTGTGCTGGGTAGTTCTCACGGTGGCTTCCAGGGACACTGGCCCCCAGGACGCTCCCCCCAAGACGGGAAGCCTGTGACAAGGACACTTTGGAGGAGGTTCCCGTTGTGCCCCTGGCACACTGGAGCTCTGCGGCATCCCAAGATACAGAAATTGAACGAGCTTGCCCGGAATTTGCGGGAAGTATTGGAACACGGACTCCTCTCCAAATGTCCTTGTCCTTTGGGTGCAACGTCCACTGATGTCTGACGCATAGAGTGTCTGGCATGAGGCCAACGTTGTCATTGTTGTAGACGCAGCAGGGTGGGTGACAGGCCAGGCTCTGCCATGGCGGGCTCCCAGTCCTGCTGAGCCCCTCCTGGGTCTCCTCACGATCGCTGTCTCCCACACTCCAGGAGTTAGCTCTTGTGGCCTCCGTTTAACAGGAAAACGAGGCTTCGTACCATGAAGTGACACACAGGTCACACAGGGCAGAATTGGGGTGCAGACCCTAGATCCCTGGGGAAGAAGACAAACTTAAACATAGAAGGCAATTAGGAGAGCAGTTATCACTCAAGGTCAAGGCCCACCCCAGCGCCAGTCTCCATCCCAGACCTGACCCTGGCTCCATCCCTAGTCCCGGCAGACTCCCGGTTACCCTTCAGAACCCCACATGGGACTCCTGGGGGCTCCCATTTGTTCCCTGGGGAACAAACCTCAGAGAAAAGAAAACGCTGAGTCCAAGTGATGATTTTTACAATTCACATTTATTTTGGAAAAAAAAAAAAGTTCTGCTAAAAATACTCCTACAAAGGCATTGGAGTAACAGGGTCGGGGGCATCTTGGACACGGCTGGTGAGATTTCCTTGGTCACAGCAGTGGGGGTCTGGAGGAGCCAGGGGTGACTGAAGTCATTCGCCTGGCACCCCTGGCACCTGGTTGAGTGCTGCTGCAGAGCTGAGGCTGGGGCACAGCCCGGGAGGAGTCCAGGTGCTCTCTCCCGCTGCCTGGTGACAGGGGTCTGGGCTGGACGGGCAGAGGTTCCCACGGTGGTGAAGTGCTGTGGGTGGGGACCGTGGTGGGTGCAGCGTGCTGATGGCAGGGCAGGCTCCGGGTCAGAGGACACTTGCTGGCTGTGGGCCTGGGAGAGCCGGGGTGTCACGCCTCTGGTCTCTGGAACGGGAGTGGTCCTTGTCCCTGTCTGGCTGAGTAGTGCGAGCATGGGCCAGACACTGCGTGTAAAACAGTTCGGCACAGGCCAGGCACATGGTTGGCACTCAAGAAATAGCAGCTGTGGTGAGGACCCGCCAGGCAGCGTCTCCTCTGACTCCTGTGAGTGAGGGTCCCTGCCAGGCCCAGCCAGGGTAGCCTCAGGGGCTCTAGTGGATGGCCCTGCTTATCAGAAAGTCCCTGTCCAAGAGGTGGGAGCCATGAGACCGAACGCTGAGCTTTACGCCATCCACGGGCCCCTCCTGGGCTGGCCTCCGGCTCTGGAAGGCAGTGGTCACAATCGAAAGGGGTGAGGGCCCTTAGGAGGGGGCAGGGCTGAGTGGCCGTGGAAGCTGCATCCTGGCGTCAGAGGGGAGGAACGGGCCTGTGCTGCTTGCAGCAGACCTTCCCATGCCCAGCGTTAAGGCTCTGGCTCCAAACAGGGAAGCGGAGGTTTGGGGAATGTGCACCCCCCTCCCCATGACTTCCTCCCCAAGCTGAGCCATGGGGTCCCTACTTGGCCCCTGAGCTGAGCCACAGAGCCCAACAGCCAGAAGGTACCGCAGCCTGGCGGGGGGTGCTTCCCTTAGCTGCAGACAGGGGTGGACCCCTCCCCCCAGGAGAGGATTCTGCATGACGCTCCAAAGGAGGGTCTTCGGCCCTTGCCGAGGACCACCTCTAACTCAGATCCAAGGAGGGAGCTGTTCTTACCAGGGGCAGCCGTCCACCTCCCTCCCTCCTCCTCTGCTCCTCTCTCACTCTCTCCTTGTGCTTTATTTATTTATTTATTATTATTATTTTTAATCGCTAGGGCCCTTGGACTGGGGACCAGCAATGAAAAATGGGACTTGAAATTTCGAGAATTAGCAGCATAGAGCCATCTGGTGCTGGAATCACAAGAACATGAGTCCTTCCCCTGGAATCTTAGGATCAGGGGCTTTTGCAATCTTAGAATCTCGGAATCTTTCACCCAAGGAATGTGAGAATTCCTGACTGGAGCAGGCACAGCAGGGCCCCAGGGTGCATGTGGCCCTGGCTCTGACCTCCTCCCTCTCTTGTTCCCTGGCCAATGCCCAGAGCCCTCTCCACCAACAAGGGCCTTTGCTTCCTGTCCCTTCTTGAGGGAAAACTGTCGGCTTGGGAGGCCATGCCAGATCTGAAGCTCCAGCTCCAGCTGGTAGCCCCACCCTGCCTCTGCCGGCCCACCTGGCCAGGTGTTGAGTGAGCGGGTCTGGACTGCAGCGTTGGGGTCAGTGGGGTGGCCCTGGGTGGGCTGCGGGGCCCCTCTGAAGGATTAAATTCCTCTTCTTCTTCTACATCAGCTTCCTAGACGCAGCCTTCCTGCTGTGAGGCTAGCGTCAGCTGGACTTGGGCCTGGGGGTCTTTCTGATTTTCCTGAAATCTCAGCTCTGTCTGAACACATTCCTGAGGGTCAGCCCTACCCTCCGACTTCCAGAGTCCTAATCTACGTCTGAGTTGGGGCATTTTATCTGTCAATGTCCGACTTTCTCCTAATCCCTGTCTACACCAGACCCTCTCTTTGCAGACACTGGGGGAAGGATCTCAGATTCAGAGAATCTCCTAGTGTCAGAAACGGAGGCTCCTGGGCCTGACCCTGGGAATTCTGGCGGCTGGGGCGGGGGGGGGGGGCAGGGTGAAGCCTGGGATGCGGCAGGTTAAGCACTAAGCAGCCCAGGAGAGTCTGATCCAGGGGTTGACGGCAGACATTTCGAGTGGACGGACAGCAGGTGGGTGGCCAGGTTGGAATCTTCTGGAATCACCTCTGGGATCCTATTTTCCTCATCTGCAAGGTGGGGAGGACAGTACCTGGCACGTGGTAAGTGCCCGGCTATTACAGCAATCACTCCTGGTGGCTGCAAGCTCCTGAGACCAGCCTCCCATGGGGCTGCCCTGAGCCTACTTATTTCCTGCACCGTAAACCAATTCTGCAACCAGTGCCCCGACCTTGTTTTCCTGAAGGGGGAACTGGCCAGCACTGAGGCCGTCCGCATCCTAACCTTTTAGGGCAGGTGCCATTTTATGGGAGCTGGGTCAAGGCCTACGGGTAGGGTGTGCACAGGTGTGAAGCACCACTCAGCACACTGGGGCTCCCCTGTGGCTTCCCCTAGTGTGATCCGCTATTGAAAAGGACAGGGCCCCAGGCCTAGGTGATCTGTCCAGGGCCAGGGGGAGGGAGCGGTTTTCCTGCCTACCTATTCACCTCCATGCTCCACTCCTCGCTGCCTGGCAGCTCTCAGAGAGGCCTGGAGGAAACAGGGTGGACACAGCTCCATGGGAATCAGGTAGTGCCAAGTCCAGCCCTGCTGTTCCAAGCAGCTTAAGTGACTCTTTGGATTATCTGCGTCAGTGAGGATGGAAGTTAATCAATGAGGGCTGCACCAGGGGCTCTTCCTCCCTGGCAGAGGGGTATCTGGAGAGCCTGCTGCATCTGACGGAGGAACTGATTCCTCTTCCTAGAAGCTGACACCTTCGTGCTGGAGACTCTACAGCTAGGCCGCACAGTACACCCAGCGCTTCCCTTCCCTGACCTCAGCCCACACCTTGCACCTCTCCTCTCCCCTCCACACCCAGGTCCACTGTGCTGGACCATGCTGGTTGCTGCCTCTTGGAGGTACCTTTCTCTCGACCTCTATCATTTTCAAGAGAGCCTCCCCGGAAGCCCTCCCTCGCAGCCCCAGACCCCTTTAGCTTCCCTTCTTTATCAGCCCACATTAGACACCACGCGCCGCCTGCCATCTAGGTCGGCAAGCTGGAGCGGTCCCCGGGAATAGATGAACCACGGCTCCCCGCCCCACTCTGCCCCCTGCTGGAGGTGTAACCCTGAGCAAGACACTTCACCCTGAGCCTCGGTTTCTCTCTCTCATATGGGGGAAAGGGGGGCCTCCCCACAGGACCCAGGTGGACACCGTGTTTGCAGGCCTGGCTCTCCCAGTCCCTGCTCTTGTTTCATAGATGGAAAACTACACTCGGTGAGGGGCCAGTGTCTCCCCAGATCCACATTCCACCTAGTGACAGGAGCAGGCTGCAGCCTGGGGTCGGGGTGCATCGCGGGGCCACCTGTCCCTTGAAAGCATTCCTAGGATTTTTCCTGACAAGAGTCTTTCCAGCTTTGGGTACCATCTTGGAACTCTAGGGGCCCTGGAGAGAGCCAGGAGTGGTTGAGGGCCTGGCACTGGGTGTGGGGGGGTGGCCTTGCGTCCTTCCCGTGCTTCAGCCAGGTATGAGGATGGCCTGGCAGGGGCAGGAGCGCCCAGCTTTGAACCTCATCTGTGAGGGTGCAATGCCAGTAAATGCCCACAAGGGGGTGGCAGAGAGCCCCCAGAGGGGATAAGGTGGGGACCATCTAGACCAGCTGATGCTCTGACCCTGTCTGAGTCTCTTAAATGTCCTCTATGGCCCTCTTCACTCTAGTTCCCCTATGAGGCCTTGGGTCCGACATTACGGCGATCATCTATTCGGATCGGTCTGCACGTGTCTTCCCAGGTGACAGATATTCAGAATGTCATCTCCAGGAAGATGCCTGCTGATGATCACCACCAGCAACCCATTTGGGGAGCCCAGAGTGGAGGGTGGCGGCAGCGTGGCTCTCTCTTACCCATCTCGCACTGCCAGATCTGCCAGGGTCCCGCTCCTAGAGCAGCTGGTCCCATTTCCACGGTGCCCTGGCCCGGGTTTGCAAGACAGCTTTCTTCCCTTAAGAACCAACTGTGTGCCGAGCCGCCGGAAGCTTCTCTCACACTGCTGGGCAGGTGGGGGCTGGCACTTGGGGAGGTTGAGCCAGGAAAGGATTAGTAACCAGGCAGCGGGCAGCTCGGAGCCGAGTGCCCAGGCCAGCGGGTAGCATACGTGGAAGGCGCTTGGCAGCATGACGTGCCACTCCCTGCTGAGCAGCCAGGGAGAGGTGGCAGAGGGAACTGCCTCAGCACTGGGAAGTGAGCTGAGACCCACCCCCGGACAGTCACAGTGATATCTGTCTGAGACCCTGAAGAGGAGACAGAGGGTCTAGATAGCACTTGTAGTCTGGGAAGCAGGTATGTGGGAGCCCAGGGCCACTGGAGACCTCTGGCCCTGGAGGGTAGACAGGCAGGCGTGCTGGCTAGCAGACACCAGCCTAGCAACTCGGGATAGGAAGCCATCTGACGGAAGCACCAATTGCCAGCCCCTTGTGGGGCCCTGGGGCAGTGGGAGGTGGGGGTGGGGTGGGCGGGGGAGGCTGGGGAGACAGAGTTAATCTAAAGAGCACCAGGGCAGCTCTTGCCAGAAGGTGACCTTGTGTGCTGGGACAGCTGCCACCCGTGCTGGGCATCTTTGGGGCACAAAAGGATGGCCAGTGGACCATTGCCGGCTAGTTTGTGGGCAACCTGCCAATGCTTTCCCGGTGGCTGTCCCTGCTGTGCCCCAGAGGCTCGGTCTCCTGTCTAATCCCTTCCTTCCCTCTGCATCACAGGCTCTGAGAACAGGTGAGCGACAGATGACAGGCCCGTCTGTGCTGGATGTGCAGACGCGGGGCCTTTAGCTGGTGGCCTGTGGCCTCCATCTTTCCCACTGGGCAGGCCCCTTAAAGAAACTCTGTGACAAAGGAAAAGGTCCTGAGATGGGGCCTCCCTGGCTCTTCCTCTTCAGCCAGACCCGATACTCAGAGCACCTCTCACCTGCCTCCTCCTCCTCCCCATCCCACAGGGAACCAGCGTGGCCTCGGAAAGGTGGGCACACTGGTGCCTCTAACTGGAAGCCCATGAGCACACTGGGCCCCCTCGCCCCCACTATCACAGAGCACCCTGACCACAGCTCACTGGACACCCAGAACCCCTTGCTCTGGCCCCAGCCTACTGAATGCACCCCCTGTCCACTCCCTGCCCACGGTGCACCTGCATGGCCCACCCCGATCCCCAGGGCATGGAACGCTGAGTTCCCAGCCACTTCCAATGCACTGCTTTTGCCGCCTGTGCCTTGGAGAAGCCAGAGCCAGAGAGGCCACATGGGGAGATATATATATATATATATGGTCCTCCATGTGTCTTCTCGGCCCTGCACCTTGCAGATCCTAAGGATGGGGGGAATCCCTTGGAAGAGCATTATGAACCACTTGGCATGTCCTTAGGGTGCCAGGGTCTCCTCTTGGAACTTACAGAGGACAGGGGTCGTTTTATAACTAAAGCGTTTATTTCCATTCAGTTCACTAACCGATCGTTCTGCCCAGTGCCTGCATTTGCTCACGGGAGGGTCTGTGGCCGCGGGTCTCCCGGTGGCCAAGACCTTCAGACCTGCGTGAGGCCTGGTGGGAATCAAGTCGCACACTTTCTTTCCGGAAGGAGAGAAGCAGGCCTGCCCGTCTGGAGGGCGCCCTGGAGGTGGGGTATCACAGTGAATGACCCAGGTCCAGGTCTCTGCGGCAGCCCGGTTCAGGCTCCCAGAGGTGAAACTGGGTTTTGGCCCCGGAGGGCGCTCGGGAACCTCGACGGAACCTATGTGCCTGGGAAGGACTGGACAGAGCAGGACAGAGGGAGGGAAGTGGGCCGGGCCTTCGGGCCCCCAAGGCCACTTCCGCTCAATCTGTTGCTTTCCAAAGCCATCCTGGGTGGGATGCTCCTCCGCCTCGGCGCCGCCCACCCCGGGCCACTCTCCCTCAAGTCTCTGAACGGCCCAGATGGCCCCGTGGCAGTTGGCTTTGGTGCGGCCTGGCAGCAGGAGGGAGGAGAGGAGCGTGTCAATGAAAACCATATAAAAAATCCAGAAATGTGCATATAAAATCTCGCCCTTGGTGTATTGCCTAAGTCAGTAAGCAGAAAGCACCTTCTTCCTGGAGAAGGATCAAGTCCTCAAAAGGTAGGAAATGTCAAAGTGTCACTTCATTGTCATTTAAAAAAAAAAAAAAAAGCCAACCAAAAAAAAAAAAAAAACCAAAAACCCCAACAACCCACCCCCCACCCCGCCAAACCAAAACCACCCCTGATCAAAATACCCCGGAGTCCACGAATCGCTGTAAACAAACCCAGATGCAAGATCAAGATCAACCCTTCTCAGTGGCAGTGTGGCTGACACAGTCACTGCAGCATCCGTCCTGGGGCGGGGGCTGGCCCCGGCTGTGCACGCGGTCCTGGGTGTGGAGCTGCAGGCCTGGGCGGCTGTACCCAGGCAGCCTGGCCCGTGGGACGCGTCCTTGCTCTCCCTGACCTGGAAGGACAAATCCCCTTCTCAGCCCCATGAACCGACAGCAGAAAGAGTCTCTCTCATTGGAGTTTCCAAACCATCCTCCAAGGACAGAAAGCTTGTTCTGTTCGCCCAGCGGGGCCTGGAAGGGATTTTCCCAGAGTGCTTCAGGGGGGCTGCCTGTCTGTCCGCCGGCCCGACGACGTCGCCTGGCTGTGGAGTGAGGCTCCCCGAGAGCAGCCGAGGACAGGAGAGGAGCCGCCCCTGATGCTCCCCTTCACATCTGTTTCCTGAAAGTGTCTCTGGGCCCTGGCCAGGTCACCTTCCCAGAGGGAGTTGGAGAGAAACTGCTTTTGGTCTCCGATGGGACGAAATCGCACGGATCTCCCAAGCCCTTTTTTTTTTTCCCCCAAGAACCGTCGTCGATTTCCTCGTGAGAATCCTCTTTCAAAAATATTCCTGTACGTCCCGCCCCCCCAGATCTAGATGCCTTCCCCCATTTCCCTTTTTTTTCCATCGTTTGAGTTGTACGTGTTCTTGGTGACGTCCTGGAGCGCTGCTTGTTCTTCCTTGTCGCCCGCGGCCTCCTGGCAGGTGGCTGACCCTGCAGTAGACGGGGCACCTGGGCGGCCGGCGTGTGGGGCAGAGGGGGCGGCCCGGAGGCAGAGGCGAGCCGAGGCAGGCGAGCGTCACACCTCCACAGACTGAATCTGATTCATCTGTGCCCGCATCACCTGGATACTGTTCAGGATTTTTTTCTGGTGGCCAGCCAGGGTGACCCCAACCCGGAGGATGTCCCTTTGGGAGAGAAGCACACGTGTTAGGGATACGTCAGGGCTGGAGAGGGCCTGGGACCAGCAGAGCGGGGTGGGCTTCCCCAGGCACTCTGCCCTGAGGGGAGCAAGGGAGGGGACGGTCAAAGCTGGGGGGGGTGACCACGTGAGCCGGAAGAACACTCCGGGAGCCAGGGCGCCTGGGTTCCCCTTTCCCTCTACCACGTGGAAGGAGAGAGGCGCTCTCCCTAAGCACCTCCTCCTTCCTTTGTTTCTTCTTCACCCTGGCTGCCACCCCACGCCCGTTTACAGGTGGGAAACCTGAGGCCCAGGGAATCACTTTGATTTGTCCACAGCCACAGAGCCAGTGGGGGGCAGGCAGGCTGGGACATTGCTCCTTACCCTCCAGGGTCCCCTGGAGGTGGGTGGGCATGGGGGCCAGTGGTGGCGAGCAGAGGCGGCTGGGTACTTACTCCATCATCATCTGAGACACAACATCGAAGGAGGTGAAGCCGGCGTTGGCGAAGCTCTCCTTGTACTGCCCCATCTTGATGGCCTCCAGCCACTCGTCCACCGTGTTAAAGCTGGTGTAGTCGGGGATCGTGCGGTCCAGCAGCGGCAGGTTGACGCTGGGGGTGACAGAGATGGTCAGGGCACAGGCTTGCAGGGACGGTGAGGGTAAGAACGTATGTGGACACACCTACTTTGTACACATGGGCATGCACATGTCTACTGAGCGAACCAAGGTTGGTGTGTGTGCGTATTCTGTGTGTTCATGGGCATGGGTTCAAATCTGTGCGAATATGCCCGCATCTCTGTGCGTGTGTGTGAGAGCCAGTGTGTGTGTGCAGGACTCCAAGCTGGGCTGCCTGGGAGCTTGGCTGAGGCTGGACCACAGGAGGGAGGCGGCGGAGGTACCTCTCTGGGTTTCCTATTTCCAGGATCAGGGGCTTGGGCTGGGCTGACTGTGACAGTCCCTCACTGCCACTGCCCGCCCACCTCTGCGGTGGTTTGTGGGCTAGGAAGGAGGCTGTGCTTGGGAACCATCCCCCCCGCAGATAAAGCTGGTGGCACTCATGGGAACAACTTCCTGGCTGGTGAGGGGTGTAAGGACTCTCATGAGATTAAAAGCTCAGGAAGATCTTGTCCCGAGTCGGGAGTGGCCGACACAAGGTCACGGCAAGGAGATGCAGGGCATGCCGAGGAGCGACAGAGAGATGCAAGCCTGATCTCTTGGCCACTTGAACTTGGTGGAGTCCCTGGGCTCAGCCAGACCTGGATCTGAGGACGCCTAGTGGATGGCCCTCAGAAACCCTGGGGGATTGTGGGTCCTGAAGACTGAGTGTGCAGGGTCAGCAGCCGTGGGACCTGGACGTGGCCCAAGGCAGGCCGTGGTGGGCTGCAGCCTGATGGAGCGGGCCCCGGGGCCTGGGGGAGGAGGGGAGCCCCTGTGTGCTGGACTCACGCTCCCAGGGCTGAGCCAGTCTTGCTGACGTGGGCAACGAGTGTGGGGGTACACGTGTGGGGGGGCACACGTATGTGTGGTATGTGCTTCCGAGTGGGGTGGGCGTGCAGGCGCCTTGAGTGTGTAGAGGTGGGGGAGCCTGAGACGGTGTCTGTGTGAGCAGCGCAAGAGCCTGTGCCTAATTGTGTGTTTATGTGTGCAGGACTTTGTGTGAGTGTGTGTGAGTGTGAGACATTATGTTGATGAGGATACACAACGGACATCAGAGGGTCTGGGTCTGAGTGTGAGGCAGCCGGTTAGTGATGGGAACATCTATTCACAACCACGATGCTGGATCCATTGGTGAGTTCTCTTAAATGTCCTCTCTGACGGCCTTTATAAGGGGCCCCCCTCCACCACCCACACAGTTCTGCGTCTTCTCTTCTGGACGGCCTTAATCCTGTGCTCCCTGCACCCCCAAAGTAGGCCAGATGCCCACCAAACACCAGTCTTATCCTTCTTCATCCTAAGGCACAGCTGAGAGCAGCTGCCTGAAGCAGGGGGCCCCTGTGAGCAGACTCCAGGAGGGGAGCTGGGCCCGGCCTGAGTAGCTGCCATAGGAGGGGGGCGGGGCCGGGATAAGGGGGCGGGGCCACCAGGGCGGCATCCAGAGGAGAGGGGTGGGGTGAAGGCGGGGCTGGGACCAGAGGGGTGGGGCTTGAAGGAGATGGGTGGGGCTATGAGCAGGGGGCGTGTCCGGGGCAGGCTGTACCCAGAGGAGAGGGGCGCCATGGCTTTGAGGCTGTTGGGGTTGCGGATCATCTTGTCCAGCGTGTTGACGATCTGGCCGAATTTGGGCCTGTGGTTGCGGTCCTTCTGCCAGCAGTCCAGCATGAGCTGGTGCAGGGCGCTCGGGCAGTCCATGGGCGGTGGTAGCCGGTAGTCCTGCTCGATGGCGTTGATGACCTGGAGACAGCACAGGGGCAGAGTGGGCTTGGCATCTGACCTCTGCCAGCCCACCTGGCCTCCTGTGCACTGCGGGCCTGACCTCTTTGGTGGCCACGGCAACCACCTGGGGTGGGGCTGACCTGTGTTCCCACCATCTATAGCCTCGGTCTGACCTGGAGCTGGGTCCCTGCCGTACCTTCTGTCAGCCTCAGCAAGTCCAGTGCCCTGAGGTGGCCTCTCCAGGTCTGCCAGGCTGACCCTCCTGGGCCTGGCTTCACCAGCTCCTCCTACCCCCCAGGTTTGACGGTCTCAAGAACTCCTCTCTTTGGCCCCCGGCTCTACCCCAGGGTGGCCTCGTTCTCCACCTCTGTGTCACCTACAGATCCAGCTAAGAGATAACCTCCCAGTCAGGTCCCACAGCACAGCCTCGAGCCCGCCTCGTGTCCCCTCCCCATGGCCCCCACCTGCTCTTCCATCAGGAAAAGGAAGCGGAACACCCCTCTGCAATCTCTCCTGCCACCGGGACAAGATTCATCTCCCACAGCTGGACCGGGGTCACCCTCCCTGCTCGGGAGGCAAGTTCTTCTTGTATGCGGAGATCCCTGGGTGGCTGAAACCCCTCACCGTGGGACCTGCCAACCTTTCCGGCCAGCTTTCCTCTCCACCGCTCCCAACCCCTCCTCATTATCACGTCTCTGGGCCTTTGTTGGGCTGTGCTTCCCCCCCTGGAAGCCCACCCCTCTGGTCCTGTGGCTGAGTCCCACTTGTCCTGGGAAGACTCCCTGGTTGATCTTGTCCCTTCTGCCCTTGCCTTGGTGCCTGTAGGGATCGACGCCCAACTTCTCCACTTCAGCACCTGACCAAGAAGTTCCCCATCACTACACTGGGTGCCCTGAATTCTCATCTCGTCTCCCAGGTTAGGTGGGGAACATGGAAGGACCGAGGGTCTCACTCAGGGCTGCCACAAGGCGTGTGCATGCTGACAACGGGCTGCTTTGGGAGCAGGCGGGCTTCCCTGCCACTCTGCACCCCGGAATCAGTCAACGCTGGGCTGGGAGCTGGGCTGGCAGCCCTCCACGTCAGAGGCCTGTCCCTCATCCCTGGGAGACTGGCACAAGGCCAGGGGTCCCTTTCTTCCCCTCCTCCATCTGTCCGCCCCCTTGGAGACTTACGTCCTGGTTGGTCATGTCCCAGTAGGGCCGCTCCCCGTAGGACATCACCTCCCACATGACGATTCCGTAGCTCCACACGTCGCTGGCTGAGGTAAACTTCCGGTACTGGATGGCTTCCGGAGCTGTCCAACGGATGGGGATCTTTCCACCCTGGGGAATGGATGGGAGGTTGGCCTGTCTGGCTCCTTCTCTCTCCTGCCCACCCTGAGCCCCATGCTGCATGAATCCTGAGGAGCTCCTCATCGTTCCCAGACTCGTCACGCTGCATAGACCACTGGCCATTTGCACAGCCTTCCTTCTGCATGACTCCCTTTTCCCACTCTGCCATCAGGACCCCCCATTCTCTCCTTAAATCCCACCGAAGGCCCTTCCCTGGCTCCCAAAGAGTTGCTGCCCCCTTCATCCCTCAAGTGTGCCTCATCTCTCCACCGAGGAGGACTACACAGGCGCAGCACACACAGGGCCGGCCTGCCTGGCTCGGCTTGCATGGGTCTCCTCTGGGGTCTCTGAGGACAGGGCCTGGGGCTTCTTCCCCTCAGTCCAGAACCCTTCAGCCTTAACAGCTGTCAGGGCGAAGTCCTGACCTTGGGCCTCCAGATTCTGGCCTGCCTCCCTCCCCAGCACTAGAGCCCCCACCTCACCTGCCCACCCCCAGCCTACATTCTGGTCACATGACCTTGCAGGAGACCATGCCGGCCAGCCAGCTCTACCACCCCTGGCCTCCCAGAGCTGGGTGACCTGCCCCCCTGCCCAGATGGTTTACATCGCCCCCATCTTAGGGCCCAGCCCGGGGCCTGCCCTGAGCAGGCGTCAGTGCGCCGTGGGGACAGCAGGATTTTTCTGCCTGCTTGTCTGCGCTGTGACTCCCGTGCTCCCTGCCTCCCCTTACCAAGGCGCTGGTGTAGGTGGGGTCTGAGGTGTCGTCCTCTAGGAAGCGTGAGAGCCCGAAGTCGGACACCTTGCAGACCAGGTTGCTGTTGACCAGGATGTTGCGGGCGGCCAGGTCGCGGTGGACGTAGTTCATGTCTGCGAGGTACTTCATGCCCGCGGCGATGCCCCGCAGCATGCCCACCAGCTGGATGACAGTGAACTGCCCGTCATTTTGCTTTGGGAGAAGTGAAGAAAATGGAGTCAACGGAGGAGAAGGCCTTGGAGCCCTGGATCCTCCTCACGCCGGGAACTGGAGCAGGGCCCCTGCCTTGGCCATGGGCTCCCTGTGGGAAGGACTCAGATGCCCAGGGACCTCAAAGAGGCCCAGGAGAGGCCAAATTCAGGGTGGTGGAGAGAACACAGGGCTTTGGAGCTTCGGGTTTGACTCTGGCTCTGCCCCTTCCTGGCTGTGCAACTATGGACCCAGGACCTAACCTCTCTGAGTCTCGGTTCTGTTCTGAGATAAACAGGAGGTGCATGGGCAGTATTTGCCAGGTGTCAGCCGGTCCAGTGGCATGTTTCTGCCACCCAGGCCAGTGCCCTCTGTCTAGCTGGTGGACTGATCTCCCGGGGAGTGGGGCATCAAAACTGTCCTCTGTGGGCCTCAGGCTCTGAACTCCTCTCCCTAGCCCAGGCAGTTTTGGGGAATTCTCAGATCTGATGAAAACCCTGGATAAAGCAACAAGACCCCCGGTGCCAGTCTGAACTCCCACCCTGACCCTCCGGCTGATGTGGGCAAATACTGCCCTTTTCTTCTCCTGTGCTAATGAGGAGGCACTGAGAACCCCTGCAGGGTTGGGGGGAGGGAGTGCTGGGATCGATTAGCAATGCCTGCCCCGGGGGAGGGATCGGAGGGGGAGCCAGCACAGGCCATTCCTGATCTAGAGCTCTGCCGGGGCCTGGTGTCGGGAGCTCTGCCCAGCCTTCCTTCCCTCCCCTGGACCCTCTGGGCTCCCCGTACCCTGAGGAAGGAGTCCAGGGAGCCGTTCTCCATGAACTCGGTGATGATCATCACAGGGGTGCTCTTGGTGACGACGCCCTCCAGGTGGATGACGTTGGGGTGGTCGAACTGGCCCATGATGGAGGCCTCGCTCAGGAAGTCCCGCCGCTGCTTCTCCGTGTAGCCCGACTTGAGCGTCTTGATGGCCACGAAGATCTCCCTCTTGCCCGGCAGCTTCAGGTGGCCACTGCAGACCTCACCAAACTCCCCTGGGACAGACACATCAGGGGAGGCGGGCTGTCATCGCCCTCTCCCTGTCCCCCCTGCTCCCGGGGCCTGCGGGGGCCCTTTCTCCCAGGTGGTCAGTTCTCCCTCTCAGACACAGAACCCGTCTGAAGTCCCAGCCACCTCGGGAGAAGAGAGTAGGGTAAGTAAGTCCTGCAGGGTTGTCCCGTGGCACCCGGTGGGGACCCAGGGAACCGGGAAATGGGGAGAGGGATCTGGAATGAATGACGGCAGGAAGGACCAGGCCCTGGGGGAGAGCCTGGGAATGGGGTTCTGGGCCCATTCAATCTCCGACTTGCTGGGCAAGGTCTTGGTCACCCCGTGCCTCAGTTTCCCCTTCTGTCTGCAAGGTGGTTTTACCGGAGGACCTTTGAGGACCCCTCTTCCTTGGGCTTCTGGGTCCCAGGGCCTCATGGTCCTGACCCCATCCCTCCCTCTGCCCCAGGAGTACACCCTGGACGGTCCCCTCCACCCCACATGGCTGAGGCCACGGTACCTGTAGGGGCGCGGCCACCTACCTGCTCCGATCACCTGCTCGATTTTGACGCAGGAGATGTCGATTTCCTTGGCGAACTCCCGCACTGCCTCATTGGGGTCCTCGTAGGTGAAAGGGTCAATGTAGATCTTCATGCCTGGGGTCACTGGGGGACAAGACCAGGCCCGGTCACATGGACTGATGGGCACAAATGGAAACAGGGGAGCAGTGCCCCCCAGAACTGGGCCAGCCCCTTTGGGGCACTGGACTGTCATGGGGCAGGTGGGCACTCAGTAGGAAGGTGAGGGGAACAGAGAGACCTCAGAGGTGACAGAGAGGTTCTAGTTCTTGTTCCCACTTCATTGATTACTAACGGCTTTTGGCAGTGGGTAAGACGGTCTGGGTTGACTAGTGATGTCTGCTCTGGGTGTGGCCCAGGTGAATAAGGAAGATGACTAGGACAGAGAACAGGGGTACCGAGTAAGGAAAGAAAAAGCCAAGAGACAGAGAATTGGAACTGGAATTAAAAGGGGCAGGCCTCAGAGCACCGTGTTCCTGGGGTGCTGCTAAGATCTCCCCCCATCTCTCCAGGCCTGGTGAAACGTCCTGTCCCTGAGCCATGTCACCTGCATAGCCCTCCCAGGCAGGCCCCACAGCCTGTAGGGACGCTCCATTCACCAGGGTCTGAGTACCCGTGGCTCCTTCGCTCAATTCCTGGGTCCCCCACTAGTCAAGGCCAGAACCCTTCCGATCCCTGATTCTCTGTTGATCAGCATGAGGCCAGGCATGGGCCCTACTAATCTGATTCCTGAAGTAGGTTTATTTCTATTTATTCGTGTTTGGTACTAGAGATTGAGCCCTGGGACACTCTACCATGGAACTCTATCCCCAGCCTGTTTTGTAAACTTTTTGGTTTTGAGTCAGGGTCTCGCTAAGTTGCTAAGACTAGGTTTGAACTTGTGGTCCTCCTGCCTCAGCCTAAGACGCTGGAATTACAGGCGGGCACCACAGTGCCTGGCAGATTTTTATTTTTTGATGCAAAAAGACAAGGCAAACTTCAAAGACCTAATTCTGACCCACTAGTGAGACTGCAAAACACTATGAAGGAATGGAAAGAGGGTCCATCTGCATTCCCCTCCCGGACAACTGGTCTACCTACCACCCGGAACTTCTGGCCTCCCCGACCCTGGCCTTCCTGGGTCCTCCCGAGCTTCCTGCCCACATTCTCCCACTGCTCTGTGGGTGGCTACTTCGGAGGCAGCAGCTCTGGGAGTCAGGAGGAGGGGATGGCATCTAATTGTTGGCAGTGGAGGTGCCCAAGTGGGCTTTGAGGGCTTGCTGTTCTCCCCTCAGCTCCCCTGGGCCCCCCCTTTCTGTCCCTTGTCCATGGATGGCGCAACAGGAATGGTCTCCCCAGTTCTGTTGGGAGGAAGGCTGAAAGCCAGCCACCTTGACCCACGGTGGTGAATGGAGCCATCGACCCTGCTCAGCCGTGACCTTGGACGTGCTAGCTGACCCCTCTCAGCTCTACTGCAGACATTCCAGGAACCCAGGAGTTGGAGCTTGTATCACAGCCTGGAACTGGCCCCCTGCCCGTTTTGTAGATAAAGTTTTATTGGAACACAGCCACGCTCATTCCTTTGCCTGTGGCTACTCTTATCCGGCAGCAGAGTTGGGAAGAGACAAGAGATCCACCATCTGCCCCGTACGGAGAAGTTGGCCAAAGCTGCTCGGACACGTTAGCCGGATCCGGGATGCTCTGTGTGGGTGCTGTCAGTCCCTGTAGGTCAAGGGTTGTTCATCGGGGCCCGTGAGCCGCTTGGCAGCCCCCAGGGTGGACTCTGGGAGGTCTGGTAACCTCCTGGGACGGAATGCATTTTTCACTTCCTTTTTAAATTCAAAAAGAAACTCATGCTCTTTATAAAGTCCAAAATTTATGGAAATAAAGGTAGTTGAAAAAAACTCCCTGAAAACCCAGCCCGAGTACAGATCTCCAGTTCCTTTTACCTTAGACTTTCCTACACCTACACACAGAGACATGGGATCCAACACGTTCATCAGAGTCTCACAGGAATCTGAGACCTCAAAGGAGGTGAAGAACCACCGTCCAAGACGGAGAGCCTGGGAGGAGGCGTGGGCGCAGATCTGTCCCCATTCCTCCCTCTCCTGGCACACTGTGCAGAGCCCTACAGGCCCTACCCGTCTGCAGAGCCGAGAGAATCCAGATGACAGAGACAGAACAATAACACCAGCAGCTGTCACTTACTGAATCCTTTGTCTGGGCCCAACACCGTGCCAGGCTCTTTATAGGCATTAAATCATCTCTTCCTTCCAACAACTCTTGGAGGAAAGGATAATTCCCCCCATTTCACATATAAGGAAACTGCAGCTCAGAGAGGCCAAGTAATCGGGCCAAGCCCACACAGCCGGCACAGGGAGGATTTGAACCCAGGTCTGTCAGCCTTGAGCCAGGGCTAGTACTCTCAATCAATCGCCACGTTCACTGCTTCCTGGATCTGGCCCAGCCTCCTCCACCTGGAGCCTTCAGCCACGATCCTCCTTCCCCACTCCCCGCCCCTCAGGGCTGGGGATCAGCTCCCTGGAGTTGGTCTTTGTCGGTCAGATGCAATGCATGGCATTGCAAGGTGGTTGGCTTCCTCCCAACAGAACCGGGGAGACCCTTCCTGTTGGGCCAGCCAGGGACAAGGGACAGGAATGGGGGTCCAGGGAAGCTGAGGGGGACAACAGCAAGACCTCAAAGCCCATCATTAAATACCACCCTCAAGCCTTGACTGAGGGTGCTGGTCAGGAGGCCTGGCCCCCACTGTGGGGGGGCTGGGTGCCAGGTCATCTGGTCCCTGGGGTGTTGGCCTGGACAAGAGTTGGCAGGTCTTAGGGAACGCTGGCCGGCTCCTGCCGAGAGCTTCCAGGGCCGCACGCGGGCCGTCCCCGGGGAGCAGCCCTTGCTTGGCTGAGCCTGGATGAGGACCTCCGTGGGCTCAGGCTGCCCCAGATACCGTGCTATTGTTTGTGTGACTCACAGTGGTCAGGGCCTCTGACGGTCATCCTGAAGCCAGCTGGGAACCTCAGGAGGTGGGGAGGACCCTGCACACCGGCAGGGTCCTGGGTTTGAATTCCAACTCTGCCGCTAAGGACAGTCACCAGGTTGAATCCAGGCTCAACCACCGCGTTGATCCTGCTGTGTGCCCCTGGGCAAGTCACCTGACCTTGGCTCACTTGTTTTAATCCGCAAAGCCGGTATAATAAGTATCTACCTCGTTAGGGGATTGTGAGGATTAAGTGAGAATATCTTATTAAAGGGCTTAGTACCTCGGTTGCAAATAGAAAGCGGTAACCAACTACCTGTTAGTAAAGAAGAGTTGCCTGTTGCTAAGTACTATTATTATAAAGCACCTTAGCTTCCACGAATTCACTTACAACCCTGTGAAACAAGGGTTCCATTCCTGTTATCTCCCATGTAAGGATACCAAGACTCAGAAAGGTTTGGTAACTTCCCCAAGGTTGCCCAGCTGGCCAGCGGCAGAGGAGGGATGAGAAACAGGGTCGGTTCCTCTGACTCCTCATCCAGGCATCACAGGCCTTGGTCCCCCCTCAGCACCTATTTAAGGATGGGAAACAGGAGCCCACGCAGGGACTCTGCAGTGACATGCATCTCTGGGCCTCAGCTTCCTCCTGTGCCCTGGCCACACGGGGTTGCTGGGTGGGTCTGGGATCACAGGGCAGGCTGTGCTTTGAAAAGAACAAAGTCCTGCTCAGATGCGACATCACAGCGCAGGACTCAGGAGTGTGAACTGCAGCTGTAAAGTGAACTGATCTAGGAACAGATCCTGGGTCTATTTTTAAAACACCCCTCACCTGTTTCCTGGTTATGGACTCAAATAGCTCCAGAAAGCTCCAAATAACCGCGCTCCCAGATGGCTCCAGGTGGCAGGGCGTGGTTCCCCTGGCTTGGCAGAGGGTAGGTGGCAGAGGGCAGGTGGCACAGGGTGGCTGAGTGTGCTTGCTCTGGTGCCCTGGGCTGGGGTTCACGCCCGGCTCCTTCTCTGAGCAGCTGAGCGACCCCGGGCCTCATTTACTCATATTCCAAGTGGGACGTTAAATGGATGATCACACGTTAAGCATTAAAACAATTCTGGGCACTTAGAAGGCACTATGTCCGGCCACATGGGCCCTCTTGATTTCATTACTTTGGGACAAGTGGAAGGGATGTCATTGATCATTGATGACTTTTTTTTTTTTGGTGCCAGGGACTGAACCCAGGGGCACTCGACCGCTGAGCCACACCCCCAGCCCTATTTTGCATTTTATTTAGAGACAGGGGCTCACTGAGTGGCTTAGGGTTTTGCTGAGTTGCTGAGACTGGCCTTAAACTCACGATCCTCCTGCCTCAGCCTCCTGAGCTGCTGGGATTGCAGGCGTGGGCCACCCTGCTTGGCTTGGATGACCTATTTTTAAAGGACAGGTGATTTTTTTTTTTCCTGGGCAGTTAAATGTGTCCCTTTTCCCTTGAGTTCCTTTTTCTGCCTTATGCTTAGGAAGTCTTCTCCGTCTCCCTGTTGGTGGGTACTTCCAGGGTCTGCCTGGCGTTTTAATGGTCCACTTATTTTTACGTCCAGGCTCAGAACTATTTCTAGGCCTAGGACCTCGTCCTTCCAGTGGTCTAGCTGGAGGTTTAGTGCCTGGAACTCTCTGGCTCACACCCACATCCAGGCCTGCAGGAAATCTATCGGCAAAAGATGCAAGAATCCAACCACTTCCTCCCACCTCCCCCGGCGCCACCAGGTGTTGTCACAACCATGTCCCCCCAGATGATTCCAACAGCCACCTCACTGATCTCCCTGCATCAGCCCTTTTGGGGTCCATTCTCCATACAGCAGCCAAGAAGTCCTGCCAGGGCGTAGCTCAGAGCCCATGAGTCCTCTATTCAGAAACTTCTGTGGCTCCCCATTTCATGGAGAGTAAAAGCCAATGCCCTGCCATGGCCAACAAGAATCTGCATATTGAGGGTCCCTCCTGGCCACCCTTCATTTTGCTCCGGTCACACCGGCCTCTTTACTGCTCCCGAACACTGCCGGGCTCAGCCTCAGGGCCTTTGCACTGGCTGTTCCCGCAGCCTGGAATGCCCTTCCCTTGGGAATCTCCAGCTTCTCTGGCTCTTTGTTCAAAAGAGACCCTCTCAACGAGGCCAGCCCCAACTCCCTGCAGCCCCGACCCCTGCGACTCAGTCCTTGGTCCTGCTCTATTTGCCTCTTCCCCAGGGCTGCGTCTGCTCACGCACCGCGTTGTTCAGCGGTTACATTTTGAATTCCCTGCCCTCCTCTGGAACGCACTCTACAGAGGCGGGGGGTTTAGCTCATGTTCCTTGGTCCCCGGCGTCTAGGCCAGTGCCTGGACTTCACAGGGAACCCTCCACAGATGCACTGAGGCCCCTCTTTCCCGGAGGTGACCATCCGAGGCACCCTAGGGTACCCCACCGAGTACGGTTTGAGAACCGTGAGGGACCTGCTGGAATTCCATCCTGTCGGATGAGCCTCCCCCAGCCCCTGTGCTTCCCGCTGCCTGGTCACCATGCTGCCGAGAGCCCGGGGAGGAGGCTCCGGATCCACTTCTCCCCTCTGCCTGCCTGGCCTTCTGCTCTGGGAGCGTGGGTGGCACGTGCAGCCCCAGCCCGGGGACAGTGGGGGAGGCAGGGGCACTGACGGTGGGGGAGGTGGCCACCAGGAGGAAGGGGCCTGCTGCCTCTCTCTCCCCTGGGCCAGGGCCTGGGGCTCCGTCACCCCATCGGTCATCAGTTTGTTTACTCTGCAGATGGGTGTCCAGGACCTACTACGCGCTGAGCACCCTGCAGTACCAGGAAGCCCTGGAGAATGTCAGGCACAGCTTGGGGTCTTCAGGGGACCCTGTTGGAATGGTGGAGAGCCCAGGAAGCAGCTGTCACCAACGGCCCGGCAAGAGGGGGCTGGGGAGGTCCCTGGGGCCCGGGGCGGAGGGCCCAGGGCATCGCCGCGGGTGCGTACGTACTGTGGCCGCTGGTGTAGTGCTGCAGCTTGTCCGTGTACTCGGAGTCGGCGCGCTCAAACCCCCGTCTTCTGGAACAAGAGCAAAGGGCTGGAGCCACCTGGAGGTGTCCAGGGAGCTGGGAGCCACAGGAGGTGACAGGGAGAGGGTGGGCACGCCCGGAAGCCACTCCCCTGCCAGGTGGCTCCCTGGCGCCCCCTGCCTAGTGGCTGGCCCTCCTGGTCCCACTTGTCCCTTCCCGCCTAGGTCCAGGCTCAGTCTTGCCCTCTTCCCTGTGCAGCCACGCCCCTTTAAAGAGAAATACCCCATCTGCCAGCCCCCGTCACCGGGGGGCGCTGTGCACTTATGGTCTGGTCCGTCTGAAGGTGGGGACTCTTGGGCGGTGTGTGGGGGGGAGAGGCTCTTTGCGCTGTGCCCAGCAGAGCCCAGGGTCGGTCCCTCCTGCCCTTCCTCTTGCTGGGCTGGCCACTTGGGAGGCCGGGTCCACCCCCCCACCGCCTGGCTCCTAAGTCCTCCACTTTATCCAGCGCACACTGGGGTGGTCTGCACTGCCCCCGTGTCCCTGTAGCTCCTGCCATTCTCAAGTCCTCTGTGTCCACTGTGCTGAGACGCCCTCGGTGCTGCAGCGTCTGTGCCTCGCTGGGCCACCCTCTGCATCGTGGCCTCCCAAGGGATGGACCGTGGACGGTCACGTGGCGTCTGGGTCTACAGAGTCCCCCCCGCCCCCCGCAGCCTGGACAGCTGTGGCCTCCTCTGTTTGCACACAGGGAGGGAACCTCGGGGACAGCGGGGCCTGAGGGGCCCGGGCCACCCACCTGTTGCACACGATGGCGATGACAACCACGGCGATGAGGAAGACCAGGCCGGCGGCCGAGGAGCCGATGACCAGGGGCAGCTTCTCCTGGATGCTCGTCTGGTACTCGGCTGGGAGGAAGCACAGGGGCGTCTCAGCCGGGCTCGGGGGTCCTAACGCTGCACCCCTGCCCCTCCCCCCAGGTCCCCAGGCCCTGTCCTCGTCCTGACAGCCCCCGTCACGTGTCTGAATGGAGAAAGCCGCCGCTTACAAGTGACCTTGGACGAGTCTGTGAATCGGTCCACTCCCCAATCCCTCATCTATAAAATGGGCACGACACCTACACCCCGTGTTGCTATGACAACCAACGGTCATGCCAGCTGACCTGAACCCAGAGGCCGTTCAGAGCGCTCACTCTGGAGCCAGAGTCCCCGAGCGCGAGTCACCATGGTGCCAGGTCCTCTCTGTGGGACCGTGATGCCCTTCCTGCAGTGGCCCCATTTTACAGAGGAGGAGACTGAGCTCGGGAGGTCGTGATCTGCCCAAGGTCATGTCCTAGGAAGTGCCTAGAGATGGTCAGCAGGAAGTGCCGCCATAGATCAGTCAGCGTAAGAGTAGGTTCATGACGCTAAGACGCGAATTTAGGGCCCGGGAGCCTCTGAAACGTTTGGCCACACAGAGGCCAAGGCCCGGGCTGAGCAGCTGAGCAGATGCTGAAAAGGGACACTGGAGCCTGGGCGCAGTGAAGGTGCCCCGTGGCACCGTTGGGACCTGTAGATGGTGTGGCTGCCTGGAAAGAGGCCCTGGAGACCCGCAGCCACGGCGCTGGCTACTAGTCAACGAGGGCCAAGCCGCGGGAGCCTGAAACCAGCCGTGCGCTGCGTCCCTTGTCCTTACACTAGTTTGACGGTGAGGATGATGACATATCACCCCAACTTGTGGCTAAAAAGAAACAACTGAGGGTCAGAGAGGTGACCCCGTCTGCCTGGCATCTGAGGTCGCTGAGGTCACGCTCCTTTTAAACTCCTTAGGCCACGGCCCCTGTTCCCTTGCCCGGGCAGACATGACTAATCTATCGCGGCACCCCCTGCTGAACTTAGATGCGGCTTCTGAATTCTCAGTCCCATTGCAAGTCTTGGCGGTCATTTATGGATCGAATACGTTTACTCTCTCAGATTCACTATGAAATTATCATTTTATAGATGAGAAAAATCTGGAGGAGGAAATAAAGTGATTTGCTCCGAGTGGCCCTGCAGGTGAGGCCTGAGCTTCCCAGCGTCCTGGGAAGGGAAGTGGCCTGGCCGATGGGATGGTGACCGAGAAGCGCGTATCTCTTCTGGACCACAGAAGCAGAGGCGCCATGAAGGGTTGTGCGGTCTGTGCACTGACCAAAGGTTTGCAACCGGGAGGGAGGGAGGCTGGTGCCTGGAGGAGGGGAGCCTTTCCAATCTGCCCAAAGCTTTCACGGGAAGGGGGCCCTGGATTTGTTCTCTCTGTGGAACGGTGCCCCCCTTGCTCCCTGGGCTCCTCACCTTCTGTCATGGTCTGGAAGTACATCTTGCCACTGTAGCGCCCGTAGCCGGCCACGGTGCGTGCCCGCACCTGGAAGACATAGATGGCGCCGGCTTTGAGGCCCTGCACGGTGACTGTGTTGGTGGGACTTTTTATGGCTGTGGCGTTGTACTCACTGAGCTCCTGCCGGGGAACAGAGAAGAGGGTTAGTGGGGCTGTTGTCCACGGCCTGCTGCCCGCTGCCCATAGCTCCCATGTGGGGTGGGTCTGGCCCCCTTTGTCACAAGGCCACGCCCTTTGGCCACGTGACTTTGCAGTGAGCAGAGTGTCTTTCTCTGCCTCATGGTTGCTGGATTCAGCCAGGTGACCTGCTATGGCCACGGGAGTATTCTAGCGGACGCGATGTTGGTGGAGCGAGCAGAGCAAGCAGGGGGGCGGGCAAGCTCTGCGCGTTTGCTGACGTGGCCTGACTTCTGTGTTGACACCACGTGCCTTGGAGGGGCTCGCCCCAGGCCACAGCTGCTTCCAGAGTGAGAACCGGTGGATACTTTGGCCCAACTCCTAGGCTGAAACGGGGCCAGCTAGTTGGTTCCCAGACACAAATCCAGGAGGAAGAACAACGATGGCTTGTTGTCGTGCGCCACTGGGTTTTGGGGACAGTTTGTTTTGCAGCATCATCTCAGCAACAGCTGACCAATACACACGACAAGTGGCCCCGTGGGTGCAGACCCTAAGGACTAGCCCACAGGTGCCTGGAGACAGCAGGGGGAGTCTCTTCCTGAGCCAGGTCATCTGCCTCCTCCTCTCTCTTATTACTCCTGCCCCTGCCCCTTGTCCCGGGCCCTGAGGGGTCAAGGGAAGGGGCCTCTTCTCAGCCCCGCCCTGGGGTGAGAGGAAAACAAAGGCCGAGAAAGGGAAACGATGCTCAAGGTCATGTGTAACAGGTGGCAGCGGCTTTGGGACTCAAAACCAGCCTGTGCCGGGAACCACATCTAATGTCCATGCTTTGGGACATCTAATGTCCCCTCCTTTGAGAGGCGTGGAACACTGATTCCGGCCTCCCAGCCACGGCATGGGGTGCCACAGTTCCAGCTGTGCTCTCAGAGCAGAGGTGGTTGGGCTTGGTGCACGGGACAGGGGTCCAGGCATCTGTCAGCCACCAGCAGGTACTTTCCCAAGTGCCCTCTCTGCACTGGGCCTGGCTGGCCACTGGGGTTCCACAGGGAGCTAAGGCACAAGCCTGGCCTCAGGGATCGGCCCAGCAAAGTAAGAGGTGCGAGGATCTCAACCGTTTGAGGATTATGGAGCTCTTGGAGGAACGGATAAAAACCCGTGGACCCTCATCCAGAAAAACACGCGCCTCATGGCGCCCGCCAATCACGCATACACCTGGGAGCCCCGTAAGCCTCCTGAGGCAATGGAGATGAGCAGGAGCAAGGCCACCCAGGCATTGTCACGTGGAAGTTAAGGTCCCAAACTGGAGCCACACCTCCTGGGTTCAAGTCCTGGCTCTGTGACTTAGTGCCCCTGTAGCCTGAGGTGACCTCCTGAACTCTGTGTCTCCTCCTTTTTTCCGTGGAGTGGGAGTAATAAGACCCCCCACCTCAAAGCACTGCTCACAGGCTGAAGTGAGCCACGGGTGCTCCCGCTGCCAGGGGGTGGGTCCCGGTGAGCTGAGACCTGGCCTGGGGGAAGCAAGGGGGAGCAAGAGCCTGGGGTGGAAGCTAGAGAAGGGGCTGACCTGCAGGTGTCCTGCCAGGGGCTGCAGCAGACAGGAGGTCTCTTCCTGTGCAGGTCATCTGCCTCCTCCTCCAGGAAGCCTCCCTGACTTCCAGGCCAGATGTGCCTCTCTCTCTCAGGGCCCCGAGCACTTGCCACAGGAAGTGCCACAGGAAGGGGATTTCTGCCACTTCAGGCCCCTTGGCCACCTTGACTGTGGGTTCACGAGGGAGGGGCTGTCCCTTGTTCTCCTGTACCAAGCCCAGGGTCCTGCACACAGAGTCCTTCCCCAGCGCCACAGTGTGAGGCCGACTCCTTTGCCTGCCACATCCCATCCCTAAGGTCCTTCACACTTTCTCCGTCCCCAACTACTTCCTCCTTCCCTGAGGGGGCTGCCAGGTCTACACACACTCAGGCGGCTCAGCTGAACGTCAACTTCAGATTATATATATATATATATACAGTGTGTGTGTGTGTGCTTTTTTATTTTTTATTTTGAGACTTAAGGCCTTGCTAAGTTGCTGAGGCTGGCTTTGAGCTTTCGATCCTCCTGCTTCAGCCTCCTGAGCTGCTGGGATTACAGGTGTGTGCTACTGCGCCTGAAAGATGTGTGTGGATAGGTAGTATGTTAGTGTGTCCCGTGCAGTATTGGGGTCATAAACTAAAAATCATTATTTTTTAACTCAAATCTAACTGGGTGTGGTGGTTCCTGCCCCTAATCCCAGCAACTCCGTAGGCTGAGGCAGAAGGATCACAAGTTCGAGGAATTTGAGCCACTTAGTGAGACCCTCTCAAAATACAAAAAAATAGAAGGGTGCAGCTCAACAGTTGAGTGGCCCTGGGTTTAATCCCCAGTACAAAAAATTCAAATCTAATCTTGTGTCTTTCCTTCCCTCCCTCCCTCCCTCCCTCCCTTCTTCCTTCCCTCCTTCCTCCCTCCCTTCCTCCCTTCCATGCTGGGGATCACACCCAGGGCCTTTGCTGGGCAAATGCTCTACCACTGAGTTTTGCCCCTAGCCCTGTGCCCTGTATTTTCTCGGGCAACCCCACCTTCCCTGGGCACTCTGAGCTTTTGCAGGCTGCCACTGTCCAAATGCCCTTCCCTCTTCTGACATTTTACCTCTGCTGGGGAAACCTCCCCGGTGTGCCAGCCCGGGGCTGCCCGTCTCCTGCCTTCTGTTCTGTCTGTGGTTCTGTTATATGGGTCCATATTATCTAAGATGTGGGTTCCCTGAGGGAGGGGCTACCTCCTTCATCTGTACACAGTAGGTGCTCAGCACACAGGCTCAGCACACAGTAGGTGCTCACTAGCTAGTGACCAGAACATTCAGAATTGCCAAGATCTGGGGTGAAGTACCACGACTTAACACTAGGTGCCGCTATCCCACATCGGATCTGCTCAGGTGTGAAAAGTGGGTTGGGTTCTGCAGGCCCCGTGGGTGCCCAGGTAAGGATCGCAGGTTTTAAGGTCCTGCTGATGTGAGGGACACGAGAGGTCACTCCTGGTGCCACAGGAGAGTGAGGAGCCAACTTGAGCAGGTCCCTTCTCTCACGCTGGGTGCAGAACGCAGCCCGGGATTAAAGACTTCAAATATCAGCTCTTCCACTTAAAGGCACTTTGGGAAGGACCTTCTCTGCCCTGAGCCTCTATTGTCCACTTCAGAAAATGGAGCGAAGCAGGCCAATCCCTCCGGGCCCTTGTGCAGATAAAATCTGATCAGATGCTGCGGGGCCACCAACTCCTCCTCTGAAAAGTGACTCAGCGCCCACGGGTGCTGGGAAGAAATTCAGCACGAAATCCCCTAGACCCTCGTCTGAGTCCTTACCCAGAGACCGAGGGCCAGAGCCACCAGGTGCATGTCCTGAGCCACCCTGGCCTTGGTTTTCTCTCCTCAAAAGTGGGATAACGCCAGTGGGCACCCCGGTGGGTGGTTGTGGGGACTCAGCGTGAGAACACGGACGAACTTTCAGCACAAAAGTCCTTGGCGCACACATAGGGATGAAACGTGGCTGTCACCAACATCGCTATCATCTACGCCGTCACAGGCTAATTCTCACGGGATCCGTAAGTGGCTGTGAATGGGTGAAAGGCCTCTCCCGGTGGGTGCTGCGCAGTGCACTGGACACAGACCTCCCACCCAACCTCTGTGCCCTGCAGCGTCCTTCCCCTTCACGGCTGCCCCTTCACATTTCTGTTGGATGGAGGCTGACATCCGCGTGGCCCCTGAGGGCCCGTCCCCATCAATCGGCCTCGCCGATGCCTCTCCTCGGGGTCTCGGAGCTGAGGGGAGCTGAACCAGGGGGCTCAGGGGCAGCTGCCAAAGGAGGCCACCTCCCCCTGGGAAGCCCAGTGGTGACAGGGCCCGGCCGGGTCTGCAGCGAGCCTGGCCCCCTCCAGCAGCCACATCCAGGATCCTTGTGGCAGAGCGGAGGCCGCTCGGGGCAGCAGGCTGGGCCATCCCCGTGGAGCTGGGGAAAGGCTGAGCGGAGCCCGCTCCACAGAGCACCTTTCTGGGGCAGGAAAGGAGTCGAGGGAAAGGGGACAGGGTCCCGGGGCCCTTTCTAGGAAGACCTGGAGCATTCCCTGAGGGAATCGGCCGCAGGCACCCCGAGGCCGCGGTGTCGCTGAGAGCCGGCTAGCGACAAGGGCCTCCCCTGACCGAGTCCCTCCCCTCTGCACCTCGGCATCCCTGCTTCCCTCTGCTTCTGCCGCTCTTCTGCACACTCGTCTGGCTGCACCCTCCTGTCCCCACAGCCCTGCTCCAGCAGGTGCCACACGACACCTGCCAGTCACCTACCCCAGGTCCCCAGGTCCCCGAGCTCCAGGATGTTATTGGATCTTTCAGCTTCTCCACCCCTGCTGCCCACCCCCCAGGCTGTGCCACCACCATTTCTCAATTGGTGTCCCATGAGAGCCCTGAGCGGGGTTCCCTTGGGTCCCCAAGTCTCCCCTGCAGTCTGCTCTCCACACAGCAAGCTACAAGGTCCCTGAATGAAGGTTCATTCCAGAACCTTCCTATCGTACCTTAACTCCCTCCAGACTCCCAGGGCCTGGCAGGCCGGACACACCAGACCCAACTCCTCTCCAGCCTCTTCCCCTGCGGCCCTCCCTCGGGCTCCCATTGCTCCCGCCTGACCCCCTGAGCCTCGCCTTCTCTGTTCCCTGAATGCAGCTGCGCATTCCTGCCCCAGGGCCTTTGAGCATGTTCTGCCTGCTGCCCCAGTGACCGCTCTCTCAGCTCTTCGCCTGTCAGCTCTTTGCATCCTTCAAGGCTTAGCTCAAATGTCACTAAATGCAGGCCTCTCCCACCCGTGCCATGACTGGGGGCCTCTTCTGGGTGCCCCGGGACATTTGCTGACCCTTCTGTAGCTGACATCACACCTGTCTCATGCTGTTAGTGTCTGAGTCTGTGTTTAGGTCCCTGAGGCCTCTGGGCCATCTGGTTGCTGTCCGTATTCCTGACTCCCATGTGGACCTGGTCCAAAGTTGGTGAAGATGACGGTGAGCGGCCGTTGTCCCCCTTCCTGGTAGCAGAGGCCGAGTGGCCCCTCTCTGCACCCCAGGCCCGGGGGATGGGCTGATGAGAGCAGGGCTGTGTCATCACGGGGGCGCGGGGCTGCCACACTTGCTCTCAGTCTTGCCCTTCTACACCACTTGTCCCCAAGGTTCTCCGTGGCAGGGCCTGGTCCCGCCTACTGCTCACTGGTCATCCCAGAAGCACCCTGGGAAGCAGCGGGAGGCGGGAGTGCCAAGCAGGGAGGGGGAGCGCAGCGCAGATCCTGGCTCTGCCCCGGCCCTGGGGCTCCTGCACTAGTTACATACTCCCCGTGCCTCGGTTTCCCTTCCTGTCCCCGCTGGAGAGTGGGTGATGTGCTTGGCACAGAGAGGGCTCGTGAGCCGGGAGCAGGCGGTCACCTCGGCTGCTGCCCAGCCTGCTGGCCCTGCCCCTGGCAAGGGCTGGGATCCCGGGCAGCGCTGGAAACTGGGGCAGACTCCTCCCAGCTCACACCTCTCAGCCCCCCAGGCCTGCCTGCCGAGGAAATGGGTCGCGGGCAGGACCCACACGGGGCTCCCTCATTTCCGCTCCTGTCTTTGGGGACACACACTTTCAGTTTCATTTAATCACAAAGCTTCTTAATTAGGTTTTTTTTTCTTTCTTTTTTCCTTTTTGAATTCGGGGTTGCTAAACCGCCCTGCTGGAGCGGGCAGTAAGGCTGTGCCCGGCCTGGGTTGCCTGGGTCTGGAGTCTGACCCACTGCCCAGGATGCCCAGCTCCCTGGAGGTACCACGGGGCCCAGCGAGGGTGGAGTCACCCTCTCATGTCACCTCCAGTCCAGGCCCTCAGGGACGGCTCCTCTGAGACATCTATTGAGCACCTCCTGTGTGCCAGGCTCTGGGGAACCACCGCACAGAGAGCGGCAGGGTCTCCAGCCTGGACTGGACCCAAAGTAGAGGCAGCAGAGACTTCGATGGCACTGTCACCAAGAGGGGAGAGGAACGAGAAGAAGGGAGGATGGGGCCTGGCCCAGGAGGTTGCGCTCAAGCTGAGAACAGAAAGGAGGAGCCAGTGGTGGGAGGGGTGGGGCGTGGCCGCTCGAGGGGCGTGGCTGTGGGCGTGGTCCTGGGATGGGGCGGGGCGGGGCGTGGTCCGCTGGGATCCGTAGCCCCAGACCAGATGTCTCTTGTGTGCCAGGCCTCGGGGCTGGGAGAAGCTGGTGACCGGGAGAGCAGAGGTCCCAGACCTCTTGGAGCGCACCGCCTGGAGGAGGGGACCCAGTGGACTGCAAGGAAGCGCGCAGTAGCTGGGTAAGGCCAGATCAGGGTGGGCGGAGCCCCTGAGGTCACCAGGTTCTGGCTGTCAAAGCAGTTCACAGGCTGCAGGGGCAGGGCGGCAGAAAGCAGGGCTCCAGCAGGGCTCCCTCCCTTCCTTTGAGCCTTTAGGGACACCTTCCTGTGCAGTTCTGGTTCCCAATGGGCCTTCCTGGGACTTCCTATCAGTCATTTACACCCTAGTCTGAATGCAAGTCCCATGACACCTTTTCTCTCTGTGGCTCCTGTAGGAAGCAGGGACGGGAAGTCTTCGGTCAGCGGGGAGGGCTTCAGGGCCTCTGGTGTCCATCCTGTGGGTGGTCAGCTGCTGTGTCTACCCTCCCACCCTGAGTCACGCAGGCCCCGCGATTCTCCTGGCCTTCCATGGTGCTGCCCTTGACCACCCTGCGGCGGGCAGAGTGGGAGAGCAGGGAAGGGGTGCACCTGGGCAGCCATGGCCAGGCACCACGGTGGGCGCCAACTGGCCTCCCCTGCCCACAGCACAGACCTCTCCTACCACAGAGCCCGCCTCACCCGCACCTGCCCCAGGTCACACAGCTGGTTACGGACAGAGCTGGGGGTTTGAACCCTGGCTCTCGCTCCTAGTCTCCCTCCTGTGCTGCTCTTCTCCACAGCCAAGGCTCTGGGCGAGCGGGACAGAGGGGGGCTCCATCCCGGCCCTGCACGGGCTGTAGATAGGTGTGGGGGTGCTCATTACCAAGAAGCAAAACTTTCTGAAGCTACTTTTTTTTCAATCTCAGGCCCACTGAGATCAAGACAGAGGGGTCTTCGTGTGTGTGAGGGCTGCGTTTATCCAGATGGCTGCTGGACCCCATGCCAGGAAAACAAGGCACAGAGAGGTGAGGATACCTGCCAGAGGCTGCACAGCAGGGGAGGGGGAGCCAGCGGCCTGACTCTGAGGCCACTGCTCTTCTCCTCTGGGGGACAGGTGGGGACACAGCGCGAGCACGGATACCTTCTCATAGTACTGCAGCTCGTAGTCCAGGATCACGCCGTTGGGCTGGTCTGGCTGGGACCACGACAGGGTGATGCTGTCCACGGTGCGGCTCACCTGATGCATGATGGCCACGGCCGACGGCGCTGAAAGAGAGGCCGGTTCAGGGGTCAGCGGCCCACACGAGGAGGGGCCAGGTGGACGGCAGCAGGGCAGAGGGTCAGCAGGGCCGGGGGCTGCACCTTCGGGGTGCAGACAGCGTTGACCTTGGCCATCCCTGGGGCCTCAAGTCACATGGAGGTGAGAGATGCCCTGCGCCCCTCCTCTGGGCCCAGCCCCAGGGGGCTGAACAGGACACCCTGAGTCTCTCCGTGAAGAGCCAATCTACTGCCTCGGGGGACAGAGACCTTGGTCATGGTGACAGGGCTGTAGGAGAGGGAAGCGGAGGGATCCATTTGTTCCTTCAACAGCTTTGCACTGGGTGCCTACTGTATGCCAAGGAATACAGCCATCAATAAAACCAACCCGAATAACCAATTTACATTTATCTTAGCATTTCTACTCTCAAGAACATCCTCCAAAGAACGGAAAACATGAACTTGAACACACACTTGCACACGGATGTTTGTGGCAGCCCCCTTCACAATAGCCAAAAGGTGGGGACCATCCAAATACCCATCAACAGATGAACAAATTGCCGCGTACACTCACAAGGGAATATTATCTGGCCGTAAAAAAAGGAATGAAGTACTGAATCGGTCTACAGCGTGGAGGAGCCTCAAGCATATGCTAAGTGAAAGACAGTCGCCAGGGCTCACATACGGTAGGATTCTATTTATAAGAAATACTCCGAGGGCTGGGGATGTGGCTCAAGCGGTAGCGCACTCGCCTGGCATGCGCGAGGCACTGGGTTCGAGCCTCAACACCACATAAAAATAAAGATATTGTGTCCGCCTAAAACTAAAAAATAAAATAAATATTTAAAAAAAGAAATACTCAGAATAGTATCAAATCCTTTGGGACAGAGATCAGACTGGTGGCTGCCAGGGGCTGGGTGGGGGAGGAACGGGGAGCGTTGGGCGCAGGATCTTTGTGGGGAGGTGAAAATGTCCTGGGAGCAGGCAGAGGCAGGGGCTGCCGAGCGCTGCACAGAGGCTGAATTTCAACTCGAGACGTTCAGTCCACCCATCAGTCTCCCGGACCAGGTGCCTGGGCCAGTGCCCGCCCCGCCGCCTGCTACCCACAGGCCCTGAGCCCCCAGGGGACTTGCAGGGGGACGGCGAGCGGCTCTTCTAACCTCTCTGAGCCTCGGTTTCCAGGTCTGTGAAATGGGACCCTTGGCTTGGACGGGTGCTGGGTCGGCCAGGAGGGAGACACGGCCAACGTCCCTCTGTTCCTGGCGTCACCAGCGTGAGGCCAGCGTGACGCTGGGGCCAGAGGGGAGCCCCGGGGCCCTGCCTTCCGGGCTCAAGCTCTTGTGGGGGAGAACGCGAATTTCTCTCAGCTCAGGGTCCACTGCAGGCGGGCACCACGCTGGGCGCTGGAAAGACCGGGAGACTGGGAAGCCACGTGGAGCCCCTGGGTTGGAGCCGCCTTCAGGACCCGGCCCCGGGGTTTCCAGGCCTGAGGAAGGACAGGGGCTGCTCTGTCCCCGTGGCTCCTCGTGACGTCCCCTTACGGCAAACCAAAGAGGCACAACGTGTCCCTTAGCTTCTGCACTTCCTTTGGTTTTGGTGCTTGGGATTGACCCCAGAGGCGCTTTACCACGGAGCCACCTCCCAACCCTTTTTGAGACACTTAGGGCCTCACCAAGTTGCTGAGTCTGGCCTTGAACTCGCGATCCTCCTGCCTCAGCCTCCCGTGTCGCTGGGATCCAGCACTCACTGCACTATCCACACCCGCGTGGGCGTGGGGATGACCCTGCGGGCTGGAGGCTGGAGCAGCCGAGCCCTGGTGCAGTGCATTCCCACCCCTTCCCACGTGGCTTCTCGCGGCCTGGCCCTGTCTGCCCAGGCTGGACTCCTGCCTCGGGGCCTCCAACTCTGAGCCCCTGGGCAGCAGTTTGAGGAACTCCCTGAGTCGGGCCCAGGCCAGGCAGCGAGTCAGGTGGGGGCCCAGCCTCGGCTTATCCCGTGGGGCACCCAGCCAGACGCTGCACGTCAGAGAGCCCACCCCACAGGCCCCCAGTCTGCACGGGGGCCTTGTCCTCAGACCCACTTTACAGACCAGCAGACAGACTCACTGGGAGGCAATGGCCCGCGTCCACACGGTGAGCGGCCAGTGGAGCTGGGTCAGATGGCCTCCCCCTCCCCTTGGCTGCAGGTGGCCTGTGACCAGGGAGGTCTGGGGACACCCCTGCGGCTCCCACTCATCTGTGTCCCGTGAACGCCGCCCGGGAAGCACCCGCCACCACCCATGCCTGGCCCGGGGTCAGCTGCTGGCCCAGGCCGGGCCCACCGCCGTGGTCTGGCCGGCTTGGGTTTCAGGCCGCTCCTGGACTCTGATCTCCTGAGCCCGTAACCTGGGCGTGGCAGGAGGCAGTGTTGGCCGGGACGGTGACCAAGGCGGCCAGGCTGCGGGGCTGGCCGCTCCTGGAATCCGGGATTAAGGCCAACAGCTGGATGTTCTCGGCCCTGCCTGCCCCCGCCCACCCTGGGGCTCAGGTTTCCTGTGAGCCGGTCCTTGGGGGATTCTGGTATTTTCAATTACCAGCCGGGCACGCTGGCAGGGGACATGGTCAGCCGTGCCCTGTGACCCCTGCGAGGAGATGGAGCCCCAGGGAGCCAGCATGAAAGAGGCTGTGGCCGGGAGGGGGGCAGCCCGGGGCCTCCCAGCTGGAGCAGGTGGTCAGGGGCCCTGCTGCCCCCCAAGCCCCGGGGACAGTTCCCACTGTCCTTGGCTGAGACCACCCTCCCTGGTGCCTGTGTCCTTCCAGGGCTGGGCCTGGGCCTGGGCCAGGAGCCCCCCCACCGGCTACCGCAGGACGCAGCGTCCGGCTCCTGGCCTCGCCTCTCCAGACTTGAGCCAAGGAAGGAGGGAGACCTGTGCACTTGACCTTCGCCCTTCCACGAGTCAGGACTTCCGTGACAGCCGGAGCTAAAGCGTGGGGAGAGGTGGCAGCCACTGTGGGGTCTGAGGCTCCACCCAGCCACGGCCTGGCGGGCCCTGGAGCCTCCATGGCAGGGCTCAGTGGTTTCCCACTGTCCCCGGCACAGCACAGGTACCCTGCAGGCCGGCGGGGCCACCTGCCTGCTCTCCTGTCTCCCTGCACCCTCCACACTGGCCCAGGCACCCAGGTGGTCACGGCAGTTGACCCCAGCCTGGGCCCTGCTGTTCTGCCACAAGCCTGGCCCCGTGGCCGGCTCCCCTCTCCAGAGGTGTGGGCTCCAGCGTCCCCCTCGGAGGTGCCCCGAGGGCCCCCAGCCCTCCACACCCTCTCTGCTTTCCTTAGAGATCAGCACTCTGCAGGCAGGGACCGTCTCTCCTTGGTCCCCTGCCCCCAGTGCTGGCACAGGGTGTGTAGCTCACAGAAGGTCCTTACTGGTGGCCAGAGGGAGGGAGAGAGGCCGGGGCCGGGCTGGGCTTCAACTCAGCCCCCACCCCAGCGGCGGGCCAGCAGAGGGCTTGCAGGACTTCCGCCACAGCCGCCGACCACTGGCCCCCAGCCCCCTGTCCCCGGTAGACAGCGGCCTCCTGCCCCCAGGACAGGGGCTGCCTGCCACCCTGCAGCCGCCCTCGGCCTGCCCGGGCCCTGGCCGCGCACCCGCCCCCAGTAAGGCTCTGTGGACGCCAGCTCAAGGGGCAGCTGTTCCTCTGCATGTTGGTCTCTTAGACCGCAGTGTCCTGCCCAGGGTCGGGGGGTGGTTCTCCGTCCCCAGGAGGACGCTCAGGACGGGTCTGCACAGAGGCCTCTCAGACACAGCCTTGCTTCTGGCCTCGGGGCCTTCACTCTTGGAGACAGGCTGGGACACGAGGGACGTGCAGGGAGCCCGCTGGGCGCTCCAGGCAGGAAAGTCTGCGGGGCAGCTCGGGGTCTCCTGGGGGACCCAGGCCCGCCAGCACCCGGACCCCAGGTGGCAGGAGGCCCGGGCGACCTGGCCCAGCACCCTGGGCCTCGGTTCTCCTCTGTGGATGGGGATGACCACGAGGACCCTGGTTACGCGGGGACCACCTCTTGGCGAAGGGCCTAGCACAGGACCTGACCCAGAGGAAGGGCCCAGGGACCCCCGGACCAGTGTCAAGGTCCCCAACCCAGCTGTGCTGCTCCCAGGCCACTGTGTGACTCAGGTCAGCTACCGCCCACTCTGCACAGGTCCCTCACCTGCAGAATGGACCATGGCAGACACTACCCTCTGCCAGCAGACTCCGGCTCTCTGTTTCTCAGATTAGCAAAATCCTGGTTCTGCCCAGTGAAAAGTCTTACATTTTCCCAAGCTCTCTGGTGATCAGAGTGGCCATGTGACAACCTGCTCACCAATAGGTATAAGCCCATATTCTGTATAGGATTTCTAGGAAATCTCCTTAAAAGGGAGGAAAGTCTATTCTCCTTCCGTCCTGCTGCCTGGGACATGGGTGGGATGGCTGGAGATACTGCAGTCATTAGGGCCCATGAGGACAAGAAGCTGAGTATTTAAGAGTCTGGCCCCCGATCATTCCACGGGTTGCTGTCACTCCTGTCTTCCAACGTTCTTTATGCATAAGAAAAAGAAGACCTCCATTTTGTCTAAGCGCCTGTGTTAGGCTGGCTGGCCTCATGGCCCCCTCTGTGTCCACACTCCTTGCCCTGTGCCTAGGCACGCCTCTGGCTCCGACTTTGGGCCTGGCCTGTGACTCGCTTTGGCCAACCGTGACATAAACAAACAGGATGAGATAAGGCAGGGGCTTGAAGAGGAGCCTGCTGTCCCGGTTCCCTGGGACTGCCCCCAGAACGTGTCCAGGCCACCCTGCTGGGAGCGAGCCGTTGTCCCAGCCAGGGCCCCCCAGGCTGGCTGACAACCGTCAACCCCTAAACGGGCCACAGAGCCCTGGCAAAGCCCAGCCAGAGGGCTGCCGAGTGACCGGAGCAGATGGCCTATCCTCAGACGCTCCTGGCCAAGCCCAGGGCCACGGTCCCCGCAGGGCTGCCTTGCGGGCCACTGAGGTGGTGGCCTTCCCCGGGTTTGAGAAGAGCGGCGGCGGCGGCGGCGGTGGCGGCCAGCTCTCATTCCTCTGCTGCACAGTGAAGCCGTGTTGATGTCACTTCAGGCCAGCGCTGGCCTCCGGGGAAGCTTTGGAGGATCAGAGAGCAGGACGCAGGCGGGGGCCGGGCTGGGGGGCTCCCTCCCCGTCGCTTTCCCTCTCAACCCTCTTCCCGGGCCTGGGCTCTCCAGGGGCGCCCGCGGCCTCTGTCTCTCTGATCCTCCTGGCCTCCCAGGGAGGGAAGTAGGGGAACGTGTTCCAGCCAGTTCTAGAGACTGCGCCACAGCGGGGCAGAGGATCAGAGGCGCCGCTCTCACTCGGGAGGCAGGGAGGCTTCGGAGAGTTGAAAGTCTGTCCACGAGGGAGCCACGTGGCAGGTGCCACTGGGCCAAGCGTGGGCTGTGCGATCCTGGGCACTCACTCAGGAACCTCTCTGGGCCTCCGTTTCCCTCTCCGTAAAGGCAGGTGTGGGCGCTGAGGACCTCCAAGTCCCCTGCGGGTGCCGGTGGGTGTCAGTGTGACGTGGGCGGCCTTCCGTGAGGCAGAACCCCTGAGATGTCGAAGGCTCCGGGCAAGGACCTGAGAGAGGACTGCAGGAGCCCAGGGTGGCCCCAGCTGACCCTCGGCAGGACACAGGCCTCGCTTCTCTGCACGGACCTGAGGTCCAAGGACACAGATCCTCCCCGAGTGCCTTCAGAAGGGACACGTCACCTGACGGGGTCCACACTGACCTCTGATCTTCCAGCAATGGGAGGTCCTACGTGATCTGACACAGCCCGGGTTTTTCTTTTTTTCTTTTGGTCCAGGGACCAAACCTGGGAGCACTTAACCACTGATCCACATCCCCAGCCCTTTTCAAAAATATATATATATTTTTAGGGACAGGGTCTCAATGAGTTGCTTAAGGCCTCACTAAGTTGCTGGGGCTGGCTTTGAACTCGATCCTCCTGCCTCAGCCTCCCAGGCCGCTGGGATGACAGGCGTGGGCCACCGCACCCCTGGCCAAGTTTTCCGTAGCTAAGTCTGCAGGGTTTGCGAGGCAGCCATGAGGTCAGGTGCTATGTAGTGTCCACCTGTTGTGTGCTGGGAGCCTCGTCCATGCATTGTTGGTCCCCCTGACCACAGGCATAGCCGGAGTGACAGGTGCATGCCACTGCGTAGCTGAGGCATCTCTGCTTGGTGGGGCTGCTGGGCCCGGAAAGGACCCGATGGGCGAGGGCCGAGGTCCTGGTAGATGAGGGCCGAGGTCCTGCCTCTGCTCCCACGAGACTTGCTGAGAAGGAGGAGGGGACAGCGTCCTGCCGGGGGCAGCCGCTCAGAGCTGCAGAGGGCGGGTCTGGCCAGCACTGGGTCCTGGTCATCGAGCTCTGTGTCTGACTGCTGGGTGGCCGAGGACAGGTCACTTAGCACTCCACACTCTACTTTCCCTTTAGGGGACAAGGAGACCTGTGCATGGCCCTTGCTGAGGGCCTCGACCAGCCCCGGGCACGGCGAGCCGCGGGCGGGCAGGAGCTGCGTGGAGGACCACAGTGAACGCAGAGGCTTCGCCTCTCCAAGGCCCCCTGTGCCAGGCTCCTTGGACACTGGGGCCATCAGCGGACCCCCTGCTGGCAGCCGGGTGTGGTGACAGCCCGGGGGTGGGGATGCGGTTGGAGCAGCACAGCGACTTGCCCGAGGCCCAGAGCCAGGTTTGCCCGGCGCCTTCCCACGGCTCCGGAACCGCAGAGCGCGGGCGGCGGGACCTGCCCCGGCCACATCCCGAGGGCTTAGGCTGTGTCCGGCTCTGCCTGGAGGTGGCCGGGAGCCCTGCGTGGACTTTTGGAGGACGAGCCTGTGTTTTGAAGTGCCACCCTCCCTCTGCCCCCAGCTCTGCCGGTCATTTGGATGTTGCTGAAATGCCACCTCCTGGGGAAGCTCTCCCCGCTGGCCGCCCCTCCTCCTGTCCCTCTGGTGTTCCTGTTTGTGTCAAGGGCCATGATGGCAGCGTGGCCGAGACCGTGGACTCGGGACAGCTGGACGCACTCCCTGGTGGCGGGGCTGGACACGTTGCCCGGTCTCTCCCGGTCAGCCCGGTCCTTCCTCAGGCCAGGGGTCGCCAGCAGGGCCAGTCGCCTGCCCAGAGAAACACTTGTCCCTGGTAAGGCAACCAGCTGGATGGTCAGGTCCAGCTGACCACGGAACCACGGGATGTGGAGTCCCCGGCCTCGTCCCCAGCCTCGTCCCCCTTCTCCACACCCCGCCTGACTGCACGCTCACCAAACCCTTCTGCAGATGTCCACTGACCGTGGGCTGCGGGGCGTGCCCTTCTAGTGCCGGGAAAGCTGTGGCGAGGACATGCAGGCCACCACCAGGGAATGGCCCCGGCTTCCTCTCTGCCTCCCTCCCGCCCTGTTGGGGGCCGGGCTTCCCCAGCTCGGAGCTGCGCCAAGTGGAGGCTGCAGATCTGTCAGGAGGTCCCGGCCGACAGCTGCTGGCCCGAGGGGTCTCTAAGGATCTCGTTTAGATCCTGCCCCCCGCGGACCCCAATCAGGGGGACTTCAGGGCACCTGCAAGAGCTGCAGGCTCAGGATCCCGTACAGACCCGCGGCCACACAGCGTCACACGGTCCCAAACAGCCACACTCCTCAGACACCGCCAGGGACAGCAGAGCCACCTTCAGCTGTGTGGACCCAAGTGGACACACGCCTCAGACCCGCTCCCAGGGCCCAGAGCGAGACACACCCCATCCACAAATGCAAGTATCAATCAGAGGCCACACAGCCACAGTCACGTGGGTCACACACAGGGTGACACGCCCACTCGTTCTCACACCACCCCACCCATCACAGCCAGCCGACTCCAGGTCCCTGGACGCAGCCCGGACCTCGCCCACGTGCGGAGTCCTGGCCGGTGCCTGCCTGGCACTCTCCTGGATGGTGACTCCTCCCAGTGCCATCTGTGAGATGGGGACAGGGAGGCCTTGGGGTCCCCTGGAGGTGGGGCGTGGAGTGCGCCTGTCCACCGGGTGGCGCTGCCGGGCACCCTCTCGGGCCTGGGGACTCCATGTCTTTCTACTGTTGGTCCTTCCAACTGCGGGCCGAGTCCTGCCTCCTCCGGGAGGCCTTCCAGGGCTGGCTCCGGCCTCCCCCTGGGGACCTCTGCGTGCCTGCTAGGGGCGCTCTGCCCTGGAAGACAGCAGAGTGGCCGCTGGCCCTCCCCTGGCCGCCCTTGGCTCCTTGGCCCTGCTCACTGCAGGGGGTCAGCACCGTGTGTTGAGTGAATAACAGGGTCACACGCACAGTGTCCATCAGGGGACCTTCCACCTGGGCACCGAGGTGTGGTTGGTGGCCTCATGGGGCCTGGAGGCTGGGAGGTGGGCATTGCTGGACACTAGAGGTCTCAGGTGAGCCTGAGGGCGGCCGTCATGGTGGAGACCAGCCCCAGAGGAAGGGGGGGGGGCTGCCCTGGCTGGCCACTGTGTGTGCGTGTGCGTGCATGTGTGCGTGCGTGCGCGTGTGTGTGTGCGTGTGTGTGCGTGTGCGTGTGTGCGTGTGTGTGTGCGTGTGTGTGCGCGTGTGTGCGTGCGTGTGTGCGTGTGTGTGTGTGCGTGTGTGTGCGTGTGTGCGTGTGTTTGTGTGTGCGTGTGTGCATGTGCGTGTGCGTGTGTGTGCGTGTGTGCGTGTGTGCGTGCGTGTGCGCGTGTGTGTGCGCGTGTGTGTGTGCGTGTGTGCGTGCGTGTGTGCGTGTGCGTGTGTGTGCGTGTGTGCGTGCGTGTGTGCGTGCGTGTGCGCGTGTGTGTGTGCGTGTGTGCGTGCGTGTGTGCGTGTGTGCGTGTGCGTGTGTGTGTGCGTGTGTGCGTGTGTGTGGCAGGACCACTGAAGGTGAGCCTCAGGGGAGGAGAGGCGTCTTAGCCTGTGACTCCTGCTGTGCCTCTACTGAGAGACCAGAGTGGGCTGAAGCCCTGGGGGAGCTGCCGGGTGTTGGCCCTTCTCCCTTCCACCATGACCGAGGGCTCAAGTCCAGCCTGAGGTGACACCGCAGCTCCCTGGGAGGCCACATGACCAAGGCCTTTCCCACAGGATGCCCAGGAGCCATGGGTACGACTCCTGCCAACCCGGCTTGAAACCCCTGTCTGCCCGGGTCTCCCCTCGTCACACTCTCCCACCACACAGAGGAGCCACGGCGGGGAGGGGACGACACGGGAGGAACCTGGGTCCCCGAGTCTCCTGGGGACCACCTGCTCTCCTGAACTCCTCGCCTCTGGACTCTTCCACGAGAGGGAAATACATTTTTGTGTTCTTTAAGCCACTGACCATTGGGGCTTTTTGTTACATCAGCCAAACCTTAACCTCCAGTGGTATGCATTCCACGGAAGGTGGCCTTGTTCTAAGTGCCACTAACGCAGAGGGACGCCGACTCTCCAGGTGTGTGTCCCACGCACAGCCTTTGAAGAGAAGAGCTCTCTCTGCAGACGGAGGGAGTCTTCCCGAGGGCGGGCAGGGTCACGTGGCACAGCGCGCCCCCGCCCCCGTGGCTCACCTGCTTGGTTGGTGGTGATGTTCACCGAGGCGAACTGGGGCGAGAAGGGGCTCTGGTCGGTGACGCCATTCACGGCCTGGATCTCGAAGGTGTACTGGGTGTGGGCCAGCAGGTCGCTGATGTAGATGCGCGGCTCCGTCAGGCCCAGCTGGCGGGGCGCGTACTGCACGTTGTCCCCACAGCGGGTGCAGGCGCCCCGGCCGGAGCCGCAGCTCTTGCAGATGATGTTGTAGACCAGATCCTCGCGGCCCCCGGAGTCGCGCGGAGGGGTCCACTCCAGCATGAGGGAGGTCTCGTTGACACTGGAGATCACAGCCTGGGGGGCGGAGGGGATGGCTGGGGGGGGAGCGCGTGAGTCAGAGGGGGCTGTGGGGGCTGTCCCCCAAGAGACCCTCTGCCCACTGCCGGGCTCCAGCCCAGGCCTCCCAAAGGACTGCTTCCAAATCCTCACCTGATGGATGTTTCTAGAATCTGAGTTATCCTGCTGTGGATCTGCTGAAACCTTTCCTCCTGGGCCCCAGCCTCTGAATACGTGTTACTAGGGACAGGGTTTTGTGTGCAGGATACCCCTAGAGTATCTATCTCCCCCTCTTTCCTCACAAAAGAACCCACCTTTACTCAGGATAGCAATATGTCCAGCTAAAGACGATGTTTCCCAGGCTTTTGTGGTTAAGTGCTGGTCATTCATAAAGGTCAGAAGCTATTTAATAAGGCTGTGTCTTAAAAGGGAGACAGACGGGAACAGGAGGAAGTCCCTTTGGGCCTTTTCCCTTTCTACTGCCTAGAATGTGTATGACGGCTGGAGCGACAGCAGCCATGTTGGACTAGGAAGCGACTTCAAGGATAGCAACCACATGTCATGGCTGGCAGAAAGAGCCACATCCCAGAAGTCGTCCTGATTTTCATACTATCCCAGGACGGCCTCCCCTGGGCTCCTTGCATGGAAGAGAACAAATCTGCATGGTTTAAGCCACTGGGATCAGCTCTGTTATTTATAGCTGACTGGGACTGGGGTTATGAAACTGCCTCTTGGTCACCTTTCCTGGAGAACCCTGGCCTGTGGTTCTGACAGCCGCTGCCAGGTTAGAACACCGGGCAGCCTTTGTGCTGCAGGACCCCCGCCCCACTGTGCTGGCTCTGCTGCAGAGCCTCCCAACCCCGGCCCCTCTGTGAGTCGAGACCTTGACTTTATCCTCCCGGCACCCGAGCAGAGGGCGTCAGGAGACAGAGGTCCACCCCATGGCGTCCACCGTGGGCAGCAGCGCCACCCCAGGTGCTCGGCGCTCTCGGCAGCCTCCCACCCTGTCCCCCGCCGTCCGGCAGGTGCACCCTGGAGCGTACTTGTGCAGGGCATGTCCAGGGGGTCCAGGTCGGCTCTGTAGTAGCCATTGCGGCAGACACAGTTGGTGGCCCCTTCCGAGGTGGTCCGGCTGTTGATGGGGCAGTGCGTGCAGGCCTCGTCCCCTTGGTTGGCCTTGAAGGTTCCTGAGGGACAACCTGGGGGAGAAGACGAGGGCGTCATCAGGGAACCAGTTCTCCACACCAGGACCTGATCCTGGGAACCACCTCCCGAACTCCTGGGGACTCCAGGTCGAATGGGGCAGCTCTGGCCCCATCCGGAAGGTTCTCGACCACTGGCTTCTTTCCCTGAGCCGCCTGGGTTGGCCGGGCCTGTGTCTTCCCTCCCTGCCCAGCTTGGCTGTGCCGCAGCCTCCAGGGTCCACCCTGGCCTCGTTGGGAGGCCCCTGAAGGAGTCCGAGGCCGTGTCCAAGGTCCGTTCTTGCTTTCTGACGTCCAGCTGGCCACCGGCCACTAGCTCGTAGCTAGAGTCCCGGGTCCCAGACCGGGAGGGGGTTAGTTACATGATAGAACTCCTACGACAGCACAGGGTCAGTAGAGAGGGCCGTGGTGAGCAGAGGGTGCTGCCCTTGGGCTCACATACACCTGCCCGAGTCCCTGCTCCGGCTTTTACTTACCGTGTGGCCCTAGACCAGTGGCTTAACCCCTCGAAGACTCAGTTTTGCTATTCATGAAACTATGAGTCGCAGGCCCCTTTCTGCAGGTGACCATTCATTTAGCGTAAGCGCGTAAGGGGCACCTAAGTCCTTACAGAACTGAGTGCCCACTTTGACCTGTTTATTGACTGCCGGGGCCTGCAGTACCAAGGACAGCCTGAGGGGGCAGTGTTTGCACTTGGCCTACCCTTGTCATTCTGGGTTGGCCCAAGGACCGTGGCCTTGGCCCCACTCTGGGGTCCAAGCCCTGCATCTCGGAGCACACCTTGAGGTTCCACTGGAGGCACGCGTGTTCGCCTCTTCCCTTCCTGTGGCTCCTGGGTGGGGAGTCAGGTGGTCAGTGCTATCCGTCTCCCAGCCTCAGCCTTTGGGGGTTCAGCACCCCAGGACGGCTGTGATGCCTTGGAGGGACTGAGTGAGGGCGAGGGAGTGGGCGGGCAGGAGAGAGCTCCGGAGGACAAGATGGTCCTTGGGACGAAATGCTGCTAACTCCTCCATAAGCCCCTGCCCTGGAGCACATTGCCTGCCCAGGTGCTGGGCAACCTTGGACGAGTTGTTCGACCTCTCTGAGCTGCAATTGTCTCAGCAGTGGGTAAACAGAGGACCTGCCACCTAGGGGGACTCCGGTGAGCGCAGGACCTGGAGCAGGGTGGAGGAGGGGCTGCCGATCCAGTCCTGGGCTCAGTGGAGGAAGGGGGTGCTCACGGAGGAACCCAAAGGCACCTGGCCGGACCCTGCCTTTCTGCCTCTTGGGGGAACTTCTGTGAGGTGGCTCCAGAGCGACCTGGCACCCGCCGGGCTGCGGCCTCCCTGACCAGGCCCCGTGGGCTCAGCCAGGACTTTGACACAACCCACCAGGCCCCGGTGACGCCGATGGCCAGGCCGGGAAGGCGAGGGTCCTCTGGAGCTGGGGCCTCCGCCGTGAGGGTGCACATGGCTGGCATCCACTGTCTCCGTGTGACGCCTGGCCCTGGCCCAAGGGTTGACCTGTGCGAACCTCCGGACCCCCAGGGAGGGTCCAGAGCCCCCCTCCTGGCAGAGGCCCGGGGGTCGCCTCCCAGAGAGCGCCTGCCCGGCTCAGGGGCCTGCACATCCGCTGGCCAGTTCCTGGGCCCACTGGAGGGGGCGGCTCCCTCCTCTGGGCCGTGCCAGCCCCTCCATCTGGCCCGTCTTCCCCTGCCCTCTCAGGCTCCCCCGATCCACCCCCGCAGCAGTCTATCTGGCGGCTGGCACCGAGTTTCCTAAAACCTGTTCTTCTCTGCCCCGAAAAGCGGCCTGGTGTCCCCCCCCCTTCACCCCCTGCCGCCTGTCAATTACCAGGTCTTTCCTCCTCAGCGGGTCCTATCCCTGCTCTTTGTGGCCGCTTCCCGCCCCCGCAGGCATCTAGAAAGCTCTTCCCACCCACTCCCCAGCCTGGCAGGGCCATCTGGCCTCCCCGCCCACCCTCCAGAGCAGGCTCTCTGAGGCAAACCTTTCCACGTCACTTGACAACGCACAGTGGCAGACAGTGGAATATTATTCAGCCATAAAAAGGAGCGACAGACTGATACAGGCTCCCGGATGGGCAAACCTGGAGACGCTGCTGACTGGGAAAGAAGCCAGGCACCAAAGTGTGGTTCCATTTATAGGCAATGGGTCCGGGGAGGTGCATCGAAGAGACAGAAAGTCGATGTGTGCCTGCCCAGGGCAGGGGCTGGGGGAGAACGGGAGATGTCTGCTAATGGGTAGCAGGGTTTCTTTGGGGGTGACAAAAGTGTTTTAAATTGATTGTGGGGAGGCTTGCGTGATTCTGTGGATGCTCTAAATCCATTAAGCTGTGCACTCGGGGCAGGTAAGTTGGTGATCTGTGCTAATGTCCCCACGAAGCCGCGATTCCAAACGCTCACGATGAGTCTCATCGCCTAGGGGAGGCCGGAGCTCCTCAGGGCCCCCTGCGCCCCCTGGGCTGGTGCTGCCCCTCTCTAGTGTGACGTCACCGTCCCAGGCCTACCCATGTCTCTGGGCTCGCCCACCCTGGCCTCACTGCCTGGAAGGCTCCCAATCCCACCTGTTCCAGGTTCCGTGAGACCCCGGCAGGTTTGGGGGCCCGGCTGGGCTGTAAGCCCCCCACCCACGGGGCCAGCGCTCTCGGGTGGGGACAGCTGATGTCGGAGGAGCTGGGGGAGTGTCCAGATCAGCTCTTTTGTTGGCCTGTGGGGAGACCGAGGCCCAGAGCGGAGCGCACGGATGGAGGGATGGATGCGGGAGGCAGAGGCAGACCTGGTGCAGGGCCACTGTGCCACCTGGTGTGTGCCGCGGCTCAGCCCCCAGCCACGGCTCCCCCTCCTAGAGGGGCCTGGTGGCCGCCGAGCACAGTGCCCAGACAGTGCACTGCTCCAGGTTCTTGGGACCAGGCAGGCGCCCCTCCTGCCAGCATCTGGGTCTCGGGTGCCGACACGGGAAGAAGCCAGGGGACGGGAGCCGCAGGCCCGGGTCAGCCTGGACAGGCCTTCTCGCCCCTCCACTCAGCCTCCCCCCTGCAGGGGGAGCAGGCAGAGCAGACGTGCTGTGGGTGACGGGACCCAGGACGGGCCACTCTGCCTCCCGCCCATCCCCGTGAGCTCCATGGGGAATCACAGCTGCGCTCGCCCGGGCTCCCCCTGCCCTTCACGTCCTGTCGCCAGCCCTGCCACCAGGCCCTGGGCCGCCCCGAGGGTCTCCCTGCCCCTGCCAGCCACCCCCGCCCCGTGGGCTGCAGCCTGCGGGTCGCCAGGCCGTTCCCACCTCTGGACCTTTGGCCACGCTGTGCCCTGGGCTTGGACGCTCCCCCTGCCCCCCCAGGATGGGCTCCTTTTCCTCCTCCAGGACCCTCCTAGGGCCACACGGACACCCCGGGCTCCAGCGACTCCTGCCCACCTCTGTCTCTGTTCCTCTGCGGGCCCCGTCCCAATTAGCAATTGCTCTAGAGACGATGTGTCAACCTGCGAGCTGCCCAGACGTCTCGGCTCTACCCCGCGCCCCACGCCCTACCCGGCCTCCCCCCAGCGTGAGGATCGGCAGACCTGCCCCTGTGCAGGGCACACAGGAAACGGTGGAGTGTCTGCCGTTTCCTGGGGTGTGTGCTCCCCACCAGGGCGAATTCCCAGCTCCCAACCTGAGATGGCGGAACACAGAAGGAACCTGCGCCCACAGCTCGCAACCTGGGCCGGTACAGACCAGGCCACCACCTGGGCTTGCCCGACCCGGGCTTATCTTTGTCCTGCCCCCTGGTTAGTCAGCTTTGGCTGGAGGAGGGGTTGAGCGTCCACTCTCCCCGGCACAGGATCTGGCACAGGATCTGGCACATAGTAGGTGCTCAGCCAACTCCATCTGCTGAATGGCAGGTCTGTCCTTGGACAGTGAGCAAGTGGAGGGCCGGGCCGTGGGCGTGGGGGTGGGTCTCAGCACAGGCTACGGAGACGCTGCCCGTCGACGCTCACCTGCCCCGTGAGGACACAACGCCTCTTGCTTTTTAGACACTTCCCAGGTGCGGGCCCCGCGCTCGGAACTCACCTAATTCTCTCTCTTACTCCATCTCTGCCCACTGAAGTAGGTACCATTATCGTTCCCATTTCACAGATAAGGAAACGGAGGCTCAGAGGGGTGAAGCCATCCCCCGGAGGCCACACAGCTAGCGAACGGCAGGGCTGGGTCGGACTTCTGGTCTCTGACTTCAAAGACCTTGTGTCCAGAGGCAGAAATCATCAAGAGGCCGAATCTCGGGCTGGAGACCATCTTGTCCGGCTGAGCGGGGTCACTGGGCAAGACGGAGGCAAAGCCTGGCGCTCCGACCCAGGGCTCCGGCACGGAGCAGCCGGCCGGCCTGGCCTTCTGTGGACGCCTGTACCCTGGGCCAGGCAGCCCCGGGCGGGGACGGCAGGCCGCCAGCTGGGGACGGAGAGGAGGATTACAGGGAAACAGATTTTCTCTCTGCTGCCCCCCGGGCTCCGGGGATAGGTGATAATTGACCAAGTGAGCCCCGAGTCAGGCCGCGCGGGCTCCATCTGGGCCTGGCACGGCGGGGCTGCTAATTGGCACTGAGTGGCTGGCCTGCTGCCTCTGCTCACCCCTCTCCTCCCAGAGACGGCTGATGCCGCTCTGGAGTCAATCGCTCAGTCAGGCCCCGTGTGCCAGACAGCAGGGTTGGCAGGAGCACGTCTCCCTGGGGGTCCTGTGGTCGAGGCCTGTCTGTGGCACCTGAAAAGTCGGCTGCCCCGCACCCGCATTCCACCTCCCGCTCCCCACTCTGAGTAAAGTCAATGCCTCTCCTTTGCTGTGTGACCAAGGGGAACTCCCCTAACCTCTCTGTGCCTCCGTTTCCTGTCCATACGACGAGGATGATAACAATCCTGACTCTATATCTGTGGAGAGGATCACAGGAGATAGTCCAAGACAAGTGCCCACAGCTGCGGTTTCCTGGCTCACGGTGAATTACCATCGCGCAGGTTAAGGATCCCTCATCTGAAAGGTGTGGCTGGGGAGAGTTTGGGAGTTCAGACTTGAGAACACTAGCACACACCTGGACAGATGTCTCGGGCAGGGGACCCATAAAAAATCCGTTTGAGTTTCGCGTGCACCTCCAACTCCTAGCCCGAAAGGAATCTCCCACTATTTCAAACAGTGGTGTCCCGGGACGGCTTCCCGCGTGGGGGTTTCCTCCCATGGTGTCAGGTGAGCGCTGTAAGGTTCTGGGTTTGGGAGCATTTTGGATTTCAGATCAGGGATGGCCAGCCTGCGCCATCTGTTCCAGACTCACCACGCGCCTGGAGCTGCAGAGGGCGACCAGACAGGTCCCTGTCCCCGGGAGGTCAGGCCCGGCTGGGGATGCCCTCCCCACTGGATCTCTCGGCTGCTGCCCACCTCCTCGGGGCTCTCGGCCTCCACACCCCCGCAGAGGCCGGCGCTGGCTGGGCACCTCTGCCTCCTCCCGAGCAGCCGGGCTCTGGCGGTGGACGGACGCGGGCACCGGCGCTGGCCCTGTGTTTGAGCCTCGTTTGTTTCCCGAGGCTCCCTGAGCCCGTGCCAGGGCGGGTCTGCGTGCTCTGCGGCTGGGGGTGCTGAGGGTTCACCCCGGCAGGCTGACCTGCCTCCGCCCCCCTGGGCTGGGCTGGGCGGGTGCTGGATCCTCTGGGCCATGAACAGAGCCGGTGGTGGCCCCGGGGACAGAGAGGAGCGTCTCCCTTCCAGTCGGTGGGCCTAAGAGGCACCCAGGGCTGTGACCTCCGCAGGCCCGACGACCTTCTTCCCTGCAGGAGAGGGTGCTGACCCCATTTTAGAGATGACGCCGAGGACAGGGGAACCCAGATTCACATGGGATCTGGGGCCAGGTGACGCGATCCCACTGTCTACTTTCTTTCTGAAACATCTGGCCCCGGGTCCTCATGTCCCTGGATGGAGCATGTCCCTCTCACTCCTTCCCTAGGCAGAGGGGCCCCGGTGCCGTGTCCCCATGGTGGCAGCGCCCAGGGAGTGCTCAGGGGATGGCAGTCACCGGCCCCCCCACATGCCGTGGCTGGGATGGGGCTGGGGACCGCGTCAGCCGCTGGCAGGACACAGAGGTCAGAGGCAGGAGCAGTCCACACGCCTCCTTTGCCTGAGGGAGGCACCGGTGCCTGGACCTGCCCTCTGTCCAGTCCCTGCCCGGCTCCAGACCCTGCGGTGGTTCCCCTGTGCCTGGGGGCTCCGTTCCCGCCAGGCCTCCCCTCTGGGGCCGCGGGTTCCCATCCACGCCCCGGGCTCTGGCCCTGGAGACAGCAGCGTCCCTGATAAGCTGCTCTGGGTCTCTGGGGCCCTCCCAGGCAGGTCCCTCGTCCTGCAGGCTGCCCCAGTGCCTGCCGGCTGACTGCGGTCCTCAATCTCGGCCTCGGCCCGAGTAGCCTTTAGTCCTGAGGGAGGCTTCCCCTCCCAGGGCTCTGCCACCGCCCCGCCACCCGGGATCGTCACCGTCTGCCTCCCCTACCAGGCCAGCAGCAGAGAGGACGGGTGTCCCAGCTTGTGGCCGAGGGGTGACAATGGCCCACACGGTGGCGTCTTGTGCTCAAGGTCAGCCAGCTTACACGTGGCCCCGGGGGGTTTCGTCCCAGGCTGCTGGACGCCCGTGTCCTGCCGATGGCTCTCAGGGCGCCCACCCACCTCCCCCCTCGGCCTCCTTCACATCTACCTGACCCTCCCTCCCCCCCAACTGGGAGCTTCCTGTGGGCAGCTGCTGGCCACCTGCTGGCCACCGGGCAGGGCACGCACTGAGCAGGAACTGGGAACGGCTCCCTGGAGGGTGGTCTGGAAGGCCCTAGGTCCCCGGCCAGGGCCACTACGCAGAGTGACCACGGCGTCGGTTCCCCAGGCGAGGGGAGGGGGCTCTGGGGACAGAGCCGGGTCTGTGAGGGCGCGAGATGTGGCGCCCACGGCCTGCAGAGGCACGTGGGGGTGTTTCACGGCCGTCCCCAGCCCTGGACCCCAAGTCGGCCCAGCCCTGCGCCTCCCTTTGGCGCCCCACTCCCGCCCGCCCAGCAGGCCGCCCCATTCCTCCAATTTCCTCCCAATTAATCAAGCTCTGAACTTTTTAATTATCTGCCTGGGGGTGGCTCCCGCTCTGCTGAAGCAATTAAGGACATTTCCAATGCTGCCTGGCCGCTGCGCGGTGTTGGTTGACCAGGTCCTGGTGGAGGCGGGGCGCGAGGGAGGGGCTGGGGACAGAAGGTGACAGGATCCCGGTGACACCTGGGCTGCTGGGAGCTTGTCCTGGGATCTGGGCTGGAGCTGTTCCAGCGACCTGGGGCCACCCTGTGGAGTGTCACCCGCCTGGGTCCTTCTGCCACTAGCCTCTGACCCCAAGATCCCGGGCCATTCCCAGGTGCCAGGGGCCGGCCGAGTGCCTTAAGACGGCATCGTCCCCAGACCCGGGAGTAGGGACTCCGTCCATCCCACAGGAAACGGCGGCTCCAACCCTTTAGCCGCTCCAAGAGGCAGCTGGAACCCAGAGCCACTTCCTGGAGGAGATGCCACCCGAGCGGGAGGCCACCCTGAAAAGCAGGTCCTTCCCGGTGCAGGGCTGCAGCGAGGGGGTGCTCTGGGCAGAGGGGCAGCCTGGGCAAAGGAGGCCGGCCTGGCCTGGGGGACACTGGAAATGTGCAGGGTCGCTGGAGCATGAAGGTCACCGCTGGGGGAGGCCGGAGGGGAGACGGGGCGGCAGGAGGGGAGACGGGGCGGCAGGAGGGGAGACGGGGCGGCAGGAGGAGTCACAGAGCTTCCACCATATTCTAGGCTAAACCCCTCATGTTGTGACTACAGAATACACGGCCCAGACAGAGACAGTCACTTGCCTGAGGACACACAGCGAGTCAGCGGCGACAAAGCTGGGGCAGCAGCCCAGGGATCTGACACCCAGATTTGGAGGGAAGAAAGAAGCTCAGGGGAGCATTGGCGCCATATTGGGTGGCCTCCTGACTGGCTTCCTGCTTTCACCCTCGTCCATCACCCCACTTTCTGCCGACTGCAGTCAGCTCTCCGCCAGGCAGGAGGGGATCCTGCGCGGCTCCCCTTGCCGCTCTGCTCAGGGGCCGACAGCTCCCGCCTCACTTGGAACCTACAGAATCACCTAGAGAATCACCTCCTGTCACCCCGCCTTTTACCCACTGACCATTCTGGGGTACGCGGACCTCCTGCAGTCTCGGGGCCTTTGCACCTCCCCACCCATCGCTGGGTTGATGCCACACACCGCACCCTCCTGAGAAAAAGATCCATCGGGAACCCCCTTCGCCCCAGCCAGCGACCGGCGACCATCGACCCTCGCTGCACCAAGGCCTGGGGCGTCCCGGCCGGGAATCCTGGGACTCAGCAGGACGCTGGGAGAGCAAGTGTTAAGGCGCCGTCACCGGTGCCCAGGGGAAGCCGGATGTGCTCACAGGCCTGCACATCTGGCCGCGGCCCCAGGCACATCTGGCTCTGTATTGACAGGTGGCGAGCGTCCCCGAAGTGGGGCGCCTGGCGCAGGACGGGGTGAGGCCCTTGACGGAGCTGTGGCCCCGGGTCTCCTGCAGGGGTCCCCGTTAGGGCCATGGCAGGTGGCAGGGTCAGGGCCCAGGACGGGGCTGCCAGGCCCCCAAGTCCCGTGTCATCGCTGTCGGCCTGGCCACCCTGCTGGGGGCTGGGGGCTGGGAAAGGCCCCTCCCCCCTCTGGCTCGGTGGGGGCCTCTCAGGGTCACCTCAGCAGCACCGCCCCTTCTCGGCCCACCTGCGGGAGCCCCGGGCCAAGCCTGCCCCCCCCTCCCGTGTCCCATGAAAGCCAGGGTCATTAATAAAGGACACAATCAGCTGTCAGCGGAGGACTCGTCTGGAATTCCTTACCTGCTGGGTGAGTGGGTTAAAGCAACAGCCCGCGCCCCGGGGCGGCCGCCACACACCTTCCAGGGGCCCTGTCTGGGGGCCCTGTCCCCAAGCCCCGGCCAGGAGGGGGCTGAGCTTTGCCGGCTGCTCTCAGGTCCCAGCCTGGGGGGCAGTTGTTTTCCAGGCCAGTGGACAAAGTGACAAAGCCAGACGGAGCCCTGGCAGAAGCTGTTTTGCTCAAGCAACTTGTGCGAGGCCGGCGGCCGGGGCCT